>NC_138946.1:23665000-24865000 GCF_965226115.1 Aulonocara stuartgranti
ATGTACACATACAAAATGTATAAAAACAATTTACATCTGTTCCTTAGTTTCTATCAATACAAATAATAATTTACATGACATTATTCAACCTTATATACATTTTATAAAATAAATACAAGTATTTATTTTTCAGAGAGCGCACTCCCATTCTGCAGCCTCTGCCTTCTGAAACAGCTCAGTGTTCATCTGCAGGCACTGTGTGTGAAACCACCTTGAACAGCTGTCACACTGGATCTGTGAATTTTCAACAAACCAAAAATACAAAAAATTATTTAATCACATGATTTAACATTAATATCTTTATTAATCTGCCATTAGTATGTATTGCATATTTTTTCATTATCAACTATTCTAAATAACTGACACACAAACCAAAAAAAAATTTACATGCTAGTTAAGGCTATATTTCCCCTCTTCCTCAAAACAAAAAAACCAAATAACAAAAGCAACTATACACAATAGATTTTGTTAAATAATATCCCCAATTACAAATCCGTCTTACCCATTTGGTGATTGAAGGCCCTGGAAAAGGTGGTTTTGGAGTTGAGCACATGGCGCAATTGTTTTCTGCCTCGAACACTAGTACAAACATAGTAAAATTTGTTATTGACAATGAATATTTAAATCAAGTCATTTCTTTGTGCTGTAACACTTCACAAACCTGAGGCTCCCAGTATATTTAAAGCAATGGCTTCACGCTGCTGTGCCATTGCTTTAATTGTTGTTTTAAATGTCATTTCTGGTATGTTGGGAAATGACTCCATGAACGCCTTTGCCATCTATGTAAATAGCAAAATATTAAAAAATTATTTAGTCATATTCCTTTTCTATAGTAGACACAATTTTATAATGCACCATCAGCACAAAAATTATTTGAAACTCATGTCTTCGTTACTTTACCAAGATGACAATCACACCGCAGCTATTTGTGTCCTTCTGTACTGGGTGTTTCAAAACTCCTCCTTTTAACTTGACATCCACCCAGTCAGTCTTGTTGATCGCAGTACGCCTCATTTTGAAGAACTCCCTGTGAAAGGGTTATACTATCATGTCCAGGCAGGAAAAGTTAAGAAAATGCAGACTCACGGAAACACAATTCTGAACTTAAGTACAGCTTTAATGCTGGACGGCAAACAGAAAAATGTTCTGAACTAGAATACAAAATCTGCCCGCTCGGCACGCTGCCAGACAGGCAGGTCATTACCTTATTTTGAATGTTCAATGTCAGCACACACAGTTTGGAAAAAAAACTCTACTATAAAACATTTTGGAATAACATGTGGCTTAATTTTATGCCACATTCTTTATTTATGGGAAACAAAGACGGTCGAGAGATATCACTTAGACAAAAACTAAAATAGCACTGGCTTTGAGTACTGTATTAAATCATCTACAGTAATCACAATTCACTATTGATATTATTTACAGTCCCAACGCCAATATGGCTGCACCACCAAAAAACACACAGAATAAAAGAAACTGTAATTCAATGAAAAAAAAAAAAAAGGGAAAGTCATATATAATTAAAGAAAAAAACAAAAATCAACCATCACATTACAAACACAAGCTGCTGCATCTAAACTGCTAAAGCAAGTTCTTAAGGCCAATGACTGACCCATCTACTATTGGGACACATACAGTTTACTTAATACTGTGATTTAACACAATATTAAGTAATATAATAAACTAACAACCAACTTGTACTTTTTCATGCTAAAATGTAATTACTGAGGCACATTACCATCCCAGCCCACCGATAAGGCCTGGCCTACAAATTTGGAAAACACTGCACAACTATAAAAGTAAATGATAATTTTTTAATTTTAATGTTGGAAAAATAACATTTACCTGAATTTTTGTGCTGCCACTTTGGATTCTTCAAGCTCTCTTTTGTTGCGTGCTGGATCAACAAGGTAAAGACAGCTGTCTGCTTTACTTGGGTACTGTAACAGAAAAGATAATACAATTAATTCTCTAGCCAGTAATTACAGATAAAAATATGTCTTTTATCATGCTTGAGAGGTTTGAATAAAACTAGTTTGATCAGTTATTACAGCTGATTGTTAAAATGAGCCCAGGAAAAGCAGTTATAAAAGATATTATTACATCAATCCCTATTACAATAAGTCAAGGTGATTTACAGATTCCATTTGCTATTATCTTATTTGTCCACACAAGATTTACTACAGTCGAATACCGTAAATTTCAGTTTTTAATGGAAAATGATAGGAAACAATTAGCATTACAGTATACTGGCATTTGACGCGCAGGACTTCATAGTGGGAGATCAAAGACACCACAAATCTGGGTTTGATGAATCCATTTGTCTCACAAAGTAAAAAAGGTTTCCAGGGATGAAATTTTATGGCACTAACAGTACATAATTTGAAAAACAAAACCCTAATTATTCCATAATATTGCGTTTTTTTTTTTAATTCAAAATATGAATTTTCTGGAGGAAAATTTGTTAGTACTAACCAGGAACTTCCAGTGAACATTTCCAACGTTCACAAACGAAACAATTGCCTGGTAGTTGTCAAAGTTGACCTGTTAACAAAGCATTAACACAATGTAAAATACAAATATATTTATATTGAAATATGTATTTATTACCTTTGACAAACAGTGCCTCCTCATCATTTCTCTTTTCCCGAACAGGATGACACCGGCAGTGTAGTGGTTCAGTATGTATACCTTACTGCCCAAATCCAACTTTCCGGCAATTTCATGCAGGGCACACTCTATGATCTTGTACAAAAAAAACATTGAATAATGAAGAGAGGTCAACTTAAACTGCTAATTATGTTACATTTTAGAAAATATGTAATCCATGATTAATTAATAATGTAGTGCTATCAATGTAAGAATTTTACTCTCTAAAGCACTCAAACGCACTTTCATTTTCATTGATTGGCTGACTGATTTTATATGTAATTTTCTCTATCAAAATATAGCTAGTTTATGTCAAACATTACAAAAGGAAAGAATATATTGAGCTAACAGTATAATAACAGTAACTCAAATAAACACTATATAAAACCAAAGTACACAGAAGACAAATTATGAAAATACAACAAAGCAGATATCGAGGCAGAAGGTTTATATCAACCGAAGACCACACTGTGGGTGACTCCTGTCAGCCATGAACAGGAGATTGAAGCAACATTTTGTGCTTATTAACGTTTCACATTTTAATAAAAACAGATTTAAAAAACAATATACTCCAATAAATATCAAAGTTACAATATCACAGAACATTATTAAATCCTTTAGTTGTGTTTTCATGGTAAATCTGGATAACAAAATGTGACTCAAGACTGAAAGTTCGTCTTAGACAATTTCACTTTTTTAAATAATTTGATAGATATTTTTTTTAATTTTTTACGGCTATTTATTTATTTTAAATTAAAGCAATGCTGGTCATTACGCATGAAAGTTAGCGATCTGGAGTTGTGACTGACAACCGTATAAAACCTTTTAAGATTCAAGTGCATCAGCACAGTAACAAATCCATTTAAGACTAAAGCATGTATAAACAATAGCTCTGTCTATAAAAACATTCCAACTGTGTAACGTAGATGCTAAAATGTGTTGTTGATATGGGAACAGCATTAAGATCAGTGATGTTTTTGCTCTATGAATAGCAATAAACCAAAACAAACACCAGGAAATTAAATTTTTGGTTTGAAAGGTTATGTAACACAGTAATTAAAATACAGCTTCATTTATTTTGTAGTCTGTCTTTTCCACGTACCTCGCCTGTTAACCATTGATGAGGTTCCAGTGATTTCAGCTCGCTGTGGTGAACTATAAAGTTGTTCCCTTTTATTTGTGATGGAATCACAGCAACAACAATTTCGGTTTCCTGTCTTTTCCACAGTGCAGTGACCTATGGGCAACATAAACAGTGTATTTGTATTTGTGGCACAAGAGTAAGTAATGCTTTTGACATTGTCAAAAAAGTACACAAATAACTCCAGATGTACCACATCTTACAAAATGTACATTTGCATACTGACTCATGGGCATTTATTAGTGGTCTTTGATGAGTCGTTCTTGATCAATGGTCATACCAATTTGCATAGTTATGATGAAGCAACTCACCCCGCAACTGATCATTACTTCAGTTTGCTGGTTTAACTTAGAATGATAATGTTCTCTTTATAATTTTGGGGAAAACTGCAGTAAGATTAGACTGAAGAAGTCACTTGGATGATTGACGAAACTTTTCTCCCACTGAAAAAGCTACGTCCAGATGAATGGAATCAAGTTTTTCAGTTTGACATAAAAAGGATGATTGACAATTCATCAAGACATATAAATGACTATGTGTTATACCATTATAGAGACCTAATACATTTTTTATGACAAGTTAAGTATTTATTGAAAAGTTGTTTGATGTGCACAAGATTGTTACTTTCAAATTTAATTTGTGAATACTAATAACTCAATTTGACATCAGTCTACCTACCACAATCAATAATTAATTAGCTTGGAAAAGCTGTAAAAAGGATGAATAGTTTAAAGGGAACAGAAAAAGTTTTCATCATAACAGAATACATAAGCCTTAGTTTTGCACAAAAATTTCAAACATAAAAATTCACATTGTAAGCGCCAGACGTCTGCTTTATATTTTTATTTACGATTGAGTTCATGTTTGTTTTATAATTCATAGATTCATTACATAAGTCATCTTTTCAGGATTAATAAATGTGAAAATATATGTTTACATAAAGTAATTTTAAGTCACTGTTTTGGGATTGGAACCTAAAAGGGGGTACCTCTCACTAAGTATGTAAGTGCAATAGTAGCATGAAACCCTGTGTGAGTGTGTGAGAGGGAAGGGGAGGAGCATGGACATAGAGGTTAGGAGTCTCACGGTTTTCTGACCGTGTGCACAGCTAGTTATGGATAACTGCTATTTTTTGGAACTTCAATGAACTGGAGTTCATTGTTACATCTTCAGTTTGTAATAAATAAACAGTCTTCAAATCATAATGCAACTGGAAGCATTTCTTATGGAAACCAGGAACACGCGTCAGCCATAGACTCTCCTTTTTTGAACTTGGTTTATTGGAAATTACCCTACACACATGTTATTCTCATGTAACCCTCTGCATGTTTCCGAACTGTGTCTGAATGACATAGCAGCAACTCTAGTGATCATGATGTTATGACTTTTTGTTGTGATTTCATTGAAGCTAAAGACAGTATAATACACATTGATTTACCTGTAATTTATCCAATGTGTTGCCCTTTTCCTCCTGTACTTTTCTGGAGGTGTTTCGCACATCGCATCGTTCTATATCGTCTGTGCTCTATCATAAATTAAAACACATTACCATTTAAATATTGTTTAATATGTGTGGTGTGCTACTATATTCTAATTCACTGTTTTAAAGTGTAATTTTTGCCTTGCATTTAATATTTTCAAATTGATATAAATCAAAAATACATTACCATAATTAAAACCTTAATATCACAAAAACCATGATCACCTGACTTATGGAAGTTGGAGTTGGATCCTCATTCTGATTTCCTTGTCCTTCACTGTTTGGAAATGGGTCCTTCAACAGTTCTTTGCACGCCCTCTCCAGTTCCTTTGCATTTTTTTCCTCCTTGTCCACAAGATTTATTGTAAATGGTGCTGATTTTTTAGTCTTATTTTTTACATGGTCATAGATTGTTTGAACAATCACATCAGCACATTCCCTGGCAGGAAAGTTGTATATTCCTGAACTTACTGCTGGAATTGCAATAGAACACATTTTGTGCTCCTCGGCCTTTTGCAAAACACTGATTATGGCCTGTCGCAACATTGGTTTTGCTTGTGTGACATCTTTGGCTGATGGTTTGCTTTGCAGACATGGTCCCACTACGTGAATAATTTTTTGGCAAGACAGGTTCCCAGCACTTGTTACAATAGCTTCTCCAGTCTGCAGAGGTCCGTTTTCTGCTATGTAATTATTGCTCTCTTTCTGTATTTTTGTCCCACCACATTCTGAGATCGCCAATGCCAGCCCACCACATGTTGTAACATGGTATTTGCTGCATTGACAACAGCGTCCACTTGAAACTTGCAGAGATCAGCAATCCACACTGAAATGTTTACATCTTGCGTGAGATGTGCTGACATTATCCTTTTTTGTGTTGCTGCTTGTTCTTCTTCATCCTTGTGCGAAAATTTTAAAAATGAAAAACAAAAAAATTTAAATAACAAAGTAAATATAGAATTCATAACATTATAAAAAATTTAAGAAAGATGAATACAGAGATTGTAATAAATATATTATTCAAGGTCAAGTATAGCTCAACAACAATGTATTTCAAAATTAGATTAGGCAAAACTACTATAGATGCCAGCCATCCTTTCTTTGTATTACCTGCTGTATTAGAAAGCATGAACTAGTGCTATTAGATCCAAATTTTCATTGTTCTCACATAATAACATTAAAATTTAAAAACACACACTCACATATTTATCTCTCTCTTTCTCTCTCTTTTTTTTTTTTTTTTTTTTTTCGGTCATGTTATGTTTACCTGTCAAAGGCTTGTTACAAACTATGAAACACATTGTGCAGACTTCTGGATGTTAGAAGAAAACGAATACTGCTCATGAATGAGACTAAAGGCAGGAAGGTGTCCTTTAAAACTAAACATGTTAATAGGACCTCCCTGTTTATATCATAGTTTAAGATATAGCACGTGTATTTCAGTAATAGCCTGCTGAGGCCACTATACGTGCTGGCCTCATATCAAATGTGAAGGCAGACTGAGTCTATGTTTGACGTTTGTTTATATCTAATCTTCCTTTTCAAACATTTAAACAGCAGCGAGTCTGCAGCTGAGGGAATACAAATTCAAATTGTCGGAACAGGTTTGCTCGTTTCTTGGATTCATTTGGTGATTTATTAAATGTATAACTGTTATTCTAATCTGCTGCTGAGTCTCTTACACTTTTCTTTATGCTGTATATTTTCACGTCTCTGGAATAGTTGGCAGTTAGTCAGCTGGGAAACTTTGTGTTAACTCATGGAGCTGAGGATATCGTGGATATGCTGACCTCGCTCCGTGGTGTACACAGCGAGGTCAGCATGATTAATATTCACAATAAAAATATTAGCCGAACATCATGAAGTCTGTATGTGTTTCATAGTGTCGAACAACCTTTGTACAGTTAAAGCCAGCAGTTACTACATGACGGAAACACCAACGTTATCTCTTTTATGTGTTTATACACAGGTCACGCTGATTACTGAACAAAAACCCAAAGATCAGATGTTAAACAGATTTATTTGCTCTCTCTCCTCCTTAAACATGTTTTTAATGTTAGTTATAATTCAGAATTGGCGACGGAAACACGTAGGACACATAAGAACATCAGGAAATAAAACACCGATAAATATAACCTCAGTAAAAGAAGTCAGCGGGGGTTACTACAGCTGTGTACCGGGGCCTGCGCTTTGTCGGTGGGATTGCTTGCGAGGCGAGCGGGTCTATCCCACGCTTTGCCGTGAGACTGGGACGACATCTCCGAAATCATCGAAACACTTTTGCAAAGAGGCTGTATCTTGACAAACCGACCAGACACATGAAGATTAAACCACTACATTCTCGGCTAAAAAAATATTAAAACGGTATTTGGTAACACACAAACAGGGTTTTTCAAAGCTCAGTTCTGTTAGCTTCCACATGCCGGTTGTTGTGTGCTAGAAACAATGGCCACCACGCCAAAGCAATGGTTTTGACTCGATCAGCGTTAACCCCGCCCCCTGAGTTTGATGGGTGAGGCTGACAGATAAAATTATTTCATGATGAGAGCCAGGCGTCAGGACTGCCAAAATGAAATAAATAAATATATCATTAAATAATGAATTAAATGTGTCAATAATGAATTAAATGTGTCAATAATGAATTAAATGTGTCAATTATTAATTAAATGTGTCAATAATTAAATGTGTCAATAATTAATTAATTACATATATCATAACTATTTATTTAATTAACTAATTCCAATTTTAATTAATTATTGCCACATTTAATTAATTATTTAATGGTGTATTTAATTAATTCATTATGGCAGTCCTGGCGTTCCATAACTTCTCGGTCTCCACTCGGTAAGACTGAAAAGTATAATTTTTAAATAATTAACAATACTTTTTAGATCTGATCTTCATGTTTAAAAGATTACAAACATGCAAACCGTCAAGGACATTTACTGTAATCCCAAATTTAGTTACCGTAAAATGCTTAATGCTTCCTGTCTTTTGTTTAATTACAGTTGTTAGTCTAATAATCTCCTATATTTATCACGTCTGAAATGTCATTCTAACCACATGTAATGCATTTGAGAAAATGTTTGTTAATAACACAAAGTCACAATGACAGTACCAAAGACATTTTAGACTAAAGAATGCACAAAAAGAAAAAAACATTTCGAATGTGAATATACATTACAGATTTGATAAATTCAAAAACAGCAGTGCGAATGACTGTTGTTGTGTAAAAACTGCACAAAATCTGTCCCAAAATTTAAATTATCCTATTTAAACCTCACCTTCATCCTTTTTTTTGCCTACATCGCCATATTCTCGGAGAAGAGCATCATGTTTCCTTTGATATATTTGCACAAAGTCATCTAGTCTAGTGAGACGCCTTCGTTCAAAGCGAATCCTTTTCAGGTCCCATTGACTTTTTTTCCATTATCCCTTGCGTTCGATTGCCGAATTCAGCATAATGTTTCTTTTACTGTATTAACTTATTCTACCTGCTTCTTAAACTTCGACACATGATTGTACCGTTTACTGAGAAAGTGATACGCTGAGCCTTTCCCATGCCGTCCAAGGTCTCCTAAAGAAAAGACAGAATTTTTAATCAATAAAGCACATAAATAACAACATATAAGTGTTGATTGACCAAAACAAGACATACCAAGCAGCATTCCTGACCACAAGGTAGCATGTGGTAGAAAGTACTTTGAAATACTTGAAATGAATGCTGGTGCATAGTACACATTCAGTGGTCCAGTCACATCAAGGTGGGCACTGGCAATTACTTCGACAAAGTGCTTTTTAAGTGATGAATGAACAATATCTGTCTGAAATAAAAATTGAAATATCATATGATTACAATGTCTTTTGATTTTTAAAGAAAGTCTTAATCGTTTTTAAAAACACATAAATATACTACAAAACGATGTTATTGGTGTCACACTACATCATGAACACAATTAATATCTGAAACATTGAAATCCAAGATGAATTTTAAAATTACCTTATAATCCTCTGGAATGATGTCTGTTTCTTCAGCATCCCCATTCCCCGTCTGATCGATCAGCATTTTGAGGTTCTGCAGGTGTTTTTTCACTTCTGGTCCACTGCATGGACTTTTGAAAACAACTGTTGCACTTATAATGATGCCATCCATGTCTTTCAAGTTTGAAGAACAGGCCAGTAATCCAAAAACGTGCATGCCAAATTTGTAGTGTTTCTGTAGTCTATAGTGGAAAAAAAGCATATAAACAATATGCATACTAAACACAAAGTCTAATCATTAGCAGAAAAAACAATTGCAAAATATAATTATAATAGACATGAATTAGAAAGTCAACAATAACTACAAGGGCAAGTACACTAACACCGGAGAAATACTTAAAACAGAAAAATAACAATCGTACTCACAGACTCGAGCACAAATACCTCTTTTTGCAAAGATCCTTTGCGTTCTTCATGATGTGACTCAAACACCGGTGGAGAATGGGTATGTTGAAGTTATCCGTGTCTAACTGTCCTGTGATAACCTGGAAGTATCGCTCCAAAAGGTCTTCCAAACTTGCTCTGCAGAATGTTACAGCAATGGACTGGAGAAGCACCAGTGAGCCATCACATATGATCATTACTGGCCTTTTGTTTGCCCTGCTTCCATACATTCGTGTAAGCTCTGTTTGAAATGCTTGTAGAAAATATGTAACAGAGGCAGTGGTATGGTCACATGTTACAAAAGTTGCTATTGGTAGAGGTGATGATCCCTTGAAGGGATTTCTAACTATCACTTCATACACATAGTACGGATTAGCAGAAGCATTGTCTTTAGAGATAATGCTTCCTGTTGCATCAAAATATACTATGTCGTCTTTGCACCGCTGGTAAAACACTGAAAGTGTTTTTGTGGACCACAGCATTATACCTTTTGGATGCAGGAGCACTCTCTGAAGGACTTCGTTTGGAAGTCCTTGCTGTCTGTCTATTAACATTTGCAGACTGGTCATCTCATTTAAATGAGGTCTCTGTTTTTTTTCTGTGGGACAAGGCAATATTTTTCAAGACATCTTTAGATGGAGCCTCATCCCGACACCCTGCTTGGAAAGCTTTTTCTGGTATTAGATTTAGAGAATCCAGATAAAGACTTCTTGGCAATTTGGTTTCAAGTTTTTCTGCTAAAACATCTCTGGACTGTCCACGCACAGGTCTTGTTTTTATTTCCTTTGTGTTGTGGCACACCTCACCTCCTTGGAAAAGCACATCAGCCTTCAGGGTTTTTTCATCTTTAACCTCCACTTTCACAGTCACTGGACAATCCTTAAAACGGCAGTATCCCGTACATGAGAATACAGCCGTCTTAGAATGTGACTGACTGGTCTTGATGGTATGCCTCTTAAATCCAAAACTGCAAAATGGGTGTACTGACTTAATGCCAGTGGCTACAACATTAGTCCACTGCATACTTTTGAAAAGCCTCCCTTTCTGTGTGGTTTTTTTTTTTTTTTTTTTTTTTTTTAAATGTCTTGCCAGTCTTTCTGATCAATGGAGAAAAAAAAAAAGCATGGCTGCTGTGGCAAAGAGCATTTGTAGAATTCCTCTTCAGCATTACTACTGTCACTTGTGTTTGATGAATTTCTACTCCAGTCCTATAATGCATCAGAAAGACTTTATTAAAAATAGGTGATGTAATTTCATGACAAATGTTATGTGGAAAATACTTTACCTTTTCGAGGGATGTAGACGATTGTGATGGAGACACACCGGGTTGTTTAATTCAGGAGAAATGTTTTGGACAATGCCATTGTCATCACTCTCCTCCACAACATCCTTTGAATATCATTTTATTTGTCAAACAAAGAAATAACTTTTAAATAGAGACATTGTTTTCATAGAGTAAAAGTAGTTATAATTAATGTAATAAATAATTCCAACCTGTTTGAGCAAATGGAGAGATTCATTTCCTTCCATTGCAGATGGACACATCTCCAATGTTTCGTCGCCAGTGTTTCCTTCATCCTGAGTGTGAAATAATTATTAACTCATGAGTATAGTAAGGTAAAACAAGAACTACATGTTTTATTTTAAAAGGTTTAGCATAGAGCTTACTCTATATTACAAATTTAATAGATGTTTATATAACCTATGCAAAAAGGCATGGAAACTGTATAATAGAAATGTGAAATCAACTACTCTGTATTGCATGTTGTCACAGCAAGTTCTTTAGTAGAGTAAAGAAGCAATGTTTGTTGAACACCACAGTGTTGTGAATATATATATATATACACACACACACACACACACACACACACACACACACACACACACTGGTAAAGGTGAATTGGAAGGACAATTTTTTTTCAAACAAGATTTTTGCAACACTAAACGGACCCCCCTTTCCGCTTGTGCTAGATAGATGAAGTGCATCTTTAAAAATCCCATTTGAGTTGTACAACACAAATCTCACTTCAAAATTGTGAAAAACACACCAGAACTCAAAATATAAGAACCTGACAACATGGTGTAATAAGAGGACAACACTAATTAGGTAACTTGGCTCCTCCCCCTGACATGAACAGTAATTGTCAGGGCTAACTTTATTAACAGGACAAAGGCCATACACAAACATGTATTTTGTGTGTATTAAAAGGGCAACAGGTGAATAAAAGGAACAAATTGAGTGCATTTTACAAAAACAGGATTGTTTTGTTAACAGAAATGAAAATAACTGGCAATATAAAATTATATGTCCTCTTAGATCAGATGCACTAAAACAGTGTCAACAAAATGAATTTACCAATCTTCTAATAGTAAAATTCTAAAATAAATAAATGAGAAACCAAAACATACAAAATATCTTTTGTAACTCCTCCAAGAAGTACTTTGGAGTTATGTAGACTCCTCTACATAGGATTTTCTTTTTTCTTCAACGACACGCCCCGATTCCTCACAAAATCTCTGATGTTTTGAATAGAACGACCAGCCAGAGCAGGATCTTCTGCAGTTTTGCATTGCTGGCATTCGATAATAGTGGCCAGTTTTCCTTTTTTGATATGTTCGCCAAAATACTTCATTATCGCAGCAACCTCCGTGGGAGACCAAGGATGCTTTTTGACCCTCCTTGCATTTTCCAGAGAAGCTAGAAGCAGAAAAAAATAAATGTAAACAAACTACTTTTTAAACAATTTTTAAATTAAAGGGGACGTATTATGCTCAATTGTGTGAGTTGACATGGTTGTAGGATGCAAAAATATAATGGCGATAATCGGCTTCCTTCAAATAAGCCGAAGAATTGAGTTCTGCACACACTAGTTTTACAGCCCTGCTAAGAACAGTGTTTAGTCTACACAGCCCAAAGACGGCCTTTGCATTGTCCACGAGGACAGGTGCTGAGGCTGTGATTATGCTAGATTGTGCAAAATACACTACCTGGGACCTAAAAGAGCTCCTTTTTTAGTTGTTGAAAACCTACACTTAAGGAGTCGGGAGGCAATTCATAACCAAATATACATACAAAAGCAACAAAAAAAAGTGGGTTTTGCATAATATGTCCCCTTTAAGGTGAATTTGTTGTAACAGTGTTTCTTTGGTATAAATCCTGTAATGCTGACTGTTTAAATACTTATTACAATGGATGAATACATTTATTTAAATGTAAAATTCTGAAAGGTAGCCCACATTAAGTCAGAATTCCAATAAATAGCTATGGCAAATCACTATGGATGGAGAGCATTTTATTCCACACACCGTTATACAACAAAAAACATGTATAGCATGATATTGTAATAATTTGAAATGTATAACATATACTCAAACATTTCATATATAACTGTCTGACTCAAATGTTTATTTAAAAACAAGGGTGGACCCTGCCTGACCATGAGGTGGGCCTTCAGGTTTTTTCAGTGAACATAATTTTCTTCAAGACGTTCAGGTTACAGCCCACAATTAGCCAAACCAGCCCAAATTTTCCAATATTATCCAGATTCTGCCTATGGGAATAAGATGATGTTCAGAGTATGGAGATAATGTAGAAGCCCAATGGTTGAGGAATCCTCAAAATTAAAAACCCAAATCATAATATGTTCTCATTGCTTTGTTTATTAATTGTTTTGGTGCATTGCTGTTTTGAAAATGATAAGTATTTAAATGTATTACAGATTAAAACAGGCATAGGGAAAGTAATTTAAACATTTATCCCATTACTTAATACAAGGTATTGTTCCACATTGAATGTGATTTATGTTTTACCTTACCAAGTAGGTTAATATAATTGTCTAACCAAGTTGTAGAATTATGGTACGGTCCCTGGCAGAAAGATGAGCATAGTCACCATACTGGCTTGGGTGGTGTGGATAACTGGGTTCAAAAATGCATGAAGTTTACATTTGTGCTTAAGTGACTTTTGTATGCATGTCACCATTTACCAGATTGTTTATTTGTTTTCTTCTTACTGCTTGGCTTCATCTCCTTGTTTAGTATTCTGTTGGGTTCAATGACCTTACCCGCTCCATTTTTACTTTGTGCTGAAAAACAAAACAAAACAGTAAGCATATATTTGTTGTATTAAATCTCTTATAATGTAATGTCAAATGCTCCTGAATGTGGTCAAGCAACTAATGGACCTTGAAATCTTGAATATGGTTTCTAAGATAAATCCAGAGTCGCAACTATGACTTTTAGTTTAAGGTGACACATGTGAATGTGGAATATGGCTAGAGCTATTACAGCTGATATTAAAAGATACAAGGCTGAATTTTTCTCCAAACAAGACTCCGGTGTAGTGATGGGATTTCCGGCTCTTTTTAGAGATCCGGCTCTCTCGGCTCGGCTCACTAAAAAGAGCCGGCTCTTTCGGCTCCCGAACCGGCTCTTCAGGTTATTTTGTTGCTTTCATTCATTTATTATTAACAACAATATAAAATTATGCACAAAATGAATTACTAATGTTTAAAAACGTGTTTTCTATGTATATATGTTCATTATATAAATCTGCTTTTATTTATTCACTCCACATAAAATTTAAAAAATAAATTATAAAATACAAAAACCTACCATTTACAATTTAACTTTTAAAATTTAAACTTTAAATTTAAAAATACCAAGTGCCCAGTGCTCAGCTCAGTGGGTAGACACACTGGCAGCTTCACTTATATCACACTTAATTCACTGTGTTTTATCTTCCCATCGCACTGATGAGTGGACAGTTTTCAGGTGCCCGTGCACCGGCTCTATATGATATCCTTTTCTTGCAGACTCTACACTCTGCCTATGTATTGTCAGTAAAATTTAAATGGTTCTAGATTTTGCTTCTTTTCTTGGTGTCACTCATTTTCTTTACTCCACCTTTCTAATGTGACGACATTGTCTCTTGTTGTTGCTCCCGGCTCTCTTTCTCTCTCTCTCCCTGCTGCTCTTTTCGTGTGCTACTGCTGTTGCGAGTGTAACTACCGCCCCTAGCTCCTCCCTCTGCTCAGAGGCGGGAGGGGTGCAAACGCAAGGCTCTGTTTGCGCCCCTCCCGTCTCTACTCAGCGCAAACACAAGGCTGACGTGCAGCGAAAAAAGTGAGAGAGAGGGCAAGAGAAAGTAAAAAAAAAAAAAAAAAAAAATCCACGGCTCCCAATAAGGAGCCGGCTCGCATCGTTCACTTCAAAGAACCAGCTCTAAGAGCCATTTCGTTCGCAAACGACCCATCACTACTCCGGTGACTGGTCAACTTTCCACTCACCACTGATTTACTGTAGAAAGAGGATGAGAGCGTAGAGGGAATACTTCAGAAGCGCAAACCAGGTAAATAAAGAGTAGTAGATCAGCCCTCCACACACCAACTATTTTCATCTCTCTTGATTAATCTCATCTCCTTCTGTCTCCTGCAGGGCAGCTTCCTTTCTAACATCCTTCAACAAACCTTCCTCACTGTCCCTTGTTTGCACATGCCCAACACAACCTCAACCTGGCCAATGTAGAACAATGTAGACATTTTTTCCAACATGTGCAGTCCCAATGATATTGTTCTTCCTAATCCTATCCATTCTCTCCACCCTCAAAAAGAATCCCAGCATCTTTGCTTTCCCCAAACTCACCTCCAAGAACTGCAATCTATTAAGAACTCTGCTGCCCCCTTACTCTACTGCACTCACTCTAGAGACTATATCACCACATCCTAAAAAGAACATTACTGGCTGCACACTGACTATAGTATTGAGTGCAAACTCCTAATCAACTTTTAAGCCTTCAACAACCTCGCCCCCGCCACCCTGAGGGATTGTCTTTACTGTCACTCTCCCACAACACTGCTAACACTAACCTCCTTACCCCCATCATCAAAATCATAAATCTGAGGGTACAATCCTTTGCCACTGCTAATTGCACCCTCTGGAACTTCCTCTGCTCATTAGATTCTCTCTAGAACTTTAAATCACAGCTCAAAATCACCTGTTCAAACTAGCATTTCCTACCTGACCATCCTCCAAAACTGACCTTTCTATTCTGTTGAGCTGGTCTTTAGAAAGATCCTTGACTTTCTTTAAATTACCATTTGGACAAAGGTAACAATCACTGGAAAAATGATAGTAATGAATTATCTTTTTTTTTTTTTTTTTTTTTTTTTACATAAAGATATCAAAGATAGCAAAAGTGTCTAGGAAGTAGTTACAAAGGTAAAAGCTTCAATAAATGATGACAAACACATACCTGGAGGTTCCTTGACAACTTTCTTCATCATTCTAGTATCTATAGAATCTGTAATAAAGTCTATTAGTCATGTGATTTCATAAATTGAACAAAGTTGAGACTAATCACATTGTACTTACCAATCTGTGGATATACAAGATTTCCTTCACTGACCTCACGCTCCGCTCCGACCTCCTCACGCTCCGCTCCGACCTCCTCACGCTCCGCTCCGACCTCCTCACGCTCCGCTCCGACCTCCTCACGCTCCGCTCCGACCTCCTCACGCTCCGCTCCGACCTCCTCACGCTCCGCTCCGACCTCCTCACGCTCCGCTCCGACCTCCTCACGCTCCGCTCCGACCTCCTCACGCTCCGCTCCGACCTCCTCACGCTCCGCTCCGACCTCACTTTCTTCACTTGAATCTGTCAACTGTAGGTTATCTAACAAAATAAAAGATTGTCTTAATGAATTATAAGGTTATAGTGCAGGAAACGTGTATAATTCTTAACCTTAACACCACTTTACCTTCGATTTCAATCTCTTCAAGTGTTTTGCCTTGAAGGCTTTTGAGAGACCCTTTCTCCATGGCAATCAGTAGTTTGGATATTTTGGCAAGCTGGGTAGTAGCCTCTGGAAGTCTATAATATTCACGATGAACACGAATATCATGACCTAGGAAGTTGGCAACTTGGTCTAACTCGTGATTCTTGAGGTTTAAGATCTGAGACAAAGTTGCGACATGTTTGCGCAACTGCGTTGAACGTAGGTGTTCAGGGTTTTCAGCCCCACATTCAGTCGCATAAATCCTCAAACAGTCCTGTCCTCTGTAGGGAGTCAGACAATGAGGTCTGGCAAACAGGAATATGTTTTCTGCCAGAACACCACAGTCTTGTCTTTTCTCTGTCAGCCGTGTTATGGCATTCACTATGTCTGGTGAAAGTAGCACTGCAACCTTGCGTCCTCGTTTACCCCTCAATTCTACACGACTGAAGTGTTGACAAAGGTAAAGTTCAAATTTTGTCAGTCCAATTGCAACATCCTTGTGCAGGGTACTAGTGTCTCTCTCCTGGAAGCCATTCAGTGTCATCTTTGAAATTTCTCCCCCTCTTCTCCTGTTAAATAGTATTACATTTGCCATGGTAGCTTTACAAAGTTCACTGTATGATTTTGGTGAACTATGCTCTTCCAAGTCCTTCAGTGCTTGTTCTGTAGTCTTCTCCAGATGTCTATGAAGACGCTGAACATCTTCTGTGAAAGGAAGTGTGGAAGGCTTGTTGAAGTGCCGCTCGTTTAGTGTGGTTAATGCAGTATGGGAGATGAGTTCTGACCACTTTGTAGCATAAAGGGTTTTGAAACTCTGGGTTGACTTTATCAGTGCACTGTCTTCTGCCATCAGTGCTCTGCAATGTATAATATCACAGACTTTCTGCAGTGAGTGTCCCAACTTTAAAGCAAGGCTTGGAGTCGAGTAGCAGTTCTTTTCTTCATCATACCCACACACCTTCTTAACAGCTTTGATAACCACATTGAAATTTGCAGGTCTTACAGCATCCTCAAAAGTGTGTATTGAGCATTCTTTCCGAAGTGTGAGCAGAAGTCTTCCACATTCTCGGAGTGTCTGGCGAATGTAGTCAAATTTGGTGGGATCTTTCCCATGTTTGTTAAAGAATGATTGAGCAAGCTGAAGAATAGAGAAGTCACTTCGCACAGTAGAAGTTATTTCATCATCTTTCATGACAGCTAATATCTTCCAAACACCGGGGGAAACTTGCTGACACAGAGCTGACTCACTCATACAGGCCAGGGACAAGACCTTTTTTCGTCCCCCCCTCTGAATTGGCCTCCACTGGTTTTGAAGAACATTTACGAACATGTCTCCAAAGATCTCTTTTAAGATATAATGCCTCGCAATAAATGCAGTGAATATAGTCTTTTCCTTTGTAGGGTTTTTTTGATGTGCGTCTGGTTTTTAATGATCCAATCCCACTTGCGATGACCTCCGAGTTATGTCTGTGGTTTCCTTTGTTTCGCAGCTTAGAAAGCATTTTCAAACGGTCTTTGGACTTCTTGGGAAGACTTAAAACTCGAGCAACATCTGCATGTGATTTCTCATGAGTTTTTAAATGACGTGTAAACTTTGTCTGTAGTTTTCCACAAATGTAGCAGTATGTTTTGTTTCTTAGTGAGGAGGATGTTTTTAAGGAATCTTCAGCCGTAGTATTAGAGTCATCAACAATGCCTTCAGCATCAGACTTTTCTGCTGTGGCAATAACCCCTGATACGTCGAGCTGTCTTGTGCCAATTCCATCTTCAGATATTGATTCGGCATCTTCTGAAATTCTTTGTCCTACTCTCTCTAAAAAACTTTCTAGGCGAGGTCTTTTCGTTTTGCAAGCAGATTGACTGCTGGAGATCTCAGAGTTTTGTACTTGTTTGCAACTTATATTTAAAGGCTCTGATTTGTTGTCCCATGAGCTGTCTGAGTCAGCTATAGAATCTGGCACATATTCCTCTTCTGATGAAGCCCCCTCACTTGAACTATCTTCACTAAAGACCTAATAACAATCAAAAACACAAAGTAAGACTTTGTTTACCTTACATATTTTACTGAGAAGAATTCTGCAAAAACACTTACCTCTGGAAGAGGTTCAGTGAGGTTCACCTTGTGGCTAACATAACATCTTTTGTGCCAGGACTGGTAGCAAACTAGACAGAGAAAAATTAAGTTAATAAAAGAAAGGTAGTTAAAGCCGCTTTCCCCAATTTAAAAAAACAGGCTAGATGGAAGCATAAACACAGTCAAGAAGGCTCCCCCCTCCCATTGGATATTATCCATAGGCCACACCCCCTGGTGTGCTTTGCTGCTAAACAGGCCAGTGCATAGTGTGGTGGAGCCATGTTAATGTAGAATTTAAGGAGTCAGGAAAGACTGTTCTATCGTTTTTCTGGACTGAGCCATGTTATTGGCTGATGGTTTTAGACAAATGCAACAGAACCACTTCATTTTTTTTTTCTTTAATCTCCAAACAACATTTATAGCTATGCTTTGTTAAAATGTTGTTATGAACATGAAAAAAAAATATGTTAAGCTAACTTGTTTTTGCAAATTGGGTATAGCAGCTTTAATAATGACATGGTAAGTAAATATGTAAAAAGTGCAGATGTAAAAGGTTCATTATGAACATATCATATTTACTTATGGATTAGTTTTTATAGTGTTCCTTATGGATCATATTTAAGATATTCTAATGTACCCAACCTTCCATAATTAAATAATTACCTTCACATCTCACACCACTCCATTTCAGAGGCGAAAAAGGTCCTCCACATGCAAAACATTTTTCTAAACTTGACATTTCATCAGGGACTAGATCATGATCGCAGTCCTGTTTGGTAAAAAAAAACAAAAAAAAAAAAACAGTGTAATCAAAAACAAAATTCATACTTTTGTGATGTAAAATATCACAACCAAATAGTTGTTTTGGTTCCTCTTTAAAAAGGAGTTAAGGACGGAAGGAAAAAAAAAAAAACAGGTTCAAGTGTTACTAAAACTATTAAATCAATTTTTGTAACTTTTGCAATGCAAAATTTAAAGGGAAAAATACCTGCTGTATATAGATCAATTTTCAAAACAATTTGTTCTTCTAGGTTTTATATTATGGTATATATTACAAAACCACAATGAAAAGAAAATTCATTGTGGACCCACAACACCCAAAAAAGATTAGACTTACAATTTGTTCTTTCTGAAATGAGAAGATGTGTCCAAAGTTTTGACTGGGAGTGTAAAAAAGTATAATTAAATCATGAAGTCATGAATCCATCAAGACATAACGGATGGCCTTTACACAACAATGTTACATAAATGTGCTTAGCATTAACAGGAAAGAGTTTAGCGATTGTTTCGGTTGTATTTACATGCTCCTTCCTATAGTAAGCTTCATTCTTGCTCCTTGATCAGCTGAAATTCAAATATGCGATCTAACTACATCAGAGTTCATTTCAACCAAGCCGAGAACTACGTCTTTATGCAAACCAGATTTAGGGTTGGGGTTTCATACTTCTTGTTTCAAATCTCAGTCCTCCTAATGCGTGCATCTTACTTGGTCAAGATAACCAAGGACCCACATACCTCAATACTGCCTAATAACTAGCACCTCAGTCTACAACTAAAACAATCTGACACTGAAACTCCAATTTACCTTTGTTGCGTCGTTAGGAGAGGAACTGGCTGCATTCTCATCCACAGCCTGAGATGGCACCATGTTGGATTTCTAAGGAAGAAGCGTGAATAATGAATGGCAGTCTTTGGGTCTAGCCAAGATGAATACAGTCCTCCTAATGTCTGGACCTGTCCAGTTGAGTAATACACAGGACCCGTGTGTGTGTATGCACAATTGCCAGAGTAACTCTCATTGATCTGAATTCATTTCTAAACTCAGTCCTCCTAATGTCTGGACCTGTCCAGTTGAGTAATACACAGGACCCGTGTGTGTGGGCGCACTTGTAGGTAGAACTCAGTTGTTTATACTTCCTGTTTCAAATCTCAGTCCTCCTAATGCGTGCATCTTACTTGGTCAAGATAACCAAGGACCCACATACCTCAATACTGCCTAATAACTAGCACCTCAGTCTACAACTAAAACAATCTGACACTGAAACTCCAATTTACCTTTGTTGCGTCGTTAGGAGAGGAACTGGCTGCAATCTCATCCACAGCCTGAGATGCCACCATGTTGGATTTCTAAGGAAGAAGCATGAATAATGAATGGCAGTCTTTGGGTCTAGCCAAGATGAATACAGTCCTCCTAATGTCTGGACCTGTCCAGTTGAGTATTACACAGGACCCGTGTGTGTATGCATACTTTTCAGTATAGCCTTTATTCATTTAATACTATTTATACTTATACTGTACTATTTACATTATACCTTGCTTCTCCATGGCCAGTTGGAATCACCATAGTTATAGGTGATTTCTTCTCCTGGACCAATATCTTTGATTGCAAACAAACAGAGATGGGGCCTTCCATCCACTCTGGTAACTGTCATTTTACTGTTTGGATTCACATTATCGTCATTTACAAGTCTGCCAAGTGAGCCGTCCTCTCTGGTAGCATCAACACTAAAACAAAAAGTATACAATAACAATTACACTCTGTAAAGAAAGTCATTAAGTATATTAGGTTGTAGAACGTCTGAATAACATTTTAATATTCAATTCAAAATATTATTTGAATATTATAATTTGTAAACCTCATGTATTTTATCCTTTATCAAAGCAGTTACATACCATAACTGTTTTCCATTGAACTTGAAATCAAATATGAAAACCTTGAGTGCATCATGGTAAAGTTTCATTCGGTTTTCTTGTTCCTCTTTAGTTATGATTTGTCCTCTGTACTCAAAAAGAAAATCTCCCTTTTGAAATGACCGACAGCTGAACACACCGCGACCTAAAGACACACATCAAAAACAAATTGGGCAATAAACTATAAACCATTTAATTAAAATCCTTCTTGTTTTTAAATGTTTTTTATTTGATTATATTGTATTATTTATTTTGGAACATGTAACATGTTCATAATTCCTTGGGGAAAGACAAGGAAAAAATAGAAATATTATTATTATTATTATTATTATTATAATAATAATAATAATAATAATAATAATAATAATAATAATAATAATAATAATAATAAAACAAGTATAATTATATTCGTGATTATTAATTTTCTCATGCATGGTATGCTACAAAAAAACTACAAAAAACATAAAAATTTCTATTTTGAGAAGCTGACTGCATTCTTTGGAATCAACTCACCTTTAAATGAATCAATATACCTCACATCAAATCCTGCCTTGTCTTCACCTAAGGAGCAGTAATACCTAGCATCTTGTATGGGATTTATTTTAGCTCTCCGTGGCCTTGTTGCCGCCATCCCCTGCAAAGATCAGGTATTAATGACTTTAGAAATAACACATTATACTACAAAATGTATGTAGACATAGAAATAAACAGATCGAAAAATCTATTTATGTTGGGGAGAGCTCCCCTAAAGGTTCCAAATATCTGTGTTTCCCAACAGTTCCTCCTATCTTGTATCACTGTGTGTCAGAGGCTGCATGCCCTACCTGTGGAAGTTCTGTTTCGTATATTTTATTTGGTCTAAGGTTACTGCAAATCTTAATGAGTTAATTTTCATATCCACATTTCCTTAACCTTTTATATTTCTTAAAGTTATAAATTAAAATAATGATTTAGTATGGTTGAACAATAAGCATATTTGTCCTACAGTTTTTGTTTCATTTGTAAAATATTTTCTGAAAACAGATCTCACTAGTTTTAAAACCACAAGTTTTGTGATGCTAAAACCAAAATTAATCAAACCAACAGCAACAGAATGTCAAACTTTTGCTACTAGCATGCTGGCTAGCTAAACTGTCAAAAATTAGATGCTTTGGTGTATCCGAACGTAATATAATAACCTATATTACTTTGCTTTATTGGATGAATATATTTATATAAACATCATGTGTAAGGGAATTTGTATGGTTCTCACCTGATCTTCCACGAAAGCAGTAAGATAAAAGCTGTCTCATTAAATCCTCATGTCGTGCACCTGAACTCTTTAGTGTCCTCTTCTTCTTCTTCTGCTCTTTAAATGTTCATGGTGGTTGGCAACCAGCGTAGATGTACATTAGCGCCCCCATAGTGCTGAGGAGTGGATATCATTGGCCAAGAACAGTGGATTAACACTGGGATTCTTGCAAATAGAATGCTATGATGTAATAGAGTTAAATTGCTCTAGTGCATTCTGACATAACTCACTTGGAATATGTAGACTTAATAATACTGTATAAAATGTAATTTTTCCAAAAGACTGATATTTATGCTTCTAAATTTTTAAAGAATGAAACAAAAGTAGTAAATGGGGATGATGAGTTTTAGTAACAACTTCAAAGTTATTTGGCTAAAAGAGTTTTAAAATTCAAATAATTAACTTGGACCAAAAAGGCATATTATTGCTACAATGAGATTGGTGAATAAAAATAGATTAGACCACAGATATTTAAGTATTGCAGCAATACAATTAATTTTCATGACCTTAAGTGTTTTTGTGATGCTTTCTTTTTCTTTTTAAATAGTAAAAACTCATGACATAATTAGGACAAAGTTTATAATGAAATAGAAAAATCTTTATTATTGTGGCTGGTCTGGGATGCTGCTGCAGGTGAGATGGACTCACCTGCATTGTATCTACAATCTGTTACAGCAACCGTATAATTATTGTAATTGTTGGACAGCGCGAGGGAACGACCGGCTCAGGTGAGCCACAGGCTGGTGCGCTAGCGGGATGGGGGTGCCGCTGGAAGCGTGGGCGGTCCCTGGAACCACCTCGTCACCAGCGCCGCTAGATCTACAGGCGAACGCCCAGGTAGTCACTTCCCCGTGGCTGGGCTGGGGCGCTGATGCTCCAGGCCTATTCCCTCGCTTGCTCATGGAGAGGGGGGGGGGGGGGGGAGGTGGCTCCTCGGTCTTAGTCGGGGGAAGAGGGTATGTGGCGGGGCGTGTTCTGCGATGCCGCTGCATGTGAGATGGACCCACCTGCACGGCATCTATAATCACACCACGCTGGCTTAAAACTTGTGCTCTGCTTGTGGTGTTGTTTGTGGTGATGTGTACGGCAGACACAAACATACCTTCCCACCCTCATACACACAACCACAAACACTCGGCCCTCACCCAACGTGGACACAGACATAAATGGACACTGTACACACAATCACACTCCCCAAACATTCTCTACATCCCAGGTCCAGGTATTCTTGCCCCGGAGGGGGAACTCATACCCAGACCCAGATGTTGCCCTCCTCCCTGAGGTGGAAATCAAGCAGACCGTCCCCGGCTCCGCAGTGGCAGGGGGCCGCTGCAACCCAGGCCTCGATCAGATGGCCAATTCCACCTTCAGGCCCCCCCGCCCTGATGGCTGGCAGAGAGTGGGGCTCTGTGAAGACCCCATGCCTCCCTCCGCTCGCTCATATGTAGTGTTGCTGCGTGCTGTTCTAAAGTGCATTTAAAACACGGGAGGAGATGTCATCTGTTCTTTTGATATTCATCAGAACCCTGGCTGCAGCATTTTGGATCAGCTGAAGACTTTTAGTTGCATTATGTGGACTTCCTGATAGTTAAGAGTTATAGTAATGCAGCCTTGAAGTAACAAAGGCATCAACTAGTTTTTCAGCATCACTCCTGGATGGGATGTTTCTAATTTTAGCAATATTACGGAGGTGGAAGGAGGAGACCCTAGAAACCTCTTTCATGTCAGATCTAAATGACATGTCTTTGTCAAAAAATAACACAGAGGTTCTTTGCTTTATTACTGGAGGCTAATTTAATGCCATCCAGATGAAGGGACTGACCAAGTAATTTGTTTTTCTGAGCTTCTGGTCCAAAGACAACTTCTGTCTTGTCGGAATTCAAAAGGAGGAAGTTTGAAGACATCCAGGTTTTTATGTCTTCCAAGCATGCCTGTAATCTTTATAACTGATTAGGTTCATCAGGATTTAGGTGTGCATAGCTATGGAAATTTATCCCATGCTGTCTAATGATTCTACCAATAGGGAATATATATATATATATATATATATATATATATATATATATATATATATATATATATATATATATATATATATATATATATATATATATATATATATATATATATATATATATATATATATATATATATATATATATATATATATATATATATATATAGTAAAAAGGATCAGTCCAAGTACAGAACCCTGTGGTGTACGCCACAAGTAACCATAGAGGTTGAAGAGGATTTATCATTTACGTAAACAAACCTTGAGTCTGTTGGACAAGTAAGATTTAAACCAGCCTAGTGCTGTTCCTTTGATCCCTGCAACATTTTCAAACCTTTCTATGAGAATATTGTGATTGAATGTGTCAAAAACAGCACTGAGGTCCAGTAGAACCAGAATGGTCACCAGTCCATTATCTGAGGCCATGAGAATATCATTAGTAACTTTCACCAGAGCTGTTTCAGTGCTATGATGAGCTCTAAAGCCAGATTGAAACTCTTCAAACAGGTCGTTATTGTTTAAGTGCTAACACACCTGATTGGCAACTATTACCTCAAGAATTTTAGATATGAAGGGAAGATTAGATATAGGTCTATAGTTCATTAAGTTGTCTTGATTAAAAGAGGGTTTCTTAAATAGAGGTTTAATTACAGCAACCTTAAAATCCTATGGTACGTATCCATTTTCTAAAATTAAATTCATTATATCCAAAACTGGAGAACAATTAAAGGAAATACCGCTTTAAATAGTTTGGTTCGGGATTAGGTCTAACATGCAGGTATGTATGTAGACCATGTCTACATACCTAAATGTCATAGTTCAGCTGTGTGCAGGCAGGAACGAGGAAAAGGACCCAAAATGCAGACTCTCGGAAGACTGGAGTGAAACTCAAAAACGGCAGCTTTATTGCTGGTTGGAAAATAAGAGACAATACAAAACTAATCCACGGGGAGACACACAGCACAGGATTAGTGCCGTTTACGACGCGACAGGGAGCACAGAAAATACAGGGCTAAAATACACAGGGCATAACGAGGGGAATGAGAGGCAGGAGGTGAACACTGGTGGGAGACATCAGGGCTAACGAGACCAAGGAAGCAAAACTGAAAACACTGACATGAGACAAAGGCTGTATCCCAATTCAGGGTCTGCAGCCTTAAAGTACGCAGCCTCAACGATCCTCAAAGGCTGCGTACTCAAAGACCGCTAAGGCCGGAAGTAAGAGGCTTGTGAAATGGGACGGTCTAGCCTCCATCGCGCTGCCCAGGTTGCCTAGCAACCATAACACCAATCGCTGGAAACGTTTCATACAGTTTTGTTTGACAGAAATGAAAGAGAACAACTTTTGTTTGTGTGTTTGTTTCTACACGAGCTTTGTGTGATTTAATAAGTATCTGAGGCTGAGACCACAGGACTGTAAAACATGATTGTTGGCCTTCATATTTGTACTGCAGTCATTTAAGATTAGCTAGTAAATAACAATTAGCTAATGTTGTTCATGAGACTAAAGTCAGTGTAAATATGATATGGCCAATATTATAGTTATTATATTAATCATCATAAGCCATTACAGCAGTGAGTTTGAACTCTCAAATCAAATCACTTCTACAGCACATGTGAGTGAAATTCATGTGAGTGAACTCTGTGTCAAATACTGATTTTCAGTAAAGATTCAAGTTGCAGTTATATGTCCTATGACCTTAAACCTTCACTCAAAGACAAGTATCTTTGACAGTGTATATACAGATGTATCATATATAAGAGACAAATATTGTCCGTTTGATATGTTGGCATTACTAAATTTGGCTCAATGCTTACATATATGTGTAAAAAGAAAATGTACGAGCTGTGATAACTGTTTCTGATAAACAAAGAGTAGACTGATATATTAAATATTCCTTTATTGGGTGAGAAAATCAGACCATGTCATAACTGCTTTAGGTCATACAGAATAGATATCAGAGCCTTAAACAGGCTGACTTCTGCTAAATGGGTCAAACTGGACAGAAAGTAAACAAACACATAACATCCTTATAGAATATGATGTAACACTATAGATCAACTTACCTCAGAATATATAAAGCATATAAACAATTACAGCAATATGATGCAACAAACACAGCAGTGCTACTAATCCAAAATACTCAAAGCTTCATAGAAGTGAAACAAACATTTATTTTTAGCTCCATTTTGCTGCTGATACATACTTTAGGTTTCTGAATATTAAACTTGTTCCTGCCTTTCGTAGTGTGTAACTTGAAGGCCCTGAGTACTTTCTCCCACACTGAAAACACTGGAATGATAACATTATTTGAACATTACCTAATAAGACTGATTCAGGACAGACAATTAGTTATTTTAAACTTTTCTAGCAGTCCTTCATAAACAGGGAACAGTCTGTCTATTCTCTCCATCTGTCAGCTGCTGCTGGCTCTTCCTCCTCCTCTTCCTCACACACTGCTGAGTTTGTCCTGGTGGATCATCAGGGCTGCAAAGCCTCACAGATGGTGTGCAGCAGTGGATCCCTCAGTCTGTCGTCACTCTGGACACTTGCAGTTGTCACACATGGAAATCAAATGTGTGATAAGCTGCAGGATTCAAACACAAGTGTAACTTATAAATACATGTTCATACTTTTATTCCACAATCAGAGAGAAAGAAACAGAGAGAGTGCAGGACAGACAGACAGGTGACAGTCTCAGGTGTATACACTGCTACAAAACAGCACAAGAGAAGGAGGATTTAGTGTTTGTGTTATTACGAGTGCTAAACAAGAAGAGTTCCCAGATGGTGCAGTGGACACATGTGTGACTCCGGTGATTAAAGCATCTTTCTTTCAGCTTAACGAGTGAACCGTCAGCTCGTTCAAACACACGTTAAAGTCCGTTTGGCTCGACACCACCGAGCAGAGGCAGCAATATAACATAGCTAACATTAACAGTGCAGTGAATCCTGCTTGTGCCGTGATATTCAGGACTGCAAACCGAGCAGCATCACTGACTTTCAGCTTGTTGTGTTTGTGGATATATGACTGACTTTAATTTTCCATACAATCATCACATTCTCTGTAAGATTAAGGTCAACTATTGTATTATTATATTTTAAAGGCTTTAAAACCAAGTAAACGCTAAAAGTACAAACATCGCTAATGTCATAACTTTGCCGACATGTGGCCAACAGTAATGTTTTAATGTTCCTCATTATTAAACATTTGCACATAAATAAGTGACATAATATTCAGTACTTACGTTTAACAGTTTACTCTTCGGCCGCTCCGCTTCTGCCGTCTGCAGCAAAATTGTCCACAGTGACTGCCGCGCTATGAATTGTGGGATATGTTGGGCCACGAAGTCTACATCACCACAGCCTTAAAATTCAGGGAAATGAAGGACGCATTTCAGGGCCGCATTTCGAGCAGCCTTTGAATTGGGACAGCCTTCGGCGCGCCGCTGTGACGTAATCGGCCTTAAAATGCAGCCTTTAAGGCTGCAGACCCTGAATTGGGATACAGCCAAAGACCTTGAAAGTAAAGCAGGAAACACAAAATCACAGAGACAGACTCAGAGACATGGCTTCACACAGGGATTTGACAGAGAACACAGACAGGGGAGAGCAACAGGGGCTGTATCCCAATTCAGGGTCTGCAGCCTTAAAGGCCGCATTTTAAGTTTCAATTCAAAGGCTGCTCGAAATGTGGCCCACAAATGCGTCCTTCATTTCCCTGAATTTGAAGGATGTGGCTGTGTAGACTTCATGGCCCAACATATCCCAGAATGCATAGCGCGGCGTTGGGTGTGGATAATTTTGCCGAAAAAAAAACAGCGGAAGCGGGGCGGCCAAAGAGTAAACTTGGAAAAGTAAGTACTGAATATTAATTCACTTATTTATGTACAAATGTTTAATAACGAAGAACATTAAAACATTACTGTTGGCCACATGTTGGCAAAGTTATGTGACATTAGTGATGTTTGTACTTTCAGCGTTTACTTTGTTTTAAAGCCTTTAAAATATACGCCGTTCAATAGTCGACCTTAATCTTACAGAGAATGTGATGTTTTTATGGATAATTAAAGTCAGTCATATATCCACAAACACAACAAGCTGAAAGTCAGTGATGCTGCTCGGTTTGCAGTCCTGAATATCACGGCACAAGGAGGATTCACTGCACTGTTAATGTTAGCTATGTTATATTGCTGCCTCTGTTCGGTGGTGTCGAGCCAAACGGACTTTAACGTGTGTTTGAACGTTTGTTTCACTCGTTAAGCTGAAAGAAAGAAGCTTTAATCACAGGAGTCACACATGTGTCCACTGTACCATCTGGGAACTCTTCTTGTTTAGCACTCGGAATAACACAAACACTAAATCCTCCTTCTCTTTTGCTGTTTTGTAGCAGTGTGTACACCTGAGACTGTCACCTGTCTGTCTGTCCTGCACTCTCTCTCTTTTTCTTTCTCTCTGATTGTGGAATAAAAGTATGAACATGTATTTATAAGTTACACTTGTGTTTGAATCCTGCAGCTTATCACACATTTGATTTCCATGTGTGACAACTGCAAGTGTCCAGAGTGACGACAGACTGAGGGATCCACTGCTGCACACCATCTGTGAGGCTTTGCACCCCTGATGATCCACCAGGACAAACTCAGCAGTGTGTGAGGAAGAGGAGGAGGAAGAGCCAGCAGCAGCTGACAGATGGAGAGAATAGACAGACTGTTCCCTCTGTGTGAAGGACGCTAGAAAAGGTTAAAAGAACTCATTGTCTGTCCTGAATCAGTCTGATTAGGTCATGTTCAAATAATGTTGTCATTCCAGTGTTTTTAGTGTGGGAGAAAGTACTCAGGGCCTTCAAGGGAAACACTATGAAAGGCAGGAACAAGTTTAATATTCACAAACCTAAAGTATGTATCAGCAGCAGAATGGACCTCAAAATAAATGTCCATGTTTGTTTCAGTTCTAGGAAGCTTTGAGTATTTTGCATTAGTAGTACTGCTGTGTTTGTTGGATCATATTGCTGTAATTATTTCTATGCTTTATATATTCTGAGGTAAGTTGATCTATAGTGTTCCATCATATTCTATAAATATGTTATGTGTTTGTATACTTTGTGCCCAGTTTGACCCATTTAGCAGAAGTCAGCCTGTTTAAGGCTCTGATATCTATTCTGTAGGACTTAAAGCAGTTATGACATGACATGGTCTGATTTCCTCACTCAATAAAGGAATATTTAATATATCAGTCTACTCTTCATTCTATCACAAACGGTTATCACAGCTCGTACATTTTATTTTTACACATATATGTCAGCATTGAGCCAAATTTAGTAATACCAACATATTAAAAGAACAACATTTGTCTCTTATATATAATACATCGATATACACTGTCAAAGATACTTGTCTTTGAGTGAAGATTTAAGGTGATGGGAAATATAAATAACTGCAACTTGAATCTTTACTGAAGCTCAGTATTTGACACAGAGTTCAAGTTCACTGCTGTAATAACAAGTAATGATTAATATAATAATAACTTTAATATTGGCCATATTATATTTTCATTGCCATTGCCACTTTAGTTTCATGAACAACATTAGTTAATTGTTAATTACTAACTAATTTTAAAATGACTGTTCAGTACAGAAATGAAGCCCAACAATCATGTTTTACAGTCCCGTGGTCTCAGCCTCAGATACTTATCACATCAAAGCTCATAGAAAAACAAACACATGAACAAAAACAAATGAATTTTCTCCTTTATTTCTGTCAAACAATACTGTATGAAACTGTTAGCAGAGCTGCTCTGGGCCACGTCATGGCATAATATTTTTGAGGGAGAATAAAAAGTCAACACACACATCTTATTTCTGACGGAGGACTCTGCCACTACACTTCTCCAGTCCATTCACAAAGTCGTTGCATGGTGAGACATGGATAGGAAGTGGGCGGAGCCTTTTACCGTCATTTTATTGTGACGCAAAGTACAAACACCTGTGGACACACAATCCAACAGAAACGTTTCCAGCGGTGAGTATCATGGTTGCTCTCACTTCCGACCTTAGCGGTCTTTGAGTACGCGGCCCTTGTGGACTGCTAAGGCTGCGTATTTTAAGGCTGCAGACCCTGAATTGGGATACAGCCACAGAGACAGAACACCAAACCATGATAACCGAAACATGGGAAAATAATAATCAAAACTGTACACTAAGAAAGCAGAACAACAAAGCATGGAGCAGCAAAAAACCAAAACACAGACGGCAATAAATACAAAACACACAGTGAAGGGAAAGGGTGAACACAAGACCCAGGGAACACAGATAAACGTGAAGGCAAGAGGACCTAAAACAGTGAATAAAAAAATAACCACAAACTCAAAATGCTGGGTCGAGAGACCCAGGACCATGACACCTAAATGCATTGAATTGCCACTATGTGATTGCCCAATTAGTGAGTAGTTAACGAGCAGTTCGAGGTGTACCCAATAAAGGTCACTCTTTTTTACATTTGTTTTAGAATTGCAATATCCTCTTTACACAGGGCCAGGAAAGCATTTCCCCTTGAAAAATAAGATAATAGAAAACAACCTATATTTGTATTCACTCAGGTTCTCTTCATCTAATCTGATAACGGATAAATGAGAGAACAAACCAAAAAATAAATAACTTATCAGTCAAATACTTTTTCATACCACTTTGTAAGTACGTAACTGTATTTACTTAGTATAACTGTGAATAATTACACAAAACCTTAGTGTTTCATATAAAAGCAAAGCTTCATATGTCTTCTTTCCAACAAGGTAAAGCAGGCTTTTATTACAATTAAGTTCAACATACAGTGGTTCATTTGGTGTGGTCATTTTGGAACATTTACCAGTTATCTAACCCACATGTGAATTGGAAGGACTGTGTAAGAATTGGCGGGACAACTACACACAAGCCTCATTATTATTCACACATGTGTGAATATTCATGAGGTCCTGCTATTACACACGCTACCACCAGGGACACTCTTGGTGATACACAGATTTAACACAAAATCAAGTTTATATGTATTAAACCGACATCTTGATTTTTTTGTTTTTTTTAGGGTTAGTGGACCAATAGAAACCACTCTACGTTGTTAGATTTCAGTCAAAATTAGCAGGACACCGCCTCTGTCCTGTTAATTCAAAATGTCCTTCTAGTGTGGTGTGTATTCAGACGAAATGTCCAGCTAATACATGTTTACACACATACATACATACATACATACATACATACATACATACATACATACGGGTCTATGTGGTATGGCGGGACTATACTACGTCAATCCGCCCGGTGGTGGTTTAAGTGGACTACCCTTTTGAAAGGACTTAGAGCCAAGGGAGCGAGGTTAAAGTGTTCGAAAAAATCTGAAAAAAATTTGGGTCACTTCAGACCTCATACACTCCCTATAGAAGTCTAGATACACTGATACACACCAACCAGACTCTATTGTGTTTTCTGGAGACATTGTCCACTTGACAACAATGTGTTTTATGAGGTCCAAAAAAAACAATATTGGGTCTTTAAAGGGACAATGATGTAATATGTAAATAGCTCATCATTACCATGAATACACATCTGACAGGACACAGGATTACTGGAACATCATTTTATTAGTGTTCTTGGATCTGAACATTAATTTTAACCATAAATAAAAAAAGAAATCTATGGACAAAAATGCCCACGCTTCCCACAGAAATATAAAAATATAGAAAACAGAAAAATTAAAAACATTTAAAATGAATTTTAATAGTTTAAAGGTAAATATTAAGGGGAGAAAATATGCATTTATAATTTTTTATTTTAAATATAACCCGTCAAAAAAAACCCTAAATAAATTAAATGTAAAAATTATGAAATACAAACTACTTCTGTATTTAACAAGAACTTTTTTTTCTTTAAACAGAACATCAGTGTTAACAACAATTGGCAATCTGACCAAGATGTAAAACCACAGCTCTCTAAACAGTTATTTTAGTTCATTTTTTTCTGCCTTTTTGCAGTTAATCCTCTGTTTCTTACAAAATCTCTTATGTTTTGAACTGTTCTTCCTGCCAACACCGGATCTTCTACCAATTTGCAATGACTGCATTCATTTTTGGTGGCTAGTTTCCCTTCGTTTATGTGGTCTTTAAAATGCCTCATCACTGCAGCAACCTCAGCCTTGGACCACATGTTTTTGGGAGCTCTTCGGGAATTGTGGGATTGAGCAGCATTTTTCTCTGGAAGATATATAAAGTAGTAGTAGTTAAAACAAACAAAAAACCAAACAAAAAAAACATTTGGTGGTTAAAAGAATGGATGCTACCCTGTACTAACTTCTGAAATGTGTTGCTACCATCAATATCAAAACGAGCTAAAATTCTCTTTGAAAATTTATCAAATTTCTAAAATGAGACATTTAGTGTTCCGCTGTGAATAAAAGACTGAATAAAAAGTTGAATAAAAGTCTCTTGATGCATGCTCAATCATCCAGGTAAGTAAATCCCAAAACGTTGATTCTGTTAATCTGGACGTAGCGTTTTCAGTGGGAGAAACATTTTGTCACTCATCCAAGTGACTTTTTGCCACCACTCTGCAGTTTGCCATATGTTGCAAAGTGATGAAACAATAATAAGCTTAGAGAACCAACTGCACCCCTTACCTTCAGAGGGAGCAGCAGTCTCACTTGCTGCAGGCATTGTGAGTGGTCCTTCATCTGCTGATTACACAATTTGATTAAGTTTTAATATTTGTAACAAACATTTTATCCACAGAAACCAAGCTAGTGGTAACTTACCACAATCTACAGTGTCTTGGAGCTGCGCTGTGTTTGTGGAATCAGCTACTGCATGTACAGGCTCACTGGTGCCACACGCCAACATTGTGAGTGCTGTGTCATCATCATCTGATTCACTCTCACTGTCCTTTGTTTCAGCATCACTTAATGCAATTTCATCTGAGAAATTGTGGGAAAACCCCCCCAAAAAACCAAACACAAACCCCCCAAAAACCTCACATTAACAACGAGATATGACAAAATACAGAACAAATACTGGAAATTATAGTACATAGTTTTACTATTTAAGGCCACCACTCTGCAGTTTGCCAAATGTTGCAAAGTGATGAAACAATAGACTTCAAGAACCTTAAATCATGGACATTTAACAGAATGGTCTGTGCTTTTAGGTTTTAATTCTGTTGATAAAGCATAATATTCAACTACTGCCCTAATATTTGCTCCTTTCAATACAAACCTTCTATTTTGATCTCATCCAGTGATTTCCCCTGGATCTGGGAAAGTTGTCCTTTTTCCAGTGTTAAAAGCAGTTTGGAAATCTTGGCCAGCTGTGTTGTGGGAACTGGTAATCTGTAGAATTCGCGGTGAACGCGGATATCATGACCCAGGAAATCTGCAACCTGATCAAGTTCGTTGTTTTTCAAATTAAGGACTTGTGAGAGTGTGGCAACATGTTTTCTGAGCTGTGTCGATCTTAGATACTCAGGCTGCTTTGCTCCACACTGGTGTGCATGAACACGCAAGGAGTCCATTCCTCTGTAATGACTCATTGATCGGGGTCTTGCAAAGAGGTAGATATTAGTGGCACAAATACCACAGTCAGGCCTCCTACTAACCAGTAGTGACAGAGCATCCAGCATGCTTGGTGTTAGCAGAACTACTAACCAGTAGTGACAGAGCATCCAGCATGCTTGGTGTTAGCAGAACTGGAACATTTCTGTCCCTTTTTCCCATTATTTCTATTCTACAGAAATAGTTACAGAGTCTCTGTTCCATTTCTGAGAGCCCCATGGCAACATCTGTGTGGAGTGCTGTTTTGTCTCTTTCAAGAAAACTTTTGAGGCGCATCTTTGAAACCTCTCCAGAACGTCTTCGGTTGAACACAATGATTTGTGAGAGTGTAACTTGTGCAAGTTGGGCATAATTCTGAGCTGTGGCTTCGTTCTCCAAGCTGCAAAAGGCACTTTCTGCAGATTTTTGAAGGTAGTGATGGAGAATCCGAACATCTTCTGTAAAGGGCAATGTTGATGGCTTGTTAAACTTTGCCTCACTCAATGTGTTCAAGGCACGGTGAGACACCATCTCAGACCATTTGGAGACATACAACTTCTTGAACGCATCAGTGGACTTGATTAGGGCTTCATCCTCTGTCATGAGGGCACGACAATGGATAATGTCAGACATTTTATGCAGTGTATGTCCCAGTTTCAGCGCAAGGCTTGGAGTTTTGTATGACAGTGTCTCTTCATCAAAACCTGAAACTTTCTTTACTGCTTGCACAACTCTCTGGAAATTAGCAGGCTTAATAGCTTCTTCCATGTTATGCACTGAGAATTCTGTGCGCAGACACAACAACAAACGTCCCGCTTCACGAAGCTTCTGTCGTATATAATCATACTTTGTAGGGTCTTGTCCATGTTTATTGTAGAGGGACTGGGCAAACTGAATAACAGTAAAGTCATTTCGCACAGCTGAGGCAATCTCATCTTGTTTCATAACAGCAAGAACCTTCCAGACTCCACTTGACACCTGCGGATAACACTGAGACTCCAGAGTTAAAGCCAGGCCGAGTACTTTGGTTCTTCCAGGTTCTTTATCCGTGTCATCTTTTGGTTTGTTAGGACATCTGCGGACATGTCTCCAAAGATCCTTGCGAACATACATCCCTTGACAATAAAAGCAATGAGCAAACTTTCCCTCTACTGCTTTAATCTTGGGTCTTCTCTTCACTTTCAGTGGTCCCACTCCACCATGCAAAACTGCAGCATTATGCTTAAAATTTCCCTTATTTCTCAATTTCTCTAACAGACTTTTACGCTCGTTTGAGTCTCTAGGCAGGGAAAATGCATGCACAACATCAGGAGCCGTTTTGTGCGTTTTCAGGTGGCGGGAAATTTTAGCTTGTGGTTTGCCACAAAAATAGCAGTAATTTCTTTTACTTAAAGTCATTTTTTCTGATTCAGTTTCGCAAAGCTCACTTTTATCTTGTGGCTTGTCCTTTGTCAAGTTGTGGATTAAATTCGTTGAATCTGATTGTTCATGCGCTTTGGAGATGTCATCTTGGCATAGCAGACCTTTTGATGTGCTTGGCAATAATGAGATGTCTTCATCTGAATCTTCATCATATGACTCTGAATCTGGCACATATTCTTCTTCTGATATGCTGTGGTTGCCATCATCATCGCTTGATATTTGATCCAGAACTGAATGTGGCAATCCATCCTCCCCTGAATATTCAGAAGTTTCTTCTTTCTGGAATGTAAGAACAAAAGTTTTTTTTTAATTGATCAATACTTTAGACAGGTAAAAAATAAACTGAAAAAAAGTCAAGCCAAATATGAATGGGATACACACCTGTGTTGACTGGTGGCAATTCTGATTTGCCAATTTTGCAAGGCAAGATTTGTGCCAGACCCCTAAACAAACTGAAACACATTTTGATAGACTTAATTTAGCTTTGCAGTTCTATTTAAGTGAAGTAGTTTTTTGTCAAAGCATTGCAGTAATGTCAAATGCTGAAAAAAAAAAAAAAAAAAAAAAACTGTTCACATTAAGGATATTTTAATGACTACACATACACTGCTAATCCCCCCCCCCCCCCCCCCCCCAAAAAAAAGGACATCCCAGATGTGAATGAAGGAATTATTCTTATTAAATACTTTGTTCTTTAGGTAGTTGAGTGGCATGAAAGTGTGTAGTTGAATGTGTGTGGCCTCCAGATGCCTGTACGACTTCCCTACAATGCCTGGGCATGCTCGGGATGAGGTGGCGGATGGTCTCCTGAAGGATCTCCTCCAAGACCTGGACTAAAGCATCTGCCAACCCCTGGACAGTTTGTGGTGGATGGAGTGAGACATGATGTCCCAGATGTGCTCAATTGGATTCAGGTCTGGGGAACAGGCGGGCCAGTCCATAGCATCAATGCCTTTGTCATGGAGGAACTGCTGACATACTCCAGCCACATGAGGCCCAGTGTCGTCTCGCATTAGGTGGACCCCAGGGCCAAATGCACCAGCATGTGGTCTCACAAAGGGTCCGAGGACCTCATCTTGTTACCCAATGACAGTCAGGCTCTCTGGCAGGCACAGAAATGCCACCCCTCACCATTACTGACCCACTGCCAATATGATCATGCTGGAGGATGTTGCAGGCAGCAGAACATTCCCCACGGCATCTCCAGACTGTCACGTGCTCAGTTTGAACCTCCTTTCAGCTGTGAGGAGCATAGGGTGCCCGTGCTGAAGTTGCCAAACTTTGTGTTTTCTGGCAAATGCCAAACATCCTGCATGGTGTTGGACTGCAAGCTCAATCCCCACCTGTGGATGCTGGACCCTCAAGCCACCCTCATGAAGTCAGTTTCTGACCATTTGAGCAGACAGATGCACATTTGTGGCCTGTTTGAGGTCATTTTGCAGGGCTCCTCTTGTTCCTCCTTGCACAAAGGTGGAGGTAGCGGTCCTGCTGCTGGGTTGTTGCCCTCCTATGGCCTACTCCACATCCAGGTAGCACCTCCATGCTCTGGACACTACACTAACAGACACAGCAAACCTTCTTGCCACAGCTCACATTGATGTGCTACGCTAGATGAGCTGCACTACCTGAGCCCCTTGTGTGGGTTGTAGACTGTCTCATGCTACCACTAAAATGAAATCACCGCCAGCATTCAAAAGTGACCATAACATCAGCCAGAAAGCATAGGTGCTGAGAAGTGGTCTGTGGTCACCACCTGCAGAACCAGTCCTTTATTATGGTGAATTGACTATAATTTCCACTTGTTGTCTACTCTATTTGCAAAACAGCATGTGAAACTGGTTGTCAGTGTTACTTCCTAAGTGAACAGTTTGATTTCACAGAAGTGTGACTGACTTGGAGTAACATCGCATTGTTTAAGTGTTCCCTTTATTATTTTGAGCAGTTTATGTTATGGAATGGGGAATTGAGGACAATCCCAAGTATACCATTTTTACAAGGTCCTGTACCAATGAGGTAATACTGCATTTCTTTAATTAGACGTGACCACCCATTAATTAAAAAGGGAGCAGTGTTCATTTCAGCACGTCTTAACTTGTTGAACTCTATTAATGCTTTTTACTATACACTGTACCTATTCACTAAATGTCTCACCTTTGCACTTAAAGCCAAGCCACTTGAGGGAGGAAACCGGTCCCACACACTGAATGCACTTGTCCAAAGATGATATTGTTGTGCACACCAGACGATGATTGTGACACTGTTAGCAAAATATTGCAACATTTATTTGTTTTGGACAGTTGGAAAGGTGTGTTTTCAATTCAGTTGCAGATATCAACTAATAAACTTCGTCCATGTAAATCACATCACACCCAGGTGACTGCCAAACACACACACACACAGCATCCATAAAGAATGATGATAGATTAAATTATTAGTTCATTAAGTGGTACACTGGATTATATTTACCCTTTCAGGCTCTGGATGTTTCAGGTCCAGATCATTGTTTGGAAAGCTGTTTGGTTGCGGCTTTAGGCAGCTCACAGTCTTCTGAATCTGGCTGGTCTCAGTCTTCGTGTGTAACAGATAGAGAATGAAGACAAAAGAACAGTAATCTGACAGTTACTAAAAATGCATCACTCAAGAGGATGAATAGACCATTTCACTATCGGCAAATAGCGTAAGGTACACATCGTGCATGAGAAACATTCATTAAAATCTGTCCTAGGTCAATGTTACCTCTTCAAAATCTTGCACTGAAGAAGAATGCATGGCTTCTGAGCCTTGCTGAGGCATTTCTTCATCAAGATTCTGCAACAAAGAAAAGATGGCACAAAGATTAGACCAAGTGCTCTTCTTGCAACTGTACTGGGCAGGCCTGTGCTTCTGTCTTTAATTTGCATGTGTGTGTGTGTGTGTGTGTGTGGGGGGGGGGGGCTTTCCACTCAAGAAATGTTTTCTTCTGAAAAAAATACTGGCTACAATAGTTAACAACTGATTCCTTTGCAATCATCCATCCTCTTCCACTTATCCTTATCAGGATTGTGGGGTAGCAGTTTTGGGGCCTATACCAGCTACCATAGGGCAGTACAACCTGGACAGATCACCAGTCTAACATGGAAGGACAAGCATTTGCATTCACACCAAAGGGCAGTTTTGAATCACCAGTTAACCTAACCCCATAAGCTACATCTTTGGACTGTGGGAAGAAGCCAGAGTACACAGCCAGAGAGAGCCCATGCACTAAAGCAGTAAAAAGTGCCTAAAACAAGTTAAGAAGTTGTATAGTACTATCTATCTTAATGTTCAAGCCTGAGTTTCAAAAAATTTCAACATAGAAACAAAGCACATGCAGTCAGCTCTGCATGCTGTAGGTCAAACTGTCAAGAAATACGAGAAGACCCCTCCTAAAACCAGAGTGATGTCACCATGAAGCAAACTTTGACGGAGTCTCCCAATAACAGTGTGGTCCTCCTAAGTCACATTTGGGTGGTTAAAACACACACACACACACACACACACACACACACACACACACACACACACACACACACACACACTCAGATGTTATCCAGACTTGCACTTTGAAACAATGAAAAGGACCTACAAGCCACGGTCCATGTAAATCACATCACACCCAGGTGACTGCCAAACACACACACACACACAGCATCCATAAAGAATGATGATAGATTAAATTATTAGTTCATTAAGTGGTACACTGGATTATATTTACCCTTTCAGGCTCTGGATGTTTCAGGTCCAGATCATTGTTTGGAAAGCTGTTTGGTTGCGGCTTTAGGCAGCTCACAGTCTTCTGAATCTGGCTGGTCTCCGTCTTCGTGTGTAACAGATAGAAAATGAATATACAGTGCATTTTTGAAGAGGCTTTTGAAACATTAAATAAACTGTATGAGAAAGATACGTTTCAAGCTATTGTCTTTAAAATATTCACTGTCATGTATAGAGAATTTAAGGCCCTATGATTAAGAGACAAATAGTCAGTGTGATTTCTTTATTTTTTAAGCCATTGCTAAAGGAGTAAAACAATCACCTGTAGCAGCAACGAACTGTCACTAGGGCCCATTTATCTTCAAGGGACAAAATTTAAAATGAATCTAACTAAAGAGGCTACACAGCAAAATCTCCAGTGTTAAATTAACACTGGAGAGTGTCTATATGGGTCCACACAACACTGTTGAGTGTTGAATTAACACTTTTGACAGTGTTATATGTTTAAAAGTAACCTAGTCAGTTTTGAAGATTAACAAAGACTAACACTGAGCAGTGCTGATTTTCTAACACTGGAATATTTCTAACATTTTGAGTTATTTTCCAGTGTTAGAAAATCAGCACTGCTCAGTGTTAGCCATTGTTAATCTTCAAAACTGACTAGGTTACTTTTAAACATATAACACTGTCAAAAGTGTTAATTTAACACTCAACAGTGTTGTATTTAACACTCAGAGGTGTGGACCCTTATAGACACTCTCCAGTGTTAATTTAACACTGGAGATTTTGCTGTGTAGAATCACATTAAACATCAATCACTGTTAAAATTTAGAAACCGAAAGCCATTTTTTATTTCTGCATACCTGCTGATATTTTTTTAGTGCTTTTAGAGGGCTTTGATGTGGCAGCCATCACAATTGCCTGTTTTCCATTAGTACCTACCCCTGTTTTTCCAGTAGGTTATAGTACCATGTAGTTTTTCAGTAACTACTGCACCAAGGTTCCAAGTGATCCAAAGTGATCAGAAAATTTGACATAGACTGAATGCCACCAGGTGGCTGGTCAATGGTGTCACTCGATAAGTTATGAGTGCGCCTCCTTCGTGAAAATCCAAGCCATCATTTTTGAAACTCTGAAATGTTTGAAATAGCGACCAAAATTAACAGCGTGATCCCTGAATTGAACACTAAAGTATAGACTGAGCAGCAGGCATTTTGTCACCTTGACGTCCATGCTTGCTGTGGCATTTATATCACTGGATGCTCGGCTGCATTGCTATAGTTACCCCAGGCACAGTAGGTGATACTCAATTTCAGTGAAAAACTAGATGCCCTAAGTCACGTTAAGCCAATTTGAGTAGGTACAAATGTAAAAATGGCTTAGGGTATGCAATTTATCAGTTCCAAAAAGTACAATTGTAGAAATACCTTGCATCTCCAGAGCCAATCCGAGTCACCATAATTATAGTCTATTTCTTCGCCTGGACTTATGTCTCTGCTTGCAAATAAGCATAGATGGGGCTTTCCATTGATATTTAATATTTTCATCTTAGCACTTGGACTGATGTGGTTGTCGTTGACAAGTCTGCCTAATGACCCATCTTCTTGAGATGCATCCACACTGTGGGGTTAGGCAAAAAAGTATTAGCTTAACTAGTTAGTTAGGAAGCTTTTTTTTTCATAAATCAAAAGCAATGTGTAATTTAATCTTAATCAAACTACACTGATATAATACGCACCACCAGAGTTTTCCATCAAACTTGAATTCAAACATGAACACCTTCAGGCTGTCATGATAAACTCTGTGTCTCCGCTCACATTCTTCTTTTGTTATGAGTTTACCTCTGTATTCCAAAAGAAAGTCTCCTTTTTGGAATGGAACAGTCGTGAAAATGCCCCGACCTGAATTGCAGAGGCATACCAAGTGAGTGACAAAAGACAAAGTGACAAACTCCAAATCTAATCCAAACTAAAGACCAACTTACCTTTGAAGGCATTTATGTAGTGGATATCAAGTCCCAGTTTGTCCCTTCCAGCAGAAACATGACAGACTGCATCCTCCCGTGGAGGATGCAGTCTGTCATGTTTCGCATGTTCTCCTGTACGATTGGCTGTATTACCAAAGCATATAAAGTATTACGATTATCGTCATCATTGTCGTCATCATCATAAGTAGTAGCAGAACTAGCAGTAGTGTAGTTTACAGCATAAACACAGCTGACTTATTCATAGTGCTAATTTATGCCTTCTTTTAAAATGTTAAAGGCCTAGTACTCAAAATGGCGACATGTGACATTTCTGTAATGGCGACTGCAGAGAGTGATACAAGTACTGAGAAAGCTTAGGCATCAAAACTGTAAGAAGTTTTTTCTTCAGGCATATAAATAAATACACGACTAAATACACTTATACCCTTGCTTTTATTTTAGGGCTGTCAGCAGAATGGACAGACATTGGACAAACTGCCCGAAATTAGCTAACAGCGACATCAGGGATTTTGACTCAGACTGCGCTGGTTTAATTGTTAATCGCGTTAGTCGCGATGTCGGCATTAACACGTTTAAGCCACAATAATGCTTTAACACCGAGTAAATCCTAACACGGGTTAGCCCGCTTTATCGCGTTGACGCGGTTAGTCGTCAGCCCTATTTTATTTACTCAATGACAAACGCTGGGGCCGTTTTACTTCTTCAAAGACTCACTAACAGTCCATAAAGCATAAATTAAACCAGTTTAATATAGGCCTGTGCACCTATAATTTCATATAGTATTAAAGTCATGGTGCATTTTACATTAAAAAAGGCTTACCTTTGTGTTTTTAATCCGTCTTCGTATTGCCGTCGACATACACTTGTTAAAGGGCACGCGCGTGAAAGTTGTGGCGCCGTTTCCTGTAGGTACCGCCTATATATATATATATAGCCTACCAATCACAATGACTTCCGGCCGTGTGTATTGAAAATGTGTATTAAATTGCAGTACCTACACACATCCACTCTAACTCGAAACGTCGCTGTGCAATACACTGGAATACACAAAAATCAGGTGAGGGGTATAGGTGGACTTTTAAGAAAATCAGAAAATCTTTTAATTATAGTTTAATAAATGAATTTACACTACAGTTTAAGCAAATACAGGTCAAAAGATAAATAATGACCTCATAAGAAGTAGAAAAAATTATTATTTAGACACTTAAAAATGCATTTACAAGTCATGTTTTAGGGGGACACATGAATACACAGCAAAAAGTCGAAATGTCCCCGGAGCCCAGGTACAGCGCAGGTCAAATGTCAATCCATACCACATAGACGCACTCACACACACACACACACACACACAGATGATAAATGGACTGATTTATATATATTGCTTTTCTGCTCAACCAGAGTACTCAAAGCTCTCTGAGTCAGTGTCGTGTCATCCCTCAAGCTGTGTGTTTCCTTGTGTGCCTCTCTGCAAAGTGTGAGTTTATATTTTCCAAGTTTAGTTTAGTATGCTCATTTTCTGTGACCAACAAATAAAGCTGTGATTTTGATTTGCCCTTCAAAAAACAACGGTTTATGTTTTTTGTGCCTCCATCCATTAATGCAATATGTCTCATGTTAGGTGTTATTATTAACCACTAATAATAATGGATTGGATTTATATAGCGCTTTTCAAGGCACCCAAAGCGCTTTACAATGCCACTATTCATTCACTCTCACATTCACACACTGGTGGAGGCAAGCTACGGTTGTAGCCACAGCTGCCCTGGGGCAGACTGACAGAAGTGAGGCTGCCATATCGCGCCATCGGCCCCTCTGGCCAACATCAGTAGGCGGTAGGGTAAAGTGTCTTGCCCAAGGACACAACGACCAGGACAGAGAGCCCGGGGATCAAACCGGCGACCTTCCGGTTACAGATACGCTTCCCAATGTAATGTAATGTAAAACCGTATCCTTCCACCTTGTTATACTTAGGTGTGCCTGTGCAAGGCCCAATTTTTATTATTCATCCACTGTTCTTCATGTCTAAACAAACTTCTGTTGCTCACTCAACTTTTGCTCTGTAATTAATTCAGAGCTTAAAAAATGTTTGCCACTCTCCTTGATAAATACTAAGTCCAGAGTAGTATTCAGACTCTAAACATAGATATCATAGAGTGCTTACCTTTTGGTAGTGCAGAGCAACATGATTAAGTTTTTTACGATTTGTATAGTTGTTTGGCACTCCCAAGTCTTTGCACACGTTACTCCAGAATGCGTCTCCTCGGTGAACACTGTGTTTCTTTCTATTTTGTCTTTCGGAGAAAGTCTCAATGCATTTTAGTATATGTTCATGTTTCAAACGAATTTTCCGTGTCTGTAAATGCAAGTAAAAAAACAATTAAATAAAATAGAGAGAACTATACAACTATAAAATTATATTTCAATTTTTTTACACAATATAACTTCTAAATATTGTTTAAGGATAAAACTTGCCTTTCCAAAGGATGAAAATGTGGAGGTTCTGTAACACAAATAAGAAATTAAAAAACAAAGGCTTCAATGTATTTGCCAAACAATAACATTTTCAGTTTTTGTCATGCACTTGTTATATTTACATATTTCCTGTATTACTCGAAATGACCTATTTAAAACCACTGGGGTGAGCGAAATGGTCTCGGATGGAAACAGACTAATCATATTATTGTTAACGCACCATTACAGTCAAAGATATGGACAAAGCAACAGTCTTATGATTTGTGTTTCGGGTTCAAGGAAATAAGCCTACATAGGAAAAGTTATTAAATTATGTATTAATATCAAATTTATTTCTAACAAAGTTGTTTAAAAGTGGTTGTTTGTTTATAGGAGCTACCGAGAGCATCACGTGGTCATACCACATCTATTACGTAATGTGTCCCTACCTAAATACATAGTACTTAAAAACACGTTAAAACCAAATTTAACTTAGAAAACAGTAATAGGAAGCAAATAACATATGAAGCAAAAAGCCATAAGGAAAACTTCATAAAATTTTTTGTCAATAAGGCAAACGTAATGACTTGTGGCTTAAGCTAATTGCATGCTTACCTTATCTGTCGTTTTGCGTAGCTCATTATTGTCTGTTGCAGAACCACGGGAACTCGTAACTTTTCCAAGTTTACAAACGTAGTGTATTTAAGACTGTCAAGTAAAATTGTAATTCCGTAGTTCCTACAGTTGTTGAAGCATGTGCACGCATCACACCGCCACCGCAAGTACTTGACTCATTGGGCTATAGGCTACTATCACCTTCACCCTTAATCAGTGTCCCGGATCAATAGTCACCGGATATCCTCGGACGCATTTCAGAAAAGTAAAATAATGCGCGATTTAGAAATGTTAATACTTGCCTGTTCAATTTTAATCATTTGGATAATTGATATTAGTTACACATAAATAGTGTTTACAGATGACCTTTGACTTTCGATGTTCAATTAAGCAACGCAAAAATGTATTACAGGCACATAAAAAAACGAACCCATTGATGCATCAATTGTACTTAAACCCAAAAATACCCATGAAAGGTTTTTAAAATGGACATTTCAGTAGATAAACGGTTGAAACTTGTAAAAGTACTTAGTGTCACATTGAAAAAATATTTTTGACACTTAAAAAAATAATTAAATACATTGCATTTAAAGATATTTGAAATAAAATAATAAAAGGGTGGAGTGCCCACTCCGGGTCGGGGATGAGTTCCTGCCCCAAGTGGAGGAGTTCAAGTATCTCGGGGTCTTGTTCGCGAGTGATGGGAGAAGGGAGCCGGAGATCGACAGACGGATTGGGGCTGCGGCTGCAGTAATGCAGACGCTGCACCGGCCCGTCGTGGTGAAGAGAGCTGAGTGTAAAAGCGAAGCTCTCAATTTACCGGTCGATCTACGTCCCTACCCTCACCTATGGCCACGAGCTGTGGGTAGTGACCGAAAGAACGAGATCGCGGATACAAGCGGCAGAAATGAGCTTCCTCCGAAGGGTGGCTGGCCTCTCTCTTAGAGATAGGCTGAGAAGTTCGGCCATCCGGGAGGGGCTCAGAGTAGAGCCGCTGCTGCTCCACATCGAAAGGAGCCAGCTGAGGTGGTTCGGGCATCTGACAAGGCTGCCTCCTGGGCGCCTCCTGGGTGAGGTGTTCCAGGCATGTCCCACCGGGAGGAGGCCCCGGGGCAGACCCAGGACACGCTGGAGAGATTATATCTCTCGGCTGGCCTGGGAACGCCTTGGTATTCCCCCGGACAAGCTGGAGGAGGTGGCTGGGGAGAGGGAGGTCTGGGCCTCTTTGCTTAGGCTGCTGCCCCCGCGACCCGGCCCCGGATAAAGCGGATGAAGATGGATGGATGGATGGATATTTTAAATGAATTAGACAAAATAATTAATGTCTTTTTTTGGTAAAGTTCCATTATGGTATAATAACCTTCATACTTCACTGATGGGTGAATACTCTTGAGCAACTGTTTTGTGATTTTGTTAATTGGTGTTATGGAAAAATTATACAGGTTTGTTGAAGTATTTTTGGAAGATGATAACACATTGGTTGAGTATAGGAAAGTGTGTGTAGGACTTTTGAAAAACATTGACAACTGGTCCTCACTATTATTGTGAAAATAAATTTTAAAAGAAAGTCTCCTAGAAAGCTAAATGTTGAAAAATGTGAGTAAAACTAAAATATTTTGATACTCAGCAATGCTGTACATTTTAGTATTACAGTGTAAAATCAACCAACATTAAAAACAGAAAACAATGAGAAAAAAGAGATAAGATATGATAACCTTTATTATTCCAACACGTGGGAAAATTGTTTTGTCACAGCAGGAAGTGGACAGTGCAAAAGTTATATACCAAAATTGGAATACAATAAGAATAAAATACTGTACAGAAATATACAAAGTAGAAAAGAATAAAATACTACATATATTAGAAAAAATAGAATAAAATATACAATAGGATAAAAAATAGAATGCAAATGAGAAGACCAAGTCAAATTTTTAATCACTTCAGAATTTTAACGATTCTGATAATTGCCACTGTGATAATCAATTCTTAAGTAATTAAGTAAAGTGTATCATTTTTGTCATAATGTACCAACTACATTGAAACATCCATCTATTCACTTGCGTTTGTCCTCTAAAGGCTTGCGTGAGGTCGCTGTCATAGGGCGAGAGGCGAGGTACACCCTGGACAGGTCGCAAGTCTGGCGCAGGGCAAACACACAGGGACAGAAAACCATTAGCACTCACACCTATAACTTAGATTAATCAATTCCACACATATCTTTGGACAGTGGGAGGAAGCCAGAGTACCCAGAGAGAACACATGCAAACATGTGGAGAATATGCAAACTCCAGACAGAAAGAAAACAGCATGATGGTGGAATTGAACTGACAACATTCTTGCTATGGGGCAACAGTGCTAAACACCATGCCACTGTGCAACTCAGATTAAAGGATCTGACATTAAAATGAGTAATTAAAGACTATCAAAATTAGCTTTTGGAAAGCTATTCTGCACCTCAATGTAATTTTATTTATGCCCAAAATATACATATTCTACAGAAAAATCAGAACCAGAGAAGCTTTATTAATTTGACGGTGAAATTTAATACAAGTACCCTTTAATATCTGAGGAATTCTACAGTAAATCTGGATGAAACTTGGCACACAGGTACAGTAGGTGTCCCAGAGGGGGGATGTGTTGAAAGTTGGACATCAACTACTCAGGATGATTTTTAATGAATTTTTGAAAATTGACACAATTGTAGTGTATTGGCTGTATTAGATTGAATAAATGTTTCCATTAATTTCTGAGGAATTCTACAGTAAATTTGGATGAAACTTGGCACACAGGTACAGTAGGTGTCCCAGAGGGGGGATGTGTTGAAAGTTGTACATCAACTACTCAGGATGATTTTTCATGAATTTTTGAAAATTGACATAATTCTACTGTATTGGCCGACTGCATTGGATACAAGTACCCTTTAATTTCTGAGGAATTCTACAGTAAATCTGGCTGAAACTTGGCACAAAGGTACAGGAGGTGTCCCAGAGGAGGGATGTGTTGAAAGTTGGACCTCAACTATTCAGGATGACTTTTAATGAATTTTTGAAATAAACATAATTGTAGTGCATTGACTGTATTGCACTGAATATGAGTTTACTGTGATTTCTGAGTAATATTACAGTAAATCTGGGTAAAAACTGGCCCAGAGGTAAAGTAGGTGTCCGAGAAGAGGATTGTGTTGAAAGCTTGGCATCAACTTTTAAGAATGATTTTTAATGAATTTTTGAATATGCAACCAGACTGTCACGATGGCTGTATTGGGCTGTTCCATTGTAATTTGTGTGCGCGCGTGCGTGTGACTGTTCACGCGCGTGCATGTGTGCGCGAGTCTAGGCTTTCAATCAGGATATAAAGCGAAAAGGCGCTACCGTAAAGACTGGTGTAAAAGCGCAAGGAAGTTTATGCGGCGGATAGGAGGCGGCTGGCTTGACCGCGGCTCACAAATGACGGCTCACTTTACCGCAGTCCACGCAGGCGGTTGCCCGGGGCGGCATCGTGGTGGGGGGCAGCATCACGGGTAGGGCTGCCACGATTTGTCGACTAGTCACAATTACGTCGACTATCAAAATCGTCGACGACTGATTTAATAGTCGACGTGTCGTTTGAAGCTTTGTAAGATTGCAAAAGACGCAGGAATAATAGCAGGATTTAAGAGTGTAATAACGGACTGAAACAGAAGATGGCAGCACAGCATGTACAAGGATGCCAGCTGCCGTTAAACCCCGAAGAAGAAGAAGCAGCTGTGTCCCAGAATTCATAGCGCGGCCCAGCTTAGTTTCCAACAATGGCGGTAGCTAGTTAGTTTTAATATTACTCTTATTATTCTTTCTGGGTCACAAAATAAACGTTTAACATATTTTCAGGCGAAAATGTAGCTGTGTAAACCTCAAATATCTGCTCAGTTTATCAGGACACCACATATTTTCAAAAGCGCTCCGACGTTTTCGGAGACGTCTGTTACCCACTAGCTCGATAGCTAGCCGGGGGCTAGGTCACTAGCGCCGAGAACACCGGACTCCCGGCAAATTGTTTTCAAACCCACCGCCGTCTTTCGCGACTCAGGTTAAATATATATGAGTCACTTAGATAAATTAAAAATGTTATTGTTTGGCTTTTTTTTAGTATTTTATTTGTTCCTGAGTAAATCGGTTTGGCTGAGATTAAAGTTATAGTTTTTACACAGCTGAATAAACGTCAAGCAGACAGCTGATTATCAGAAGTGTGAGATGCTGGAGAATATACTCCGGTGTCCTGTTATATTTTAGATAGCAAGGAGTTTATTAAACTTTACCGAAACAATCTGCAAATTTCATTAAAATTGAATAAACTATCATCTTGTCTTTATTTTTAGTTAGCACCTTAAAAGCTTAAAGCTGTAAGCTAATGATAGTTATATAAGAGCAGATGCTGCTGGTGCAATAAGCTGTAGTTTTATGTCCAGTGGATGATGATCTGATTAGTCGACTAATCGCATAAATAATCGGTGACTAGTCGACTATCAAAATAATCGTTTGTGGCAGCCCTAATCACGGGCATCGGCCAAAAAAAAATTGCTCGTACTCATGCTGCCCCGACATCAGCCAGCGGATATTGGGAATGGCATAGGCACCGATTGGTTTTCTATCGCCCATTTGCTGGGAGTAAGGGTGCCCTCCGTTTGCGAGGTGCGCCTGCTGCTTGCACAGGGAGGAGAGGGCGGGGATTCTCTGGCTGGGCCGGCTGGAGGGCATCTAATAACCAACTTGCAAAATAAAACAAAAATAAAAATAAAAACAAACCGACAAACACGAAAACACCAGACATTATGATACAGACTTATAATTTGCACAGATGTTTTTTCAAAATTCTATATGTGAAAAGCAGTGTTGGGACTAACGCGTTACAGTAACTACGTTATCATTGTGGTAACGAGCACGGTAACTAGTTATTATGCCAAAACCAGGAACGCGTTACTCGTTACTGGGATTTAGATGGGTTCGTTATTCGTTACTTCGTGTGGTGGCTATCGCGGAGCTTCCACAGATTCAATAACATTAGCAAGTGGTGGAGGCCAGCAGGTGGATGAAGGAAAAGGGAGGCAAGAGGAGAGACCCGAAGCGGCCGCTGGTCCGAGAGTGTCAGGTGAACTGAACTTTAGGTAAGAAGTTATAACCTACAGTCCATCTGGGTCAGATATGAACCAAGTTTAGGTGGAGTTTATTTTCGTTATGCGACTTTTTCGTACTGCGTGCTAGCTAGCATGACGGAGTTTCTATACAGCTGGGTGGGTGCTATGTTACTGATGTTGAACTTTATTTTGTTCATAAGGTTAATTATTAGAGTTGCCAACTGTCCCGTAAAAAACGGAATCGTCTCGTATTCAGAGAAAATATTATGCGTTTCGTATTGAGGTGAAAAGGAACACAGTTTGTCCCAGACTTCAGCTACAATGAAAAAGACACAAAGCTGGAGTTATTCTGTGTTTACGCTGCACAGCTGCCTCTTCTTCTCTCATCCTCTCTTCCTCCCTCTCCTGTTTCTACTTCAATCATGAAACTGATCAATGATCAGCTGATCAGCTTTTCTCTCTCATTTATTTATCGCCCACTTTGCTAAAGAAAGAGGAAACCAGCGGTTGTCGCGGTAAACAACAGCAGCACGTTTAAGCTTGATCAGCTGTTGTTAGAATTTATTTAATATTACTTTGTACTATCAGCTGATGTTTGCTGGAGCCACAGCTGTAAACCTGCTGGTCATGATGTGGGTTTGAATATGTGGTGAGAGGGAAACATGAAGATGAAACCAGGAGATGTCCTTACTGAATCATCAAAGCTGTGATGGAGAAACAGGTTTACCTTTTAGTTAACATGAATGAGTTGAAGGGAAGTTATGAACTGTTTCTGAGAGACAAATAACACCAGGATCCTTTTCTAAGTAGCTGACAGCTGGTAACTGTGCAGGGGCGGCTCTAGCAAAGTTTTGCCAGGGGGTCCATGTAGGGAATTAAAAGGGAAAGGGGGGCACAAGGAAATACTTTCTTATTCTCATTTAAAATGTCTCTTTAAAAAAAAAAAATAAAAAATTTATCTGAGTCTTACAACAAACAATTGATAGATAGATAGATAGATCTATCTATCTCATCAAGACGGTGTACATCACTGTCACAACGGTGTTTGTTTTCATTCAAAGGCTTTATGATTTTTCCTATAATGGTGGGCTGGTCTCTAGTCAAAATGCCTGGGACGATTATTTTTTTATTTTATTTTATTTTTTTTGGGTCCCAGTCCAGCTCTGTAAGCAGCTCATCTGCAGTCTGGTGTTACCTACATCTTCCTATTCAGAAGGCAGAATTTCCGAGTTCTGAGTACAATCGAAAGCGCCACGACTGCAGTTTTTGTGTTGGATGTAAAAAGCAGGCTAGGATAGAATCAGGCGTGGGATTTCTCTCGTGGAAATGTGCACATAATTTTTTTCCTTTCTATTGGTAGGTGGCACAGTGCACTTGTGGCAAGTAAGCAAGCTAGAAGACTGGCAATCTTGCTGGGTATCCAGTTACGGAAGCAACACATTAACAAGAGAATTCTGAGTAAAACCAAAGTTACTTTCCCTAGTAACTAGAGCTGGGCGATATATCGAGTTTTTAAAACATATCGATATATTTTTATACGAGATATAAGCTGTGACAATATCCTTTATATCGATATAGTCTATGTTACGTTATAATTATATTTGTGGAGCCGCAAGTTTGCCTCTCTTTCGTCCACTTTTGTCTTTACGCAGCGTTACTCGGCCTCGCCCCTCCTTCACTGAACACAACTCCCCCTCCTCCCCCATCGCTTCACCTGCAGGAAGCGACAAGATGGACACGGCAAATCTGCGTTAACGAGTTACTGCGCATCGCCCCGTGTGTGGGGCTGGACGGCGTCAACGTGTTAGCTAGCTAACCACGCTAACGAGCTAACCACGCTAACGAGCTAACCACGCTAACGCCATGCAGCCCAGAGGCGCTGCACAGCCTAAAACCCTTTCATTCTCTCAAAAGTTGACAGTGCGCCTTATGTATGAATTCTGGTTGTGCTTGATGGCCGCGAACCGATTTTATGTGGTACACGGCGCTCAGCAATCTGTCAAAATGTTTTAGTACGACTTTGGTAAGCTACGGAGCTGCACCGCTTGATGGATTGTCGGAGCATTACGGCTGAGCCTCGCGGAGTGATACGTACTGTGCTTCAGCGTAATATTACCGTATTGTGTGTGTGTACAAGGACTAGGGCTGCCACGATTAGTCGACTAGTCACGATTACGTCGACTATCAAAATCGTCGACGACTGATTTAATAGTCGACGCGTCATTTGAAGCTTTGTAAGATCCCAAAAGCAGGAATAAGTAGCAGGATTTAAGAGTGTAATAACGGACTGAAACAGAAGATGGCAGCACTGCATGTACAAGGATGCCAGCTGCCGTTAAACCCCGAAGAAGAAGCAACTGTGTCCCAGAATTCATAGCGCGGCCCAGCGCAGTTGTCAACAATGGCGGCAGCTAGTTAGTTTTAATATTACTCTTATTATTCTTTCTGGGTCACAAAATAAACGTTTAACATATTTTCAGGCGAGAATGTAGCCGTGTAAACCTCAAATATCTGCTCAGTTTATCAGGACACCACATATTTTCAAAAGCGCTCCGACGTTTTCGGAGGCGTCTGTTACCCACTAGCTCGATAGCTAGCCGGGGGCCATGAGAGCACCGGACTCCCGGCAGATCGTTTTCAAACCCACCGCCCTACTCAGGTTAAACATATACAAGTCACTTAGATAACTTAAAAATGTTATTGTTTGGCTTTTTTCAGTATTTTATTTGTTCCTGAGTAAATCGGCTGAGTTTATTAAACTCCACCGAAACAATCTGCACATTTAATTAGAATTCAATTAACTATCATCTTGTCTTTATTTTTAGTTAGCACAGACCTTAAACACTTAAAGCTGTAAGCTAATGATAGTTATATAAGAGCAGATGCTGCTGGTGCAATAAGCTGTACTTTTACGTTCAATGGATCTGATTAGTCGACTAATCGCAAAAATAATCGGTGACTAGTTGACTATCAAAATAATCGTTTGTGGCAGCCCTAATAAGGACCATAAATGGCACCTGTTAAGAGACATGGTTACGAAGTGGATTTCAAACTCCAGGCTATCAGTCACGCAGTAGAAGTTGGGAACAGAGCAGCTGTGAAATCTGTCTTTGTTATTGTGCTCAGCGTCTTTTAGTTTACATTTTGACTGCACAATTGTGAGCTTTTTGTTATGCACAAAAACAACAGTTTTCTTTTATTTATGGAGCATTATTATTTAATAAATGCTCATAATTTATTTTTGAGTAAATTTTATGTACATCTATGCTCTATGTTAATAAAAGTGCCTGTGTGACATCTGGGACACAGCTTTGACTAAGAACTCTCTTTTTGTTCTTACTTTATGGCTTTAAAAAAAAAAATCGAGATATATATCTTATATCGCCATCCAGCTAAAAAATATCGAGATATGAATTTTGGGTCATATCGCCCAGCCCTACTAGTAACTAGTTACTCTGAAAGTAACGAGTAACTTGAAGTAACGGAGTTACTTTTGATAGAAGTAACTAGTAATGCAACTAAGTTACTAATTTAAAATAACTTACCCAACACTGGTGAAAAGTGAGCGAGAGAGCCCTTTGTGTGCCTGCTTGCTGCTAAAATCAATGTAAACTTTGACTTCAGCCCCCCCCCCCCTTGAAGGGAGGGAGTGTTCACCCGGGGCGCCAAACAGGCTAGGACCGCCACTGTTTCCAGTGTTGTCCCAAAGTTGTTACCCCCCCCCCCCCTGCAAAAATTGTTTACCCTTTAATGAGAGCGCAGAGGAGGAGGAGCATACTTACCTGCCTCAGTTTCTGTTACTGATATGCAGTAAATCGCAAAAGTTGAAAAACAACACACTTGTTTCGTGAATGCAATTTTCTGACATTATAATGTACCTTGCGGACTACTTACCTTAAACTGTGCACTACAATAACCCGTTGGTAATAGTCAGACAACGACTTTGATACTATGAAACCAGTCATGATCATGTCAACACGTCGCTCCTATTTCCTCTTCATTTAGTGCATGGTGCAACATTGTTAGAAGTGGAATTACTTTGGATCCAGACACTCTTTTCCTCTGACAGCTCAGTGGTGGTATCATTAAATGGAGAGAGCATTATACTGTTCAGAGGACAGTGGGCAAATATCAGTGTGCAGGCCAGCTTACGATGCTCCAATAGGTTCCCTGAGCTCATGAACACGGTGAAGCATTTGGAATGTGCTGTTCCAACGTGTATCCACCTCTTGAATTAACTTCAGTGGAGGCCGGCCCATTTGTTCCTGCAGCCTCTCCAAAGAAACAGCCAACACAAATTGATTAATTCAAGCTGTGTTACTGCAGCAGCTCCTTAACAGTAGCACTGCCAGGCTTCTACCTTTCTACCTTTAAAACCCGGAGAGCAGCCAAATGGCTTTTAGCTAGGCTTTAGCTTCAGCCAAGTGGAAGCTAAATTGGCTAGTCATTCATATGTATATTAGGTTGTTACCTGGGAATTCTGGAGGGAGGGGAGTGGGGGTGTGTGAATGAGGGGGTGGGGGAGCTGCTAAAAGCTGTGAACTTCCTTTTGTGTTCGTCTGATGCATTCTCAATCATCCAGGGAAATCTCCAAAAGTCACCAACTTGGAGTGTTTCAGTTTGCCATCTTAGGGAGAAATCAACACACATGGGTGTATGCCCTTTGTTGCTGAGATTTATTGATAAAAACAGTACAAAAAACCAACCATTTGTACACATATTTACAAATAATAATAAAAAGTGAGTGAGTACATTTCAACATTTTCAGCAATCACTCACAATCCTGGCACTGCCATGGTATCTGTTGTCTGCATTTACCACATGTGTATCTGTTGCAGTGAACACATCGCACAGTGGCATGATTGTTCTTGCATTTGTGTTTGACCTGACACATGGCTCTTTTTCCAGGGCTAGGTGTGGAGGGTTGTGTCCAAAGCAACTGTTTTTTTTCTTGCCTTCTTCGCAGCTACATGAGAGTGAGCCAACTCTCTTGCAAGCTCCACCAGGAAGTCCACCCGTCTTTCCTTCGTCCCGGTGCATGCTTGATACAGCACATGTGCATTCAGTGCTGCCATGTCAATCATGTTATAAAACACGGCAACTGGCCAGTGCCGTGTTCCTCTGCGGACAGTGTACTCCCGAACCATCTGGTCCATCACATCCACGCCACACTTTGTTTTGTTGTAAAGGGTAACAGTGTTTGGCTTCCTTTTGGTAGTGTTATCAGTCTGAACCACGCTGTGCATGCTGCTAAGAATATAGACGGTCTTCTTCCGTTTGTCCGCATACGCCGTCAGCGTGGCAGCAGAGGTTGAAAACACCTAAGAAATAAGATAAATTGTTATTTCCATAGCCCTTTTACACACAATGAAACACATAAACATAGAACCACAAAAGACCTGCAACATACCTGAGTGGTGAATTCATTGCGATCTGTCTGTCGAGTGGATTGAGGAATTTCCCTGCGAATCTTGTTGACTGTGCCGAGGATAGTGGTTTTCCGTCTAAGAAGTTTTTGCGCAAGTGAAAGCGATGTGAAAAAATTGTCCGTGGTAACATTTCTGCCCTTGTCTAGGAATGGTTCCATCAGCCTCATTACTACATTTTCAGAAAGTCTCTCCCCAGTGGGACGATTGGGGTCCTTGCCAAGATATGGGAAGATATTGCAAATGCACTTGGATTTTAGGTTGCAAGCCACCCAAAACTTGATCCCAAACTTGTCAGGTTTACTTGCAATATACTGCAGGAAACAGCACCGAGTCTTTGATGGGAAAAGCTGTTCATCAACGGTGATATGTAGACCAGGGTTGTAGCACGTGATGCAGTTGGTGACAAATGATCCCCACACACTGGAAATTGCAGCGAACTTATCAGTCTTTGCTCGATCACTGCGGGTGGACTTGTCATGAAGCGTAGGTGTTGCATGATGTCTTGGAAGCTGTTTCGTGCCATAGTTCCAATTATCTGTGGGTTTCCCAGGTTTGCTGACCAGCCGTCATTTAGAGATGGAACCCTGTTAGAAAAGCCAAATGGCTGCTCTCCGGGGGTTTAAGTGTTTAAAGCAGTAATGAACTAATGGAACAAACGTTGAAATATCCCACTATCCTCCTACAGGTGGTCTGGATCTCAGACAGCGTGGTGTGTTGATCAAGAGCTTTTGACCATTAGGTTCGATGTATGCGCCTCACAATTACTGTGACACAAACAAAGTTCCTTTGCATGAGCACCCATGTTTGCTGCTCCATCAGTCACATAACATGTAACTTTGTCTGTAATGCCCCACTCTGACATGAGCGCTGCTGTTACTTGGGACAAATTGATAGTAGTATTTGCTTTAGGGAAGTGCTGAACACCTAACACCACAGAATGCAATGCAGTGTTAGAATCGGTGAAATGGCAGGTGACAGCTAGGTAAGCCTCTGTGTTAATGGAGGTCCACATATCAGATGTCAAACTAACTGCAGAAGCCTTTGCCACAGTCAGTTTTTCTTTTAGTTTGGACTCTTTGTATCTTTGGTCCACCATAGCTTTCAAAGCCTAAACAAAAGAAAGTACCGCTCTTAATATGGAAATATAGGAAAACTGCAAACATGCTTCATATTTTAAGATACACACCTGACTTGTGGGGAGAACATAGTTAGGGTTCAAAGCTTTAACAAGCTTTCTAAACCCACTGTCCTCCACAATAGTGAAGGGCTGGGAATCACCATGTTGACCAAGGCCTCATCCACATCATTCCTCTCCCCTGATAAAACAAACAAAACATTGAGAAATTACATATATTGTAATTACAAGCCAAATATAAATGAATGACATGGGGAATCTAAATGTATAAAATGACTGTATCCTTACAACCTAAAAAAACTTAACTGAGCTTGGTCCACCTTGGATAGCCTCCTTGTTTTCGCGCAGGGCTCTGTAAGGCCTCAGCATAGATGAGGTGTTGTTGCTGTATTAAAGTTCTTTGGAGCACAGCAAACACTTCACCTTTCAATAAACTAAAAGACAGAAATCAGATTATAGGATCTGGGGTGTGGTTTATTTATATTATGGTACTTATCATTTGTGATATTTATTACTGTGTGCATACCTTATTTGGAGAGATGAGATCAAAATGTTGCCAGACAGGGTACAATTGTACAATGTCAATTCTGAACATTCTGGTTTACACAATAACAAAGAATTATTATTATTATTTTATTTTTTATTTTTTTCCATTTCTCTGCAACAGCTTGAGAATATCTTTGAGGTGATGATGCTGGAAGTGGTGCAGGAGTAGCTTGTGAGGCTGTTGCTGGTAGTACTGTTGCTTCTACAGTTTGTGCTGTAGATTGCTTAGGCGTAGTTGATGCTTGTGGTGCTACAACCTGGGGAGTAGTCACTGGTGGAGTTGTAGCTTTTGGATCTGGGTCTGCTGCTGTTTGTGATTTGGCTTGTGGACCTGCAGCGCGTACTGGTTTTGGGGGCTGGTTCTGGTGGCGTTTTCTTCCTTTGCTGTAGCTTCTGACCCTGGATCTGATAAAATTGTTGCTTTTAAGGTGGTGATGTAGCATGCATTGAAACTGTTCTGCATGTGCATCAAAAACTTACTATGGTGCTTTGCGTAGGATTTTCCTGTAGTTTGTCACAGACAGAAAGACCATGTAGTGTTCTGGGATTTCATATGGATAACAAGCCTCTCTGCCAAAAATCAGGTAATGGGATGAGTACTTCAGTGGTCATTTGCTTTTATTTCTTTTTTTTCTTTTTTTTTTTCTTTTTTTTTTTTTTTTTTTTGTTCTGAGACCAAACATCACAACATCCAGATAGTCATCCCATGTTTCTGGTTGGTCACCAACAACTTTACAGAGGGCTCTGACAACTCAAGGACTAAGGTCCTTGAGTTGTTTTGACTGGTCCTTCTGTTTGGAGCTACCTGGTTCTGCCTCATCCTCAATGGCCATGCTGGTATTCTGTGCCTGCATCCACATGGTGACCATCCAAACGATGAATTTTTTTTTTTTTTTTTTTTTTTTTTTTTTTTTGCTGTAAACTGTGTATTTTGACACCACAAAACAAATTAGAGTATAATGTTAAATGGTAGATGTTTCAATTCTGTCATCTGATATATTTTGTCAAATCACACAGCCCTACTGTCCTGCTCAGGTGACTATTGTCCATCTCTGACCTGTGTGGCTCTATTTGGTGTATAGCTAGGCAATGCTGATAGGTCCACCTCTTGCTATTGACATTATCTTTAAGAGAATAGTACGTTTAAGGGTAGTTTAAGTGGAATCTTTCTAAACAAATTTGAAGAAAAATGTAAAATCTGTGGCTAATTATAGAACTGTAAACTGTTTCTATTCAAGTAAACATAAACATGTTTTAGTTGCATACAACGGGATTTGAATGAAAGAAACTGAAATAGCTGGGTATCAGGTTTTGGGTCCGTTGTTTAACTTTGGTGTATTTGGGACGCTCTCCCCAGTTAGCACAGGGGAGTGTCTAGCTGAGTGTAAGCTCTTCCTTCAGGCACTCGTTTTTTATTTTGCCTTTGTTATTTTCGGAGTAATCCCGGGTGGGGATTTGGGTCCCTGTTGGGGGTAGGCTTTTCAGTGCTTTGAGCACTGAAAGTTTGCCTTTAAAGTTGCCTCGAGCCTGGTACACTCCAGAAGCTAGGTAGGCTAGCATTCAAGGGTAGGTAGGACTGGGGAGAGGTTCAGTGGTATTTTTATTTATTGGATAACCCCGTTGTTATAGATTTTTCTCGTGTGTGTGTGTGTGTGTGTTGGGGGAAGGTTCTCGTTTATTGGTAGCCCTAGGGTAGCTGGCTTGTGTGCTATTGACCGGTTTTCTTTTCTTTCTTTTTTTTTAAACTATGTTTGAATGTCTACATTAGATATTTCTGTGTTTACGGCTAACCCGTCGCTTGCCCAGCTCGATGCCTGTAGGAAAAACTATTTGCATGAGGTGGCATCATTTTACGGGATTGGGGTCTCCATAGTTCTGCATAAAGCTGAGCTAAAAGCTGCTCTGGTGTCTGGCTTGGTGGATAAGGGGATATTGGCCTTGCAAATGTCTCCCAGTCCACCTGAGTTGGCTGAGCATGGTGTAGCATCTTAGCATGTTCCCCTGTTGCCAGATCAAAATATAGCACTGTATGTGTCCACGCCTCTTGCTCAGGGACTGCCTGAGGAGACTGCCAATGACACTGCCTCATTTTGAGCCACTCTCGATAGTCCTTAGGTTCAAAGCAGGATGCTAGGCTACGAGTTCATCTGGCTCATCTCCAGCTGGAGAGAGAGAAATGCGAAAGAGTTTCATCTGAAGGAGGAGCTAGAACTTATGGGCGGAGCTGGCCAGAGCCAGGGAGATTGAGCTGAAAAATGTGAAAGCAGAGACAACTGTCAAGTTGTGACATTTAGAACTCCAACAAGTTTCCCTTCTTACGACTGCCTGCATTCCACAGCCAGGGGCAGGGTTTGATGTAGGAAAAAGGTTGGCTAGTTGAAAAAAGTTGGTTGATGTGACACATTAACTTCTGAAGAATTTTTAGATTGCACTCATCATCAGAAAAGTTGCCAACTCCTGCTATAGTGTAATTTGACTGTATGAGATTAATATTCAGTTTCTATGTTGTCAGCTATAATGGCTGGACAGCCTTTAAGAATCGAATCAGCTTCTAAATAATTTGCTGGTTTTCCCTCTTCTTGCTTTTTACTTTCTTTGAGGCTCTGGTGACTCTGGAGACTCTTGAGTCTAGAAAAGGAGCTGTTGGACAGAAAGATGTCAACTGAGTGGTAAGTATTTTGCTTTTCCAATATATTGTTAATCTTCAGTGTGGGAAACAAGATATTTAGTAAGTAGTAAGGAAGTAAAATTTATTAATAACTTAATTTATAACTTAATATTTTGTTGCACAACCTTTTGAGGCAATCGCTGCAATCAAACTATTCCTGTAACTGTCAATGAGACTTCTGCAAAGCTCAGCAGGTATTTTGGTCCACTCATGAGCAAACTGCTCCAGTATTTTCCTCTTTTGAAGAGCGCCTTTTCTAGACGGCATGTTTCAGCTCCTTCCAAAGATGCCCAATAGGATTGAGGTCAGGGCTCCAAGAAGGCGACTTTATAATAGTCCAATGTTATCCTCTTAGACATTCTTGGGTGTTTTTTAGCTGTATGTTTTGAGTCATTGTCCTATTGCAAAGACCCATGACCTCCGTCTGAGACCAACCTTTCTGACGCTGGCCAACACATTTCTCTCTAGAATCCCTTGATGGTCTTGAAATTTCATTGTACCCTGCACAGATTCAAGACACCCTGTGCCAGATGCAGCAAAGCAGCCCTAGAACATAACAGATCCCTCTCCATGTTTCACAGTAGGGACAGTGTACTTTTCTTGATATGCTTCATTTTTCCTTCTGTGAACATGGAGCTGATGTGCCTTTTTGTGATTTGTTGGTGGTGTCCTCCTTGGTCATCTCCTATGTAGTCCACTCTGGCTCAAACAACAACAGATGGTGCGATCTGACAGTGATGTGCTTTGAGCATGAAGTTCACCTTGGATCTCTTTAGAAGTCTTTCTGGGCTCTTTTGTTACCATTCAGATTATCTGTCTCTTTGATTGGTCATCAATTTTTCTCCTGCGGCCACGTCCAGGGAGGTTGATTACAATCCCATGGAGCTTAAATTTCTGAATAATATGTGCACTGTAGTCACAGGAACATCCAGCTGCTTGGAGATTGTCTTATAGCCTTTGCCTTTAACATGCTTGTCTATGATTATTTATCTTATCTCCTGAGACATCTTTCCTTTCACTTCCTCTGGTCCATGTTGAGTGTGATACACGCTCGAACGATAGACGTTCATTGGTTAACATTCATAGAATTTTTATTATTTAGTCAGATTAGTTAGTTCTGTGACCATTGTGACTTTTTCCTTTCATTGACCAAAGGGTACCAGCAGGTTTTGTCTACGTGTCTATGTCCCACTGGGAGGAGTTCCCCTGGATAAGCTGGAGGTGGTGGCTGGGCAGAGGGAGTTCCGGGGTGCTCTGCTTAGGATCCTGCCTCTGGGACCCAACTGCAGATAAATGGAAGAAAATGGATGGATGTTTTGTAACAGTGCAATGATTCAGCTTGATTGTCTATCTTGAGGTCTGTTCTGTAGCAAATGCAGGAAAAAAATGTTTTAAGAAGAGCAAATGTAATGTGGCATTCTAAAGAATATGATTGTTTCCTTATAGGATACCAGGAGAGACGAGCCCTCCATCACAGATGGTGTTCAGTGAAGAAAGTCACCTGCAGATTCAAGACCATTGCATCTCCATCCCACATTCACTGCCACTGTACATAAGGGAAGTTGAACTTTCTGCGATCACTGCATTTTCATTACCTTAATCCATGACAGTCTTTCAGGCTGTAATGCCTGGACTGAGCAGAACTGCTTAAACTTGGGTTCAAAATAATTCAATCTGAGACTTTGGTTTTGTTTTTTTGTAAGGTTATTAAAGTTTTAAATTGTTTAACAAATATGAAAATTTAATTTGATAAGGATCCCTCCTGGGTGAGGTGTTCCGGGCATGTCCCAGGACACGCTGAAGAGATTAGATCTCTCGGCTGGCCTGGGAATGCCTTGGTGTTGCCCCGGATAAGCTGGAGAAGGTGGCTGGGGAGAGGGAGGTCTGGGCTTCTCTGCTTAGGCTGCTGCCCCTGCGACCCGGCCCCGGATAAAGCGGATGAAGATGGATGGATGGATAGATGGAATTTGATAATATTTGAAGTATAATTAAATAACACAAGCTACAATAGTGGGAATATACTTGTTTGTCATTAATGTGTCCCGTATGTTGACTAATAAATATTTTTTGCATTTGAAAATAAAAGTTGGTCTGATTTCAACTGCATTACAAAATGTCTTTAATTTCGAGGATAATAAAACATAATGTGATCTAGTTGCATTCGATTTCTATGTGGATAGGTTTCATTCAGAAAAATCTAATTATTCTAAGTACTGGGTACTCCATGAATAAATTGTCCTAGCTTGGTTATCAAGTTTTACTTGTGGGTTTTTGTTTGGTTTTTTTTGTTTTGAGGCAATGAGTTTGCATAATTTAAGTTCTAGGAACTAATTTGGTTGTACAGTATGTTAACATTGTTCTCACCAATGGATGACACCAATACTAGTGTTTGCATGAAGGAGAAATTGTAATTCAACCACATTGGAGGATGATGAGAAATTGTGAGGAACATACAAAGTGACAATACAAATGACAAATTGTATATGTAGGAATAAATAAGCTAATCTTTCAACTCATTGTCGGGTGTCTTTCTCTGTGCTTATGTTTATTAAAATTATTAACATAGGACAGACTTGCCAGGGGGAGCTGGGGGGGGGTCAATTTTGGTGGCGACCCTGTCATCAAGATATTTTCTGGCAAAATTGAGATGAGACTTTGTTCCTTTTGCCTTAGCGATGGTTTTCATCTTGGAACACTGCCATGCGGGCCATTTTTGCCAACAGTCTCTTTCTTATATTGGAGTCATGAACACTTGGGGGGTCCAAAGCTTCTTTTTTTGCTTTTATAAAAGGCTTTATAACCTTTTCCGGACTGATAATCTCAGTTAATTTGTTTCTCATTTGTTCCTGAATTACCTTGGATCATGGCATGATGTCTGGCTTTTGAGGATCTTTTGGTCTACTCCACTTTGTCAGGCAGGTCATATTAAAATGATTTGGCAACCACAATGATGTAGAAATGGCAAACCACAGCCCTCACTGGTTTGCTGTGCTGCATGTGGATACTCAAATTGTTTCTTGGCCCAAACAAATCTCTGCTTGCTTTTCCTTAGTAGCTATTTGACCATAAAGGCCTGATTTGCGCAGTCTTCTCTGAACATTTGGTGTAGAGATGTGTCTGGTACTCAAACTCTGTGTGGCATTTATCTGGGCTCTGGGGTGCTGTTAATTTGCAATTTCTGAGGCTAGTGACTCAGATGAATTTATCCTCAGCCCCAGAGCTGACTCTTGGTCTTCCTTTTCTGGAGTGGTCCTCATTTGAGCCAGTTTCATCAGTGCTTGATGGTATTTGCAGCTACACAAAGACGCATTCAAAGTTTTAGCAATTTTTCAGACTGACTGATCTTTAGTTCTTAAAATAATGATGGACTATCGTTTCTCTGGACTTTGCTGATTGGTTCTTGCCATAATATGAATTCTAAAAGTTGGTTGGTACATAACTGACAGTCCTGACTTCTGCACAACTGATGGTCCCAACCCCATTAAGAAGGCAAGAAATTACACAAATGAACCTTAACAAGACACACCTGTGAAGTGAAAACCATTTCAGGTTACTACACCATGAAGCTTATTGAGAGAAGGCAAAGTTTGCAGCGCTGTCAACAAAGCAAAGGGTGCCTACCCTTATCATTTACAATATAAAACATATCTATGTATACATGTATATGTGGGCAAAAGAATTAAAACAAACAGTTGCTAAGCTTCACTTCAGTCAGTGTTTCCGTAGTTTTCTTTTCCCAAAGAAATATTTGTGTTAAACTGTCAATACTGTACCAATGAATCACAATGACTGAAGTTAACATGCTACCATTAAGTAAAATATTTTTGTTAGTGTCATACTTAATTGTATTTGAACCTCAATTTCTTCAATTTGAGGTTTCGTTTGATATTTTTTTCCCTGTTGAGCATTTCTTGAGTAATTGTTTTTTTATAAGGAGCCGGGTTTTATTTTATTTTTTGTCACTTTTTTTTCGTTCTCTTATATACTTACTTTGTAATGGTCTCTCTCTCCTCTCCAGTGAGGAGAGAGAGACTGACACAGTTGCTTGGCTCTGCTCCACAGTCAGTCTTCCTCAGGACAAGTTACAGTGGAACTATTAACATTTCTTTTTGCATCTTGTGCCTTCCTGCATTGGATGTTTTTTGCAAAAATGTTTTTCAGGTATTCTGGGGCACATGTTCAAACAACAAAGGTATATTTCTTAAAATCATTTAGTAATCAAAAGACACAAAATCATCTTTTTCACCCCCAAAAATATATGTTCAAAGCACCACAACGGCCCAATATCACACAGAACAGTCACGTGATATTAAAGAGAAGCTGTCAATTTAACCCTATCGAGTGGGCAATCACAGCGAAGCAGTTCATATCAAGTTGTAGATTCAAGCTGCTCAACATATTTTTGGACACCAGATGTCACCAAAGAGGACTTGGTTGGAAAGCTTTGAGTAATGAATGAATGGGTCACAGAACAAAAAAAGCACACTCATTCAATAATTGTTTAAGTACTTATTCTATAATAAGTACTTCAACAAGAGAGAGGAACATAGGGTGATGCATGGAGGGAATTGAAGGAAGTGCACACCGGTGGACTACATTCTTATATAGAACACCCAAAAGAGGATCCTGTTCATCTAGACGCAGCGTTTTCAGTGGGAGAAACGTATCCAGGTCACTTCTTTAGACTCAGCTGACCGCACGTTTCCCCAATCTTATAAACAGTACTTTTGCATAATAACTGAAACTAGCACCACTGAAGGAACAATGGGCTGGGAGGTCAGTTCCTTGATCATTAACATGCAAATACTCATGACCAATGGCCATGAGTACCATTCAAGTATCAAGAAGAAGTGATGACGGCAGCAGCATCCTTGCTGGAGATGCAAGAATGAGATGGTTTGGACATGTGCAGCAGATAGTGGATATACTGGACAATGGATGTTGACTATGGAGCTGGAGAAGCTTAAATTACTTAAGCATAAAAACACGGATCAATACTGTAAACTACACAGACTGCCATAGAGTAAAGTTAAAAACCCAGTCATGGAAAAACTAAATAATTTATCATTTCATCAGGGTAGATCAGTGGTCCCCAACCTTTTTTTGCGCCACGGACCGGTTTATGCCCGACAATATTTTCACGGACCGGCTTTAAATACAACAAAATAAAACTAGTACCAGTACCGAAAAAAAGAAGATTTATTCATAACACACGTGAAAAGACCCAGGAAAACAGAGTTTACGATAAAAACGATAACAAAATAACGCTGAAAAACAATAAAAACCCTGAAAACCATACATTTCACACCTGAGCCTCAACTCTCGCGGCCCAGTACCAAACGACTCACGGACCGGTACTGGTCCGAGGCCCGGGGGTTGGGGACCGCTGGGTTAGATGGTATTGAGGTCAAATTAAAACTCCAAACAGCAAACTCCCAAGCAGATTGTTGATATATATTCAATGCGGTATTAACTTGCATAGCTAAAAGTACATTTCTTTGAAATAATTACTTATTAAATGAATAATGACTTTAGTATTCAGAAACTTTTATTGTGAAAAAAAAAAGTATTAAAATCATCCATCATGGTTTGTTTTGATGACATGCTTTTCACCATTAAAAAGCTCACAGAGCCATTATAATAAAATGTTTTGACACAAAATAAAATGGTAAAAAGTCACTCAGCAGTTACATTGTAAAAACACTGATGGGTGTTTGTGTCCCAGTGACTGATGAGAGCTATTTTACTGGTACTGACTGTGTGTAAGAAAGTCCCCACTGGGATTATGAAGGGTGCGCTTGAGCTTTTTTGGCTTGTTTTTCTTGATGCTGTGTGGAGAGGGCAGCGCAGAAGTCTTTGACAACTGCGTGGTGAAACTGCAATCAGCTGTTCGTTTTCGCTCTTTCATGTCAGTTTCACGCCCTTCTTTGGATGTGATTAAACATCCATAAGATTGTTCTTTACTCCATAGTGAAACATTATGAGCAGATTTCCCCTTTGTCTTCTTTTTGCTGTCTTTTCTGGGTGTATCTAAAGATGGTGAAGCATGTTCAAACAGACTTTCCGATTCAGTTTCTTCACTTGCAGCTGCTGGAGTTTCTTGGATATTTTTTTCCCTCTTCTTTTTTAACACCACAGCCTCATCAGAGCATCTTGTATCAGCATTTTCTGATCCTTTCACAGGGGTCGCTGACTTGGTTTCGTTCCTCTTACGTTTCTTTTTCTTCTTCTTCAGCCCTGTGTCAGACAGGGCCTCCTCAAGTTCCTCAAAATCTGGTTCCGGATCTTTTTCCACACTCTCTTGTTCAGTTAACATTTTCCTCTTCTTCTTTTTCCTGACTCTGTCATTAGATTCGTCCAAACTTACAGTGATTTCTGCTGATTCAGCAGGACTGCCGGTGCTGACGCCTGGCTTTTCAGCAGCCACAGATTGCAAAGGACAATGTTTTTCTTCCTCTGAATGAGCAGCTTTTCCCTCGACATCAGCACCGAGGAAGAAAGATTTCCTCTTCTTTTTTTTCCGCTGCACAGACAACAGATCAGAGCTTTGTGCCACAGTGTCATTGGAGCCCTCCATGCTTGACATTTTTTTCATTTTCTTCTTCTTCTTGGTCATCAGTAAACCAGCATCATGGTCTTCAATCTCATCTGTTTTCTGTGGATTTTCTTCATCTTCGGGAGTGTTAGATTCATCTCTTTGAGATGACTTTTTGTGCTTTTTTCTTTTTGCACAACTGGATTCCAAAGTTTTCTCAAGGTTTTCCTGAAAAGCTTCAGTATTTCTGAAACCTTCACCTTCATCTTTAAACTCTTTCTTTTTCTCTGTTCCTTTTTTCTTCTTCTTTGTTGGTATCTCCACATCATCGTGAAGAGATTCAGGAGCGGTGTTGCACTTTAACTGCTCGACATCTTCCTCCTCACCATCGTTGCTTTCTGACATTTTCTTTTTCATCTTCTCCTTTTCGTGTTCTTCAGGTGACTTCTTTCTTTTCTTCTTTTTCTTCTTCTTCTGTTGTGAATGAGGAATGTCACTCTCCTCCTCCTCAATCACTTTCTCATCCAGAGATGTTGCAGCGTGCTGAAGCTCCAGCCTCCCCTGACTCAGGCTCTGTTCTTCTTCTGCATTTTTGTTTTCGTTGTTGTCCTCTTTCACCTTCTTCTTTTTCTTCTTCTTCTTTTTCTGTTGTGTATCAGTCACGTCACTGTCCTCCATCACAGTTTTTCCGGTAACATCAAGCACGCTGGTGACCTGTGACAAACAGGGAGTCTCCTGCTCCACCTCAGTGATTTTGTCATTCACAGATGCGGCATCGTGCTGATCCTCCAGCTTGTCCTGACTCTGGCTCTTTTCCTCTTCTGCATTTTTGATTTCTTTGTCCTCTTTCACCTTCTTCTGTTGTGAATCAGGAACGTCACTGTCCTCCAAACCGATCTTTGCATTAAGATCCAGCTCATTAACAGTCTGTGATAGATGTTGAGTCTCTTCCACTTCAGTGATTTCCTCATTCAAAGATGATGCAGTGTGCTGATCCTCCAGCTCGTCCTGGCTCTTTTCTTCTTCTGTATTTTCGTTTTCTTGCTTGTCCTTTTTCTTCTTCCTCTGTTCTGAATCAGAGATGTCACTCTCCTCCAACCTATTTTTTTCATTAAGCTCCAGCTCGCTGATGGTCTGTGACAGATGAGGACTTTCCTCCACCTCAGTGATTTCCTCATTCACAGTCAGTGCAGCATACTGAACCTCCACCTCCTCCTGACTTTCATCATCAGCTTCTTCTGCACTTTCATTATGTTCTCTGTGATTTTGCTTCTTCTTCACTTTGGTTTCACTGCATGTAGCAACATTATTGGTGTCACTCTGGAAGAAACTTTGGTCTGCAGGCTCACTGTCTCCCCGCCCTTGCTGGGATAGCTCCTCTTTGTTTGAAACTCTGCACTTTTGCATGCATTCCTTTGGACTTTGTGGAGGACTGCTGTCACTCAGCTCATCCTCCATTTCTTTTCCCTCAGAGCTGTCTCTCTTTTTACTGTTTGTCTTTAGAGTTACGGTTTGAGCGCGGACGCTTTGGGGTGTGAGCTGTTTATTACTCGTCCTCTTCTCTCTCAGAATGCTACAAGAAGGATCTTCATCATCAGAGCTCTCCAAATCTGAAGACTGTGCAGCTCTCAATGAGGGTTTCTTAGCTGGTATTTTATGTAACACAACCCCCCATCCTCCTGGTGGCATTTCATCACCAGTAAGTCCTTCCGTCCACTGTTTTCCTTTACTATTTCTCTTCTTCTCGCTATACCAGGACTGTGAGTGTCTCCTTTTTGATGGTATCACAAAATGCTTCTTTGCCTGTCAAATGACACACAACTTAGGGCCTGTACATGCTCATAAAGTGCTCATTATAGTATCAAGAGCCTGCTTACCACCACTTTCATGTCCTCGTCTCCTACATTTTCTTCTTCTCCCCTGAAATAGAAGAAAGGAAGTTGTTGAATTACTAAACATTTCAGCTGTATTTCTTAATGCCTTTAATATGCTTTAGTGTATTTCAAAGTACTTTACATGCAGCTGATAAACTGGTAAAACGTGTCAGTAATGTTTGAATACATCTGTTCAATGAAGGTTTCTTTTTGGAAGAAATGGATGTAAACAAAGCAAAACCCGACAGATTCCACATTCAACTTTACACTCTGGTGACAGATTTCACCCTCTCTCAGAGTCCAGTTCCCACTGCTCTAATGTCCACTCCTCGTGTCTTAGTCCACACAGCTCTCTTCTTACTATTGGCTAATTCACACGCACCTCTTTTGCCTCAGTTCTGCATTGGTGCTTTTACAAATCGGCTCACATTTTGACAGATTTGAGACCTGAGCTTTACGTGGCTGTGCCAGCAGATGTTAGGCAAATTTATGTGGGAAGAAAATCATCACTCCTTCAAAAGTGAGATATGTCTGCAGCTCTAATCTGAGGTGATGTTAACAGTTTGTTTCATCAGGCTGGTACCTTCTGCAAACACCCCCTCTGCAGTAAAGGGAACTTTCATTATTAACACTTTTCTGGAGTAGACCTCATCATCGTCTGACAGTTTCATTGCATGCGATGGGTTTTGAGGACTCAACTTACTTTCAAGTTCTTGACAAAGACAAGCATCAGTCCCTGAAGGCCAAAGAGGATGGAGAATGTCAAGAACTTCACCTTCATGGTCCGATGATTCATTTTTCGATTTTTGTTAATATGCTATGAATGATCCTACTTGTGTCTCTCATGGTCTAAATACATAAAGGAGGAAAACATCCCACCACTCCTCTTTTGACAAGACTCGGGAGTTGCTTGAACATGTTCCAGAAGAAAAAGTGGCAACTTTGAGGCATCTGAAACACAGCCTGCTTTCTTTGCCATTTTCTTCGCTACATTATTCACCAGTTTCCAATATATATTACTGTTCTACAATGTAGTGAGAATAGCAAACATGAGACAGAAAAAAATGATTCAAATGCATAAAAGGAAGTGAAATGCAGTGTAAAAACATAAAAGCAAGCTTTAAAGGCAACTAAGGAAATCAGTAACAAAACAACATTTCAACTAGCATTAAAGACTTACTCTGATATTGGAGATATGCACTCTCCATTCATGTCAATTGCTGGTAAATTTGACTCCAGATCCTCTACGGTTTGATAGCTCTGTTGCAGCTTTCTTATACAATCAAAGAAGGACCCCACTGAAGAATACTGGAACAAATAAAAGGCTTTAGTTCTAACATTTGCTGGCATTTGCTGTAACAAGCGTGTGCTCTGCTGCTGTTGTTTATGCTTACATGTAGCCTCGTGTTTTGCACTTCACTTAAAAAAATGCCCTTGGCTTTCGGCATCTTGTCTTTGAGGAACGGGAAACTGTACTTTGGCATTCTGAGTTTTGTCTCTTTTTTTTTCCTTTTACTTCTGGTGTCTTGAAGGGAGGCCGAAGGTGAACTGTCATCTTCACTTTCCTCTCGCTCTCTGGGAGACGTGAGACCTGATCGTAGGCCGCGGCGCTTCCGTCTTCCTGACCTCACGGCCTCAGGTACAGGCTTCTGAGTGATGAACAGGCTGTCCGCTGAGTCACTGCGCAGACACAATTATATGGTCAGTGTGTCAAGCTCAAGAGTTTTTGCAGTTTTCAAAACATTTTCATGACCTGGAGCCAACAGACAAACAGACATATTTTAAACACATTCAAGTGCGAATCCATTTTTCTAGAATTTGGTCCTAAGCACATCCTCAGATTTGGGCGTCTAAAATCACCGGCTACTTTGTGAAGTGTACATTGATTTTGAGATCTGCTGGCCACAGAGGCAATTTGAGTGCAAAGAACTCATTGTCGTGCTCAAGAAACCAGTTTGAAATGATATGACGATGGCAGACATCAGAAGATGGTTTGACTTTGGCGATAGAGACATAGTCAGCAACGATCCTCAGACACGCTCTGGCGTCAAATTTAGGGTTGGTTGGCATCAAGAGGATTAAAGTGTGCCAAGAAAATATCCCCCACACCATTACATCACTTCAGTGGTTTTCGATGCTGATATAAAGCAGGATGGAATAATGCAGACAGATACTCTTCTGCATATCTTGGATGTAAAATGTAATTGAGTAACTGTTGGCTTCAATAATGTTCACAGGATATTTTCTCTTTTTTTGGATCATTCGCTGTAAACCAGGGCAATGGTTCTGGGGAAAATCCTAATAGATCAGCAGTTTGTGAAATACTTGGACTTCAGCACCAACAACTATGCCACTTTCAAAGTCACTTAAATCACATTTACTCCACATTCTGATGCTCGCACAGGAGTTCAACTGCACCACAGGAAAGTGACTGTATTTAACTTTTAAAAAGGTATTGTTGAGGTTTTTCTCAATCACCAACATCTGTTTCAGCCCCTCCACCTGTAGGCCTTTGGGGCAAGGGCTTACTTATTTTTTTATACTCAATTTAATATGTGATATATTAGTTTGGAGAAATGAGCTCAGACCCTAGCGATCAAACTTTATTTTTATTCTGCAAAACTGGAGGTTTCCCACTGAAAAGTAGGCCCTGGAAAAATATGTTTACTGAACTTGAGTGCAGTATCGTGTACAGGATAATGAGTGAAACTGGAGGAGGTGGTGTACAAAAGCAGTAACACCCTGACCATGAGGAGGAAGGATGTGTGGTGTTGTGGCAAGGAGAAAGGTGCAGAAGAGTACAGAGGATGGATGGAGGATATCTGACCGTTCTTCCTTTATTACATTACAATATAGAGCATTTATTTAGCAGACTGATGTCAATCTTCTGACACAGTACACTGTTTACCTTGTTGTACCGTGTTATGGGATCATTGCAAGGAAGACTATCAGTTTTTCTTTGCATTATCTACAAATCCAAGTGCTCTTTTATGAAATACAATGTTAATATTGCGTTCACGAAATTTGGGGTTATCTTTAGTGTGTGTGTGTCTGCATGTGTGTGCTGTTTGTGAAAAATACAGACATGTAGATACATTTGTCAGAGTATCTAAGCCGGAGTGACCTCCACTCCTCACCTGTCTGCTTCAGTGGGCTCTCCTTCGGCTGCACCATCCTCTCTGTTCTGACTCGAACAGAGAACAGAAGAAGACTCTATAAACCTCGAAATTCTGTCCACATATTCAGGAGGGAACGTTTCCAGCACAAAATCCGATGGATCCGCTGTAGCAACTTCAGCAACAGCGTCGGATTCAGTCCACTCATTGGACCGACGCACTTTCGCCATCGTAGGACTCACCGACGGATCCGTGAAAAATCTTAGACATGAAACACGTAAATACAAGAATCTCCACCAAAACACGTAAAACACTCCACATGCGATTCGACCTGGAAGTGTTTAGACGTCACCGAGATGACGATGGTCATCTGACCAATCGCCAAAGAGGAGACAGACGACACTAAAAGAATCAAGAGGTTACAGTGTTTACACTTCCGGTTTTGTCTTCAGCTGAGCTCTATATAAGATGTTTTTTGTGGGTTGATGGCTCCTGCATCAACTCGACATAACAATGAGCCTCACGCAGAGATAGAATTCATATTAATATTGCAATTAGCAGTAATAATGGTATTAGTTCCGTTCAGACAGCGAAGCACGAGCAGCTCGTTTTCTGTATGAGACTGTGCACCAAACCGGCTTATACACTACATATATCCACAGTCTGTTCAGCAACTTGCGACAAATGTAAAGTGTCTCCTGATGTGTGAATCACATTCATCGTCCTTGTCGTGGTCTGCATTATTTAATGAGCTCTTGTGCAGTTCATAGAGTTGGGAGATTTCCCGAGCCCAAAGACCCCACATCTAGAGCCAACCAATAATAATGCTTTCCTTTTTATCTAGAGGGAATTATTAATTATTACGGCGAATATGGGCAATTTTTTGTTCGATTTTCTAAGTGAAAGAAATAACCAATGTCTTTAAATTGGATGAGGAAACACTTCCGGGGAGGGTTATCATCTTGTTCTTATTTACTCTTTGTTTGAAGTTAACCCTGGTCCTGTCCGCTTTTTCTTATCCACTTTCCCTGCACCTCTAAACTGTATCCCAGCGCGCGCACTCTCAGGTGGATCTATGGCAGACACCAGCAAAACCGAGAAGGTTCAGCTGCACGCCCCAGATCTAGAAGAGCTGCGTGGCGGTAAGCTCTGATATATAAGCGCAAAGTTGTGCATGCGTGTTCATGTGACTCGGCGGTAATGAAGGTGTTTGGTTGCAGTATTACAAGCAGGACTGGAAACCAACTTTGCTGAAGTTCAAGTGAGTGTTGTGGAGTGTCCGGATCTCACCAAAGAACCCTTCCAGTTTCCTGTCAAAGGTAGGAGCCTATCAAGAACACAAGTGTGATTAAAAACGAATGCATATGCATTTTGGTCAATTTAAAACACTTCATAAAACATGCATATGAGTGGGGATGAGCTTCATTTGCAGACTGCGTATCAGAAACGTATCTTAATTTCGCCTGTACCCTGCAGGCTTGTGTGGAAGCCCTCGCATCACTGATGTTGGTGGTGTGCCATATCTGGTGCCTCTGGTCAGAAAGGAAAAGGTAGGTTTTAAAATAAAAGAATTGCATTGAGAAACTTTAATGAAAAGTTTTGCTAAAGCATATTCAGCATCTTCTTCTACTGTCAGGAATACAACATGAACACTGTATCAAAGGAGCTGGAACTTCCAGGCGCTTTCATCCTCGGTGCAGCAGCTGCTCCCAATAGAATAGTTGGAATGAACGCAGAGGTGAATTGCCTTCCTTCTAATTCAAAGTGCTTCACTCAGCAAATGACCTCAGTATAAACTAGCTGTCATTATAATCTTGAAAGGGCAGTTTGGTACGGCAGCAGTCAGTGGAATGAATGTTCTTGTCCACAGCTGATGCCTCTGGTTCTGACCGAGGCAGGGGGAAGGCCCGCAGTGAACAGCAGCTACTTCTCCTCCATCAACCCAGCTGATGACCAGTGTCTGCTAGAAAAATACAGCGACAAGTTCACAGACTGCAACTTTGGGCTGCTGGGAAATCTGTATGCTTGCGAAGGGAAACCTGGAAGGGTAATCAGTCATAGCCTTTTAAAAAATGCACTCTCATCCTGATTTGGCTTTTGGAAAATAACGAACTAGTTATACTTAAACATAATTATCTGTAAGTTAATAACATTGCTGATGTTGTTTTGCGTGAACTTTAGCCCCATTTAATGAGAGAATAAACATTAACAAGAGTTGTGTGCCTAAACATGCTGAGTTGGTAGTCTTCACCCGTGTGCCTCTGCAGGTCATAGAGGTTCAGGCAAAGAGGAGAACAGGAAGTCACAGTCTGGTGACGGCCTTGCGGACGAGCCTTGAAGCTCATTACCCTGATAAAAGTCTGGCCCTGGGAGGCACCTTCATCATCCAGAAAGGGAAGGCTAAAATCCACATCATGGTAAATAGTGGACATGACACAGAGCATGTTACAGACTGCTGCTGGCACAGCCACGTGCTTTGATTTGTTTCCTTGCCTGTCAACAGCCAAGAGAGTTCTCAGTCTGCCCCCTCAACACCAACGATGACGTCAACAACTGGCTCAAGCACTTTGAGGTCAGCGCTCCACTCATCTGCCAGTCGGTGCTCGTATCCAGAGACCCTGTAAGTTAAAGCCAATAGACTCACACCTCAGCGTGATGCAGAAATATAAAAAGATCTGGTTATAGTTTTATTACCTGATTACGGTGTTTTTGTTCAGTAGGCTTCTTTGTAATGTCCACCTGGTTGCTTTGCAGGGCCTGGACCTGCGTGTGGAACACACCCACTGCTTCAGTCACCACGGAGAAGGTGGCCACTACTACATAGACACTACACCTGACAGTGTGGAGTATCTGGGCTATTTCATGCCTGCAGAGTTTGTCTACCGCATCGACAGGCCGAAGGAGACCCACGGTGTCGGACGAGATTAAAAAACTGCATAAAACATGTTGGCAGCACAGAATCTTCTGATAATCTAAACTGAGGCGACTCATTGATTCATTTAAAGCATGTTACATTTCACACATAAAAAAGTCACTGCACATGAATCAATAAAATAAAATAAAAGAATCCCAATGAAGTGATCTGAATTGTGTGAAGGAAAAAAAAGGTGGACAGTGACATCACAACGCTGACGTACTTTGGACCTTGGCCTACATTAATGCTTGCTGACTCTACTGCAATCAAAAAGGTTGTGCAACGTGTTGCAGGCTAGACTGTTGCAGTAGGTAAAGCTTCTTAGAGAAAGCTAGCTTTTTAAAAACCTCTGTGGCCAACCTGCCCACACCCTGGATTCACTTATTTGTATGATTAGGCCTCTTGTGGGTGTGTGCACAATGTGCTTGATTAATATCCACCTCACATCGCTTTCTTATACTTCCACTTGCTGAAACAGGGTAGAATAGCAGTGCTGGTGCTTAGAAAGACCAGTGGTGTAAGCGTATAACTGTGTACACCTAACCAGTGATATTGTTTTAAAGTAAATCAGATTTTAGTGTTTTAAATCCATCTTGTGGCATTTCAAATAAATCTTTCCTCAGTGGAAAACTGTCACAGCAAAACCGATGGAAAGATGTGTTACTTGTAAAGAACTTTGTCATTTAATTAATAAACTAAGACAATGATTTTCTTCTGAGTGGCTTTTTTTTAAATGTGTGTTGTAAAATAACTATATATTCTGTTTGGTAAGGTTCAAGTAAGCTGTGGGAAAGGCTGAACTGATTTTCTGTTGGTACCAAGGGGTCAAAGTGTGCCAAGGAAATATCCCTCACACCATGGCACCAGCCTCAACCACTGAGACAAATAAGGATAGATGCATGTTTTTATGTTGTCTACATGAAACTTTGACCCTACCATTCGAAAGTTGCATCACTAAACATTCATCACCAGGCCACGTTTTTCTAATCTTCTATAGCCCAGTTTTCATTAGCCGGTGCAAACTGTAGGCCCTCTTTGCTTTTTTTAACAGACAAATGTGATACGTGGTGTGGTTGTCCACTGCTTAGTCCATCTGCTTCAAGGTTCAACGTGTGTTCGAAGATGCTCTTCTGCATACCTCGATTGTAACAAGACAGTTAAATCACCTTTCTTCCCTATTCTCATGTTCTGTTGGAACTTCAGCAACCATGTCTTTGTGTCTGAATGAATTACATTGCTACCGTCTGATTGGGTGATAGTAGAACTTTGAGGCTTTCTAAATGTTTCCCCCTAGTATTTGGGGAAACCTTTTGGAAGGAACGTTTAAGAAATTTTCCCTAAAGGCTGTTTAAAGGTTCTTGTACAGCTACGTGTATAGCCAACAGGCATACAGGCTTTTAATATTATCTGTTTCACTGTGGGCATACCATGTTTCCAATATAATAATTAAATTAATTTGTTTTTATATTTCTTTTATTTAAAAAAAATTGAATACTTCTATTAAAATGTAAAAACCAAATCACTTATCAAAGGTGACTTTTATAGCTTTAATATTCTTCACGTTCAAAGAGCGCCCTCTGCTGACCAACGCAGGCGGTACACCATTTCCCACAATGCTGCTGCCGCACCAGCCCGGAAGTGAGACGTTTATTGACAATATGGCTGCCGAACTGGGTTTCGGATTTGCAGAAATATTTTAATTGACAGCGGTAGCCGTGGCTGCGACAATAACCCGTTTCCAGCTCAGGAGTGTACGCGACAGTTGCATTTGAATGAAGACAACCGCGAATCCACGGGATGGTGTCAGTGAGCTGAGGAAACGTCCAGAGTGTGAATCCCGTCATGTCGTTTTTCAAGAGGAAAGGTGAGGAAAAAGCTCCCGCTGAAGGCTGCAACGTCGACGGTAGCTAGCGCCGCGGAGAGGGGTGCCCGATAATATGTGACTGATGAGGTTGTCGGTGCATAAATTAGCCGTGTAAACTGAGGCGTTTGAGGGAATACGTTTCCTCCTTTGCCGCTGCTCCTTACTGCTTTTACATGATTAGCTTAGCGCTGGCCTCACTGCCCCCCCACCCCCCTTCCTGATTTATCTAACTTCATGTTAGCTGGGGTGGCATTGAATCCACCACAGAAACCTGCCACAAGTCTACATCAACGCCTTCCTGTATGCAGACATAATTCAGGGCTTCCAGAGCATCAAAGGAACACTGTTATCTGCTCCAAAGCAACGCTTGTGTCGAAATGTTCAATAGCAGCTAGCTAGCTCTGTTGAGGTATTTTCATACATACTTAACAAGCAAGATATGTCAGAAATATTACCGGTGACAGGTTGTGTCTCAGTCAGAGCTGTTAATTATCAAAAGGACACACGTTTCCTGTAACACATTTGGCTGTAGAGAACCTGGAGTTGGCTAATGCTAATTTTCAGTCACTATTGAGTAGAACCTAGATGGGCTGGGCCTGCGTTTTTCTATATTTTTTTTTGAACACAACGTGACAATGAATTTCAGTTCAAAGCCCCACAGTTCAACCTCTTTTGTGGTCATTGTGAAGGCTGGAGTCACACTGACAGGCGTCTTTTGTGTCTGATCTGCATCTTTTTTTTTAAAGTGGGTGGGCAAAATGTCAGATTCGCCACCACCTACAAATGAGCCCTTCTCTGAAACCCTGTCAACCAAACTGAAAATTATAACATTAAGGGGGATAGAGTAGGTGTAGCAAATACATTTGGAAAAGTAAGAAAGGACTTTATTTTTCTGCTGCACCATCCTACAACAGGTGACAACAGGTTTGTCTGACGCTTTTGATAGAAATCACACAATAAGAAAAAATATATAAAGGCCAGAGAGGCCATTAATAATGGAGTCAATAGAGCTCCCGTCTCATTTCCTTGGGAAGCCACCATAATAACTTCACTGCTGAAACTAGCCTGCGGTTTGGTATCCCCTAAAGATTAGTGGTTTTTCCTGGTGGCAGTGACAGTGACTAAAACAGCTGACACAGCAGATCACCAAAATGAGGAAATATAGACTTCACTTATCCATACCCAGAATGCTGCTCAGGATTGACAGGAAGTGAATTTGTTCCCTGTTAGGAGGAAGAATTTCAATGCCAAAAAAAGAGGAAGTGAAAGTTTTACTATTAAATTTGAATGCAATTTTCCACTAAGTCCCAGGCACTCTGTTCATACATTATTGTACGTTTTCTTTGTAGTTATTAAAGGTTTATTATTTTATGTAACTAGTTTTTCTTAATAGTAGCATCCATTTCACCAACCTGTCATTGTCCTGTAATAACATTTACATTAACATTACGTAAAAGCATTACTTCACTGTAGTTATTTGCATCATTGTGTTTTAGTCCAGTAGTGTAAAAATGACTGGGGTCCAGGCTTTTTAAAAACCATGTCGCTTCTCTGTGGCAGACAGCCTGTCGGTCTCAGCCAACATTGACTCTTGGTTGATACACACACACTCAGATATGGCTCCATCCCAAATGTCTCACATAAAGAGCATCTTCAGCTCCATTTGTTCAGGCCTCCCGGTCCATTTTGTCATGTCACTGCTTGAAACTGTCGCTTGGCCCAACCAAACTGCTTCATCCGGAGATATGAGTGTAGGGTCACTCTGATGAATGGTTGCCACTATGTCTGCCAGCATACACTCATTCCCCTGCAGGGTGCACACATCATTCTTTTTGGTTAATTTGACAGCTGCAGGGCTTTGGAATGGCTTCACATATCTGCTGTATTATATGCACTGTGTATTTTTCCGGGACAATCAGTAAATCTTGGTGACCTTCAGGTGTAAACTAGCATACAGTCATTTGAAGGAAAACCAGAACTGATAGACCAAGGTCACAAATTGTAGGACTCTAGTATAAAAGCCCTGACTGTCTGCACGCTGTAAAGCAGTGATTCTCAAACTGCGGTCATAGAGGCCGTGGATGACCATGGAATAATCTGAAGTTGAATGAGCTTAATTCATGTGGGGAAAGTAAGCAAAAAGATTGCTGATGATGCTCTTTGGAGCTTTTTAAAAAAATAATTAATAATTGATTTAGAACTGTGGGGTCTGTCCTACAAACTCTTTATCTTTGGAAGTGGAGGATGCTGGGAAAAGTTTGCGAATGACTGTGGTATATAAAGCAGGATGGACATTGTTTTCACATTTTAGAACCCAGTTTCGAGGTTTAACCCACATCTGTCAGCAGCAGTGTGGCCAGGTGGAGGAAAGCATATGTAAGGGCTAATTAACTATTAACACAGACTAACTCCACACAGTGTGAAACGACATTGCCATGATAACGACTAACAATGTTGTTGTTTTTTTGCCTTTTCAGTAGTTTTCAGTTCTGCAGATATCATTAAGCAGCCTTTCTTAGAAGTCTGTATTAGAGTTCAACAAGTGTTACAGAATCGTTGTTGTGGGAAACGCATCCCCACCACGCGACATCAACCCCTCAGTGAAATCTCATGTATTGATTCTTCACCCTCCCCGTATTATGATTCAGAACACTGCTTGCTTCTCCATTTCCAACCACTGCTCTCATCTTTCTCCCCACAGCCAAAAGCAAAGAACCTGAGAAAGGGACAGACGCTAAAGTCAATAGAGGTGAGTTCCTCTTTACTCTTGTGAGGTTATGGAAGGTTTGGTAGTTGTTGAAATGACACAGCTGTGTTTGGTGGCAATATAAGCACAAATATCCAGTGGTGTTGTTGTTTTGTTTGTTTTTTTAAATGTTTTTTGTGTTTTTTGATGCGCTTGTGTACCCTCGCCCACTTTGAGCTGACTTGGAAAAAAGTGCATCTCTGATTGCTCCGCCAGCAACATTACAGGATGGTCTTGAAATGTACCGTAAATGTCGGGCTATAAGCCGCTACTTTTTGCACAAGCTTTGAACCCTGCGGCTTTTAGTCAGGTGCGGCTTTTCTATGGATTGTCCATGATTTTTGTGATATCGTAAGACGATTTGTTTTGTGTGTTCCGCTGTTGTACGGCACTACGTTGCCTGGCGGAAGGATCGGGGTTCAAGAGTGGTTTGTTAGTCACATGTCCGTCCGCCAGGCAACGTAGTGCCGTACGAAGTAGCGCGAAAAACAAACTTCAAAGTAGCGCTACGCGTTCAGCGGGAGTCGTGGATGATGAGCGGCGATAAACTTGCAAGTTATGCCCAAAAAGCAAGTTATGCCCAACTCCACCGGTGGATTCTGACAGCGTGGAAAAGTGTGAAAACATCCACGATCACCAACGGATTTTGAAGGGCTGGACTGCTGCATGATGGAGAGGAGGACACCGCCACGGCCCTTCTGAGGGTGTTCGACTCTGACACTGACAATGAGGATTTCTTTGGTTTTGAAAGTGACAACGAAGGAGAGAAGAAGAGTGGATGACGAAGCCATCATGAGCCTGTTTGTATCCGACACTGGAGAAGAGGACTTTGGTGGTTTTAGTGCGCAGGAAGAAGAGAAAGATGGTGAATGACTGACTTTTCTTCTTGTTAAAGCTGTGTCACTGCACCTGAGCCTAAAAGGTAGGCCGAATCTATTGTTCTGGTGTGCTGTAGGTTATTGTTATGTACTACATGTGCAAATATGTACCCATAACTTGTTTTTCAAAATATTAATAAAAGTGATGTCTCCAAACAGCCATCTCTTTCCTGACAATTCCCTTTGTGCATATTCTCTTACATATGATAAGTCAACATTGAAACACCTGCGGCTTTTGGTCAGGTGCGGCTAATGTATGTACAAAACAGGATTTTCCCCTGATTTTAGCTTGTGCGGCTAATATTTAGGTGCGCTTTGTAGTCCGGGAAATACGGTATAACAGGATTACGTTTCCTCAAAGAAGGGCTTAGACTGTATTTAAAAGTTTGAAATGAATTCGCAGATCCAAAGCAACAGCAGCAGTCGGGAAGCTTGAGCTTAATTAAACGTGAAAAGCAAATCATTTACTTTGGCTTCATCCACTTCAAGCCACTTAAATTTTGTAATTACATTTCTAGAAATTATTATAACCTCTAGATGGCAAGTAGAGACAAACATGTGATGTGAATGCAAATAAATGGTTGCATTTATTATGTAATTGTAAGCCTTTTTCCTTCCTCTGGCTTTCCCTTATTCTTGAGGTTTGGCTGTGGAAAAACTGTTCTTATGTGGTGTTAAAAAGGTCTTAAATGATCACAGCTGAAAGATTCATAACTCTTTCCTTTGGTTTTTCTCTATCTTTAATCAGTGCTGGTTAAACTGTCTCGCGGACAGAAGCTGTAGCCTCTAGCTGCTAACAAAGCTCACAGCGCACAGTGAAACAAACACTGAGCAGTCTGTCTTCTCAAGCATCTGCCACAGCCTGAGGCTTTGTGTACACTATGAGCTTTTCCAGAAACTCTCACTAAAAGGACCCTTTCTTACAAATCACACTGTTGTCACACATTCAGGCCACTCAGAACATCAATGCTATTATATTCTTTTTCTTCTTTTAACTAAATTCTGTTTTCTCTTTTTCATCTTGTGCTCACAGCTCCAACCAGCCCTCAATCTCCAGGACTGAGGAACCACCATGCCATCCAGGAAGCTGCTGGGCCGAGCCACGTGGCCATCAGCGCCATCTCGGCCAACATGGACTCCTTTGCCCGCGGTCGCACCGCCATCCTCAAGAAGCAGCCGAGCCACATGGAAGCGGCGCACTTTGGAGATCTTGGTACAGAAGCTGCACTCATGAGCTTTTGCATCGTTTCCAATGATTGCAGAAAAACACCCAGAATAATATTTAGCTATAAAACGTTGTAGATTCAGAATCACAGAGACAGAATTTATTTTGGGTTTCTTTGAGTTTGATCCAGATGCAGGTTTGTTGTCCCTCTTTGGTTACAGTTATTAATATGTGTATATATAAGGATTCATTTATTTAGTCTGTGACCTTTGCGACAGTTTGAGTTATAACATGCTGCACACTTTGAAGGACCTCTCTGCTGTTCTGTACTTATTTGAATGCAATTTGGTTAAACCGGAGTTTTCCTCAGAAATGAATGCAAAAGGAAACAAGCATTAAGACTGACTTTGTTAACTTGCTCAGAAATTGTTTCCTTATCCCAGAGTTCAAAGTGAAGTTTCCTGGTTATATCGAGTTTCATACATAAAGAAACTTTTCTTAGTCATATATTACAAATAAAAGCAGACACGATCTCTCATTTAGGTGCTGAAACTGGAGATATGAAGCCTTTGTCTTTGAAAAGTAATTATACATTATTAAAGATAATTAATGTGTTGTTATTTGATAGATTAATTAACTGGTTCACAAAGGGTTCACATTGGATGTACTGAAACCAATACAGAAAAGCTCTGACAATCAAGAAAAACACTGCATAGAAAATAAATACAGTTTTTTAATAGGCTGTCAAAATTCAAAGGTAATTACAGCTGTCGTAAGCTCCTGTTTCTGGTGTTACAGCGATAGTACGCCTCTTGCGTCACTACAAGAGCAGAAACATCCTATTGTCTTATGCAAGTGGCAGTATTCCCTCATTAATCCTGTGAGCCACTCACTGGGCTACATGTATCAGGTATCGCGAGCACCCAAACATTCCTGTCAGCGTAAGGTTGGCCTTATCTTCTCAGGCAGTGACGTGAGGGCGAAAAATACTCTATAATTAGATTCTGTGTACGCTCCCCGGATGTCATGATATGGAGCGGTGAGCATTCACTGTAGTGACAGGAACTGTACGAGCAGGTGGGGTGTGCCGGACGGAGGTGGAGGAACCTGTGCTGCAGCTTAGACGACAAATTCTCAAAGAGACTTGCTGGGCAGTGGTGATTTCTGGTCTGTGGTTTCAACAGACTGGAGAAGAAAAGGAAGGAAGCATTAATGAGGGTGCGTCTAGGAGGCAGAGAGGCGCAGTTTCACAGTTGGATTGAGGGTTTGTGGCTTCTGAAGGCAGGGGCCATGAGGTTTTTTTTGTTTTGTTTTCTTTGCTAGTGTTTAAAATATAAAACAGGTACCACTATGACTGAAATTCAAAGTCATTCTAACAGACATTGAATTACTGTGAAAAGGTTGCAAATGAAACAGGAGCCTTTGATTATCCCGCCGTAGATGCCGGACTAGTTGCTGTGATTTCTAACAGCTTTCAGTGTTAAGGTGGCCGTGACTGTGTGATCTTTAAGAATCTAAAGAGGCTGACGAAAAGCACCACACACTGCGTGACACATCTTGAAGCACCATCTTGTTTTCAAAGAGCAAACTTAACACTGCCAAACTTCAGCCCACGCTTCAGACTAACTACAGCTGATGTGATGTGATACAAAATCCCGCAAGACAGTCGGGTGTCTAGTCAGGATGGATAATAGAGCACTCAGTTTGCTTAAACAGTCTCCCTTTGAAGCATTATTTAGCCAGATTACATCGACAGTCACTTCAGTTGCACATTAATGCAAATAACTAATGAGCTGGTCAGATGGGGTGCATTTAGGCATATAGACAACTGGCTGAAGTTCAAACTGAGCACCACAATGGGAAAGAAAGTTGAATTGAAGACTTTGAACGTGGCTTGTGATTTTTGGCAGGCTGATGTGAAGATTTTGAGAAACTGCTGATCTGCTGGGATTTTTCCAAACAACCATCTCAAGGGTCAAAAAAAGAGTTGATATCCAGAGAGCAGCAGTTCTCTGGGTAAAATGCCTTGTTTATGTCAGAGGACAGTGGAGAATGGCCTGACTGCTTTGAGATGACAGTAACTCAAATAACCACTTGTTACAACTGAGGTATGCGGAAGAGTGTCTCTGAGCAGATAAGCTAGAGTAGCTGAAGATCACGCTGGGTGCTACTTTCATCAGCTAAGAACAGGAAACTGAGGCTACGATTCACAGAGGCTCACCAAAGTTGGACAAAGGAAGATTGGAAAAACATAGCCTGGCCTGATTAGTCTCGGTTTCTGCTGATGCATTCAATTGGTAGGGTCACACAGTATGGTGTAAACAGCATTAAAGCGTGGATCTATCCTTTCATCAATGGGGCCAGCTGGTGGTAGTGTAATTGTGTGGGAGATTTTTGTTTCATGGTGACCTTTGAGATGTGGTGGAATGGAAAATTCACATCTAGGATGTGTAGTTGGCAGCATCTGTGTGATTCTATCATGTTGATATGGACCAAAATCTCTGAGTAATGTTTCCAGAATACCTGTAGACTCAGATTGGAGTTTGGAGCATGGTGGGATTGTACAGTCAAAGGTTGCTGTGGATGCCCCTGTAGTTGCTGACCACTTAATCCACGCATGACTGAAAGTATGGACAGGACACACAGATGTGTGCCTGTGACGCACGGTTGTGAAAATTTTGTCTGTGTTAAATCATCTGTTGCATAGTCTAGGACCAACTCCAGACAGAGAATGAGCTGGAAATTCACAAACCTTCAAAACAAATATCCAGGAGTTAGAATTCCCATCACGGCGCCCTTCAGCCAGGACCAAATGTTCAGAGAGAGCTGAACACAGAAAATCCTCTTTTTATCTTTCATTTCATGTTGCAGCTCCCATCAATATAGTGTGCACGTTACCTTTGAAGGTTGATGCTGTAAATAAGAATGTAGCCCACAGTCTGTTATTAAACTTGAGCACTTGAGTGAGTAATGTGTGTTCAAAGACAGTGTAAATCTCATTGTCATTTAAACGGAAGTGTTTAACAATGGATGGAATTTCTGCTGTTGTGAGTCTTTAAAAGCAGGCATTAAAGTGTATGCTGTGTAAATAGCATAAAGTAAATATAAGTGATTAAGATTTAATTTGTAGTATAAAGATGACGTAAGTTTTATCATTAATGAATGCACCTAAGTTGCCTGTTAATAAATGTGTTGTTGCTAAAATTTTACAGTTGAATCAATGAATTATGCTCTGATGTTCCAGGTCACTCCAGTGTGAACTATCAGCCCCAGGAGACGCGCTCTCGCATGTCCAAGACGGTTGAGCAGGCCCTTCAGGACAATGTCGCGATACCGCACTTCATGCATTTCATGGAACTACGAGGTGCAGACCACCTGGTTCGGTTCTGGCTGGAGGCTGAGAGGTTCCGCTCCACCAGCTGGTCACGTGTTAGAGCGCATAGTCTAAACTCTGTCAAACACAGCTCCTTGGCCGAGCCGGTCCCCGCGTCTCCAGACGGTTCAGAGCTCTCAGAACTCACCCAGAAAAAGCCCAATGTCCTTGCACGGCACAGTAACAGCGAAGGCTGTACAGTTCAGACTCAGCAGCGGGACTCATCCAGCACAGAAGCAGGCGCGAGACCCAATACGCCTCGAACAGCAACACCCAGCAGGCAGCCACCCTCCAGGTCGGGGACCCCCCTAAAGGTGCAGTCAAGCAGCACCCTGCGCGACCTCTCTGACACACTCATGAAAAGTGAGTCGCCTTTAAACACCTTTTTATCTTTACATTTGTTGTCTTGTTTACAGGTTTTTAACTTTCTTTGTGGATTCTATATTTTGACAGGGGAAATTATTTATTATTTTGATGGCCAACCAATCACTTTTCAGTATACTGAGAAATCTTCGTAAATGGCAGCTTTCCTATTTGTCTAAGATTGAAGACCTTAATGTGGATTTGTCAGATCTGTCCAGTACATTTCCTGATGCCGCCCCTCCCTGAGCCTGGTTCTGCTGGAGGTTTCTTCCTGTTAAAGGGAGATTTTTCCTTCCCACTGTTACCAAGTCCTTGCTCAGAGGAGGTCATTTAATTGTTGGGATTTTCTTTGTATTATTGTAGAATCTTTACTTTGCAATGTAAAGGGCCTTAAAGCAACTGCTGTTGGGATTTGACACTATATAAATAAAACTGAATTGTATCCTTTGATGCTGTGGCAAAATTGGTACATCAGTAAACTGAAAATGCTACAGTGACCTGTAATGGAAGTGGACACCGAACTGTGTCAGGAGAATGGGGTTGGCGCATTGTGCAAACTTGTCCTTTCTCACGTGTAGCTTATGGCAGGAGAAAATTCAGAAACTTCAGAGACATTCTCAGTTCTGTGAATACTCACTTTGGTTTAGGCTAGGGTGCTGCACACAGGACATCCACTCACTTTCCATGATGTCAACAAACCGTTATCTGCTCTGATCTCACACGCACCGTCTCAGACATCACACAGACTTTGTAGAAGGAGCTGACAGCTTTAAGACTGGTTACTGTCCTTGTGTGTTCTTGCATGCAGTTCTTTGATTAATGTCAAAGATGGTACAGGGCTGCAGTGGATGAAAATGGCTTTACATTAGAGCACTGATTTCCAAGGTGTTGGCTGGGACCCCCTAGTGGGTCTTGAAGTTATTGCAGGTGGGCCATCATAGATACTTTACAATTTGAAAACTTGTATTTTAGTTTAGAATTAGCATAAATAATTAGGTTACTTTATTTAAAACTAATAAGTTTTGAAATTAACACAATTTCACAAAGAAGAAAACATGTTATCTTGGTATTGTGTTTTCACATTTTCAGTCTTGCTTAAATTTGTAAATGGTGCCATTAGGCATTTTTCTGAAGAGCTCGGGATGAAACAGCAGGTCTGTGTGAGGTCACATTGGTCACCACATTAAAGGTTTGAGTGGCATTCTTAAGCATGTCATCTCGTCCTCTTCGTCCGCACTGGTTTAATGACATTGTGTGAGCATGATTAGTGCCCTCAGCTGTTTATTTTCATGACCCAGCTTGTGAAAATTTCATAAAAGCAGTGGGTGGAATTGTACACTTGGTTTTTACCATGACGGAACGAGACCAGCAGCCTGAAACAATTTCACTGTGTGCACAGGCAAAGACATGTGGGCATTAGATTGATGCATTAATTGGTAATTCAGACTGACCACCTGGAGGAAGAGCTTTACTTGAGCATCAGTTGAGAGATAATTTGTGTGTTTTGCAGGTATAGAAAAAGATGCTGTTACTATCTTCACCAAGTACATCTCTCCAGATGCTGTGAGGCCCATCCCCATCACAGAACAGATCAGAAATGACATAGTTGGTAAGACCACAGATGTTGTCTCTCTATTTTTAATACAGCACATTATGGTCCATCTGTTCAAAAAGTGTGTGTGTGTTTGTGTGTGCATGTGCGCGCAAGTGTCCTCACAAACAGCTTCTTCCTCTGGGCCATTCGGACTGTATGTTCTGTCCACTATGCCCCCACACCCCACCCCTGCCCATCCACTTCACTAATCTGAGCCATGGTCTGAGTAACCCCCATCACTCAGGCCACTCGCATACAGACTCAGACCAAGTCTTTTCTTTGCACTACTTCCAAGCACTTTGCAACTTGTTCTCCAGTGTGTGCCTTTCTCTTGATTTGTATCAGTCTCTCTTTATGGTACATATTTCTCCTATTTGCTATTTATTCATGCTGTCTACCATTTACTCCTGCACAGTTGGTGTGGAGCATCCACAATTTCGTTGTACATGTACAATGACAATAAAGGGTTATTCTATTCTGCAGTAAGTCTTCTATTTTAAATGTGATCCTGGTGTGTGACAATATCCGCTCTCTTCTGTTTTGTGTAGCTAAGATTTGTGGAGAAGATGGCATGGTGGACCCAAACTGCTTTGTCATTGCACAGTCGGTAGCCTTCGCTATCTTGGAGCAACAGTGAGTTTCTGTCCATTCATTTCCAAGAGCAGTTAATATTCGCAGCACGTTTTGACGTTAAGATTAAAGCCCGCCCCGTGCCCCGTGTCGTTTCGCCATCCTGTCTTCCACATTGCTGCACTATTCACCTCCCACCTGCTTTCTGATTTCCAGGCACTTTAGCGAATTCCTGCGGAGCCATCATTTCTGTAAATACCAGATTGAAGTGTTGACTAGTGGCTCTGTGTTCTTGGCTGACATCTTGTTCTGTGAGTCAGCTCTTTTCTACTTCTCTGAGGTGAGTGGTGCTACTGGTTCCTCAAACATGATTTATTTGTACCTGATCATTACACATTTCCACACTGTTTCAGTTAGAAGAATGACAGTTTTCTAGCTATAACACACAGAGTCTGTGCCTCCTCTTTGCTCTGTACACCTTTCCATACAGACAGGAAACTAAACTGAAGACAGTAAACACAAGAAACCCGTAGATGCTCCTGTTACAGTGTCACTGATATGATACAAAACTCCATCCACAAAGAAAGAGTAAACATTTAACAAAAGATGTCCTGTCAGCATATACACAGTGAGGTTCACTAGAATTTTCTCTCTTCTTTGTTTTCCTTCTCATAGTTCATGGAAAAGGAAGAAGCAATGAATGTACTGCAGTTCTGGTTGGCGGCAGACAACTTCCAGAACCAGCTAGCAGCTAAAAAGGGCCAATATGATGGCCAGGAGGCTCAAAATGATGCCATGATTCTCTACGACAAGTAGGTCCTCTGTCTGTGGTTGTAAGATGTTATTGTGTCTGATTTAACCAGTTACTTTTTCTAAAAGTGTGGAGATTGACTTTATTGTTGGAAGTTGCTGTCATGTTGAGGTCATTCTTTCTTTTGAGTTTGAGAATATAATTGTAGGAGGAAAGTAATCTAAGACTCTTTCAGTGTTTTCTTTTGTTAAAAGGTTGCTCCTCTTTGTTTCCTTCGTCATTCATTTTCAGTCCAGATTTCACCTAAATCTATCAAGTTATCATCAAATATGAGTTTTAAGAGTAGTGTGCGCTCAGTAACGGTGTTTCATTGAAGACCTTCATTCCTGGTGTGATTAAATCGGTGTGTTTTTATCTTTGGGTACATTATTTGGTGATCAGTGACAGTGAATCAGCAGCAGTGTGTCTGCACACGGTCAGGTTGAAGGAGGGTTCAGCTGTACTTGTGTCTGACTAGTCTGGAGTACACTCTGCCTGCTAGCCTTGTAAGCCTAAAATTATAAAACTAGTATTTGAAGCTTATTAAATTATTTCTGTTTTGTTATTTTAAAGTGAAGTCTTTGGACCATTTTCTATTTACATATGTGAGAGGAAGCTTTACATCTAGTGGAGCTGCTGCTGACAGTAGGTGGGGCAAGTTGTGGGAGCATGCAAATGCCATTACAAAACAAATTTTAGTAGTCAAACAAACATTTAACTTATTTCAAGACCAAACATATTCAGATTTTCCGATTTGGGTATGTTTGTACTGAGATCCTGAGCTTTAAAATTGAAAGTTTACAGAAAAGTTTGCTGATGGTAGTTAAACTGTGATATGCAAACGGCAGTAATGTCTCCACGCAATGTTTCAGACACGGTTGATGTCACGTTAGTTTGGAACTGACTCAATGTAAAAGTTCAGTAAATGAGAATGTTATATAGGCTAGCAACTAATCTTTTCCACTTGTTGCCAAAAAAAGGCCACAGTGATGACAAACGGCAATTTGATTTGGATATTTCGCCAATGGGATCGGCTGTATTGTCCAATTCAGCAACTTGCTAGCACACACATTCTCTTGGACATGTAGTGGTTTCAGAGTTCACCAGTGGCGTATTTTATTTAGCAGAACAAAATCTCGGAAGCTCATATTTATCTTTGACCTAATTTCAGGCATCTTCACAAAAACAAACCACATATAAATAGTCCTAAATTCAAAAATCCTAACACATTTCCAGGTATTACGATTCGTTCCTGCAACACGGTTCTCATAAAACTAACACAGGCAGTTGTCAGACAACCTAACATATTGACCTAAGATTACAGACCTAGACTTTGGTTTAACTGGAATTGTGGGGCATAAGGAAGAGGCTGACATCATCTGTTGAAATACGAAAAAATTAATTATTGAAGATCTTTGTCTTTCTTAGACTTTATGTACTGCACTCTACTTGGCATTTATGAAGATTAGTCTGTCAGCCATGAAGAATTGAGATGTTTTAATGTGTTGGTTGATATTCAGTGGAGGCTTTCCACCAGGCTCACAGTAAGTTAAACTGTGCAGATAGTTTGTTTCTCTTAGTTAAGGATGAGAAGGTAAAAGTCCAGTAATTCATCTATAGTGAGATGACAGTAGTGGAATCTTGCACTTTCCTCCTCTTAGCTTCAACTTTGTTATATTTGCTGGGAGCTATTTTGCTTGAATTGTAATTATTTTTCTTCATAAATGTCACCTTTTTGCACACTAATTAGTTTACAGCGTCACGCTAAATCATCTGCGCTTTATAGAGTAAGATTTAAAAGTCTTGAGGTTTTGTCTGAATTGTTCAGTTTTGATTAATATCTTAAAAAAATGGCGCCCTTTTCTGAAGCTCTTTGCATATTCTTCTATTATCCCTTCAGGTATTTCTCACTCCAGGCTACCAACCCTCTGGGCTTCGGTGACTCTGTGCGGATGGAGATAGAGTCAAATATCTGCAGAGAGGGAGGGCCACTGCCTGACTGTTTCACCACTCCACTCAGACAGGCTTGGACAACCATGGAGAAGGTCAGATCATCTGATAGAAAAACACGACAAGGTCTCGGTGTTTAGGTTTTCTCCTAAGGATAAAGGGATGATGAAAATGAAACACTAGAAGAGAAGCATGTGAAGGCCTTATTTAATTAGGTTTGTGAATTGAATAGGATCCTCCATAAAGGTTTTTTTGTTGCAAGTCACTGACAAATCGTCCCATTACACCACTGATAAATGCTTCTGGTTTTGGTTAATGAAAGGAAAGCTGAAAACTGTTGTTAGAACATAAAGGTCAGAAGGGAATCTCTGTAACTTGTGCCCAGAAATATATCAGAAAGCTCATTAATTTCTCCCAGAGTTCACCCTGCTTTGCATTCGTTCAGGTCTACATGCCAGGTTTCCTGTCCAGCAACCTTTACTACAAATACCTGAGTGACCTCATCAATTCAGTGCGGGCCGATGAGTTTGTGAATGTCAGCACTCCAGGTCAGGGCGGACCGATGGACAACGACCGCTCAAGTTCAAATGTCAGCGAGAGTTCTCACACTCAGGTGACCCACACCTTCAGCCCCTGCAGGGATGTCTGCTGACATTTAGACCTGTCCCGCCTCATTACACGGATAATAAAGATATTTTTATTAATGTCAAATGTTCATGACCATTCATGTCATTTAGTCTTACACAACAAAACAATGTAGGGATGGAGATATAACGATGCCAAATAACATTTTATATAAGTGCTATCTGTAATGCTGCTAAAAATGCTGTTCATGGTCTGTTCACTGCAGCAAAGTGCCAGAAAGGCAGCAATCAAAATCCTTAAAAACTTTGACGAGGCGATAACGGTGGACGTTGCCAGCCTGGACCCTGAGACCCTGTACCAGCGGCCGTACGCTGGGTGAGTGTTTGTGCCTCTATCCAGTGACAGAAAATGTTAATCTTTTCAAAGATTAACTGTTGCTTGATTCATGGTTTTGTGTTTCCTTGCTGTTACCTTCGCTTTTCTCTCCTTTTATGTTCCTTTGATTGCTGTTTGGATTTAGTGCTTGTACGTGTTTTGTTGTTATTGACTCCGTCGTAGGGTTTTATGAGCGTGCTTTGAAAAATCATGTGCAGAAATAAATCAAGAGAATGATCTTATTGAAAGACAGAAGTTTAGTCTGGGAGATTTGCTTTTATCCCCTTGCTGAAATTACAGTTGTTGAAGGGCTTACGCACACCCTCACACCAGTGCTGGGATGGTGTGTGTTTGTGTGCGGATGTGCCTGAGGCTCCATTTTGTCCTGTTTGTCTTCTCAGAAGGATGACATTTGGGAAAGTGAATGAGCTGGGCCAGTTTATCAGGGAGGCAGAGCCAGAGCCGGATGTGAAGAAATCCAAAGGTATGATACGGTCACACTTCTCTCACCCTACACTCTGTCATATTTTTATCTGCTTTCTCCTTGCCATGAAAGTCATGAATATAAATCTCATCTTCTTCCTATAGCGCATAGTGCTCTGAAATATTTAGCAACTTTTCCCTTATTATAGATTATAAAAAAACAAAACAAAAACAGCTTCACTACTTTCCGGGTCCAGCGGGATAAAAATCTTAGCTTATTAGAGTGCCGTCTATAGGATTAGAACAGGGTATGACAAACTGACTTCTTACTGATTAAATATTATTCATGTGTTAATGAAGGAACTGGAGATTAATTACTTAATGACTTAACTTTGATAATCCTTCTAAAATGCTAAGATTAGCCTTCAGTTTTTAGCCATGTTAATGATTTCTGCTTAGCAATGAAGTCATCTTGTCTTCTCACTCCTCTCACTTAGGTTCCATATTTTCTCAAGCCATGAAGAAATGGGTCCAAGGCACCTCGGATGAGGTGAGATTGCACTATGCTGAGTTATCATAAATGATTAAATAGCTCGAAGCCCATAGCAGTGCTTTCTCAGTGGTGTGTATAAAACGTCACATTATACCAGTCCATTAAAGAATATAAATAGAATGCATTGTGTGCACTGTGACCAAAGGCCCAGGAGGAGATGGCGTGGCAGATTGCCAAGATGATTGTCAACGACGTTGTTCACCAGTCAAACCACGACAGCCCCGGCAAGGCCACCAAGGTACGCAACCACACTCAGCAGTCTCATTCCTGCGTTCATGTGGGATAACTGCAGGTTCTCTTAAGTGTCTTTTTCTGTCTGTCTGCAGTTATGACCCCACTGAGGAGCCAAAGGACTGTCACTCCCTACAGATTCTGGCCAAGCCAGTGATAAACAGTACACAGAGTTCACACTGCAATGAACTGCATTACTCTGAGAAAGAACAAGGCATTTTATCACTTCTCCAACCACCAGGTGTGCATGTGTGCGTGTGTGTGTGTGTTCGTGTAGCTGAGAGCTTGGATGAGTGATTGTTCACACTTGGGCTAATAGAAAACTTGAAGTACATCATTGTTCCACTCTTCCTGCTCCATAACACTATAAAGGTACACGTGTTGAGAGTAAAGCAAAGTGCATCAGACTGGAGGAAGGAAACTTTTGGCATTACCAGGAGAAGCTGCAGCATGTCAGTCAACACTCTCACTTTTGTCTTATCTCGGACCTGCGGAGGATGCAACAATAGCAACGTTTTGTTCACTACTTGATGACACACCTCCCCACGCTTTTTATAACCATTCCTTGTTTTTACATGAACTTCTGTCTTTTGGTCAGCCGCTTAAAGGGTTGTTGGTTTGGAACGTTGTACAGTTTTTGCATACGCTTCCATGAGGCTGCCCAGAGAGGCATTGCCAGCTGTTTACTGGTGTTAGCTGATGTAGCTTTACTTGTTTGGTACTGTACAACATCTGGAAATGTTACAGTGAAGAAGAGTGGATTCAGTTCTTGGACTTGTGGACCTTCTGTATAAATATCCTGGCACCTTTACAGCGCATAGAAGAAAATACTCCCAGTTTTGTTGGAAAACTCCAAAACTCCTCGTCCTAAATGTTCTGTGTATAAATATCTATTTAGATTTCTGGTTTACCCCAAATATTAATGTTAATTTTTTATGGTGATTGCTGATTTTTTTTTTCTTTTTTTTTTTTGTTGTTTTTTTTTTTTTATATGTCACTGAAACAGACTTCAGTGATGAGCAGACTGTTTAACTGGATGGTGAAATAAATGATTTTTTTAAAAAGTTTTTTTTTGAGCCTTACCAAGATGTGGATAAGAACCAGAACAGACTCTTGGTACTATGTACCACTAATGACATCTATGTGTACTTAATCTATAATATATTTAAATTGTGTTTGATTTAAATACATATATTATGAAACTTTGTCTGTCTATCAATTATTTTTTCTTCCGCTGACATAATTTGACTACATTAATGTTAAAATGTGGGAAAAGATAGCCAATCCTTGTGCCAACACCCATAGACAGTTATCACCTCTGACCAGGTGGGGGCAATGTTGAATATGCTGTTATGTTTAGGGTAAAACTAGAAACGAGGTGATGTATTTTTTTCTTCCTCTATTAGGAGGCATTCTGATTTTTATTATAACATGTCCAGGAAAATGCAACAATTAAAAACTATAAACTACAGCTGAAGGGGCTCAAAAAATAGCCTGTTAGTGCAGCATTTCATATCTTTAATTCATTTTAGTAGTGGATCTTATTGGTGGTTAATCACATAGAGTTAAGTCGAAGATAAAAATCAGCGTGAAACAGGCTCTCATGTTGTCTGGGGAAATAAACTTTACAGATGCTTCCTGGCCAGTCCACGGCACGGTCTGCAGGCGGTTTAAGAAGATCTTGTGGAATGAAAACTTGCACGTGCAGAGGCAACGCCCACCTCAAATACACAAAACCCCCTCCCCTCCTCAGCTCTGACCGGTAGGGGGGTTGTTATGGTAACTGAGGGACAGAGTCCTGTTACCTTGCGTCAAGAAGTAACTACAATGACCACCTTCAGACTATATGAATGCTCAGGGTCAGTTTGACGGGAAATAAAATGTGCCTGAGACCGAAAATATTTCATAATATTATTCACTGTTTTATTATAATTTTGTGTGGTGCACAGAAAATAAAGTACAAGGCGCATTTTATTCAGCTACCTGCAGACAGACGGCTTTTAGGCAAGTTAAGGAAACAAAAGCATCGGAAATGAAGCGCTCTCCCTTCAAAATAAAATCAGTATTAAAAGCTATCAGTCTGAAACTTGGCATCATTTGGCGTCGTGTTCCTAAAATTAGCACAAGGACATGTACATTTTATACCTATTTAGGTCGTGCTATTTTCTGTCAAAATTTATCATTTCATAAAAGCTCTGGAAAATGCGTCCATTTGTATATGACGCATAGTAATTTTGTCTCCTCTGTTGCACTCTAAAAAATATATGAGACTAATGAGATAATTATATGGTGTTTGACGTACGATGTTTTGTACCCTTCTATAAAGTTTGGATATTTATAAAATACACATAAATGAATAAATAAATAATGTAACCACACATTTTCACATGTAATCCCTGCTTAATGTCCAAAAACACTACATTTTCCAACTAATATAGCATACCTTAAGATACCATCCTTTGGGGTACCTTTTTTCAACAGGCTCTGTGTAAGTCATTCACCATAGTGAATAATTAAATGTTTAAATATCGTGTAGCACCCTTTTAGTTTGAACTGTTTAAAATAATTTATTGCTTTACAATAAATACAATTATTAATTCATTACAAAATAAAATCTGTACGACCGCCTCAAACTTTGTCGCCTCTTTTCTAAGCCTGACTTTGAAAGTCTTAACCGGAAGTCTCCCTATTAACCTGCGGTAGCTCGACGCCGTTCACGCGGACTCGTCCTGAAAAGTCCGGAGCTTCCCGTGTTGAGGCGCAGGGAGTATCGGAGGAGAGCGGCGGCTGCAGCAAATGTCTGGTCTCTGAGTTGGTGAAGTCCTCCACCTGCACTGCTATGACAGCTGCGCATCCAGTGTTGGGTGTGCCAAACATCTCCAGAGTCAGATTTGAGCTTTGTACCAGCATAAGTGTGGGCGCGGATGACTTGACTTTATTGTATAACCATCACTCACCACAATTCTCTTAGTGTGTTTTTTTCTTTTCTTTTCTTTTTCCCCCAGACCAGATGTTTTGGGGAGTCTCACAGCTGCTGTTGCGGATGCCCAGTGACTGTAATTATTTTTTAGTTTTAGTTTTTGCTGATGTAGTGCTGGTCAGGAGGCTGAGGCTGAAGTTGAAGTGCCGCTCTTGAAGGCGTGAGCTCCAAATGCATTCGCTCCTGGGCCGGGAGAAGAAAGAAGAAGAAGCAGGGTTTGGGATTGATCTCACTCTGTCTCCGGGCTTTCTGCCCCAAGCTGCTACCATGTTCAGCTGTGTGGGCTGCTTCTGGGTGCTCCTGTCCTCCGTTCTGGTCGCCGTCTGCAGTTTCAGCTTCATATCCCCTGCTTGGATTGTTAAGGATCAGCTAAGGAGCAACCAGCATCACCACCAGCACAACAACAAGGACTCCGTGAGCTTCGGCTTGCTGTGGCACTGCTCGGAGTCTCTGGATCACATGTACCGGTGCTACACCTTCGGGGGACTAGGCAAATTTGCAGAGATCCCCTCCAGCTCCTGGCAGGTAGTTACCTATACACACCCATGACCGTCACATGTGGATGGATGAGAGCATGAGGGGCATCAAGTGGGTAGGGCAAGATATGGTACTGAATGGAAGAAGCAGCCAAGAATAAATGCGAATATACAGACCTATTACCAAGCAGCAAAGCAAGAGGATTACATCTGTTTGATTATCTAAGATTCAGGAAAAGTGCTTCAGATTTTAGACAACAAGATTTGAATCAAAAATTGGTCTTACAGAAACTAGTTTTTGTTTTGAACATACTGGTTTACATTCCTTGTTGTAACATATCATTTCCTGCTTTCAAAAAAGGTCACTTCATATTTTATCAATTTTGTCAGATGAACAAAGGTGTAGTGACTCCAAAAGGCACTTGTGCCACTGTAAACTGAACAATACTATAAGACTAAGATGCTCCTGACTCAGTCCTCACAAAAAAGCCCACATTTGGGATGATGCTGTGCTTTTCAGTGAGGAGGACGATGCATCATACAGAGCAGCATCTGCAGCACAGCATGCCAGACACACATCAAAGCTGTGAAAGTGGCACCAGGTTGGCAGGCTGCTCACTCATCAGGGCTCCCCACTAGCAGGAATTTCAATTTTGTCTCACTTCATAAAATTGAACCTGGTATAGCAACTGTGAAAGTGGACCACATGTATGATGCTAAAGCTGTGCAACTCTGTGCACCATCAATAACAACCCTGCAGACTAAACAACCCTACTTTGTGATACTTTGCAATGTGCAAATGTGACTCTTTTCATTACTGGACACACCCATTTTATTACACACATCCACTTTACTGGACAACACAGACACATAGCCAGTGTACCGAAAGAAATCCACTTTACTGCATGTCACACCCACTTTACTACACACGCTCACTAGAGCTATTTTACTGCAGTGACAACTGTACTATATAACACGTCCACTTTACTAAACACACATCCAATTTAATAAACGAGCAATCACTTTACTGCACAACAGGTCAACTTTACTATGCACACTGACTTTACAAGACACACAGCTATTTCACTGGAAGAAATCGACTTCACTGTGTGTGTGTGCATAAGACAACCACTCTACTATATGGCACACATACTTTACTAAATACAAATCCAATTTAATAAACAAACATCCACTTCGCCACTTTACTGTATAACATATCCATTTTACTACACATAAAGCCAATTTAATACAAAAAGTCTGCTTTACTGTATGACACACCCACTTTACCATATGACAAATGTACCTTTCCACACACATATCTACTTTACTTCACATACACCCACTTTACTGCATGGCTCCCACTTTACTGCGCAAACTTTACTATACACAACCAATTAAATACACAAACATCCACTTTTCCGCATGACACACCCACTTTACTGTACAACATATCCTGAACACACACATCCATTTTAATGCAAGACACACCCACTCTAGACATATCCCCATTTTACTGCAAGAAATCCACTTTACTGCATGACGCACCAACTCAACTGTATCGCACACCTACATCGCCTCACGCACACATCCAATTTAATACACAAATATCTACTTTACTGCATGACACATCCACTCTACCTTATGACAGATACTCTTTGCATCCACTTTACTGCACACACATTCACTTTACAACACAGCTCTTTCCTTCGGCATTGTTCCAACAAAATAACTGGTTATTATTGTTCTGTTTTTGGCTGGATTGCAACAGTGTGACTGACTGACTGAGTGATACATCATCGAGGGGGCTGAGTGTTAACCCTTGTCCATAAATCCATTTGGTTGCACATCACTTCAACTGTTGGTCACTAGTGGATATCCAGTTGTCAAGTACCCCTCTAACATATTTAGTCCGCCTTTATATGGCAGTCAGTGATTTTCCCTACTTCCACTCCAGTCACTTCATTAACTTTACTAAAAAATGAGATCGGTTTAAAATCTGTACACTACCTTGTTACTTACCAATGGTTACTTTCCCTGTCTTGTCTACAAGTCAATTCATTTTATTGACATGTCATGTTGCCCTCTAGCTGCCACATTGCAGTCAGTGAGACTCTTCCTTTTCTTTGTAGATTCCCCTGGAGAGTTTCCCCACTGGCCATTGGTCTTTTACAATACGTCAGAGCAAACAGTGGATTTGATTTTAGCAGACCTCTGTCAATGGTGCACATGTGAAGCATTTATTTCTATAAATTGTAGCTTGATGAAGTTCTGCATGTGAAAGTCTTGCACATGCTTCACCATGCACCAACACAAGAATATACTCAGCCTGTACTGGGGCAATATATTTTTAAAGAAAATATATGTGCTCGCTATAGCAAAAACAATTGGCCTGTAATAGTCTTGTATCTGGGATGCAAGTTGTGGTATAATATCATTACTTTCTGGAGGGATCCTGTTTGTACCCCCTCCTCTCTTAGCCCTGCACCTTCCTACTGAAAACTACAGTATACCAGCCACCTCTGGAGTTATGATTTATTTATGAAGGGGAATTAGCATTTGAAAGGGAGATATTAATAAGTGCTGCCTGTGTGATTCTAGCTCATCTGCAAAGGAGAGTAGAGTCTAATGTCTTGTTTTTTTTTTCATGGGGAAGCATAGGTGTGAACGGCAAAGACTGGAATCACTCATTGGGATCTCTGTATGTATGTTTCATTACATTTATACTGAGATGTGTCCCTAGATGAATTAAAGTGTGGTAAACTGCATTTAAGGCTCATTTGGCTAAAATCAGCAGCAATTTAGCCAGTTAGCCAGTTGCCACTGCTTTAATTAGTGTCCTCCCGGTTATGAGCTCTTCCTCAAGTGCGTTAGTGAGTGTGGGCTGATGGAGCTCGTTCCCTGTGCAGAAATACATGTGTTAGTCCAGTGGTGAACCTGAGCGCATGATATGCTCCCATGGCCATTAATAAAGGTGAAGGGGCCATTAAGTTTTCTTCAGAGCCACTTTATTATTCCAGCACTCCTCACTGATGAGTGCATCATTTCTCTGATGCCTTTCATTTTCAGCTTGTCAACAACAAAACATCCAGAATGTGCTTAGGGTGCCAACACTGTACACAGGTGGGGCAGGCCACTCACCCACATGCTACTAGCTCCCCTCTTTCTTTGTTTAGATAGAAGCAGGCAAGTATCACCGTACACTGAGCTCTGTTACATCCATCAGAGTGGAAGACAGTGCTCTGGGTTTGCTCTGAAAAGTCACTCTGAGCCCTGCGGATGCTGTGAGAGTGAACCAGAAGAGTATGAGGACAGGACAGGGGAAGAGGTGGGGGAGGAGGAGGCTCCTTGAAAGGCTGGCCTACTTGTGCTGTAGTTTCTGTGGGCTTTTCTGTTGTCACTCCATGTTGTCAAAAGCTTTTCGCTTTGCTTGGCGCTGCTGAGCTCCAGTGCTGCTGGCGCTCAGGAAAAAAAGAGCTGGAGGCCAGACTGGCAGGGCCTCTGGCTTCATTCAGGCACACAGAGAGAGGGAGAGAGAGAAACTCCTATGAGATGTAAAATTGGGTGGCAAATAAACACAACCTTATGTTGCACTGATTTCATGTGGCATAAATGGTGAAAAAGGGGAAAACTGATGTATATGTAATATGACAAAAACCCTCACCACTTGGATGTGTGAGAGGTGATGGGATCTGTGTGGACTGCTGATGGTGGCATCTTTCCTCTGCTTTAATAACCAAACCAAATATAATGAACAAATGAACAATCTGCATTGACAAAACTTCACAGTATCCATATTTGTTTGAATTTTTTTGTAGCTGTGATCTCCCCACAGATATCTGTTTTTGGTCACCATCTACAGGCACAGTACGAAGTCAGGCTACAGCTAGAGATACTGCTAGTCTACAGGAAGCCTTTTCTCTTGCTATTTATACCATTGAACTGAAATTGGATGCAATCGCCAAGAGAGCTTTCAGGAGACAGTTTTCAGCTAATAGCAGTGAATGGAGCTAAACGGCTTAGTTATTGACATTTGCTTTGAGACAAAAAAGCCTAACTCTTAAACGTTTTTTGCAAACAGAGTCTGCAATTATATATATGTGTGTGTGTACATATCTATCTATCTATCTATCTATATATAAACTGAGGTGAAATATTACTTCAGTCTTTTATTTTTCATACAGACATGACATCATTCTGCTAATGCGTGCTGATTGCTCAGCTGAGGATTTCTGACTGATTGCAGCAGGACATCCTCCCTTAATTGTGTCTATTTCACAGCGAAAGCCACAACAGACATGAGGAGAATGGTTAAGCAAAAACTTCCAGGTTCCAGCTGACTGTGGTGGTCGATCATGACTACTGTGAGAAAATTATCTGCTGCCTCTCATTTGACGTGTGAAACTAAAATGGCAATTACTGTAAGTGTCTCGTTTTACGTGATGTCATTAGTACTTACAGGAAGGTATTTAAGTTTAATAGGTGCAAATAATCAAAATATTTAACCACATCTACTCATTCTTCTTCTACTGAAAGCATCATGAAAATGGCTAGAAAAAAAAATCAAATCTCCGAAGGCCTGACTTTCTGTGAAACCTAAGTTTAGAGAGTGGGAGTTCTTCTTGTTTAAAATTATCCACAGAGGCATTCAACGTCAAACTCTGGTCAACCTTTTGCAAAGAGCCTGCCAATCAGAGGGAATTGGGCTTTTAGGGAGGCTGTCCTCAACGAAACAGGAGCTAAAAAGGCTTATTTCAGAGAGAGTGATGAACTGAAGGGCAACATAAAGGACATATGTACAATAAGTAAAGATTTCTTTGTTTCTTTCTTTATTTTTAACTGTCATGCAACGCTACTCTAGTAGAGTTCCAGAATAGAATATAGGGCTGGAAACACGCACAGCTTTTATTGCAACATCTGGCGGTTTTCCACATAAATTATTCCATATCTTACTGCTGCTTGTGTGATATCCCACCAGATGCAGTGCAGCGGCCGCGTGCGTGCTTATCTGCGTACGCTTGAGTATATATGTCGCTTTGAAGAAGCCGGTGGAAGTGTGAAAGCGTGTGTGCAGCAGTGGTGGTTGCCAGGTTGGACATGTCAGAGGAGGTGTACTGTGAGCTGCTGCTAGGTAAAGTGTGAAGGAGGAGGAGGGTGCCTGCCAGCAAACATTTTCACCTTAACATGTTAACAGCTTATGCGCTTCCAGCTGCTTCGCAGGAACTGAACACTGCCGCTGGATTAGCCGGGCCTCGGTATTAGCGAGCCAACAGTCTGACACACACACACAACTGCACGTATGTGTGTCTGGGCAAGGAGGTGGTGCGTTTGAGTGCTCTTGGATTGTAACCGCATGTGTTTTGCTGTCTCTGTGGTGGCGTGTGTGCTCAGGCCTCTCTTACAGTACATGCCCACTGAATGTCAAGGTCGTCTCGTAGCCTAAATGAGCAGTGGCCAAGCTCCAGGAATGCCTGATTGGAAAATGTCTGAGTGGGTCCTCGTCTTTTGTTTTTCTGTGCAGAAAATGGCAACATGACAAAGCAGAGATTCTGGGTCGTGGAAAAACAAATGCAATTGGCTTCCATTGAAATCCTCTGACAAATGAGACAAAACAATCGGCCCATGTTGTCTTCCCCACATGCCATGAAGATGAATTGTGGCGATGTTTTACCATGCCTAATTACCAGCTACCTATGAAGTACGTCTAGTGGTGCATAAAACCATGCTAGATGCTCATTTTATCACTCACTGAGCCAGAACTAGTTTTAAGTAGATAGATAACTCATTTAATGAAATTCACTAATGAATCCTGTGTCTGGCTGCTAGACAGTTTTTGTCTTTGGCCTCTGTCATTAATTTCCATATCTGCAGTGGATTACGTCGCGCAAAGTTGTCAACAGGAAAAATAGAGGTTTCTGCCACAATTTCAGTGTACTGTTGGTGAGTGAGGGTTGGTTTATAGATACAGACAGAAATACCAGAGTCTGCTGTCCTGTCCAAACTGTGTTTGTCTGCAGAGAGGGGAAGATATGAGTCAAAGCAAATTAAGGCTTCTGCTTAAAAGCAAAGGGTAGAATAGAAAATTCTAAATACTTGGATGAGTGACAAAATGTTTGTCCCACTGAAAACACTACATCCAGATACTTTCCGGGTCTGCTGATCCTGTAGGGTCCGCTTGGGTCCCCGTGATATGCTAAGCTCATCATCAGATGGTGAGGGTGGACGTCTGCATGCATGCCTTTCTTTTGTGACCACACAGATTAATCCGCAGAGAATTTACATTACAGTACACCAACTACCCATGCAGACAGGCAGAGGAATGCAAGTGGACTTCGAGGAATTATACCAGGAATGAGTGCTTGGGTGTCAGGTCTCCGGCTGTCTCTCTGACTGAGTACTGAGATGGATAATGTGTAAAAGTCACCAAAACTCTGCTGACTCAATAACTGCAGAGTTCCAGACCTTCTCTGGCATTAGGATCTGCACAGAAACTGTGTGCTGACAGTTTTCATGACTGAGCAGCTCCTGTAGGTGTACTGTGGCGCAGTACTTTTTCTCCATATAGTTTGCATGGCCTCTCAAAAGTAACTTAGTGCTTGATTTCTGTGTTTATTTCCTGTATGCAAGTTCAATAAAGATAGAAACACGTGAATAAATGAAAAACCAAGTCAGTCCGAGCCCTTTAAAAGAATCTTGTTTAATGCCTTTTAAAAAAAATCATCATTTAAATGATTTAAATCAAGAACACAGTGTGTGACTTCTAATTAACTTAATGACAGTTACTCCGAGGATAGCTTCTGAATAGATTAATAAACAGCCCAGTTTTTTCAGTCAAAATAAATTAAATTCACATCCTATTTAGTAACTTTTATTTCTCTAAACTGATTATTTTAAACTATAAAAGTCAAGCACACTCTTCTGAATTATTTTACTGAATGTGTCCTTTGCAGCACAGTGTGATGGTATGCTCTTGGTAGACAGCAGGTTGAGGTAGGGACTCAGCGGTTCGTCTGCTGCTTAATAACAGAATGATGGACAAGGTCTGCCCTTTATCTCTCTGAACAACATTAGAGAGAAATGAAAGGTCTGTGCTCTTGACTTGGCCTCCTCACACAGAGGCCTTAAGGTCTGGTGGCACACACACACACACACACACACACACACACACACACACACACACACATTCCCGAGGGACGTGAGCTCCACAGAGGCTGTGAAATCTCTGCTCAACAGAAAGCTGTCATTTGGTGCCTGACGCGGGCTCGAGTTGCTCCTTAGATTTACTGTAGCAGTAAAGCTTCTCACTCTCCTCTCTGCCTCTTATAGGCTCTCCGCTTTAATGCTAATGGTGAACCTCTGTGGTGAAAGCCATTTGTGTGCAAGTGTGTGCCTGTTATAAATGATGTTATGGGGTCTAATGCACATGTTGTATCTCCCCCTCCCTCCCATGGGGAGTCCACTGCTCTGCTTGCACGAGAGACAAAAGGCGGACTTGTCTGGCTGCTTTTTCCTCACGACCTCATTCTGTTTAGAGCTTCATGCGCAGCAGCGCTTTCTACAGAGGCAACGCACACAAGTATGATTAGACAACTCAAAGTGATGTGCTGTAGCCATACACACGCACACACATGCGCACATACAGTGTTTTCCACATGCACGGCGAGAGATGAAAAGAGGCAGCTGCGAAAGAAATTCTCTCAGAGTGTGATCAAAAGAGACATTGATGTGATGTACAGTGGTTGTCCATGTCAGCACTGATGCAGTAATTAGGGGTTAAGGGAGGGATGGCTGAGGGACATTAGGCAGCAGAGTGAAACAGAAGAGAGCCAGGGAGTTACATGAATAAAAATCCCTGTTGTTCCCTTGCGGAAAAACGAGCTCTAACCTGGTAAAACAAGTAGGTACCCACTCAAACGCTGGCACTCCAGCAACCTCCAAAAAGGCGCTAACATACATTTTTCCCCACTCGCGCTTATAAACTGAACTCTCTTTCCTTTCAGTTGGCTTCATAAAAGGAATTCGACCTGTAATATTGTGGCCACCGCCCGTTTCCCCACTCTGCTCCCCTCTGACCTTCAGCTCAGTCTCTTCCTCACCAGCTCGCTTACCTTCCGCAAGACAGAAAGTGAAATAAGTACAAAGTGCAAGCAGAGGTGGTAGTGCGAGCCGGAGATGTTAGGAGTCGTGTTTTACTACCATCTCATCTGCTGAGGTGTTTTTCAGGGCGCTAAATTCAGAGCAGAGCTGCACATCATCTCTGTGGTGGTGGTGGTGGCAGCATGCTGCCTGAAAAAACAGACAGCATACCGCTTTACGAGCCAAACATAGCCTTGGACACGGGTTCGGCCCAAATATAAATTAGTGGCTTTTTGTATTTTGCTGCTTGTTCACGTTGAGTTATTCCAGGTATGTAAATAGACTTATTTAAAAATGGAAAAAGTGTAGAGCAGGAGAAGAAGCTGGAACTGGAACGAGAGATAGATGTTTGGTCTTTTGACAGCAAGTCTTGCGTGAAATGTGGTGTGCCGACTTATTATCATACAGCGCATGTTTACTTCAAGGCCACCATTTGCCTGGTGACAAAATTAATGGTAGGGAGTGTGTATACACAGGAGCATTTTACGATGATAGATTTGGGGATGAATGGGCCATTTGGAAGGCATCCTGATTCTCATTTTTACTCCCCTTAAAGGCCACAGTGGGCCTTTTTTTTGCATTGTTTGATCTAAAAATTATTCCAAACTCCTGCTATGTTTATGGTTACATAATGCAATTTGACAACAATGTCTGCTGGATGAGATAATGGGTTAGAGGTATATAATGGCGTGGTGATATGTCAGCCTGTTATTTATCTTTTATATCAAACTGAGCCAGACACTGTTGTCTGCTTCTGATATGAGCTGTTTGTGGAATGTGTCAGTGGTCTGACAGTTATCTATAGATGGTTATCTATACAAGGCACTTAAAAGGACCATGTCAGGGGTTTCACATTCCTCGTTCAATTAACACAAAAGTTTTTAAGGGAATTTTCATGTTGATTGTCTACGTGTAAAGCTGGCTTTGTTTTATGGCTATAAAATAAACAAATTTTGATGTCTTTATAAAAATATGCAAAATCTGTTTGCAGGGGGAAACATTTATGGAAGCTTTCTGGTTTCTGTCCTGTAGTCTCAGTTCTGTTAACCAGTCACATTTGAGCAGGCTTAAGATGCCAGCAAGTAAACAGCACGGAGAGGAAAAGAGCGAAGGCATTTGCCTCAATCCAATCTCAAAATCCTCAGATTTTCATTAGTTTTTTTTTTAAATTTATATATGGTTGGGAAGTTTGGCTCAGATATCAGTTATTGGCTATTTGAGATGTTCTACATTGGAAAGTTTGAAATACTGGCCATTCCCCCCCACAGTGCTCAGATAGCAGATAAATAAGCAGATTCCCACGCCCAACACATGAGTGCTAAAAAGTGCAATTCTTGGAGTGGTCAGTATTATTGTTGCATTTTTCTTTAAACAGGTGGGCACATTGAGATTGCATTTTCAAATGCATGAAATATATGTCTTTATGTAGTAAATATCTGCATGTATACATACTTTTTATTGCATATATATATTATGTATATACATATTAAATGTCTGTATGTAGGCATGCCGGCCCCTTCTATACTTGAAGATACATAATACATGTTCATTAATTAAGAATTAATTTATTCTTTTAATAAATAAATCTGGTGTCAATATTAGGGATGGACCGATCCGATATTACGTATCGGTATCGGTCTGATACTGACCTAAATTACTGGATCGGATAGCGGAGAAAAAATAAAAAATGTAATCCGATCCATTAAATATCATGAAAGCACCTCACAAAACTTGCAACACGCCGTAACTCGCCTCAGAACGTTAGCACGTCGGAGCAGTATGCATCACGTGATAGAGCGGCTGTGGCGTGCGGGACCTGTCGGTGGTCTGGGTAGCATGTGGAGCTTCGCTAGTAACCCGGCATTTCCTCTCCGACAAAGTTATCCCCGAGAGAAGTAAAGCAAGTTTGTAAGTCCATCTCTGAATGTTTGTAAAGCATTCCTGCGTTAAGCTTAACAAACGATATATGGTGCGAGTGCCTCTTCTCTCCCCCTCCCTCTCTTGCTGCTACTTCAATCATGAAACTGCTTAATGATCAGCTGATCGGCTTTTCTGTCGCGAGTCCGTCTCTCTTGTTTGTTTTTGGCCCACTTTGCACCAGAAAGAGGAAACCAGCGGATAAACAACAGCAGCACGTTTAAGCTTGATAAGCTGTTGTTAGAATTTATTTAATATTACTTTCTACTCGAGGATCTTTTTCTACGTAGCTGACGCTGGTAACTGTGCAGGGGCGGATCTAGCAAAGTTTAGCCAGGGGGGCCGTTGGGCATTAACAGGGAAAAGGGGGGCACAAAGACATACTTTTCTTTCTTATTCTCATTTAAAATGTCTAGCTTTTAATAAATAATTATCTGACACCCAAAGTTTTAATTTGATGCAAAATGAATAGAAGTCCATTACTGTATATAGTAACTATTAAGTCTAATATATATACCCTAGTAAGCTATAGTACTTTTTCCTTTGGGAAGGTACCATCTGTGCAGTCTGCAATTTTGTTGAAGAAAGATGTTGAATCTATTTAATATTTTAATATATTGAAAAAAAATTAATTTCTGTGCATTTTTTTTTCACACTGCATCAAATGAAGGTTGATTACGTCGATTAAGCATCATGAGGCGGAGCGTGAAGGGTGGTTCCCTATTTTTTATTTATTTATTTTTGTTGTTGCTGGGAGTTGGAACCCTATTAGTTAGGTTGCTTAATATTTACGCTAAGTACTCTTTAAAATACCAGAATAGGGAGGATGGTGTAGGTTTAAGTTTATTAGATTGATCAGTATTGCTGAACTATGAAATATTTTTTTTTGCATACAGGTATAACAGAATAGCTTTAGTGTAGTTGTTGTTTTAAACTTGAGTATGAACTTATACAAAATGCAGCAAAATATAAAAAAAAACAAAACAGTTTTGTTGATTAAAAAACACTATGTCGGATTCATATCGGTATCGGCAGATATCCAAATTTATGATATCGGTATCGGACATAAAAAAGTGGTATCGTGCCATCTCTAGTCAATATAGAGCCCTAAGTATTTATAAAATTAAAAAGTTTCAATATTATGACCATAAGGGATTGGTGTATATACTGCAGGCTGGATACTTGTATTTGACTTTGTGAATACCATGCAGGTAATTTTATGTTTGATAAGACGCTTGTGTAGTGTAATAAAAGCACACTGTAGATTTGCAAAGGCAAGTTTAAGGATAGAACACTAACGGATATAATATTGTCATCTGCAGAAAAATGCACATTACAGTTTTGAGTTAGTAGGGGACTTATAGAGATCTCCTTTAGACACTACTGTCTGAGTTACATGTTAAAACTAAAACGCATCAAATAACACGTTATCTGTAGCTAAGTTTTCGTGACATCCTTAGGGCAGGTAAATCTTTTATGACTCATCCAAGTAGATACTATTAAGATTAAAAGTAAGAGGTGTGGCTACTTTAAACAACAGGTATGCCAGGGAGTTATCATCTGCGCTAATTTAAGTCACAAACCGGACACCTTGCAGAGCAATTTTAATTAGGTTTTCTGTCAAATAATGTTTTAGTATTTTTGTACTGACAACCAAGAAGTTTGTGCTGCAGAAGTAGTGAGTGAAGTGTATTTTGTTATTCTGTTACTTGATACCAATTAGCATATGCCTGTGTCAGTGCATTGCAGCTGTGCAGTTTGCTAATCAGGCTTGTTAGCATTAGTTGATCACTTAGCATCTGAGGCTGTTATCTTTGGGTAAACAACCAAACAAAAAATACTAAAATGGCGACCAAAGTGATAATATTAGGACTTCAAATGTTTCATTTTGTCATCCTACTCTCCCTTTTCCTTTCATTTTCATTTCAAAATGTTGATATAAAAACAAATCATTTTTCTTTCCAGATTAGCATTTTAGCACTATTTTAGAAGTAATCTTTGGACTTAGAGTGTTTAGCAAATTTTTTGACCACCTGTTATAGAAATGAGAAAACACTTTTAGAATATTTCAAAAAACTTGTTTAAAACTAGAACTTACTGAATTCAAAATTTTATACCAAAATCTGAGCCAACACACTAGACTTATCTGAGAAGTCAGAAATTAATCAAGCTAACATTTAACCACTAACAATATTTTCTTTGGTCATGAAGGCAATTAAACAACTGTGACTTGGTAATCTTGCAACTTTCATTTTTATTCTACCAACTTTACTATTTTTGTTTTTCTGTTTCAGCAGATTTATACATAACAACAACAATTATATTTAAGCATCAAAAATATAATTCTGATTAAGCAGCTTGTGGATGCTAGTGGATTAACCATTACAGAAACATGAAAAATGATTTGGTAATTAGCAGTACTCTTGATTTAGGGCAGCTGTGTCATAAACCTTACTTTGGCTGATGGTCTAATACATTTTCTCTTTCACTGTAGTTGAGGTGCTGTTATGGATTAAAACCCTTATAAAAGAGTAACAAGATGAATGGTATAAGATGGACTTTGTCAATTCTGATGGTTTGAAAAAGGCTTCTAATTAGCAGCTGACTCAAAGCCTGAAATATCAGAGTACCCTTAAAGACAACAGCATAAAGAGCTTTAAGGCAGCGTCTGCTTGCTAAAGTAGAACCACAAAACAACAATATTTAATCACAGTAGTTTGTATAAAAATATAGAAACACACAGTGAGAGCAATAATGATCTGATCCCCCCGGCAAACCTGAACTCATAAGCAGGAGAAAATGGATTTATAAGGAAACATATTTTTGGAGCTGTAAATTCGATTTTATGTGCAATACTTAGTTTTTGCTGAGTTTACTCTGAGTGTCTGGTGTTTTTGAATCTTGTAATAAAATGAAGACTTGCAAAGGCTGCTGATCCTGATTTTGTGTTTGAACTCCAGCAAAGTTCACAGACACTCCAGTGTAAACAGTCCAGTTTGCTACTGATTAGTCATGCCTGGATCACTTAATCTTTTCCCAGGAAGATTACCAAAAATGTCAACCTAACCACCACTCAGTTCTACATTTTTACAATGCTACCTCTACCTACATGCACAGGAGGCATTTTCAGCGTATCCGGAGCAATCAGGTGTCCCATTTCATGCAGGACTGCAAGACGCTGTCGTGCCTTGTTCCCATATTCAGATCGTATCCCACATTTGGATTGGATTGTTTACAAAAGTCAACATCGGTCTAAGAATAAACATGTGGCTAAAAGACAGATGTATTGATCGATGGATGCATCCCAACTGAAACCCAAACACCATTAGTAGACAGAACAGCAGCTGAAATAACAGTCTGACAGTCAATACAATAAAAAAGGGAATGCCCAGGTGCCCAAAGACTGTCATGCAAAGCCATTTATGCCTGTAAGAAGTTGGTGAAAGTACAGTCTTCTTATTACTTATATTCTTTAAACACATTAACAAAGAGGTATGTTTGTCCATATCAGGAAAGTTCCAGCTCTCTGCAAGTTAATTGTCACTCTTTTCTGTGAAGCCTTTAAACCGGCAGTTTGCTCGGAGGTAGGAAATCAATGTGAAAGCTTTTAAATATGTTTGACAGTAGTGCTAAAAATTTAACGATCACACAGTTCTCCTGGTGGAATCTGTTAATGGTGCAGTTAGTAACAGCAGGTACCTGTGGTTCAAAACATAGCAACTCCATTGACAGTCAGTCATTAATGCTTGCAGCATGATCTTTAATCTCAGTATTATTCATGTGTTATTGTTTCTGTTGATTGCGACACAGAAAAAGTGTGTCTGCTTTTTCCCCCTTTTGTTTCGTCCCCACATGACTACGTATTAGGAGCATTGTGGTGCGTGGGTTTGGCCCAACATGTCCCTGCTATGCCAAATTCTTCCACTTGTTTCAGGGAAAACCTCCATGGCTTAGGTGTGTTTTTGCCTGTACAAAGCAACCCAGTCTAATCTGTGGATTTTGTTACAAACTCCTGGGTGCAACATTTTAAACAGTATCTGCGGCCTAGCTTTAGAGGGAGCGTGTCGGCAGGCGGTCCGGGGCAAAAGGTCGGCGCGTCACAGGGGAAAGGAATTGAAAGTGCAGAGGAACAGCTGTCTAGATGATGGATAGAACAGGTGGCTTAGGGACAGATGAGAAGGAGAGAGGCGAGCATGTTCATCTGCATCTTATGCCCATCTCGGTGAAATGGAGAGGAAATCAGTCTGGCTGGGAAGAAGAAGGATTTATGATCTCATCAGCCTTGATGGATGGATGCTACCTGTGGCGTATGATCGTTTTTGCCGCTTTTTTATGTCGGCTATTTGATATTCTCAAAGCGGTGGACACAGCAAAAACACATTCTGCGATGATGTGCAACTCCAAAGCCACCGGTGGTCAAAAATGTGATATACTCTTTCAGCAAGCGGGGGATGTTTATTCAAATATTGGCTGTATTCCCAGCAGCAGCAAACGTGTCGGCAGCGTGAGAGTTCATCTCTCTTATGAATGATACTCTTTGCTTTGGTGATATTTAAGAGCCTCTGATCAGCAGTTCGCAGGTAGACACGGCGAGCTGTCTGACTGATCGGAGAGGGGGACGGATGGGGAGTTGTGTTTCCTCTGCCGGGGATCGTGCTGAGTCAGCGGGCTCCGGGAGGCCGTCGTCCATTTGTTAAGCGGCCTGTCACTTCCACTGCCTTCGCTGTGGATCCTGCGGGTACTTTATGTATTGATTTAACAGGGAGCCTTTCTCCATTTTTTAACATAAATGATGGCTCACTCGGCTCGACGCGTCGAAGCCAGTTGTAGCCGTGTGAGCCGGCCTCCATCAGTACTCAAAGCACAGGGGTCGCAAGAAAATGAGCTCTGGGTATTAGGAAACACAGTAAATCTACCTGCAACTTATTCTGAAAACCGGCATCCCACAGCGAAAAAAGGGACTTTAAGAGGAGAAGATATTAGTCTGATGGAAGCAACTTTTGTGATTTTCCACTGTGTCTTAAAATAGTTTTACTGCTCCAGTTTTTCGCCGCTTCTACCAAATTCCTGCTACATCAAAACATAAGGCTCCTGGGATCCAGCAACGCTCCGGAACACAACATCTCCGTCAGGCTGTGCCGCTTCTGAGACGAAAATCCACAAGTCCCATGTGTACGTAGACTTATTTAGACTTATAGAAATGGAAATATCAGTGAATTCCAGCTTTAACTTTTTTAATCCTGACTTTTAAAATCCCTCCGACTGCTTAGATATCAGACATTTTTAAAAAATAGCCATCGGTCGGGACTCAAACTCAAACAGCTGTTTTGGACTGAGAAAAAGCTTTTTGATGTCTAACTAGTAGAATTTTCTTCCTCTCTTACAAAAAGTATGTGTAGAACCTTTAAACATTTATGACAACTCACTTTTATATAGTATGATTAGATATTAGCTATTCCTCATGCCTTCATTAAGCAATGTGAACTTGATTGGATACACAGGCTGTGACCATCAACTTCACAAGACTAAATTACAACAGCTGAAGTATATTTACTGGGGTTCATTATAATCTAATAACACGGGTTTTGTTCTTGTCCCCAAAAACTGGCTGTAAAAAAGGAGGAAAAAACACTCAGTAAAAGTTAATTTCCTGCTCAGCAACAAGGCGGACATGTTCAGCTCCACAGAGAGACTGAATGAAGGGACAGGATGAGTCTAGGAGCACCCAGTAGAAAGTCGGATGCACAATACACTAACTTGGATGCAAGTGAATTTGTAAGTCGGTGTCTGAGTCAGAGACTGAAGGCTACAGTAGAATTTACACTTGAAAACTATTTGTGATTAGAAGTGTAATCCCTCCACACCCACAAGAATAAGATTCCTTGATTTTGTGGTGTTTTTCCCAGCAGTGGATCAATTAATAAAGACTTTAATGCGCATTATTCCTGTAAAATTCCCTCCTCTTGTTCTAAGACATAACACCTCTGGGTATCTTTGAATTCATCCATACCAGTCACTGTAATAAATGCCTGAACAAAGCTCGGCTCACTTATCATTTATTAGCATTTGCCCAGCAAGGCACAGCACATTATCAGAAGTGAGATTAATTAGTGACCTGCTGCGTAACGATAAACTGTCATCGTGCAAGATGAAGGAGCTCGGTAACATGTTGTTGTCCAGTTACATCATTCTTCCCACGAGCTTCTGTAGACCAGCCTCTGTGCTTCTTAACATGCACCAGATGCTCTTTCTGCCAAGAGGATGATAATTTATTAGACTGATGCAACTGCGATCCAGATCTGGCAACTGATTTTAATTATTAGCCCTGCGGAAATCTACTTTCTTCCCGATTTGTGAGAAAAAGAAACTTCCTGACTTATTTAAAAGCAGTGCGCCATCCTGAGCTAAAACATTAGAGCTGTAAATGCTGGTTTGACTTTCGAACCGAAAGGTGTTAATTAGGTTAAAGCAGGGGTCGGCAACCCTAGGCACGGGTGAAGGGTTAACTGATGGCATGGCCATAACTGGACTGGCCATCGGGCATACCAGGCATTTGCTCGGTGGCCCGATTATTATTATTATTATTTTTTTGTAATGGTATAAACAATGAAAGGTGTTGGATTGGTCAGATGCTGGCCGGTGTGTAAAAATAACTCAGTTGTTTGGTGGTGGCATCGCGGAGCTTCCACAGATTCGGTAAAATTAACAAGAGGTGGAGGCCAGCACGTGGATGAGGGAGATCGGAGGCAGGACGAGGAGAGACCCGAGGCGGCCGCCGGTCCGAGTGTTAGGTGAACTGAATTTCAGGTAAGAAGTTATGACCTGCAGTCTATCTGGGTCAGATATAAACCAACTTTAGGTGGAGTTTATTTTCGTTGTGCTGACTTTTTACAGTCAGTTACAATAACTCGTACTGCGTTCTAGCTAGCATGACGGAGTTTCTATACAGCTGGGTGGGTGCTATGATGTTACTGATGTTGAACTTTATTTAATTCATAAGGTTAGTTCGTAGAGTTGCCAACCATCCCGTAAAAAGACGGAATCGTCCCGCATTCAGAGAAATTATTACGGGTTTCGTGTTGAGCTGAGAGGGGACGCAGTTTGTCCCGGACTTTAGCTAGAATGAAAAAGACACAAAGCAGCTGCCTCTTCTTCTCATTCTCCCCCTCCCTCTCCTGTTGCTACTTCAATCATGAAACCGATCAATGATCAGCTGATCAGCTTTTCTCTCTTGTTTGTTTATCGCCCACTTTGCGCCAGAAAGAGGAAACCGCCAGATGTTGCGCTAAACAACAGCAGCAGGTTTAAGCTTGATCAGCTGTTGTTAGAATTGATTTAATATTAATTTCTAGTATCAGCTGATGTTTGCTGGAGCCACAGCTGTAAAAGCTGCTGGTCATGATGTCGGTTTGTATATGTGGTGAGAGGGAAACATGAAGATGAAACCAGGAGATGTCCTTACTGAATCATCAGAGCTGAACAGGTGATGGAGAAACAGGTTTTCCTTTTATGTGACATGAATGAGTTGAAGTTATGAACTGTTTCTGAGAGACAAATAACACCAGGATCCTTTTCTATGTAGCTGACAGCTGGTAACTGTGTAGGGGCGGGTCTAGCAAAGTTTTGCCAGGGGGGCAGGTAGGGCATTAACAGGGAAAGGGGGGCACAAAGAAATACTTTCTTATTCTCATTTAAAATGTCTGGCTGTTATTAAATAATTATCTGAAGCTTACAACCAAAGTTTCCATCTGATGTAAAATGTATAGAAATCATACATATACCAACAAGACAGTGTACATCACTGTCACAACAGCGTTTGTTTTAATTCAACGGCTTTATGGCTTTAATACCCGGTGGGCCGGTCTGTAGTGAAAATGCCCGGGCTGTTTTTTTGTCCCAGTCCACCCCTGGGCACGACATGCAGTGAATTAATCTGAGAAGGTGCATCAAAAAATAAATGGCCGGGCCAGCGGTGCACATCGCAAATTAGCTCACATAGACACATTAGTTGTGCCTCTTCTCAATGATGGTATCTTAGCTAACAACCCCAAGTACCAGATTCAACTTGTAATTGGCTAAAAATAACTTAGCCCACTGGTGAGAGGGATGTTGTTAGCTTTCCACATTCCGACACTTCAAAAGCTTCAGGAGCTGTCCGCTCAGCACAGCATCAGCACCACGGAGATACACGGATACATCCGTAGACTAGAATCCGTAGTATGGACCAATGTTTTATTTTCTGATCAAACCAGAAATCTTTAATGAGCAGCTAGATTTGTCTCACATTAACTGGCTGAGTTAATGCCAGTTAATGCAGCATCGAAGCAGCTGGAATCCACAGCTGTGCGTGTTCATGGAGCTTACATTTTCACCTGCTGGACATCACTACCTGACAAGTTTAACTGTCTTCAGAACATTGCAGAGGCCTTATTGACAATATTTGGCTCTACATATCTGTGTGAGCAGATTTTCTCTCACATGAAGAGTGTCCTCAGGTAGCCGTCTGAATGCTGGACACTCGGATACCTGTATCTCTGAGTGGGAGACCACAGATCATATTAACATGTGTGTCTCTGTATTAACAAACATGCCATATTGGCTTAGTTTATTTTTCTTATCATTCTTGTGAGGAGACCATAAATAGCTTTTGTATTTTCTGTTGTACAGTTCATTTACTGTTATGAGTTCTTGTTATGGATAAAAAGTGTCTTTCTTTTGTTTCAAAATAGCTGATGGCTGCCAACATCTGCGAACAAATATAATTCTACAAAGTGGTTCTATATATTGTGTAACTGTTAATATAGAGTGTTATTAAATTTATTGCTAATGCAATCATATGGCACACTGACTTCTGAGGAAATTTTAAATGGCACTCACCATCAGAAAGGTTGCCGACCCCTGGGTTAAAGGAAAGGTCATGAATTGTGAAAATTTGTTTTTGCGTTCTTTTTTTAATAAAGTTTGAGGTGTAAAGTAGTTCCACCAGCTTTTCCACAACTGCTGATGCCAGCCATCTGCAAGTCAGTATGGATTTAAAATAAATAAATAAATTATTGAGAGAAATATACATTAGTCGTGTACAATTACTATACAGTCTGTTTCCCTCACATATTTGTTATTTTTTCTTACACGAACAGATACAATAGTACACACAGAAACCCACACACACGCTTAAATAAAATGAAAAAACAAGAAACAAAAAACACCAAAACCAAATTATAAATCAGCTGGTAAAATGTTTAATCACTTGCAATAGTTTACAAAGGAGCCCCAGATATGATAAAGCTCTCCATATTAGGCCTTTATTGCTAGGCCTATCCTTTGCAATTTAAGAAATTACATCACATCTCGAAACCAACAATAAACTGAACGTGGCTTTGAAGATTTCCATAGGAGTAAGATACAACATCTGGCCAAAAGTGATGTAAAGGCTAATATTTTGAAGTGTGTAGCGTTACTTAGGACAGTATTAACTGGAAGTCCGAAAATAGCTAAAAAAGGGTCCATGCAGACCTGGGTCCCAAGAGCCTTGGAAAGAATAACTGAATATGACTCCAGAAGCCTTGGAGTCTTGGGCACTGAGTCACATGCCACCCCATGTGAGCCGAGTCACATGGGGTGGCATGACATCTCTCACACTGATCCACCTCATGTGGGTAAATCTCAGACAGACGAGACCTCGAATAGTAAACTCTCTACAATACCTTGAACTGGATGAGGACGTACTATAACGGACACTGGATACTACTTTCTCCCATTGTTGATCCGAAAAGATTACTCCTAACTCCCGCTCCCAAGCCGTCTAATTTTAACCACTGAATGGACATCTGAATCCATAAGTTGTTTATATATTAAAGATATAATTGATTTCTTATTGGGTTTAAGGGACATTTGGAAGAAGAGGGTAGGAGGGGAAGAGAGCAGAAGTGCAATGCTGTGCCTGAAAATAATGAAATAGATGGGTAGCTGGAAGATTTGTTTCTAAACAGAGGTCTGACAAACTTAAGAAAGTGCCATCTTGATAAAGATCTTTAAAAGTGTTAATACTATGGTGTTTCCACTGTACATAACTACCATCAATGAGACCGAGAGTAAATAGATGGTTACGTGTGATGGGCATGTGTACTACCACAGGGTTTTTGTGAAATGAGAAGGGTTGAGTGTTAGTGGAGAGAAGCCAGTATGGATTTTATCAAAATGCATCTGGATAACCAGTAATCATCAAGAAGAACTGGTGCATCTCAGCCCACTCGCTGCTGCTCGCTTCTACCAAAGTGAGGCTCAAAGCTCAATGATAAAACGCATTACAGCACACTATGAGACATATAACTGAGTCACTTAAATGTCTCAGTTATGAGTAAAAGCACATTGCATGCTCTGTTGTTATCTACAAGCGTGAGGGAAAATCTTTTACTATTTATGTGTAGGTGCCATGGTTCTCTTGTTCTCTTAAGTGCCATGGTTGTGAATTCACAGCAAGTAAATACTGAGTTCAAATCTTCTGATGTCTGAGCCTTTCAGTGTCGGGTTTCTGTGTTCTCCTTGTGTCTAAATCAGCGACACCAAAGAAGTGATGTGAAAAAAGTAGACCAGACTCTTAAGTGCCTCCTGCAAGTTTTGTATGAACATTTCTGAAAAGGTAAAGTGTGGCTTGTAGCGTAAAATGCATTTCTAGACCTACTGACCAATCAAAGCACAATTCTCACTTAGAATAACTTCACGTGTTTCTCCATCATCAAGCTCTAAATAAAGGATTTTCTTATACAGAGTAATGGTTGTGTGGCAATATGCTGATTGCAATGTATGCAAATTAAGTGTGTCACACACTGGAGTAAAATCAAAACTGTTCGGTGCACCTGTCTTGAAGGATTTGTGGCAGTTTTGCATTTGCACTTATTTTGTGTATGAATTAACAACATTTCCATGCACATGTGGTACAAATTCCCCGTAACTATAGGAGAAACTTTGCATTAGGGTGTTGTTGCCCTTTAGGTGGATGTTTTTTTGGGTCAGGAAATGTGGTGTAATGTCAATGTAACCTGGGCCGGTCTAACATGCTGATGAAATGAAGCAGAGTGGTGGATGCAGATATGGTAGCATTTCCAGTTGCTACAGTACTGTATGCATGAATTATGAAATGTGCACTTGGGACCAGGGGTAGTGCAGATCATGCATAAATGCAAGAACAAGCTGGGCCTGTGTGAGTTTTTGAGGGTATGAGTGCGAGTGGTTCACTGAAGGACGGCCTTCGCTCCAGCCCACACGCTCTCTTTAAGTTCTCAATAACAGCTTAGATGTGCTTCAGTATGGGAAGTCCAGTATGTTAGAAAGTAGCCACATGCAAACTGAGGAAGGTTTGTAATTGTAATTTAAGACAAATATGTCAGCTCACAGGTTATGTGGGCTGAGTCATCCAGTTCAAACTGGATTGCAGCTCATCAAATCATTTTCAATTTTTATGGCTAATTAATTTTAAAACACTTAACATCAGTTCATTAACCCAACATTTCCATAATGCAACAATCTCTTATGTTTTTTCTGGCAAACAACCCTGTTGATCAAGTGCAGTTTAACTAATCCAGGCTGAAATGACCCACTTAATCTGCTGATGTGATTCAAATTTCTTTGAAGAGAAACGAGCTTTCAGTTTGTAGCAAAAGAAACGCAATCAGAGAGGGAAAAAAAATCTTCATTAGCGTTTGTATTGCGGGCATAGTGCTGATTATTTGACGTCGCATGACACAGATGTGACAGTTATTATTAGTCACTGTAAGAAAAGCAAGCGGATTTGATCGACAAAACTTTAGATGACGGATTGTATTAATTAGCACGGGTGCGATTAAATCAATTACAATGACTGATTCAGTGACAAAACCCCACAAATGTCATACTTTTCTTTTCATTTATTAATTATTCCATCGTTTTTAAAACTGACATAAATATTGTGATGTTATCTTGTAAAACTGCGTGTATATTGTCATTGAGATGGTTTTTCCCACTAAAAGAGCTAAAGGAACGAATACTATAAATATAAGACAGGATCAAATAAATATTAAAAACCTTCATTTTGCAAGGTTGGATCAAACTCACCACCAGAGATAATTGTGCATTTTGGGAAATTCGAGGCTACTTTGTAATCAGATTACACAAAAAGAAAATAGTTGTGATTTTAGGTTCATCATATAATCACATTTGAGCTGAGCCTATTCAGAGGAGAACAACATCCTGCTTTGGATACGGCAATTGCTTTCGTGTAACAATAGCAGCATTATGACAGTTTGGATTATTTGGTAATTCTAAGTTGCCCATAGGTGTAAATGGTTGTCTGTCTCTCTGTGCTAGCCCTGTGACATACTGGCAACCTGTCCAGTATGTCGGACCCTGATAACGATAAGTGGAAGATAACGAATGGGAGTTTTCATATTTTAAATGTATCATTTTAATCTCAGAGAATACCAAAGAGATTAAAACATCTCTGCAAAGGCCTTGTTCTGGTTTTATTACAACTCAATTAACTTTTTTTGTAATTCATATTTTATCATCTGTATTCAATATTTTGTCATCAGTTCTTAAATAAAAATAAATAGCTTGCATATTAAAATCAGTCTGTTATTTATAATTTATGGCAGTCGTGATTTAGCTGACCGTGCGTTAGCCTCTAAATGAACTAAGAGCACCAGTAATACTTCAAGAGAAATGTGCTTTTCGGGTAATTAATTTTACTAGTTTGAGTAGGTGGGCTGGTAAAGAGCTACTAGATGGGTAAAGCATACACAGATGGAGCCTTACTGTATGTGGGTTGTGGTGTTATTATGGCAGTGTGAGGGACTACAGTATTTTCTTTTAAGGTTTTTTAAAAGTGCTCCTCCCTCCCGCTCCATTTCTTTCGCACTCCCCCATCCTCTCATCTCACACTCTCCCATCATCCCGTTGTCTCTCCTGCAGTGCTGTGATTTTTTTTTATTTATTTTTTGGGTGTAAAAAGATCAACTGTAATTTTTGGATCGGGCCTCTTTGTGCGCCGTTTAAGCTCTGATGTTTGTTAGGATGCCAAGCCTAGGTTTGTTCTAATGAGCAATGATTAAGTTATGGTCTCTCTTTTTTCCCCTAAATGCATTCAGTGCTTCATTTCAGATTTTAAACAGTCTGCTTTTCATCTATTTCTTATTAGCAGCTGTCTTCAAAGCCAAGAGACAAAACAAGACAAATGCCACTGCTGGGATCTTTTGCAGAGATTCAGGAGGGAGGACGAGTGGAAGGTTTGACACCAAAGTATCAGATGCACGATAATTCAATTACAACATCCACTGAGAGACAAGAGAAAGGAGAAACTTTGCCTGGGGTTGCTTCCTTTTCACTACTCTTCGCCCCCCACACCAGCAGCAGCAGTAGCCTATTATCTGAGCCGAATAAAAACCGCTGGCCTGGTTCTGAGGATGTCATCATTAAACTGGGCTTTGAGGGATCCCATAGAGTTTCAAACCAGCTATTTGATGCTCCTGCCTGATCTGGCCCAATTGTGTGATCTATTATAAATTAGAGAGCAATGGAGAGAACAGAGAAGAGGTGGTATTAAGGAGTTTCTACTGCAATGGAGCCATATACCACCTGAAATAACCCATCCATCCTCCCACCCCGCATTTCTATCTCTTCTATAGAGCCTCATCCAAATTTTTAACTGAGTCAGACACAAAGTAAAAAGGATAGAATCGGGGAGAAAAAGGACTTTGCTGATGCTGCTTGTTGTTTGGATGCATTGCCATGTGGAGTAGATGATGTTTCTGATGTGAGGTTTTGGAGGCACATGGCAGCAGGCGGAGGCACAGTGATGAATCTCTGCAAACACTCTGCTCTGGCCAGGGAAGAGCTGCGGCTCTGATCTCTGCGCTGTAGGAACACAGTGGGAATCAGCCACATAATGACTGGCATGTGTTTGCTCGTGTGTAGGCAGGTGATGCTCAGCGCTGCCAGACTGATGCTTGATCACTTGTCATAAAGTTCCTGATTAACTTTATTATCATAAAGAGAACCAAGTATATGAGTCCTTATCATCATCATCATCATCATCATCATCATCATCATCAACAACTTTTCTCTTAAAGCCCACTTTTGATTTTTCAGTGCTTCTTTTTTTCTAAATCAGCGGGACATGCAGGTCTGCACCGTTTCATGTAGTGTTGAGCGATGGGTATTTTTCTCTGAGCACTGCCTGAAATAGCAGCTTCTCTCTGTGTCCTATAACCCCCCACCCCTACCCCAAAAGAGTCTCTTCCACATGAGTCACTGTCTGCCGTGCTGCTCCACCTGAGGGTTTCATAAAGATGATTCTCCTTTGGGATCATACCAGCATGCATCTATTTCCTCTTCCTGAAGTGAAACTAGAGCTGGTGGTTTATGTCTTTCTCCTGCAGTTCTGGGACCAGAGCCCTGCTGAAGATTTTTTTTTGGCAGGCTGGCAGGTACCTCAGGCAGTTTATATTCACATAGACTTCTATTCATAGACTGAAATAAACCTTTTTTTCCTTCTAAAAGTCTCAAAAAATGGAAAACATGATAGAACATAATGGCTTTTACTGTGCAAAAAGGTTCAGTAATTTCTCTCTGGAGTAATCTTTGGTCCTATTTTCTCTTTTGTTGGTGTGGAAATGTTTAGGCTGCCATCCCCCCCCCCCTTTGAACATCAATGATGTTGTCCTTCCTGCCATGGAATTGCTTTTGTTGGCTGCATTTTTTTTTAAAGTAGAAGCCAAGAAACAAATAAGGGAAAATGAAGTGTCGCAAAGACGAAATGTTGGAATCACAAATGAAAATTTTAGTGACAGAAATAACCGGTAGACTGTGGAATTCTCAGAAAGCGTTGTCGTTGCTTTCAAATCATTCAGAAATTTACTGAAGAGTCACATAATCTGCTTATAGTTGATTAATACCATAATTTGCTTGCTTCAGGCTCACAGTGAGATTGCGTTGGCTGTGAAGTTAGCGATTTGTTTATGGTGACAGGTCGAAGTGCATCTTTGGCTCGTTGATCAGCAATAATGTGGATTTATTCATCAGCCCTGGAGCCCACAAGTGAAGTCTCTTTGGTCTCCAGGTGGTACAGCAGGAGGTAGTTAGTGGCCTGGCAGGGACGCAGCTGCCTGCAGCTTCGGGCAAACTGGAACCAGGCCAACTACACTGGAGCGCCCCTTAAAAAATGTGCTGAGTCCAGAAAGTTGAGTAACCAGTACTCCAGTGCTGTCATAAAACTATCGTGCACCTGTTTTTTATGATTCAGTGGGTAATTCTGAGGAGGCCGGGTGAAAAATTACAAGTGGGTCAGTGCTGCAAACTGCATTTTTCCAGTCACAGTAAAAAGGATATGTTCTGTCAGATATTATAGAGTTAATGCACCAGGTGGATTGTATTGCCTCTAGCTACTTGCTTCTGTATAGGTGTGCAGGTAGGTGTAGGTGTGCATATTATTAATTGTTACTGCAGTTTTGCAGGTATTTCAGTCTGTGTGATACAGAACAAGTAGAATCTACAAATGCAGCTTTCTAACCAGGCTTCCTACTGTGAACCAGAAACTTAACCAAATATGGTTATTTCCAAAAAATGCTAAAGTGAAGCTACGAACAGGAGCCCACAAACCAGCGGGTGTTGTCCAACTTTAATGCGCAGTCTATGCTTGGATCCAACTTCCTACCCTGAGCTGTGGTCCAAATCAAACATCCCTCCATGCCACATACACTGCATGCCCCACAAAGTTAGCAGTAAAACGTTATGTGTGTTTTCTTGTCTCATCAGGAGTGTTTCCTGCATGAGCACATCTCAGGTCATTCAGCTGTGTGTGTGCGTTTTGTATAGTAGGTGTGTGAAAGCAACAGTGTCTAAGAGATTCCCACTGTGTTTTCATTTAACATGACACCGAAGAATCGACACCACATTAAAGCATTGCATTGCAGCAGGGAGCGTCTCGTGTGGGTTCTTGCAAAAACTACACGTGATGAAGATGAGGGACTTTTTATGCCCCTGGGTGGGCAAAAATGACAGCATTTATCTAATGAGTTATAGCTGCAAACAAGCTAAACACCCAGATAGAAAAGTAGTGTCTCAGCAAACATATTTAAACATTTTGCAGGCTGTGTAGTCTCTGTGTGACAGACGGAGTAAGCATTGTGAAGAAAAAAACAACATACAAGCAAAACAGCCTCAGTGAGTCAGCTTCTAAAGTGAGATTAATGCAGAAAATTTGGCTTCTTCAGACAACACAAAAATGTGCTGAAACTCAGAAATCTGCCCCCTGGAGCACAGACTGAATTATTTAACTTACATTTTTCAATTATTAATTTTAATGTCATTACTTTGATAAAAATTCTTCACATCTCCCACTACATAATCACATCAGAGCTGGCACTTGACCTTACGCGCTCCGCTATCATGAAATGTAAGAAAGTCTAATGCAAAGTTTCGTGAAGTTGCAGCAGGGTGTGTTATCTTAAAGGTTCATAAAGATTTCTGAGCTAAGAAGAATTTAGAAAACGTGAGCTCGAGTAACGGGGCGAAGTCGTGGTTTGGAAAGAACCTGGTAACAAAAACATACGAGAGGATTATTAAGGTTAAATCCTTTAAATATGGCTTCAAATATTTTGAGTAGTTTTTTTTTCTTTTTACAAAATAGCAAAAGTTTATTGTACGAGATGGGGTGGATCGTCTTGACAATACCAACGTGCATTAAAAAAAACCTCCGAAATGTGTCTGTGTGTCGGACAAACACTGCAGTGATAAATTTGAGGGACAGGCGGAGGGCATAAAGTGGAAACAGTGGAGGGATTTTCCATTTAAACTACCGAGACCACACAGACATTAGAAAAGATACGCTGCTGCTTGTCGGTCTTTGTAACCCTGTGAAGGAATGAAAGGATGTGTGAGGTTTCTTTCCCGTGAACCACTGCTGGGAGACAGAACGGTAGAAACGAATGTCAAAGTAGAGAAAATCTATCAAGTTTAGACACCAAAACGTCCTTTTCTGTGCTGAAAAACACATCTCTTTGAGAATGTATTCTCTCGTGTTCCTGAAGAACGAATTACGCGAGGCTGACTTCTGTACGGACAATAAACACACAAAAAACCAAAACAATTTAAGACCTTTTTCCGCTTTGGCAAACGCAAGGTTTGACATGATACAGAGCCAAAATTAGGAAGAGATCATTTGAAAGTGAGTGTTTCGAGGATGCCCAAACCTGAGCTTTGGTATAGCAAAGGTATTGCTTGTGCAAAGTGTTAATTTCGTTGAGCAGTCATTTTCAACATTGTTTTCATCAAAACGAGACGGAGCCCGTTCTCATTCCCGATGCGTAGCATACCAACGATTTTTCACGTCCCAAGGCGTCCCTCAAGAACGCGAAAGGTAACCTTCCGCATTCCAGAGTGACGCACCGGGTTGTGGATGGAATCCAATAGATTGACCCCGGCGGTAAGACACGTTCCAGCCTTGTATTCCAGCCCTAAACCTATCCTTAATCCTAACCATGACCTTATCCCTAACCTTAACCACAGCATTAATGGTGTTAGATAGTGTTTTCCAAAGCGATTAAAGTAGAATAAATGTACATGTGCAGATCGTGTTGTGAGATGATAGCTAAATAAAAACTAAAGCACAAGAGCAAATGCTATGATGGAAAGTATTGATACTTTCATGAATAATGAATAAAAATTAGACAAGATCCAATCAGAACTAATTAAGTTGTGTGAAAAGGCGGGATGAGTTTGGAAGTGATCCAATCAGAAGTAATGTACTTGTGCAGTGGAGAAACAGGGTGGGGTGGGTGGAGCTCCTGTGTTTCTCATGAAAAACACAACAAAATGTCAAGAATTGGAAGGAAGAGACTGACTTTTACGCTTTTACAATTGTTTACGGCTAAATTAACTTTAGATTTAGTCTATGATAATCTTATGATCTTAAGTGGTCTAAAACTAGACTAAAACTAAAGGAAATTAGAATTTTAGATGCCTAAAATCAAAATCAAAGTTACATACATATATATGACACAACATAAGAAGGAACACTTGGGTCCCTGTGTTTTTGTACACACATCAGTGATGCTCAGAGGACGCCATTGTCATGTGAAATCTTCCGTTTGCCCATTTGTGCCATGCAAATGCAAATGCTCACATTCCTGTAAACAAACCTGGCTCTGTGTTACCAGCTTTTACATTCATTCTTTATCTCAGTAAAATTCATCTCCACTGTACTTCACTGCCCACAAACATGTATCTCATATTCTGCCGCTCGTCCCTCTTTAAACAAGTGGTTTTCTATGGCTGATAATATCTTGTGCATTTCATGACTCTGTGTTTCCACCTCATGGCCTTACAATAGGAATTCCCCTCTGAACGTGTATGTTGTACTCTCCATGACTCTCTGTTTGCGTCCCAGTGAGTGTCTGTGTGTCTGTGTGAGAGGGTTCAAGAGGGAAAAGCATGCACTCCCATGTCCTCCTAAGTGCTCCTGAATGTCACATCCTATCTGCAGCCTGTCCCTGAGGCACAAATGGACACTCCATCCACTTGTCAGGTGATTAATCTCCGCTCCTCTCTCTCTCTCTCCCTCGTCTCCTCTCCGCCTCGCATTCGCTCTGCACACACACCTTCGTCGGCCATTCTCCGGACCACCACACACACACACACGCGCATACTTATCCAAATAACTCTCCCTCTCTGAGTCACTTCTCAGTGAAGATCAATGAGGGGACGGATGCATAATTCAGCACATTGCTTTAGAGGCCGTTGTGGGGGGGCTTTTTTCTATTAGTGCTCAGAATGGCAGCGTAATCGTGGTTCCACTGGAAGATGATGAAGTTGCACGACAAGCGCAGAGGGCAGCACAGGTGAAAGGAAGCAGTTTATGGAAAGAGGAGCGGACAGGAGAAATCTCAGCTGATTCCTGTATAGGCGTGTGTGATGGCTGAAGCAGAAAGACCTCTGGTGGTTAGGAAGCGTCCCAGGAAGCTGCGTTACAGTGCAAATGGGATTCTCAAGGCAGAACACGTCAAGGCTGATGCTTTAGTGCGACTGCTCGGCTTTGCTGAATGCTGATTACTGATGGAAGGGCTGAGGCAAGCACACAGAGGATGAGGCAGCAGTTGAGTGCAGATAATACACCTGCACAGGTTCACTACAGTATATACTAAAGCACGCACACAATAGAGCGCTCCAGCAATATGGTAAACTCGTCACGTCTGCTTATTGCTGGATCTGCAGTGCTCTCTCTTCACCTCTTGTCCTCCATAAAGACGAGGCATTCGACTGTAAAGTGGAGGAGTTATTTCTGTCAAGGGCCGGCGCTGAGCATTAACTGTCTCCTCCGCCCGCCGCTTCTGGAGAGCAGAAACCCTCCATTTTCCACAGCCCCACGCTGAAACATTTTGCCCTTCCGTCCAGACTCGGAAAGGCAAAGTGCGTTTAATGAGACATGTCTTGCAATCTCCATCTTGTAACTCCCCATTGAAGAGACAATGAAATTTCATTGGCCCGTACAGTGTAATCCCAGACTTCCATAATGTAATTTGAAATCAAAGAGTCCCCTTCATGATGTCCCTTTATTACTCAAAGCAGCTGGATGGCGCTTTTTTGTGTGGTTTTTTGTATCGGAGCAGGTTATTGGTCTCCAGCAGGCTGAGGATGTGGATCATTTATTGTGGGAAACCAATAAAGCTTCTTTATGACAGTGCCAGGTAGGCTTACATTTGTATCATTGCTTGTAGCCTTTAGTTTTTATCAACATTGTAACACTTGAGTGGTTATATTAGAGGCTGCTGCAGGCCAGTTAGGACCATTGTGGGATTAAATGGTGCGCTCGTGGATTATTCTCTGTATTAATTGCGATTGTGACGTTGACGTTGCGCCTTGAGTGCTTGAGCACACCTTGAGTCACAACATCCTGAGAGGATTAGTTTCCAAAACAAGTTTTCAGAGTGCAGCAGAGTGGAAGACAAAGAGATTAAGACATGTCTGCTTGTCTCATTTTGTATTCAGCTCAAAATATATATATATTTTTCCCCTCGTCACAATTTTCCACTCTTTCAACCCTCCGCGTGTCTCTCCAGCTGTTGCGGTGGCTCGACCAGTTATTCACACATAATTACAATCTATTTAGGAGGAATCAGTGAAAAGACCAGCACTCTTAGCAGCTCATTTTCTACTAAATTAACTTGCGCTCTGAACGACTCAAGTACAGGCCTCCTAAATATTTTTGCATTGTCTCTAAGTAAAATAGATTTTTTTTCCATTAGAGCACACTCACACATGAACACAGTGTTGGAATTTGATGAATTGGGACACCGTTAATTGAAATGTTGGTTGTTTTCCTGTAAAAATAGCCCTGTAGTGCTCTGATAGCCTTTATTAGTCTCTGGGGCTGTGTTTAAATGGCACACAGAGAATGTCATGTGCATAAATCTATTACTGCTTGCAGATAAATAAGCTGGTGAAAAATGGGGAAAATACACAAATAAGCTTGATTTGCAGCTTACAGTGTTAACACATTTAGACTTCTTTGTTGTGATAATTATCGTTGTCGAACTTAATTCATATGATTCCGAGTTCATAACTCGTCTATTATAGTTTAGGTAAATCTTACCTGATGGCTGTCCTCCTTCTCTTTGTCTGTACTTTCCTATATGAGACATGATGTACCTCTAAGTGTCACAGTGAATTGAGAACAGCAGGGTGGGAGGTACGCTGCACACTCTGAGCCCACGGGGCACGCCGAGATCAAGCAGTGGAGAGAAACGAGACATTCCCCTGCATACATGAATATCATTCTGGTTAGAGGGGAAGATGAACAAAGGACACCGAAGTTAATGCCTTATCTGGATTTTTAAGTGCACATTATCTATTCTTATTTCACTGACATGCAGGCATAAAGAAACTAAGAAAAAAGGAAAAGCAGCTGTGGTCTTAATGGCATATAAGAAGCATCTACAGTATATTAGGTATTTGTATCTTAACTATCGATCACATGACTGCTTACATGCGGAGGGGGTGGTGGAATTGATCAGTCCTAGTTATCAAAGAGTAAATCCATAAGGGGATAAATGTAGTCTCTGCAGAAGCTCCTTAAAGCTGTAGCTCTTCAAGTCGTCGCCAACAGGCGGCCATACTGCTCGTAGTCTAACCGAATGGAATTATACAAGAAAATTACATTAATGCTAAATTTATTACCGTAGCAAACTCTTGCAAATTGAAAGTCTGATTGAATATGCATGATGTCTATTTGTTTATTTATGTTTGATTTTGTGCAGAAACCGTGATGGTGAAGGTTACAAACTATGAAAACTTTTTAAAGTTTCACTCAGTCAGCCCCAGAGGTTCAGCTTGCTTCCCTCCTGCACTGTCTATATAGGCAGCACACTCAGTTAAAAATCCAAACTCAGTGTGTAAAAACTAGACTCGAGTTGACACGTTGGCATGAGACAGTACGTGCAGCCTATTCAGGTTGCACGGGCAGCCCACAGCTCCTCTAGGATGGCACTTCCATACAAGATGTCAGAAGACGGTTTACTGTGTTTTCCAGCACAGTCTAAAGAGTGTGAGGGAAATACCAGGAGACTGCCATTTGTCAGAAGAGCTGGGCAGGCCTGGAGAAGGGCATAAACCCAGCAGAAGGACCTGCTGCTTTGTGTGAGGAGAAATAGGAGCACTGCCAGAGGCCTACAGAATCCAATCCAATCCAATCCAATTTTATTTATAAAGCACTTTAAAATACCCAGCACAGGAACAAAGTGCTGTACAGAAAATAAGTTAAAACAATAGAATAACAAAAAACAGCAAATTAAATAAATAAAACACATAAGACATAAAATTAAAACAGCCCTATGTTAAAGCAAAAACAAGATAAAACAGCATCGAATCACCTAAAAACAACTAAAATAAAAATAAAAAACCAACATCTCACGTGGTGTCAAAGGCCAGGGTAAAGAGGTGGGTTTTCAAGAGTGACTTAAAAACAGATAAAGAAGTGGCCTGTCTAATCTCTAAAGGAAGCTCGTTCCACCGTTTGGGAGCTGCTACAGCAAAAGCACGATCTCCTCTAAGTTTACGCCCAGTCCTGGGTATCTTCAGGAGCAGCTGATCAGCTGACCTGAGAGAGCGGGTGGGTGTATAAGGCTGTAGCAGCTCAGAGAGATAAGATGGAGCTAGGCCATGGAGAGCTTTAAAAGTAAATAAAAGAATTTTAAAATGAATCCTAAAAGAAATGGGCAGCCAGTGAAGTGAAGCTAAAACAGGGGAAATGTGCTCAAACTTTCGAGTGCCAGTTAAAAGACGAGCTGCGGCATTTTGCACCCTCTGTAGATGACTAATATATAATGCACTGACCCCTATATAAAGTGCATTACAGTAATCCAGCCGAGTGCTAACAAAGGCGTGGATCACTGTCTCAAAGTGCTGCCGTGAAAGAATTGGCTTTATTTTTGCCAGCTGCCTGAGGTGAAAGAAGCTAGATTTTACCACGGCCTTAATTTGATTATCAAACTTTAGATCACAGTCCACTTTGACCCCCAGGTTTGTGACAGTTGGCTTAACATACTGTGCCAGGGAATCTACATACACATTGGGGGTCTCAGTGGGGCTGCCAAAAACCATCACCTCTGTCTTTTTATCATTGAATTTTAAAAAGTTAACAGACATCCAAGCCTTAATGTCATCGAGACACTGAAGTAATGGCTGTGTAAGGTATCTGCCTTTTTTCTTTAGAGGGACATAGATCTGACAGTCATCAGCATAAAAGTGGAAAGCAATGCCGTGCTTTCTCAGTACAGAACCAAGAGGAAGCAGATATAAAGAGAAGAGGAGGGGGCCTAGAACTGAGCCCTGTGGGACACCACACAAGAGGGGAGCGGAGGATGACGCATAGTCACCAAGGCTGACACAAAAAGTTCGCCCCGTCAAGTAGGACCTGAACCACTCCAGTGCTGTGCCCCTAATGCCCACCCAGTGCTCCAAACGAGAGAATAAAATGGCATGATCCACGGTATCAAACGCAGCTGTCAAATCTAAAAGCACAAGAACAACACAGTCCCCAGCATCAGTCGCTAAAAATATGTCATTAAAAACTTTTAAAAGGGCTGATTCAGTGCTATGAAAGGGTTTAAAACCAGATTGGAAAACCTCTAAAACATTTTGCTTTTCCAGGAAGGCCATTATTTGGCTGTAAACTACCTTTTCAAGAATTTTGGAAAGAAAAGGTAGTTTGGAGATAGGCCTGTAATTTGCAAGAACCATAGGATCAAGAGCAGGTTTTTAATCAGGGGTTTGACTACTGCATGTTTAAAATCTTTAGGGACAACACCTGACATCAGACTATGGTTTACCAGCTCAAGCACCAAAGGACCAACTGTAGGTAACACCTCTTTTAAAAGTCGAGGAGGGACAGCATCATTTGGAGACCCTGCAGGCTTAAGATGACCAACAGTCTCCTTTAAAAAGGATAGAGTCACAGGCTCAAACCTGTCAAAGACAGCAGAGCAGGAAACAGAGACTGAGAGGTCGTGAGCATGAGGAGAGATTTGAGCCCTTGTGGAGGAGACCTTCTCGATAAAAAAGTGTAAAAAATTTTCACAGGCTTCTGATGAGGGCTCAATACAGAATGACCTTCAGCAGACTACTGACCAAACTGTAGGAGACACAAAGGTGGAAAGAAGGCCTGATGTCCTTTAGTGGGATCAGTGCTCACAGCCCAGCATTGTGCAGCTAGAATATATTAGTCTACTTCTTTAAAGTCAATAACAAGTTTTCTTTCCATGTATTTAAAATATGTAAGATTAGGCTCCCTTAATACTCTGTTTAAATAAAAATTGTGTTTATTACATTAAAAAGAATTATTCATACCCAAGGAGCATGAATAACCAAGATCAGTATCTTCAGAATAGACAAGCCTATGGGATAAAAAAAATGGTGTCCCAGCCACATCAGGTCATTCATCACTTTTTCGTGCCCTCTGCAAACAGCTTTGGAACTCATTACAGTCAGAGCGGCTTGCCATCTTTATGTATTTAGTTGTTTGCTTGTTTTTTCTGTATCTGTAGTGTTTTATTTAAATGCTCAAACCAGTGAGGAGGTTTTCTCCATTTGCTTGCACGCTTGTTTGTGCTGTGTGGAGCTCTCTGGGCAGCTGTGCATGACAAAGGAAGACCTAAGTGGTCAGATGCTGCTCTGCTGGAGGACTGAGATATTGTCGCTGGGCTTAACAATGATGGAATTAGACTTTAAATTTAATTTAATGAAACCTTTAATGTTCCTCCGAATGATTTGCAATAAAATCACTTATCTGCTCAGGGAGTTCCTTTTTATTGCTTTATAGCTGTATTCAAGGTGCCCTTGAGCAAAGCACTTAGCCTACACTTCTTAAGAAGCTAAGCCAGATGTAAATGTGTGCAAATGCACTGTTTATGTATGCTGTCCATTTGTGAAGCAGACCGCATATTCTCTGCAGACCTGGACAAATAAAGGTCAAAAGAATAATGATCATCATTGCCACCAACATTACAGCACTTCAGTATTTCCCTGCTCCCCTTTCTGCCAAACACCCAGAACAAGCTAATTAAATCTTCTGTCGGGCATGGAAATCACTCCGCTTTCATCCTCCCTCCATTCACGTCAGTCACATCAGGAACATGCATAATGACACGTGTTTTAGGGCTGTAATTCCCCTGTGAATGTTAGACATTTCCCTCTGATCGCCCCCGCCCGCATGCTAATCGCTGATGTGGCGCTGTTTTGAGCCTGCTGTCTGTGCGCCGTGCTTGTCGACGACGGACACCTTTTAAAGTGTGCTGATGAGGGTGTGTGGGGGCTTCCTCGAGAGTCAGTTTGAGAGGATATGCAGATCAAACCACTCCACAAAGACACACAGGTTGTTCGAACTCACTCGCACACAGACACACTTTCTCTCAGGGCTAACGCACTGTGTGGCTTTTAAACTTAGCTGCTACTTTTTAGGAGTCTCTAAAAGTAGAAGCAGGAGAGGACAGGTGAGCACAGTTGATCCCGGTGAAAAACAGTTAAAACATTCACAGGACAAAGAGCCAAATTCCCCAGGATGCATGTTTATATAAACTTAGTACAAAAAGAAGGAATTTTGTCTAGCTCAGTTATTTCTTTGATGTAACAATGCTTTGTGGCAATGAATCTTATACTGTTGGAAAGCCAGTTTATTTCCCTTATAATGAGCCCATCTTTGTAAGGTATGAACAGCAGAGTTGAGTATGTGGGTTGCACCAATAAAAAACTTGCCAAATCTGCTTTGGAACCGAACTCTATCCTCCAAGATGGCCACACTCGCCCCCACAGAGCGGGGTTTATCAGAGACTACCTCCAGAATTTGGGAGTGGAGAGGATGGAATGGCCTGTGTGCAGTGCTGACCTCAACCCCACTGAACATTTGTGGGATCAGCTTGGACGTGCTGTTCTTACCAGGGTGACCAACGCAACCACATTGGCTGACTTGCAGCAACTGCTGGTTGAAGAATGGGACGCCATCCCACAGCAGTGTGTGACCAAGCTCGCTACCAGCATGAGGAGGAGGTGCCAGGCTGTTGTGGCTGTGCATGGGTCTTCTGCATGCTACTGAGGCCTCTGTTTGTTAAAAGAAGACATGTTTAACTCGCCAATAGTTCTCGTTGCTTCAGACTTCAATCATCCAATCCAAGACGCCAAAACACCAAACAAGAGCAGCTGTTTGGCATTGGCAAAGAAGATTTGGTAACGTTTTCATGAGCTCAACCCATATACTCAATGTGTTCCTTACAAATGCGGCACCATCAAAGGAAAACAAACAGGCTTTCCAACAGTATAAGATTTAATGGCAAGAAGCATAAAAAAAATCGACCAAACACCTTACTTTTTGTTCTAAGTTTAGTTGTGGTTTATCATAAAAGTTGTGGAGGAATGTCTTCTCTCTGTTGGCCTTCTGCCTCTGTTTGGCTTCTCCTGCTCTCAGCATGTGTGTGATTAAGTGAAGGTGTAATGAATAAGGACAGTGCCCTCTTGTTTGGCCTTGCATTGCTGTTTTCCAGCTGAGAGAGCTAATAACCTGTTAGTGGGGGATTAACTGTGAGATTACACAATACCAAAGTAAAGACTTTTTGGCTTTGGGGATTGGTTTCGAATTTAGTAACAAATTCCAAATCTTTGACAGTGAGGTAATGACAGGAGCTTTCCACATTTGCTCCCGCTGCTCAAAATGTGGGTTTATCGACGTGGTGCTCAGAGTACTTGCGGGCGAATCGGTGGAGATAAAATGAAATTGTCCTGTGTTTGTGTTTTTCCTCAGACCAGTGCGGTGCTGTGTTCAGGAGGCTGTGCTCTGCTGGCTGTCAGCTCCCTGTTGGCCATCATCACCATCTTCCTGCCCAGTGGAGGATGTGAGAGAAGGATCTGCACCCTGGCTGGATACATGCAAATGGCTGCAGGTCGGTAGAGACGTGAAGACACAAGGCACAATCGCATACATACATACCGATCCATAAATGTATAATTTTTGAGATAAGAGATTACCTACTTATGAAAGATGATGAAAAAAATATTTTTAATTGAACTGATGCTGTAAGACATCCTTCCATGCTCTATTAGACTATTAGATGCATTCTAATAGCACTGCCTGTTACTGGGATTCTATATAAAAAATACAAATAAACAGCTGAACTTGCCCATCAGTCAAAAACAAGAGCAAAAAAAAGACACAACTTGAGGACAGCTGCAGCTAGGCAACAACAGTCCGCATGGAGGGACTAAGCGAGTGAGATGAAGGCGAGGATGGATTTAGAGCCTGCGGTAAAAAGACAATTATGCCTCCTTAACACAGGTCATTGGTTCAGAGCTACATGTGACTTATCAGGCCGCTGGTTTCCCTCTAACGGAGAAGTGGTCCCGTAAACAGAGAGCAGTCGGCACTTGAGCTTAATAAACCAATAACACACCACGGCTGATGTCGCTGCTTAGTACTGGCCTTCACACTTCTTGCTTTGCGCATTGGACCATTTTAATGGCATGTGGTACAAAAGGTGAAGCATTTTTCTGCAGTTGTATTAGACGATACGGTTCATGTGTGCTTTATTTACAGCAGTGTAATTCCTCATTTGTGCGTTAGACCGGCTCTAATATGTGGAAGACGCTTACTGTGCCTCTCCTGGTTTTAAAAATAAACAGTATTTGATGCAGTAATTCTGTGTACACCAGCGGTCCCCAACCCCCGGGCCTCGGACCGGTACCGGTCCGTGAGTCGTTTGGTATCGGGCCGCAAGAGTTGAGGCTCAGGTGTGAAATGTATGGTTTTCAGCGTTTTTATCGGTTTTCAGCGTTATTTTGTTATCGTTTTTATCGTTAACTCGGTTTTCCTGGGTCTTTTCAGGTGTGTTATGAATAAATCTTCTTTTTTTCGGTACCGGTACTAGTTTTATTTTGTTGTATTTATCCGTGACACCTTAAAGGCCGGTCCGTGAAAATATTGTCGGGCATAAACCGGTCCATGGTGCAAAAAAGGTTGGGGACCGCTGGTGTACACACACCATATTAGGGAGGTGACCATGCTGAAAGTTCTACATGTGACGTGAGATTGAGCATCGTGTGTAATAGTCATAGACTGTATATAAAAGATGGAGGTATCATTATGACCTCCATCTTGATGTGGCTGGACGTGACCACGGGGTGGAGTACTAATTCATCAGTCAATTCTTGCAAGCTTCCTTAGCCCCATTTACACAGGATTACAGACTGATTTGGGATTACCTGGCAACCACTGGTCACTAGGGAAAAAAGGAGTATTCCCTGTCGGTGAGTATTTCCTGGAGTATTTCCAGTTTGCCAGCAGTGATTGTTTTGGTCAGTGGCAGAGTTTGCTAGTGCCTCCTCTACTTTCTACAAACACAGCGTTTCCACTGTTGAGAACTGTTTCCTTTTCTGAGAAAGGGTGACTACAGGTGTCCTGACCTGTTTTCTGACATTATATGTAAAAACTTAGGGCTTGAGTTGCCCCTACCCACTCTGTTCAGATGCACAAACCCTTGATTGTTACTTTTTGTCTCCTCTTATTTATTTACATAAACTTTGTCCTCATCTATAGCTTATTTAGAACCCTGCAAGTGGCATTTAACTAAGCATAATTAGAGACTAGATTCATTGGCCAGGTTAAATCTTTATTGACAAAGGTGGACTTTCACAGGCTATGGTTAATGATGTGTTTAAAGTGGTTCTTATTGCTTACAGCCAGACTCTCATACCTCTCTGTCTGACTCCAGTATCAGATCAATGTTGCTTTGGGAAAATGAGAATGAGTCTTTGGCAAGCCTCTGGTGCGTGTTTTTTCATGTGTGTGTGTGTGTAATCCAGTTCTGTGTGTCTATTATAGCTACAGCTTTTGCTAAATAACAATGCGAAGTGAGGAGCTGGGTCTTTGTTCCGTTTCCAGGTTGACTCTTGTCTAGATAGACAGAGGTTTCACAGAGCCCACAAAGCCCCGAGGAGGGTAGATCAGAAGAGTGTTTGTTTTCCCAGCACTACAAGTATGTGTGTAAGTGTTGAGAGAGTGCTATCAAAGTGGGCTGATAAAATGTAGCAAGCAGATTAAGAACAATGGTTTTCTTTGTGGTGTGCATATCATCAGTTTGGCTTTTGACGGTGTGAGTTTTCTCGCAGATTGGAAGAAATGAACTGCTGGCAAGATTCTCTTTGTCACCTTTCTCCTTCCAGCAAGAAGTGAAACCTGTTTTGATCCCCATGTTTTCTATAGTGACTGTGACAGACAGTGGAAATGTCAACATCCACATGTTGTGCTGTGTTACTATATTTTGGGGTGCTGAAAGTAACTGAGTCAAAAGAAGTGGAGAACATTTTGCTCATCACTACTTAGTTCAGAGTTGATTGGAATTGATTAGAGTAAGGTGTGAATATACAAAGATTCTGACCACGTCATGATCCACCTAATCCCCGCGTACAGACAGAGGCTGAAGCTCTCCAAACCTGTCGTGAGGACCAAAAAACTGTGGAGCAACAAGGCTGTGGAGGAGCTTCGCACGTGTTTGGAGTCTACAGACTGGGACACAATGAAGGCTGCTTCTAACAGCTTGGACGAGTTTACGGACACTGTCACCTCCTATATCCACTTCTGTGAGGACAGCATTGTGCCATCACGCACCAGGGTGAGTTATAACAACGACAAACCCTGATATACTCCTAAACTCAAAAAGCTGTGGCTGGAAAAGAGAAAGGCGTTCAGAAGCGGAGACAGGGACTGCTACAGAGAGGCCAAGTACAGGTTCACTAAAGAAGTGGACGTTGCTAAACATCAGCACTCTGAGAAGATGCAGCAGCAGATCTCAGAGAATGACTCAACTTTTACTGCCGTTTTGACGAGCCATCAGGCAGCCTTCACACCTCCAACAATAGAGACACTTTGGACACTCATTCCCCCACCTCTCCCCCCTCCATAGAGCCATCACCACCTTCAAACACTTCACCTACAACACCCCTCCTCACCCCACACAAAAGAGGATTTCACACCACCTCCTCCCACCACAACTCTTCATATTCATGAAGCAGGTGTAGGGAAGCAGTTTAAGAGTCTGAATGCTCGGAAAGCTCCCGGCCCAGACGGTGTGTCTCCTGCCACCCTCAGACACTGTGCAAATGAGCTGGCCCCAGTGTTTTCTGGCATTTTCAACTCCTCACTGCAGGCATGTCACGTGCCTGCCTGCTTCAAGTCCTCTACCATAATCCCTGTCCCCAAGAAACCTAGGATCACTGGACTAAATGACTACAGACCCGTGGCTCTGACATCTGTGGTCATGAAGTCTTTTGAGCGCCTGGTTCTCTCCCATCTCAGGACCCTCACGGCCCCCCTCCTGGACCCCCTGCAGTTTGCATACAGAGCCAACAGGTCTGTAGATGACGCCATCAACATGGCCCTACACTTCATCCTGCAGCATCTGGACTCCCCAGGAACCTACGCCAGGATCCTGTTTGTGGACTTCAGCTCTGCCTTCAACACCATCCTTCCAGACCATCTCCGAGGCAAGCTTTCCCAGATGAATGTGCCTGATCCCATCTGCCGGTGGATCACTGACTTCCTGTCGGACAGGAAGCAGCATGTGAGGCTGGGAAAGAATGTCTCGGACTCCCGAACCATCAGCACCGGCTCCCCTCAGGGCTGTGTTCTTTCTCCCCTGCTCTTCTCCCTGTATACCAACTGCTGCACCTCCACCCACCAGTCTGTCAAGCTAATCAAGTTTGCAGATGACACCACCGTTATTGGACTCATCTCGGACGGGGATGAGTCTGCCTACAGGAGGGAGGTTGAACGTCTGGTGTCTTGGTGCAGCCACAACAACCTGGTGCTGAATGCCCAGAAGACAGTGGAGATTATTGTGGACTTCAGGAAGCACACAGCCCCACTCCCCCCCATCATCCTGACTGACACCCCCATCACCTCTGTGGACTCATTCCGCTTCCTGGGTACCACCATCACCCAGGACCTGAAGTGGGAGCCCACCATCACCTCCGTCATTAAGAAAGCCCAGCAGAGGATGTACTTCCTGAGGCAGCTGAAGAAATTCAACCTGCCAACACAGACGATGATGCAGTTCTACACTGCAATCATCGAGTCCATCCTCACCTCCTCCATCACCGTGTGGTACGCTGGAGCCACTATCAGGGACAAACAGAGACTGCAGCGTGTTGTGCGCTCTGCTGAGAAGGTGGTTGGCTGCAGACTCCCATCTCTGCAGGACCTGTACACCTCCAGGACACTGGGGCGTGCAGCTCGGATCTCAGCTGACCCTTCTCACCCTGGACACAGTCTGTTTGACCTGCTCCCCTCAGGCAGGAGGCTCCGGTCCATTCGCACCAGAACCTCTCGCCATAAGAACAGTTTCTTCCCCTCTGCTGTTGAACACATGAACAATAACCGTATGACTGTTCCCACCACTAACACATGACCCTACGCTGTGTTCACTGCATCATTTCATGTTTGGCACTGATCACCACCTGCACTCATGTATATATCTATCTACGTAGCACTTTTAATTCTTATTCTTATTTTTATTTTTTCATGTCTATTTAAGCGTAATTTATGACAGTATGTTTGCACTGAAGCACCGCAGCAATTTGCTAATGTTGTAAACCTGCTCAACATTTGGCAATAAAACCCTTTCTGATTCTGATTCTGATTCTGATTTGAGCTTTAGTCACTTAGAAGAGGTGTTTCATGTTTCATTAAAGCAACATTAGATAGAGTGCAAACTAATGGAGCAGAATAGATAGCAAGGATGTATTTGATGGATGAAATGTGTAGATGATATATAAACTGATGTGATTATGCCATTTAAAAAATTGCATGCCTTTGATGTTTTGCATTGTCTAATGTTTAGATTGTCTATGAGTGTTGCTTTCACCATGTAAATGGTTAATGGACTGGTATTTATGTAGTGCCTTTCTACTTGTTTGAGCACCCAAAATACTTTGTTAATACAAGTCTCATTTATCCGATCACACAGACAGTCATACAATGTTTTTATCTATGCCTAAGCGCTTTCTAACTTTCACACACACACTCACATGGATACATCAGGGGTTCACTTTCTTGCCCAAGGGTACTTCGGAATGCAGACTGAAGGAATCAGGGATTAATCCACTGCCATTCCGATGGTAGATGACCCACTGTTCAACCTGAGCCCCTGCAGGCTCTAAGCACCTAAAGCACCGGGTATTCCCAAGTACTAACGAGACCTGATCTGCTCAGCTTCTGAGAGCAGACGAGGTTGCCCTGTTCAGGGTGGTATGGTCCTAAGCCATGATGCTATAAGGGAAAATGAAAACTTGATTGCCCCAATGGAACAGGATAGATTTCCCTGATCGGCAAAGTCCTTCTTGAAGGAAGTCTTTCCACTTGGCGACCATCTTGACAGCACCTCCAAATAGTTATTTGGGCAGTGATTATAAAGTCTGCATTTAAATGACATTGGGATGAAGGCGGGAAGGTGGTGTAACAACTGCATGTGTAGAATCACCAGACGTAAAGCAAGAATATGATGAATAAATGAAAGATGAGACCAAAAGTAAAACACAAAGTTTTGAGACAAACCTTGGTGTTATTTCTATTAGATCTGTAACAAAATAACAAAAGCTTCCACCTATACTGCCAGGTGTGAGCTTGTCTTGTCCGTTGTCACTTAAAACACTTAAACCATGAACATATCCAATTTTATATTAAATGTTAAGCATGTTGTAGACGTGCAGTTTAGGTTAAAGTTAGCTAGCACTGTGCAATAGCTTTGAGCAACATGACAAGCAATAAATTATAAGTAAATGTGTTGTCTCTTTAGTGGTGCAACACAGGGTTGTCATGTTTTCCTTTGCAAAAGTGGGAAAAATAATTTGCTGACATTCATATTATTAAAAACTGAAAATCTTCGATGTCTGAGTGAGCCTGGTGAAAAAAAATCTAAAGTTGCTGTTTGTCACCGGAACATAATGCACTCTCCGTAGCATGAGCCTTGTCGAGGCACTTAGCAGCAGGAAATTGTGGCTATCACCACAAATAATGGAACTCTTTGTCATAACTCAAGAAATGCTGTTACAGCTCAGCCCTGAAAACTTTCTGTGACAGCAGAACTCTGTTAGTCATTAAACCCTTCACACTGTGCACTTAAATATACTCGGTTCAGCAGATAGCAGTAGCTGGGATTAGGAGTGGGGCACACGGAAGGGAAAGAAGTTACACTACTGTGACGTGTTTAAATAGTTACAACAATAGTTAGTATCAATGCAGCAGACCAGGGGTTCATTATATTATGCACAAGTTCCCTGCAGTTAGAAATAAAAGCTCATAGCTGCAGGGAACTTGCAGTTATGAAGTGCAACTGGATTGATTTTATAAAGAGAAACTCACCATGTGGAGATTTGTCTACAGTTACTATAAAGTTTGGCAGTGTAGGTGTGTTTGTATTGGGAAGATGTATTCTTTAAAATGTGAAACTTCTTTCTTTTTTTTTGTCCCGTTTGGATCTTTAGCCATCAGAATTGTTGTCTTAAGACCAAGAAAGATGCCAAGCGGATTTATTTTACCAAGTGGATCATCATGGCCTTGCCATATTGGTCCATTTGATTGACCTTTATTATAATTATGAATTTATTTTATTTTCAGTTGCTACAAACGGGACAGACATGACTGGGGGATAGGACAGGGAGAAAGAATGACAGAAAGAGAGGGAGAGAAAGAAAACCAAAGGGGAGAAGAGACGTGAGAAGGGGGGAAGAAAGAAAGAAAAACAAACAAAACACCTGGATCACCTGTATGGAGAAAAAAAACAGAAGAGAAAGCAAACAAAAAAAGAGCAACATAATAAATACAGCACCATCACAATAAACTAGCTAGCAGTAGATAACAGTAGATACTAAATAATAAACGATATTGTGCAGCACGCAAGATAGACAGCGCACAATGTGCTTTGAGGCAGCAGCCAAGAAAGGTGTAGTCCGCGTCTGTGAACACCCGTGTGTACACCTGTGTGGATCAGCATGCTTGTATTCCAAAGGTTTCTCCATGTAACGATCTGCTAGGGAGTGTGGGGAGCCATAGCCCCGTCCTCCAGGGTATGAAGCAGGTATGGAGGAGATCCAGGCCCCAGAGTACGAGGACCCAAGGAGGACCACCAAAAAGGGGGGGAAGCGTGCCACCCTCCTGGGAAGAGCTGAGTAGAGCCCCCCCCACCCCCCCAAAAAAAGTGAAACTTCTAAGGGTACATGTGATGGTGCCCACTGTGGTGAGGTGGCTAGCACAGTTGCTGCACAGCGAGAAGGCAGCAGTGGGTGGGTTTGAATCCACCGGCTGACTGAGGCCTTTCTGCATGGGTTCTCTCTGGGTCCTCTGGTGTCCTCCCACAGTTCAAAGACGTGAATCTTAGGTTCATTTGTGATTCTGAATTAGTTGTAGGTGTGGATGGATGGAGGGATGTTGACTTCCTAAAATGTGCTACATCTTGTCCCTACCTGTCACAAGACGTTTGTACTTGTAGCAGCATTGCAGGAAGAGGTTCAACTCTTGTTCCACGTTGTCACATGACTCACGTTATATTCTTACACTATATGAATAAAATTCAACTGAAAAACAAAACAAAAACACAACTCTTCGCTATAAAAGACCTTTGAAGTTTTCACATTAAAAGTAAATCAAAGTTTTTAAATTCACTTTTCAGTCAGGTTGTTCCAGGTATCTTGAAGAGCTTAACACAGTTAGCCCCTAAATAGCTAAGAAGCCTAAGCTAGAAGTTTTGCCTGGTACTGCTTACACACACACACACACACACACACACACACACACACACACACACACACACACGCGCAAACTTTATACTCTGAATACTCACACACATACATGACTGCCTTGGTTAAACCAGGAAAAGCCTTTTTTCGAGGCAAAACTGCCCAGCTCTTTCCTTTTACAGCCCAGTGGTCCTGTGGGTGCAGTCCAGAATTAGATGTGAACTTGCTAACCCTCCAATGGTTCAGCTCAGCATTCAATACAGCGGTTCAGCTGCTGCACCGCCGAGCACTGCTGCCATCAATGTTTTACGCTCAGAGAGAGGGAGGCAGAAAGTTTCTGTGCGCTACGGCAGGGAGCCTTTTCTCCTGTCATGCATATTTTATCGGTCTGTTCTTCTTAGTGGTCAGGATCCATCGAATTGGACGGCTCCTTCGATGCGCTCTGTATGTTTGCATTGAGGATGATTAGAGAGGAAGGCGTGCGCAAACTCATCCTTTTTATTGTGTGTTATATTCATGTTTTTCTTATAATTGTTGTATAATTGTAAACCTCTTAGTAACAGAACCTTTACCTTAATCTTTGTTGGTAATACCGGTTTATTTTGCTCAGACTCAGAGGCAGCTGAGGGCTGGGTTGGGGGTTCGTCATGCTACAGGGTTCAGACAGATTCTCGCAGTGCCGTTATCTGTTCAGGGCTGAAGACATGTCACACCCGGGTGAGTGTGCAAGCACTCACTACGAGCTTAATCTCAGCTGTTTCCCTGCAGGGTTATAGCCATATTAACATATGGAGATCATTTACATTATGTCCTTACATAAAAACATGCTGAAGAGTTTATTTGCTGCATTGATTGTTTTCCTGTTTTTATTGATTCGACTGCAAGTCGGTACTTTTCCAGCTCTCTGGGAGCTTCGTGGGTTGAGGACTTGAAAGGGATATGCCTGAAGGCTTGTTTTTTTCTGCTCTTGAAAGAAATATGAAGCACAGTGTTGTTTTTTTCCCTCACTTGTACAGTTGGAGTTGTTTGTGTAGCTCCATCTGGAGTAGTAGCAACGGCTCAGGCTTTTCGTATTGTTACATGCAGAGATAAAAGGAGTGAAATGGCAATCGATAGTTAAGTGGAGAGCCATAAGTAAAGTCTGGCATTACTGGTAATGGTTTTTAAATATGAGAAGTTTGTAAATCCAAAGGATCCAGAGGCCTTGTTTGTCTTATTTGTATCTTTAAATGGCAGGACTTTAGGCAGAAACTACAGAAACACTATAATTGATATTTGACTTCCTAAAGAAAAGACCTTATTCTTGCATTGCAACTCAAGTCCTACATACTTCAATAGTTAGTTGCATGCAGTCATTTTCTCTCCATGTACACTTTTGTTGTACTCAAATGTTAAAAAATTGTCTGTGGAGCTCTTAACACTTTTTACATATAGTCTTCAGTCACACAGAGCTAGAGACGTATTGGCAACCATCTTGCAACCACTGGTCGCAAGGAAAAATGTGTATTCCCTGGCGGATTGCAAGTGATTGTTGGAGGTTGCTAGGGCTCAGTGTAAAAATTTTTTGCTAAAACTCCTGTTGGTGTCCCCTCCCTGATAACTACCAGTCGCAAGGGAAAAGTGTGTGTTCTGCTGCTAGTTGGCATGTGGTTGCTGGAGGTTGCTGGCAGTTGCTAATGTGAAATTATTGCCATGGTTTTGCTGACTGATGTTCAGGCCTGGGTGACTGAGGCCTCAGTGGTCACCTCCATGGCTTTATAGTGGAAAATAGGTGGCCCACCAAATAATTTGAACCAGGAGGAGACTCCATTATCAGTATCAATTATGATGTCAGCACTAGATAGCTAGCCATAGGCGGTATATTACGTTTTTGAGACATTGCATGCAAGACCACAAACTAATTGCATTGTGGAGTTGTTTAGTGTGTCAGTGTGTGTAAATCCGTCGTCCTAACTACAATAATTTTTATATCATAATTGGTAAGTAGCGTTTTGACATTCAGAGTCAAATGTTGCAAATAATTGGAGAATGCTTCATGTGCAATTTGAGTACCGCACAAGTAGGTATGCATTGGGAACTAGTGTATTGCATGAACCATTCCAAACACAAAAACACTAATAGTTCTGCTGTTTTTAGCATTTTTTAGACATTTTTTGCAGCAGTTGTTGTAGTTTATACTGGCACAAAACACATTTTTTTGCCAGTTTAACAACAATCAGTGAGAACCGAACTTAAAGAAAAAGTCATTTAAATATAGATTTTTATCTTAGTTTTGTGGCTCTAGGGATTGTAATTCTGAATCACTTTGGTCCTGACTACATTATCTCAGCAAACACCGGATAGATTCCCAGTGTACCACCGGCATATAATTGTCTCTCAGTATTCAGATGTTACCAGCATGCTAATATTTGTTAATTTGCAACCAAATCAGTTGCTAAACCCTGAACATTAGGCTGTATCTGCCTGTGGAATTAAAATTTTTTGAGCTTGTTATCATATTGGCTCCTGGTCCACATATTCATTGACTCAGGATGAGTTTCTTTCTCATGCTCAAGCTTATGCGTTCCACCAAAACAGCAGAAACAACTGGGCCATTTTTCTACTATCTGCCTATATCACAGTACTTTAGAGAACTGTATTTAAATTTAAACGGTGACACCATGGCTGCACTTTCCGATGAATCAATGAATCCTGCAGTCGCAGCAGAATGAATAAAAATGACTGAGATTAGAAACTTTCATTTGTGGACCAACTTTTTGCTGGCAAAAGTTTGTGATTTGCAGCTAAACTTCACATAACCCAGGCTGTATGGTGCACAGTGAATACTTCCCTTTATGGATCCCCTTTGTACAACCTTCTGAAACTGTGCCCACTTATCTTCATCCTCATCAGGGAGAGTCCTTCAGTGTTTTCTCTGACCCTGGCGGCTTGGGGAAGGAAAGGAAGTGTGTTTTCCTGTGTGTTCCCTCTCTCACACGCACACACGCATTCACACATCAAGTTTCATTGTGCTGATGCCGAGGAAGCCCGATTTGCTGTATCAGCGTTCCCTTGGGCAAAGCCGCTATGCAGATGTCCTCAGAAGCGTGGTGATGAAAATAGGAAGTTGCTTTGATCAAAGCACCTGCTGTGTTATTTCAGTGCCGCTGTCGCCGCCGGAGCCCATATGGTACCCGCGCCAGGTGTCAATCATGTCTCCGATACAGATGAATACATTTTCCATATCAGGCTGGATTAGAGCGACAGACTCTATTAGCAGAATGTGTTCCTCCAAAAATGAAATTACGCTTAGTGAGTTTTTCTTCCATCACTCCGTGAGTAAGAATGATTGGACCATCATTCATGTCACTATTAGTATTCAGAGAGTTCTTCCTGGAAAATGTCTTTGACTGAGTGGCAGAACTTTTCTTAGAGAGCAAACATTACCAACACTTTTATTTTTTATTGTTTTGATCATCTTTGCCCTTCTTGAAGCTTCCCGATGCCTTCGGGCTCTAAATGTAGCCGTTCCCATCCCTTTGACTTTTCTACATTTCTGCGGGAGCAACTTTCGGTCAAGCGCCTTGCTCAAGGAATTGGAGTTTTTAGTTTCTGGTCAGAGGCTTTTCTGCTCCGCCCTTCAGGCTGCTTGCTTCTCATTTTATATTCTGTGTGTCTGAGAGTGGGTGTGCAGTGAATCCGTGCTTCTTTTTCTAACACGCCAGTTCTTCATATTTTATCCTTTCATCTTAACTCCCTAATAAACAGATCTTTATCACAACCGCAAACAGACAAGACCCCAAAACGCCGCGCGCTCGTTTGCTGTCAATGGCCGGCGTTTCATTCTGTTTCATCACAGCTCGACCAGCTCGAGGCTTTCGGCTCTCATTGATTTAGCAAAAATTAAATAAAAAAGCAGAAGCAGAGCAGTGGATTAGGCGTACACCCTGCACTTGCACTGCTTTGTTTCGTGCTTCTGTTAGTCTGACACAGTTTAGGTGCTGTGTGATGTTGGCACGATAACCTGCGTCTCACGGCGCGCGCTGACATCAGATATCAGTCACAGACGTGCGTCTTGTCACGCCGGAGTGCGTGCCGCTTGCAGGTTGACAATAATGCGACTGGTCACCGTCGCCGCCTCCCGCAATCTGGGTATTTTCTTCTGAGTTTGTGCTCTCAAGTCTCATTAATTAAACAGAACAGATTCATATTTACACAAAAACAATTAATATTTACTGGAGAAACACTCCACGACCACTTCATCTGCAGGCCTGACAAAGCATTTACTAATACGCAGCATGTTTGAATCATCCATTCATTACATTCTGCCGCTGTATCCCAGCATCTGTCGCGATTGTACCCAAATGGATAAACTCGGCCTAATGTGTGCTTATGAATCAAAGCCTGCGTGTGTTTGCATATTTGTGTATGCTACGCTCACTCATTGGTCTAATCTGATGTCTACTGTAATTATGAGCACGGCAGCACTTGGCTCTGCTCGCTCACTGATACATTACCCACAAAAACCACAGTAATTGGTCTACCAGTCAATTAGAGCTGGACTGTAATTAAGACTGAACTTTCATCCCGTCCAATTCATCAGTTTTCTTTTTAATTTACTGGAAAGTCCTCTCGTAGGCTTTGAGATCATTATTATGAGAGTTTTTTTAATGTATCTTTAATGTGGCCTTTGAAAGCATTTCTGTCCTTTGATATTACTCTTCATCAAGAGGGAAGAGTGTCGAGCATGTTTCTGAGATTTTTTTTCTCCAATATTAATGTTCTTTACAGTACTAATTAACCTCCCCTATCTTTTGTATAAGCTGGAAGCCCTTTGATTATCTCTGCTTCTGCACACGCTCACCCACAGTGAAAGTCTCCTACCATGTGGTTGTGCCTTCCCGAGTTGTGTCACGGCAGCAAGCAACAATGACATGTCGATGGAGGAGAGGAGGTAAGATGAACAGAGGGAGATTGGAAGAAGGGAAGTGGGAATTGCACCCCTTTGTTTCTATTTTTTCCCCCATATTTGTTCTGCTGGACGGCTGCAGTCCTTTCACATCTGTCAGACAGAGGAGAACCATCGCCAGGTCCAAAACATGTTTATCTGTTTCTTATTCCTTGCTGCATGTCTCCCTTCTCTTCATACTGCTCTATCATTCTGCCATGAAAGCTGCAGCCAACACACACACACATTTACCATTTACGCACATTCGCACACATTCACACACAGGCACACTCAAAGACTAGTGGCTATGCATATTACATGAGTCCTCCACCTCTGAAGGCCTCTCTGCTTTTTTTCATTTTGCAACTTACAGCAGAGATGATGAGGTCGAAGCTGGTTCTTGCACTTAAGGGCTGTTTCCTCTCTTTACTGCAGAAGTTGCAGTTTATGGCTAAAGAGGGTGTGTACTGCAATTTCAAACATCAATATGAAATTCAGTAATGTCTTTGTGTAATGATGTCAACAGCTCAGGCCAGGAAATTAAAGAAATGATTCACTTCTTGCTGGTGGTGCTCTGTAATCAGATCAGATTTTCCATTAAACCCCGCATACAGTGGCTTGCAAAAATATTCGGCCCCCTTGAACTTTTCCACATTTTGTCACATTACAGCCACAAACATGAATCAACTTTACTGGAATTCCACATGAAAGTGGAAAAAAAACAAAACAAAGTGGTGTACACGTGAGAAGTGGAATGAAAATCATACATGATTCCAAACATTTTTTACAAATAAATAACTGAAAAGTGGGGTGTGTGTAATTTTTCAGCCCCCTGAGTCAATACTTTGTAGAACCACCTTTTGCTGCAATTACAGCTGCCAGTCTTTTAGGGTATGTCTCTAACAGCTTTGCACATCTAGAGACTGAAATCTTTGCCCATTCTTCTTTGCAAAACAGCTCCAGCTCAGTCAGATTAGATGGACAGCGTTTGTGAACAGCAGTTTTCAGGTCTTGCCACAGATTCTTGATTGGATTTAGATCTGGACTTTGACTGGGCCAGTCTAACACATGGATATGTTTTGTTTTAAGCCATTCCATTGTTGCCCTGGCTTTATGTTTAGGGTTGTTGTCCTGCTGGAAGGTGAACCTCCGCCCCAGTCTCAAGTCTTTTGCAGACTCCAAGAGGTTTTCTTCCAAGATTGCCCTGTATTTGGCTCCATCCATCTTCCCATCAACTCTGACCAGCTTCCCTGTCCCTGCTGAAGAGAAGCACCCCCAGAGCATGATGCTGCCACCACCATACTTGACAGTGGGGATGGTGTGTTCAGAGTGATGTGCAGTGTTAGTTTTCTGCCACACATAGCGTTTTGCATTTTGGCCAAAAAGTTCCATTTTGGTCTCATCTGACCAGAGCACCTTCTTCCACATGTTTACAGTGTCCACATGGCTTGTGGCAAACTGCAAACGGGACTTCTTCTGGTTTTCTGTTAACAGTGACTTTCTTCTTGCCACTCTTCCATAAAGGCCAACTCTGTGCAGTGCACGACTAATAGTTGTCCTATGGACAGATTCCCCCACCTGAGCTGTAGATCTCTGCAGCTCATCCTGAGTCACCATGGGCCTCTTGGCTGCATTTCTGATCAGCGCTCTCCTTGTTCGGCCTGTGAGTTTAGGTGGACGGCCTTGTCTTGGTAGGTTTACAGTTGTGCCATACTCCTTCCATTTCTGAATGATCGCTTGAACAGTGCTCCGTGGGATGTTCAAGGCTTGGGAAATCTTTTTGTAGCCTAAGCCTGCTTTAAATTTCTCAATAACTTTATCCCTGACCTGTCTGGTGTCTAAATCCAATCAAGAATCAGGGCAAGATCTGAAAACTGCTGTTCACAAACGCTGTCCATCTAATCTGACTGAGCTGGAGCTGTTTTGCAAAGAAGAACGGGCAAGAATTTCCGTCTCTAGATGTGCAAAGCTGGTAGAGACATACCCTAAAAGACTGGCATCTGTAATTGCAGCAAAAGGTGGTTCTACAAAGTATTGACTCAGGGGGCTGAATAATTACACACACCCCACTTTTCAGTTATTTATTTGCAAAAAATGTTTGGAATCATGTATGATTTTCGTTCCACTTCTCACGTGTGCACCACTTTGTGTTGGTCTTTCATGTGGAATTCCAATAAAATTGATTCATGTTTGTGGCTGTAATGTGACAAAATGTGGAAAAGTCCAAGGGGGCCGAATACTTTTGCAAGCCACTGTACATGTTGGCGTTCTCTTCCTTTCTTTTTTCCAAAAATAATATGCAATATTCCACACAAAAAAAGTCAGAAGTCAACAAAGTTTACTAAGAGAAAAGTGTTAAGTATTAACTACAGCTATGTGCAGGTGCTGTGCTGTTTGTCGTGATTGTTGTACCTGTTTTTAAGTAGATCTACAGCAGATGCTTACTGGTTACACTTATGCCAGCAGACTGACTCAGGTGTGGTCGCAATAATATGACTTGTGGACGCCTCCCAGGAATTCCCACCAGTGACTGTTTGAGGAGAACAACAGCCAGGATGACTCATTGTTGTGTCTGTAGCAGTTTGATTGCAGCTGCTTTGTCCTCCACGTCTGGGCCCTCAGCCGTAAAAACACACGCTTGGAAGCACGTTTGCGCGTGTGCGCATGTTTATGCGTGCTTTGCTTTGAGTTACATTTCTCTCATGTCGTTTTATCCTTGTCCCTCTTATACAGTGATTGATCTTCTTCTCAGAGGCTGCTCATAGCTTGTGCTGCTTTGCCGTGTTTTTGTTTGTACCATCTGTGTTATGGGGAATTCTGGGTTTTTGAAAGTCATTTTGAAGGATTGAGACCACCGGTAACTGTCATGTGCACACAATGATTGATTATCTAATGTTTCTCAAATCACACTGGTTTACCTGTGTTTATTATCTCCTCATTTGCGTTAAGTAAATGAATGTGTTTGCTCTGCTAAGTGAATTAAAAATGCTCCATTGGATTTGTACGCTGACCAGACTACAGTAAATTCCTGCACATGTACCGTAAGTAAAAATCATATCATGAGTTCATAAGCTGCACCAGGGAATCAAGTATGGGGAAGCTAAATAAGGAAGGTGGTGGTGGAACGCAATAAATGATCAGCTAGATAATATTTAGGTAATATTTTTGATGATGGTGTAGCTTCTTCAAGCCTCTAAAGGGGGGAAAGTGATTTCACCTTATATCTGTTACATAATATGTATTTTAGAAGAGACAAGAAAGTTGATATAGTGGAGAAAGGATGTTGAAGATGGAGCTGCCAGGTAGGAAAAATGAGGAGAGGTTGATGGAGGTATCAATGAGGATGCTAGGGATAGGTGTAAGGATGAGGACAGATTTATCAAGAAATTCCAAAAGCTTGACAGTTTTAAAGAGAAAAGTTTTAAGCAGAATCTGTAACTTTAATGTTTAGACAATGATCAAACTAAAGTCTTTTAGATATTTTTTGTCTTAAGCAATAATTTTGGGCCATTTAGGAAAATATCTGTACATAAACAAATAAAAACAGATAAGCCAGTTCTGTCTAAAGGTAATAAGCTAACTACCAGTTCCAAAACTCATGAGACTGGATAACATATCCATCAGCTTTATGTAAAAGATAGACAAAGCTACTGTGATGTGTCTATAGACGATTTTAAAGCATGAAATTTTGCATTTTGGTCATTGCATCTGTGCCTTTTTTATTTTTTTGTAAGATTTGATCCTACATGGAGCAGTGCAGCGTCGAGATATTATCTAACGTTTGGTAAGCAAATTCCATCCATAATGAAGACGTAAATGGGTGCATTGTACAGAGAATTCCAAAATCTCGCAGAAAATAATTGCAGTGATGCTTAAAAAGGCATCAACACCTGAAACACTCAATTTTTTAAACTACAAAAACCAAGAGACAATTCACAGTTAGCTAACAAGGCCAACAGTTCCTCTCTTTTTGCAGTTTAGTAGTTTGCAATTCATATTGGCTTCATATTTATTGCCTGTCCATCCATCCATCCATCCATCCATCCATCCATCCATCCATCCATCCATCCATCCATCCATCCATCCATCCATCCATCCATCCATTCATACATCAATCCACTTATCCAGTATAATTAACTCTAAGAAAGTAAATATACACGTTATCCAAAAGCGGATCTGCTTCTTTAAATATATTTTGTTATACTATGATATGCTCAACTTAAATGCATCCACTTGTGGCTTTAATTCTATGCACGGCTGATAAAATGTACACAAATAATATTTTGAACTGGCTGAGATATTCTCTCTGCATGGACAGTTACTGATCCAGCAGGTCTGCACAGATAAAAGGAGAAAGCAGCAGTAAACCGGGCCTTTCAAGTGTCCCCAGCAAAGGAAGAGAGAGCAGCAGAGGGAATATTTTCTCACAAAAACATCACCACTTGGCTGGATTGTAGCCAGTATCAGGGAGATTCGGGGAAGGATGTCAAAGAGTGGTGAGATCTGCAGCAAAAACAGGTCAAAGTTTGTTGGTTTTTCTTTGAGAAAGTAATGTCAAACCACAGATGGATAGAGCCAGCATGACATCCCCCTTTAGTGTTTTGCCCTCAGTTGCCTCATTTTCACAATGCTGGCTTTTGGAAACCTAAGCACACAAACTGCGGATTGACACTACAAAATCAAAAGGAAATGATTTAGAGGTCGTTAAATAAGGTAAAAGCTGCATTCTTTTATTAGCTACTTCAGCTGTTAGTCAGGTTCTTTGCCTGTCTGTCGACAGCAGTACTGTCTGAAGTTGTATGTCATCTGGTGGTCGCTGCTGGCATCAGTTCTGCCACAAATGACTGTCTAATCCGCTAGAAATGTTTTCCGTTATCATCTGAGTATCTTTTTTTTGTTGTTGTTTTTTTGACAACCTTTTATTCATGTTATTATACATAGAGAGAGTAAAGCACAGTTTCAATTACAGTTCATGTGTCATAGTTTGAGGATACTAATGAATCACTGCTCTCTTTTACACTTGATGTCCTTGTTTGTTTATTGCTGTGCTTTCATTTGGTGATGTGGTGAAGCTGACTTGGATCTGATGCAGCTACATAGGAAAATGCAACAGGCAGAGGATCTCAAATGCTGAGTTACTTTGGAATGTTTTAGATACACAACATTTGGGGTTTTTTTGTTGTAATTTTGTACGACACGTACAGTAAGTCTTTGGTAAGACAAATCAGTCTTTTGTTTGTTCAGGCAGACACGAGCTGATAGTGTTTCACAGCTGCTTCTAGAGGTTCACTATGCGAAAGTGAGTCACTGTCTGCACTCCCCTCAGCCTGGAGACTACAATATATTACCCCAGTGAAAGATGCCTGGCACTGGCTGAGATTAGAGGCTGTCCCATGCATGTAGATGTAGGTGTGGGCTTCTGTGTATTTAGATGGCCACATACCACTTCATCTCTATCAAATAGATGGTACCCGCAGGTGCAAGGTTCTCCCTTTACACACACGCACAGCCCATACCGGATGTTAGAGACAGGGCTCCACATTCCTATCTTGACCACATTGGGCCTCACATTCACTTAACTTGATGCTTCTTAAATCACACACCTGCTCTCACCTGCAGTGCTGTCTGGCTTATAGATAACACCCACATATGCACACACACACACACACACACACACACACAAACAGAGTTTTATCTGTTCTATCTTTTATTCTATGGACAAAGAGAATATGATATGAGGTTGATTGTAAGGTATCATATATGAAGGAGGACCTCAGATCGAGACCACAGGCTTGTAGAGACACGGGTATCTTTAAAAGAAAGTCAGCTGTGTACTGTTCTTTCTCTGTCCATGAGCACCACACTCATATATTAATGTCCACATATCCACATGCACATATTCGCCCACACATGATTTCAGTCATTTTCGTGCTGAATTTCATCCTCATGTTTCATCCACAATTCCACAGAGCAAAAGCTCCAGGTGTCTTTATAGTTATATGAAACTGGCATATGACCAACAGTAAAGATTCAGAAACTGATCGTGCCTAATGTCTCTGTAATAAGCACTGTTTAAACTCAATGAGCCAAAGTAATCTACAGAAGATTGTATTTTTTAAGATGACATTTTTAGGTTTCAAGGTGTTAAAATGTGGCGTTTCCTTTCATTTGTCCTCCTCCTAATCGTTCTGTTGACCTGAGAGCTTTGCTCACCACCACATCAGCCTTTTATGAATTCACGTTTGCACGCTGATGTTGAACACACACACACTCACACACAGGCACACACCAAGCGCGCAGACAGTTCCCTCCTAATTGATATGTCCTGTGTGCGTCGGGCTGCTCCTGCGGCTCACGCTGATTGATCCGCTGATGGGATGGATGCTCCCCAGCTTGTGATCTAATCTGTGACAGCAAAGACATACTCTAAAGATACAGACAGTACCAGAGAGAGAGAGAGAAGGAATGATCTGCCTTTCCTCTGCTCTCTCTGTCCCAACTCAACCCTCACTTCACTCGCCTCTCTGATTACAGTTAAAAGAGGGAACGTCGCTGGAACACACAGACAGGGAGACTGATGGAGTGACCGTCCAGTCCGGGACCAAACAGATTAAAGTCTGGTCTCACTCAGCAGCCTCTTATTCATTCAGTCTTTCAGCATGTGACTGAAAGGTCAAGATGAGGCTGCTGGGCAGAAAGTGAGGGATGAATGAGATGAGATCATCATGTCAACAGCCAGACTGTTTCACCGTGTGCTTCATCGTGTCATCCTTGAGTCTGGCTCAGCTGACATGGAGATCTACTCTTCTTGCTGTACACTTCTGCATAATGAAATCATATTGTGACATTTTGTAAATACTGGCACTCAGTTATACAGCTAGACTCTTATATGAGTTAAAGTTTGAGTGTTTGTACATGCAGGTAATGCTGATGTGTAAACGGGCATATGGTATAGTAATACTACGCCATATGCACGTTTGATGCCACCTATTGGCGTATCAAATGAGAGAAAGCACTATAACAAGAATGTAACAAATTAATTTATCTAATTAATTTAATAATTATTAATTTAATTTATCTAAAAAAGACTAAACATGCCTAAACCAGCATGAGCAAATATCAGCAACATATGGAGTAGGTGGGTTGTTTTGCTAGAACAGAGCACCAGACTGCAGTGACTCAATCAGTCACTCACGTGTTTACAGTTTGGAAACTGTAAACACGTGAGTGGAGGAACTGGCCAAAGTGGGCCATATTAACAGAGCAGCTAAGTTAAATTAACTCAATATAACAGCAGCCACTCTGCAGCTGTGTAAGTGACTCCGTTTGTTGTGGCAAGTGAGTCTGTTCAGGTGTGGAGAAAAAAGTGCATACTGTCTGTGGTTTTCAGGCATAAAGTGTGTAGAAAGGCTCAGCCCGGTGTATAGCAGCCGGCTAATAAAAGGGAAGGGAGCAGGAAGTGAGTCTTTAAGAGCGATTGTAGTGCCACTGGATTGTTTATGTCATCATGAGTGTTTTTGATGTGGTTTTTCACTTTTAACTCTTCAAAACTTGTGTGAAGCCAACACTGTTAAAGGTGTGCAGAATTAGCTGTTTCAGTTTCTTTCTTTAATGTGACGATTCGGTGGATTTCTGGTGGTGTGCTCAGATTTAAATGTGTTTTGTCTCACATCGGAAGTATAATATTTAAGACAAATTACGAAAATTGGATACTTAAGAAACTGAAAGTCTCTCAAGATTCTCTGTAGCTGATTTCACAGCCACCGCTGCAGCTCTAAGTGTTGATAATGGAGCCAAATAAGCAGGCCCAGAATATCGATTAATCCCGATTGCAATAATCGTTCCCATTTATGTTTCACTTTTATTTCCCGAACGTTTGTCTGCCTATATGCTTTGCTGTGCTGATTGCTTCTGTCCCATTTCATTCTAGCCGTGTCTTTATGTTTCTGTGTTTCAGCACTTACTTTGGTGAGCACCGAATTATCAGAAACAAGAGGAATGAGTGTGTAATAACAGTAATGATTTCTTTTTTTAATATGTGTTGGAGGCTGTGTATGTCTGCTAATCACTGTTCGTGTTGTCAAGACTGCACAGACTAATCTTATAATCCGTCCTGCTATTTTCCCCATTATCCCTTCTCAGTGACAGGCAGTTACAAACAACCTCAGTGGGGGCTAATACTGTGTCAGTGGGGCTGAAGCGCCTGTCCAGGAATGAGATGCTCACCATCTGCTGTGTTTACACTTTCAGACAGTATTCTTTTGACAGCCTTTGATGCATTAATGATTTCCCTTGTCTCTCGAGTCTCTTGGTTCGTTCTCTCCCTGTTTACTCTGGAGTTAGCTGCACTCTTTCATCATAGCTGGAATTCCCCAGGTCCTCAACTTCTAACCAGTGCTTTTCAGAGAGTTGTGGAGTATAGAAATTTTTTTTTACATTTTTTTTTGACAGAGTTTGAGAAACGCAGGCTGTCGTTCGCCTCTCATCAGTCTAATGCTTCTCACCATGCTCATCTTTTGAACCCTTTAAAAATCTAGTCTGTGGAGTTTATGCTCGTTAGTTAAAAAAAAGTGCTCATGATCTGGATTTTAATCTATGAAATGCCAGGATTGTTTGAACTGGTTCATACAAGCAGAGGATGAATTATTACTGCTGTTCATCAACCAGAATGATTGCAGAGAAACAGGAGCGACTGAACTACAGCTTATACACTCGCAGTTTTTACAGAGTGTAAATTTTGCCAAAAAAAAGACAGATCCTGGGAAGTCTCATACCTTTTCAGCAGCTCTTGTGATGACATATGAAGTGTGGCAACTGGCTGCAAATTGCTCATCTTTCTCTCTGTCACACAGAAGCAATTTAATGTTGGGAGCAAAGCTTCTCAGGCATGAGACATCTATGTGATACAAGTCGTCTCTTGTGAGAAGACAAATGAGAAAGACAAACGAGGGAAACCAAACTAGAAAGAAAGAGAAAAACAGGCTGAGCGTAACAGCTTGGAAACCTGTGCCATCTTCTTTTTTCTCTTCATGTTGCCGAAGGCAGAGCGGGCTGTATCTGTGAGCGCAGATCGCATTCAACAGGAGCCACAGGGGCAGGAGATGTCATTGCTCCCCAGAGTTTCCCAGCACCCTCAATCTGTCATGACACGTTCACACACACATGCGCACACAGCTAATGCGCACTCATACAACACCGAAACTTGCACAAGAGCAGAACATACCAGCTATCTGATCTGTTTTCGCTAATTGTAGATTAATCTCTGAAAATAACAAGAAGTTCTCCCTTCAGCCATCATCAAACATTAATGGTGAATATCATGGCAGGATGAAAATGTATATTAGCTCTGAAGGAGAGATGTTTTTAAGGTCATGGTCTGCAAAGGATCTCAGCACCAGCAAGTCACAGAATGTCACCATGGCCTCATCAGTTTACTCCACGTCACACGAGTGTGACAAAACCAGTTCATAAGACAGAGGTTTAAAGATGGTTCAAACGATTTTCCCTCGAATGCATAAATGTAGATGGAAAAAATATATAAATATATCCCTGAAAATGTTATTCAGCACACTCCATCACACTACGACACTGTCAAAAAACATGGAAAACAAAAATGTTGCATGGCAGACAGTAGCACTGCCTTTTAAATACTTTAGCAAATAGCCCAAAAGTAGCATCTCATACAGCAGCCAGTGTGGCTGTAGACCAGACTGTATATAAAAGATGGACATAGCCACAGTGAAGTCATCTATTCATTTCTGGATGACAGTTTTAAAGCCTTGGTTTTGGCATTTTTGTAGCATTGGACTAGAAAGTAGAGGTGCATCTGTAAGTCACTGTGATATTTCATTATTATTTATTGATAATATTAGTACACTTTAAATATTATCACTACTCTTATCTGTATACATCAGTACATCTGTACATTTGTCCATAGTACATGAGTACTTTTCCTCTCTGTACAGCTATATAAACATCCGTATACTGTAACTTATTTGTACTGAATCTTTTAATAGCTATTCCCACCTTTTATACTACTCTTATCTGTATATAATCTGCTCTTATTGCACTTACTGCTCTTGGATTTCTGATTAGATGCAAACTGTATTTTGTAACCCTTTATTTATACATGTGTAATGACAATAACGTTGAATCCTAATCCTTTTATTTATTGTTCCTAAAAATGGAGCTTGACTAATATATCGGCCGATGTTAGCTATTTGCCAATATATCAGTATCAGCATTGATCATGGCTGATAATTGAAAATGTAAAAAAGTAAAGAAGACACAGGAGAAACATTCTTTAACCATGATATGAGTGTCGAGATGGCCTAGTTCACTGTTGTCATCGTGTTTAAAATGTCAGGCGGGCAGACCATAAACAACGAATCCATGACTTGCCGTGACAGTAAAACATGATTAAACCGCATTGTCATATTGTCTTAGTCAGGACTCATAAATAACTACACATAACAATTGTTTGGGAAATGTTTTGTGTGTCTGAAAGAAAAAAATATCTGCCAAATATCTTAAAAAATCCTGTATTATGTCTGACTCCTGAAACTCAAACCGAACAATGTGAAACAGCATGCACCTGTTTCTCACAGCAGCCACTGATTATGCAGAACTTTAACCCTAAACACAGTTTCAACAGGTGAGTTCGCTCATTGGACTTCAATCGATTTAGTTCAATTGTGAACTTTTTACTAAACAGTGTTTTAATCCTTAAATACTAGCCAATAATAGCTTGCTTCTTTCAGAAAACACATTGCCTTTCTGAACATATAAGTTCAAAAAAGTAATTATTTCTACCTTTAAAGATACTTTATTTCATTATTTTTAAAAGAAAGTTTCATATTTAATTGTTTCTTTATTTATAAACTTTAGAAACAGAAATTGAAATGAAAAAGAATCCTCACATCCATAAAAATTTGCCAGCTTTGCAACATGAAAGCAGTCTTAGCAATCCCTGTAGGGAGGCAGAATAGAATAGTCATATAAGGAAGTGTTTTATTAATAAAGGACATGAATAAAACAGTATTAAAGGATATAATGCAAAATAAAATAGATGAAAACTAGGCCACTCACATAATGAAAAGTAGCTCTGCAATGACTGAAAGAAAATTGGCACCACTGTGGGTTTTGACAGATTTAGAGATTTGGTGGGGGAATTATATACGGTCAGCTGTCAGTGTGGAAATACGGGGGTCTCTGTGGTGGAGATAAGACTTTTAATGAGAAACAGGAGTTACACGGAGGTCCTAATCCCCTCTAACATCTCTCCTTTGCCTTTTATAGCCAGAGTGTTTAACACAGTCTGGGCACACACGAGGCCAGGGCAAGTCAACGACCCTCAGGAGAGGTCACGAGGGCAATCAGCACTTTGTATGACCGAGGAGAGACAGAGTATTCATCTAATCCAGAGAGAAATATTGTCTGAAATAAAAAAAAAGAAGTTTCACTGCTGCTGAGACTGTTGTAGCACTTTGAGGTTTTTCGGCCCTAAAACAGAATTACAGCCTGTCAGAAGCTGTAAGAGGAACAAACGTCCTCTATCGAGTGAAAGGCCTTCAGCTGGATAAGAGAGGGATGCGCTCCCTGTCAGAGGACCTAATCGTGATATCTGCCCTGCCTTTTTACGACAGCAAGCCTCCACTCTGTGGCTGCGCATTTCTAAAGAAAGGCCGAGATGAAGAGAAATAGCAAAAAATGCGATCGTCAGAAGAGACCGCAGTCACTCCTGACAGTGAAAGCGTGGATGCAATTATCACTACGATGCCTTACTTGTGTCTCAAAGAGAGACGTCACAGGAAAATGATGCTGCTGCTGATTTTTCACAAGAATATGTTCCCCTCTCACCCCCTGCACTTCAGCTCTGCCTTTCAACTCGGCCTTTTGTTCCCTCCTGCCTCTTCATCGCCTCTTCATCTTCCTTCCAACACTCCTGACTTCTGCTCGCTCGCCGCCGCCCAGTCGTACCCGTTGGCCCTCGAGAATCTTTGAAATTTCCCTGAAATTGAAATGTTGTAGTGTCTTGCCCTGCGCTTGACCGCCTGGGACTGAAAATAAGTCTGCTTCCGTCTCTGTTTGCTCTGAAAAGCTGTGTTTTCGGTCTCGTCCTGTTGCTTCACACACACAGTACGTATGCGCCATAAGAAGAGTGCCATTAATCTCCTTGTCCCGTGAGAACTGTGTTGTTTGTGTGAGTAATGAGCTCTGTACGTCTGCAGTGTGTCTCTGTTGTCTTTAATTGGTGCAGCGTGACTCTATTAGAAGGATCCAGTGTAATTAGAGTCTTCTACAGAGCGGGAATCCAACGTTACCGCTTTTTAAGTCTGACTTTTTTGGGCATTGAAGCGCTGACTTACTCAGCGGCCATCTGATGAGTGTTTAAGTGGAAGATTATTTTAAGATAAAATATTTTTTTTGAATGTTCTGTATTATTTCTCTCATAATTATGTATCAAAACGGGTCAGATCATTATTGTGTGTATGTAACTGTAGCTGCCACAGAAACATTTGTGTTGAGGAATGTGCTCTGTGTGTGTGTGTCATCACAGCTCCAAGGGGACCCAGGTGTGTGAAAGAAGCCATAAGGAGCTGATAAATAGCGATGCTCCCGTCTGCCCTTGCATAGATGCCTCTGCATTTATTTTCCAATTTGCACACAAGTTGGAGAAAAAGCAGGAAAAAAGCAGCTCCCTGTTTGAAGCAGTTCTTCAGTAATCTCTCTGAACAGATACAAAATGTGGATCTGTAAATATGTAGCTGCAGGCAAGGCAAAACCATTTTTGCTACAGAAAGCTTCCTGGTTTCTGTTGCTAATCCGCACGAGTTATTAAATCCAAGTTTGGTAGCCGGAGTTCTAGTAACCAGTCATGTTTTGGCAGGGTTTGCAAGCGAACTGTACTTGTAGGGAGCAAAAAGAGGGACTGTGATTTGGCTTTTATGTTAGCTTTTTAAAAATCTGCTATAAACCTTGAAAAACAATCCCCAGAGCTCATCAGAAATAGCCAATGGGATTTAATGTTTGGCATCTGTTTTGCTTCTTCAGTGGCTGATTAATGTTGAATATTACGGTAACACTGAATAACATTAGTTGGGCTTAATTTATCTGAATTTCAGGAGTGGGACCATACCTCATGGTCTCTCCTCCTGGTGCTGCCTATATACACACTTCTGGATTACAATGTGTTTATACTCATTTTCAAGACTGATCTGAATACAATATATGCCAAACATATAGTGAAGTTAGTTTTTCATGCATAAAGGTACAAGTAACAGACGGATCCATTGACATCCAGATATTCAATCAGTTGTATTTATGTAGCCCTGAATCACAATAGTAGTCTTCATATTGTGAGGTGAAGACTCTACAGTTACACAGATCTATCTACTGATTATAAGCACGTGTACCTAAAACCAAACTATAAAGCTCGAGAAAGATTTAGAATTACATTCTACTAAAAATGACGATCAGTTGAATATAATCAGATAGTCTCAGGGTCGGACTTTAAGTCTAACTAAAGCTTTAGTCATGCACTTTCAGCTACTCCCTTATTTCCCAAGGGATCACCACAGCGGATCTGCATGTTTGATTTGGCGCAGATTTTAAACCGGATGCCCTTCCTGATCCAACCCTCCCATTTATCTGGGCTTTGGACCAGTATTAGGGGAACGCTAACTGTGACTGCTGTAGGGTGGGTTTGTGTCTCCTGCATGTACCATACAAATATTAAAATCTAAACACCTTTTAAGAACAGTTTAATGGAGTTAAAGTTGGACCAGTCTGGTCTTATGTCTCATAAGGTGATACTTCTGATCCCTGAGGTGGTTTGTTTCAGTTGAGATTACGTGATCTAAAGTTATTAGTGGATTTAGTCACAATTTTTGAATTAGTGGCTAATTGTCACCATTAGTTTTCACCATGCAGCAGTCCTGCTGTAACAATAACTTCAAAAAGTTAGTCCAGCGTTTGCTATGGATGGACATCCACTCATAGTCCAGTGTTCGGTCAGCAGGTTAAACAATCAGTCTGACTGATAAGCATGATAAGCGTTTTGTATTTAAACCAAAGGCTGTGTACTGTGTTTGTGGCTGTGAGTGTTTTAAGGATGATCCATTGTACAGCAGAGTAATGCTGCTTCACAGCCGCTACTGCTGACTTGCTGACCTCTGTCTGATTGTGTCAGCTCACAATTAGCCGGGTGCAATTCGTGAGCTGGCTTTGTGAATTTAAGTCTGAGGACTGCATGATGCGGCTGTTGTTACTTTACATGATTAGTGGATGATGCAGCCTTTTTGAGCTATTCATTCTGCTCCCAGAATACAAATTCAAAGGGAAGTTTGTTTTTCTGAACAACAGACAGATGACTCACACTTCTGTCTTCATATTGGGTGATTTTTTTTATGAGGTGGGTGGGAGGAGTTTATTGTGTGTGTGTGTGCAGTTTTCAAGTGCAGTGAAGCCTTGATATCCGATCTCCCTCCTGATCAAGGTGACTTGGATGGGTGGTGTGTTTTGGGAGAAGTGGCTCGACTGCTTGGATAAAGATGTCAGGCATCGCTGGCAGGTTTGGGACCGCTGTGCTTTCTGTGATATGACTTGTAAACACATTCCCCTTGCTGAGCCGTGCATCACGCACACACACACACACGCACGCACACACACGCACATCGATAGGGCTAGTTCAAATAGCCTTAGTCATTCTGTTTTCATTCGTGTGTTTATGTGTTAGTCTCTTTCTCTCTCTCTGATGATCTGTATCACAGTAGGCTTGTCCCAGGTTTGATGTCACTGTCATGCAGCCAGTTTGAAATCTGAACCTCCCCGCTGGCCATTGATGCCTGAGGAGGGAGATTTGGTAGAAACTAAATAGAGAGCAACAAAGAAACTGAGACAGGGAGAGTGGGGCGGAGAGACAAAAGAGAAAGCGGGATACTGCTTCACCCTCTAGATCTGTATATCTGATATGAGTGCGTGCAGCTACACTAGCTTCTCCTGACTCTTAGTTCTCTGTTATTTTTCTGTTCAGGTGGGAAGGGTTCATGACGCAGGATGAATGGCAAAGGATAATCCCCCAGCTCACAAATAATCAACTTACACCGTCTCACTGCCTGTCTGCTCGCACCCTGTGTCCTGCTTTGCTCTGAGTTATTGATCTAAAAGCTTTACTTGTTTATTCTACTTTGGAGCTTCACTCGGCCTCAGTCAGGTTTCAAGGGATCATTGAGATTCCTCTTTGAGTGTGTTTTCTTCTAGTGAGTGCTTCCATTAGGTATCGTGTTGTGGTTTAGTGTAAATAACATGGCCCGAGTTGTTTTTTTGAGGGTTCTGTATGCGAGTGTAGTTGTAAATTTATTTCTATCCTTAACCTCATTGTCTGAATTCTCACACAGTCCTTTGAATTTGTGACCAGCTAATATCTTCCACATGATGAGATGTTCATTTGCAACACACACACACACATTGAAGAAATGAAAACTTATTGATTCACTGATTAGATTTAACATACTTTACTTTCACAGCCTAAACAAAGCTAAGCAATGCAATTCTTGGATCTTCTGTTCAAGCGCATCCCATGTGTTCTCTATTGAACTGAGATCTGGTGACTGTGGAGGCCATTTGAGTTCAGTGAATTCACTGTTATGTTCAAGAAACCAGCAGCCATCAGACTGTGGTCATGTAGAGATGGACATGGTCAGCAACAACATTCAGGCAGGCTGTGGGGTTTAAATAATGCTCCACTGGTAGTAAGGGGCTCAGATTGTGACAAGAAAATGTTCCCCGCACCTTTACATTTATTCTACCAGGCTGAACTGTTGATGCAAGATAGGCAGGATTCATGCTTTCATATTATGCATACCAAATTCTGACCCAACCATCTAAATGTCAAAGCAGAAGTTGAGATTCAGACCTGGGAATGTTTTTTACATGTTCTGTGTTCCACTTTGGGAAATCTGTGTGAATTGTAGCTTCACCTTCTTGTCCTTAGCAGACAGTGTGTGGTCTTCATGTGCTGCAGGCCAGCGGCCCCCAACCTTCTTTGTGCCACGGACCGGTTTATGTCCGACAATATTTTCACGGACCGGCCTTTAAGGTGTCGCGGATAAATACAACAAAATAAAACCAGTACCGGTACCAAAAAAAAGAAGATTTATTCATAACACACGGGAAAAGACCCAGGGAAACCTAGTTAATGATAAAAACCCTGAAAACCATAAATTTTACACCCGAGCCTCAACTCTCGTGGCCCAGTACCAAACGACTCATGGACCAGTACCAGTCCGGGGTTGAGGACCGCTGCTGTAGGCCATCTTCATCAGGGTTTGATGTGTTGTGCATTCAGAGATGCTCTTCTGCATACCTTGGTTGTAGCAAGTGGTTGCTTGAGTTACTGTAGCATTCCTATCAGCTTGAAACAGTGTTGCTATTTTGACCTCTGGCATCAAAATTCTTACTCATAGAACTGAAACTCATTTCTGTAAACCCTAGAGATGGTTCTGTGGGTAAAAATCCCCTTAGATTAGCAATTTCTGAAATATTCAGACCACTCTGCCCAGCACCAACAACCATGCCACTTCCACATCTTCCATGTGATATATATGTCTAGTTAGTTATTTTTGAATATATTTGCCAGTGAAGCTTGTGACAGTAACAGGCTTAATATACACTGAATGCTTTGCTAGCCAGCAACAGGAATGGGTGCAGGCCTTAACCAAGGGGAGCCTGTGGTCGCTCCACTTATCTCAGCATCATCATCCCTCAGCTGGCTGGTAACAATATTAGATAAGACCTCTTGAACTTCAGCAACCAATCATTATGACAAATGACAACGTGTGACTGTGACAGTAATAGTCAATGATTTCTTTGTGAACTTATTAAAAAAGATAAATTAACAGATTAGGCTGCAGCCTGGCCCTCCTGAATTTGATTTCCTCGCACGGGTTCGTGTCGCACTGTGACAAAGCCACATGTTCTGTCTGTGGAAGTCGTTGCTTAAGAAAAACCCAACAACAGCAATGCTGAAGCAGATGGAAATAATTAGAGGATAAAAACATCATTTATGTTAAAGAAGGATGTGCTGAGCATCTAATGTGTAATAATGTTTATATTAAATAACTGATTATAAAACCTGCCACTTCTCATGGACGCTGTACCTTTATCCTATCCCCACTGGGCGACTACAGTGATGCCAATTCCCTCTGTCATGTACAGTCAAACCCACTTATACACAGTGCTTGTCAAACAGTGCCAAGGCTGTGAACCAACTAACAATCTGCATTGTGTGTGTGTGTGTTTGTGTTTGAATGTGATTTCCCATTGTGGGCTGATTGTGCCGCAGTGAAGTGTCTATAAAGCAAAGATGGATAAACAGCTCTTCTTTGTTTGGCCCCTTACGTTGGCAGCACGCAATCCATTGAGCAAAAGCACACACTCTGTCAGTGCAACACACACACACACCGACTCACAGTCGCACACAGATAACATGTTTATTGTCTGCGTTCAGTTATCGTCTCTGTAATGATGGCCTTTTTCCCCCTCAACTCAACACTACACTTGGCTTCAAAGACATCCCACTTACTGTGTGCCAATTGTGGTTCTCTTTACCACAGACATGTGTTCACGCACGCACACAGACACACAGGGCAGGTGGATTGTTAGCACTACAAAGAGGGAAGATACTTGCAAAGAAAAAGGTGGTGGCTTTGACTTTGTGGTGTTTAAGAATAAAAGTGTTGGTCTAGTTTATTTAGAGCGTTTTTCCATCTCTTCTATTCTACTGTATTCACACTCCAGATGTGGTTCGGCATTATTACACTTCTCTTACTTATACCCCCTCAGGAGAAATTCTGATTTCTCTGCAGACTTCTGGGTTTTATTTTATGCACATTGTTTAGATAGTGTTAGTAGATTTTGATTTTTCAGATTCGATCAGGTGTAAAATCTGCAAAATACAAACAACATCCATTGGTGTTATGGATTTGCCATGAGGCGTGACTCAGTTGCAGTGCTTTACAAACCCTCTGCCAGTGCAGTTGACAACAAATCAATTTGCCATAGTTGCCGAATTTATCCGAAATAGTCACAGAATCTGTAAATGACGTGAATTACGCTGTTGTGTTCTTAATGAGTTTTCAACAAGCGTTTCAGCCGTCGCAGAATTTCAATCCTGGTGATTAGATGCTTCTTATCAAAATGCTCCGTGGAAATTGTATTTAATTTCTCTCCTTAAAAGACTTCTTCACAGATTTAACAGTACATCTCTGTAACACTGAGCACTTCATGCGGGATCGAGATCAGTGAGGCATCTATGCTGCTAAACCACAGCTTTTAACACGTGTGCTCTGCTGCTTTTTAACGCAGTTACTTGTGTTTTTTAATTTTTTTTGATGGGGTGCCGCAAGTGACAATAATCCAACAAAATTTAACTGTTAGTTTAATTCCATCAAATGGCATACACCTGTACATGTCAGGTCATAATGCTGATTCCAGTGCAATTTCCAAATGAAGTAACCACCAAAAATCAAACAGTGCTTTGTTTGAACATTTAGTGTCTTAAAAAAATTGCAAATAGATTTTTTTTTTTGGGGGGGGGGGAAGCAAACAAAAACAACACATCTATGGACCATAAACAAAAACTCATTTAAAAAAAAACTTTTTTTGTTTGTGAAAATATTGAAGTGTTATTTTCTGGCATCAAAACCAAACTGTGTTTGTAGAGATTGTAAAGATTTCTGGGGAACCACATGCTTCCACTTTTGAGATTATTGTGGTTTTATATGCACGGGCAGTGTGACTGTATTTGCCTACTTATGTAAACATGCATGTTGTAAACTATTAATAGCAGTGTTTGTGCTGTTAAGGCCTTTTTTAGTATTTTTAATAGACTCGTCTGAATAATTACATGGCTGGCTGTGAGGTACAAACCATACAAAAAGTTTTTATTTTTCTGTCATGATACTGTGTGTGTTTGTGGGTTTTGGGCCTTGTGGTTAGATTCTTTGTTTGGTGTTATAGTTCTTCTTATAACCGATTCATAGCTTCCTCTGTGTCTCCTGTCTGATCCTCTTGTGCCAACTCCCTGATGTTAAGTTCATTGCTGTGTATGTGTTTTCTCCTCTTAGTAGTTGTTCTCAATTCCTGTTTTATTTTGGTAGTTACTTGTCCCTGGTGTATGGAAGCCCGTTTCCGCCACTAAAAAAAAAAAAAGCTAGTATCCATAACTCGAAATTTCGAGTTATTATCTCGAAATTTCGAGAAATATAACTCGAAATTTTGAGAAAAGTAACTCGAAATTTCGAGTTATATTTCTCGAAATAGCTCTGCCAATCAAACATATACGTGAATGAGGTCGCTTTCTTGTTACCCGGAAGCATATGGCGCAGGACCGCGCACTCAAAAACGGATCCCAACAAATTAAAGTATGTTTGCTGATAGTAACACCATGTGATTCAGCTAATAACACAGGGATTTCATCATTTGTGAAGCCAGGCTGAAAACACTCAGCAATCTGTGCATTCACGACTGGATGTAATACCGGTAGCTTAGCTGTAGCATTTGTAGCTGAGGGCTTCAGCTTCCGGGTAACATGGAAATGACGTCATTCACGTAGATTACTGATTGGCAGCGCTAACTCGAAATTTCGAGTTGCTTTTCTCAAAATTTTGAGTTAATATGTCGAAATTTCGAGATAATAACTCGAAATTTTGAGAAAATAACTCGAAATTTCGAGATAATAACTCGAAATTTTGAGAAAATAACTCGAAATTTCGAGTTATGGATCCTTTTTTTTTTTTTTTAGTGGCGGAAACGGGCTTCCATACTGGTGTCTTGTGTCTTTCCCTAATTACCCTCATGTGTATACGTTGTGCTGTCCCCTCAGTCTCTATCTCACTGTCTATTAACCTTCCTGGCATGTCTCAGTTTTGAATTTTGTTTATTCTCTCAAGTGTGGATTTAGTTTCAGCCAAAATAAAGGCTTCTTTTTGCTTTACTTGTGTTTCTGTTTGAATTTTCACTTCAAAGGCAAACATTCAACTTTTATACTACCGTACTCAGCTAGTAGTTAGCAAGTGTTTGCAAACAAGTCTGCATCTTCCATGCAAACTACAGCCAACCAGCTTTCTGCTACTGACCATAGAAATCATAAACTGGTTTTTGGTGCATCAACTGATTTCATCTATCAGTTGCCAGAAACCTAAAGGAGCTACTCACTCTCTAATCTGGGAAGACTGTTTTACCTTGCAGTTGATGGCTGTATCATATCCAATATGGCGGACAACTCTCCAGCGGTGCGCAGATGATATCATGTGAGAAACCTCTATAGTCACTTCTGGCTCTAAAATACCAACATGACTGTAGCCAAAACACTTTCACAATAGAAGGGCCAAAGTTAATGGGTGACGAGACGTCGCTGTAGCTATGTAGAAATTTATTATTTATTTATTAGCTAACTATCAAAAGCATCGGCGTTGCTCCTCCTACTTACTGAAAATGAGTTGCTTTGTAGCCAAGTGTTTTTAGTATTTGTAGTGCACGGTGCATGCTATTGCATTTGACAAAGTAAAGGCTCTTGTGGCCGCAGTAAGAAATGACAATTATAGACTAAGCAGATGTCTTCCATTGTTAGCCTCACAGGTTGAAAAGCACGGGTGTAACAGTTTACCTATAAATCAAATATCTCAGTAAGACTCTAAAAATTGTCTCACCTAAATGATTTATTGTTCAGTTACACCTGTCCTACAATTCAAGATGTCTGGTGGAGCTGAGTAAATGGCGCGTGTCATATTGATTAACCATTGGTTCCTGACAATTCTCCTGCTGACACTAAAAGTTGAACTATAAGCCTTAGAGCAGGACACTTTGTTTTTAAATTTCCAGATTCTTTTGGACGTAGAGTACCCTTGACAACACCACAGACTCAAAGCCACTTTAATTTTCTATTTTTATAATATTCAAAACATTACCAAGATCGAGAGCCGCTCTGTGTCATGTTAAAACTACCAACAATAAACTGGAGGACAGATGGAGGCACGACTTTAGTTTTGCATGACTTTTAGCACATCACACGAAATCTGGTCCGCACACGCCATCCTGGCTTTAATGTGTTGTTTGTGTGAGAAGAGAGTGTGCATGCATTTGTTCTCTTTGCCTTGATGTATGTCCCCGCGTTTGTCTCTAAATCAGCACACAGATAAACAAAGTGCATATTCAGGGATTCTTAACGATGGGTGCCAAGGATTCAGATACTGCAGAGCCGGGGAAACATTCAGCATCATCACTATATAGAGACACACAGAACAATAACGCTTTTAAAGCAACAAGACGTTACTGTCCAGGCTTTAGCTTCATATCAGTGCTCTCCAACAATCACACTGATTAACCCTCTCTTGCTTTGAGTTTGCATGAATTAAAGGGTGGTCTGTGCTCTGGTACTTATCTGCATTTGGGAGCGTTGAACCCAGACACACACTAACATGTACACACGCGCACACTATGGTATGTTAATCATGTGTGTTTTCCTCAGATGATCAGAGAACAGACTGAAGCTGCTTATTGAGATATAGAGCCGAATTAACTCCAACTGCTGAAAACAGGGACGCATATGCTTCAGAAATACAAATACCCTGAGGGTGCATGTGTGTGAGGGTGCACCAGCATCTGTTGGCTGCTGGATGTGTTGCCATATCATTAGTGCTGTGTGGTTTCCATGCATTTGTATTTACTTGCTTTTACCATTTTACCTTGACTTTGCAAACACTCCATGAAAATGGACATTCTGACAAAAGCCAAGAGACAGTGAGTCATAGAGACGCGATCAAAGGTCAAAAATATTTCCAAAAATCATTTATGCTTTAAAAGCTTGACTAATTTATAGAAATACATCATTCTTGAAAGAGCTGGTCTACATGAATAGAAAATGATAATTTTCTGAGTCAGATTCTGTGTATTTAATTATAACTTACTCGCTCTCTGTTTTTTTTTTTTAAAGCTGAGTCGAGCTGTGAATAAAATTTAGGTTGTTTTTACTGGCTCTTCAGGACCTCCTTTGTTTGCTAATTACCTATACTTATCATTATAGCCATCCAAAGAACATGCAGAGTAGCTTCTCCCCCATTTATCTTGTATTTTAAAATAACTGTCATTTTAAAGCTCAGGGATCAACCAAAAATTTAATTAACTGGTAGCACTCTGTACGGTGGCCCTGAAAGGTCAAACACACTGCAACTTTAGAAAAAAACATGAGCAATTAGAAAAGCGTTTTTGGAAACACAAAACACTTGTCGATATTGTGAATGGGGAAAAAGATTTGAGGTAATGTGTGTCTTATTTGCATGATTCACAGAATCTGGCACATACATGTTTGCTATTAGCCGTTTATGTTAGCTTGTTACTTACGCACGTTATTGTGTCCCCAGAAACACTTCTGTTGTGTTTCGTGAGTTTGTTTGTTTTTTGAGCTTTGTTTTTTAAATTTCTGTTGTGTGTTTTTGCAGGTTTTCTATATTTGCTGGTATTTTCTCAAGTTGCAGTTTGTTTGACCTCTCAGGGCCACCGTAACTTTAGCATAACTCTAAGAAATGACTAGCTACATGTTTGTTTTGATTGGTTAAACACCACGATGACTTAGGAGGCTGGTGCAGCATTAGCCACCATGATAAACCAACAAAAAAAGCCCTTAAAATCACATCAGTCACTTAATTTTTCTCTCTCTTTTTTTTCTTGCTAAAAGTGCTCTCCTGCACAACTTGAAAGCTGCCCACCATCCATAGGGTGGCTATCTTCTCTGTGATCTGCATTCCTACATTCCTGTGCGCTCTATCATCTCCACTGTCCTCTATCTCATTCTCGCCTTCCTCTAAAACCCATTCCTTCTTTTTCGTTTAGGATTTAGTCATAGATTGGAGGTTGGATGGAGGCAAGCCAGCCTTGTGATAAGAGAAGGCTGGGGGAGAAGGCTCATAAGTGAAGAACAGGCTTGGGACCTCATTCTCAACCACACCACGGCTGAGAGATGAGAGTGATTTCAAGCTTCCTGTTCTGTTCCCAAGGAACTGCCTGTTAGCACCAGGGCCACACTCTGCGGTGAAATGAGTGCGTTTGCATGCGATTGTTGGAGATTAGGGTGAAGAGGAAGGCGTATGCACGTGTGTTTGAGCGTGTTTGTTTGTTCTTTTTACACACACATGCTGTATTTTCTTTGATAGCTTCCCTTAAGTTGCTGATGCAATCTCTTTGAGGCTCTTTGGAAAAAAAAGGCCTCTTTCTTCTGATGCAGAACAGATAGTCACGGCTCACAGAGAGCAAAAAGCAAAGCAGGAATAAGCAAAACAACAGCATGCTACATTCAGCATCACATCCTCAACTACTGGAGGCAAGGAGAAGGCATGGAAGCAGGTGTGTGCCCGGTATGTACGTGTGTGTGTGTGGTTGGGGGTACAGACAAAAAGGCTGTGGAACATCTGGATGCTGGTGATAGCTCTGCTCACACGCGTTACGAGCCAAATTAATCAAACCTGGTGGGGAGACTGTCGAGTGTTTGTGTGTTTGTGTACGAGGCGTGTATTAAGAGTCGATCCACGTCCTGGACGACACTGTGCCGACGTATAGTATACCAGGGATGGTGGAGGGATGGAGAGAGGAGTGGAGTGAAAGTATAAATCAATGGGTTGACGTCTGCAGGGTGACTGCGCTCGATAGTGGAATTGGTCCCGCTGAGAAGAGAAGCAGACACATTATGTAGCCTCTTCTGAAAGTCCCAGAAAAGGCAGCGAGAACAACCTCAACAGTTTCTTACACACTCTTCATGAACAAAGCTCAACCCAAGACTCACTTCAGGATGTCTGCTGGGAGGCTGATAGTCAAAGATGTTGACATCATTGAGGTTATATGAACATAAAATTCAGCAGTAGCACCATTTTCTTCCCTTGGAGGTCTTTCGCTTGTAAGAGGGTGTTTTTTAAGTTCAAGAGGTGCTTCGGTATACACAAGCTTCAATGAAAGATTTTTGAGAACAGAAATCCCATATTTAGTTTGTTAAGGAATCTGGAGGCTCTTGCGATGCAAATGTTGTTTGAACCTTGATCTAAATTTGAATATCTCTGCACATTCATGGCTCTCAGAGGATGGATCTGACGATCTGACCTGGAAGATCTTTAACTTCAGGACCACTGAAATATCTTAATAACATTTGGACTAGTTGTAATGAAATTTTGTACATACAGAACAAATTCCCAGTAAACTGAAATTATGCACCGAGGCAAATATAAAAAGGGGCACAAGGTTGGCAAAATGCAGCACATTCTTTTATATTTCTATGTAATTCATTTATGATTGGCTTTCCCGTCTTTTAGGAATTTTAAATGCCTGTAATCTCTCGTGGCTGTGTGAATAAGTGCATCTAAAATGTGAACTCGACTGTAAAAGCCTAACACTAACCAAGTCATATTGGTGTCTAAAGCCACTGCAGTACTTTTCTTGCCAGCGTGTAACTAATTTATTTTAGTGATTAAACCCAACAGTGAGTGAAAAGGAAACAAGTGAAAGCAGAAATGAAAAGTTATCAACCTTCAGCCAACATTTATGTTCTTTGGAAAATATGGTCAAATAATCATATAGAGTCGCATTGCCTCAAGTTGCCTTCTCTCACAGGAAGCACAAATCACGATAATCCAGTTCGCTTCTACATGCTCATTTTATTTGGAGAGGATGCTGCCTGTGTAGAGTGTGAAGGAGGGAGGACACATTGTCTTTAGCACCACAACCAGGTCAGATTCCATATTTATTCTTCTTCGTTCAGACGCTCCCTTCAGGGGTCGCCTCAGCAAATCTGTGTGTCCCTACCACGTTCCTCTGTCACATCAACTGTCTGCATTTCCTCCTTCACTCCATCCATCAGCCTCCTGTCTGGTTTTCCTCTTTAGCCCCTGCCTGGCACCTCCATATTCAACATCCTTTGTCCAACATCTCCTCCCTCCATCCTCTGCACAAATGTCTCAAACTTGTCTCTGAGATAAACACTTCTAATCCTGTCCATCCCGGTCACTCCAGCACCACTCCCTGTCTTTTTGTCAGCCATACAATCTCCAAACCTGGTCCAGGTCTCTCTACCTAGGTCAGGGGTCGGCAACCTGCGGCTCTGGAGCCGCATTAGTCCTTATACTGCGGCTCCGCGTGGTTTGGGAAAATAAATTACAAGTATTTACCTGAAGTGTATTTTTTGTATTAGTTCTTTTTAAACTTGTAGTTCTAAATTGGAAGATTATTGTGATATTGAAATATAAAAATAAAATTATATTTTATTATTTTTTCATCACTCAAAATAAGCGTCACACTCGCGGAAGCCGGTATACCCGCCGAACCGCCGTGCATTTATCGAGACTTTCAACCCCGGGTAGGCCAATTATGGATCCACATTATGTCAGCAGCTCCACCGCGAACTATGTTAAGCACAGATGACAGCTTACAGTCCTGCGTAAAGATGAAAGTGACTTCACTGTGCGCAGAGGTTCAGGAGCAGAAGTCCCATTGTAAACATATCACGGCAGACCCGGCGATGTTTTCATGAACATGCTTTTCGGCATCTCCTTATTCACCACTTTTCACACACGGTTGCTGTACGCATGCAGTCGGCTGTAGCTTTGCAGCTCACAGCCCGACAACACAACAGCAAAGAGAGCACAGACTTTAAGGCGGCGAGGCGTGATTGCGGGTGCAGCTCAGGTGCGTCTGCCTCCCATGCAGCGGCACCGCAGACCACGCCCCGCCACACACATTTACCAGGTAAAATAAATATAAGTAAATAAATAAATATTTATGAAGAATTTTGCAAATATTTATTTTTTAATTTTTTAGTGTCATAGTGCTTTTTTCCAATTATTTTTTAAAATTCAGGTCAAGGCTCTGCTATGCTCCAAAAGCCCAAAGGTGATATAAGGCTGGCAGTACACAACAGTTTTTCTTTGCTACATGGATCATTTTAGTTCAGCTGAGTGTCATTCTTTTTTGTTATAATTCTTTAAGAGTTCAAAAATGTGTTCATTACATAAATAAAATGTAATTTTCTCTGTATCATTCATGGATTTCATAAGCAACACACTTTAGTTGTTCACACAAAGCATAAAGGTAAAAAAAAACAATATATACAGTGTTATCTTCATTTTAGATGTCAAAAAGTATTTGCGGTTCCCAGTGTTTTCTTTTGCCTGGAAACCGTGTCCAAATGTTTCTTTGGGTGTTAAAGGTTGCTGACCCCTGACCTAGGTCTTGTAAACTTCCCCTTTTGCCCTTGCTGTTTTGTCACAAATCACCCCTCCATCCACTGAAACAGCTCAACGTTTCCCACATGGAACATGGAAACAATGATTCATTATGACTCTACTTCTCTCATCTTCACACTTGTTGATGGTTTGGTTGATATTTGTGCCCGACTAGGAATAAACTGAGATCACTGTGTTGATCCTTTTCGCCTGTGGATGCAAAGAGAGATCATTGTAAGCTTTAATTGTGGAACCCCCCTCGGAGGTCCCCGGTGTGCAAATCACTGAGGTAGAGAAACCACGAATGTGATTAAACCAGAGGTGTTTCTCCTTTCAGCCTCCTCCTCTGATTGCGACGGTATTGGGAAGGCAGCGGGGACGGACCGCCATCACTTATTTGCCAACTTGACTGGCGGGTCGATAAGAATTAGCATTTGCCTCCAAATGAAACCTTTAGGGATTTGAAAGCCACTGTTCCAGCTGTCTGTCTGACTTGCGGCTTTAAAGAAAATACATCTTGTCACATCTTCTGTTTATGAATTATCCAGATCAGTTTTTGACTCCTCGTGTTGGATTTTTTAAAGGAATAAACAAAAGAGCACAGCTGTTACCGTGTGTTTGGCTTTTTCCCTCTTTATACGCGCTTGTTCTGAGCGCACGTGACTTTTTCTAGAGGAGGGAAGTTTCCTCTGTGGCCTTGCCTCTGTCCCATGTTAATGTGAGTGTATTATATCAGCATTGATTTTCTCCCCTGCATTCCTGCTATCGACACATGAATATATCACATTAACTGCTGAAGCACGCTGGGTCAGGGGTTTATGCAGTGGTCAATGCAGCATCAGGAGGAAGATAAAGAAACTGTAGACTCAATTCTGGGTGGGCTCACTGCTCTTTTCCCTCTTTCTCTGTGGGAATTACAGATTTCTGTTTTACAGTGTTTCAGTTTGAACTGAAGCAAATTTACATCACAAAAAGGGAGATTTTTAAGTGTTGTGAAACTTTGCTTTTTATGTAAGAAAACAGACAAAGCGGCACTTATTTAAGTGTTTTTCATGTTGCCAGCCGCCCTCAGATAGATGCTGTGTTTATTGCCATTTATCTCTCCGTGTTTTAACCACCCCTCCCTCGTATTCACTCGTGTCTGTCGATGAGGGCAGGTAGCGTTGACGGCTGTGAAATTAAATTAAACGTGCCACCCCCCCTTTCTTCAGCCTTCTCCTCTGACATGCAAAGGTTTTAATGATCATGAAGCTGGGAAGCATTCCAAATGGCAAACGCTTAATTGAGAAAAATGAAAGGGACAGAGGTACGATTCATTCATCTAAATAGAGGAACGTGGGGTGCAAGGGGTCACCCCGTCTTCAATTTCTCATTTTTTCCCCCTCCCCTTCAGCTAACTTGCTCAAAAGGGAATGTGAGGAAATTTCATTATGTGAGGTGTGGGATAAATCAACATGACGAATCTCTCTGCTCACCATAATTGTGTTTTGCTCAGCAGAAAATCAGACAGGGGCACCACTGGATATTGGAGATCGTTTTGGTCTTTGGTGAAGGTGACGTGAAGCGTGATACTGAAGCAATGCACATGGAAAAGCTCTCAAGATTTCACACAAACATGTCTTTTTTAAATGAAATTGCACAGTTGTGGCAGTATTACTTTTGTATTTTATTAGTACTGATAATACAAGTATGTATAACTAATAATGATAATGGATTGCATTTATATAGCGCTTTTCTAGACACTCAAAGCACTTTACAATTCCACTATTCATTCACTCTCACATTCACACACTGGTAGAGGCAGCTACAGTTGTAGCCACAGCTGGGGCAGACTGACAAAAGCAAGGCTACCATATCGCGCCATCGGCCCCTCTGGCCAACACCAGTAGGCGGTAGGGTGAAGTGTCTTGCCCAAGGACACAACGACCGGGACAGACAGAGCTGAGGATCGAACCGGCAATCTTCCAGTTACAAGATGAGCTTTCCAACCCCCTGAACCACGGTTGCACAACTACTGAGGTTCCTGCTGTGTTGAAGAAAAGGAAAGCAAATGTTTATGTTTTTCAGGTGGGGGATTGTGGGTGGTTGTTGTTTAGAGCTGTATCGGTCTGGTTTTCTCTTTCTTTCCCTCCACTTGACTTTCTGTTGTTCTGTTTGACATCTGATGCTCTAAACCTGGTGGGTCTATTTCTGGGGACTAGAGTAGTTGCAGTGCTGAGTTTGACGTCTTTTGGATGAGCAATCTTCAGATTTTAACTAAAAGTGGCTGAGCGACTGCTGCCTGCTCCACTCTGTGTGTCGGGAGTGTCTCATTCAGTGTGTCCGAGTGAACGGTCGTGAGCAAATCTGCAATTGATCAATATTTTAAAATCTGAATTTGTTTGCACTCTGCTGTCTTACAAAATTAAAATGCTCATTTTACACTGGATACTGATGGTATTACTACTGCTACTAGTACAAAAACTATTAATATAATAATATTAATAATAACAATAATTTCCTGTTGATCATTTAGTCTTCTAAAACACCAAAAGCCAAGACAAATGCCAATTTTTATTTAATTACAATTAATTAAAAACGTTTTTAACTAGGCTTTAATTAATGTGACTCAATCACTCAAAATCACTTTTACTTTAAATGTATGACACTATTACTTTCTAATCTTAAAGTACCTTATCTTTCATTAAAAAAGACTTTTATCATTGCTGGATGTCATTATTTTAGTGTAATGTCTTGGTGTTATCCATGAATCTGGATTTTGTTATTGCAGTGAACATCTGATGTCAGGCTAACAGATCACTTGCTCCATGTCCTATACCTGTTTTCTTCTTATAGTCTACTGTCTTTTATATTTCCATCTACTTTAATGTCCAAACTTTTCTTGTTTTTTGTTTTTTATTTGAGTCTCAGTGAGTGTCTTTGGAGAAATGATGTTCAGAGCCTCTATTACCTCTATTTTGGAAAGTGGGTTTTTCTGGCTTTCTCCTCAGACACTCTTGTGTGTTTAGATCCATTCTGATTCACGAACTTTCACTGTGGTAAGAACAAAATAGGCTGGTGTGCGCAGGCAGTATTTGTGAATGAGGCCCATTGATTGTGCGATTGACACTACCAGGCAAACATGCTTGAAACCCTGACATGAGCTTCCTATTCAAAGCTTGTCATCGCAGGCCGGATTTGGCAAGTATTCATGGGCACATACTGCACACTCACCTCTGCTGCTCAAGCCACAAATGCATTTTCCTTCCAAATGTGTCAACATTTAAAGGGAAATAAGCAGGTTTTTCAGTGGTATGAGATTTATCGTCAAGAAGCATTTTTACAACAAAGAAGTAATCGACCAAAAGTTTACATACACTACAATAATCATTTTAAGATGCTATGATATGATACACTGTGACAATCTGACTTTCCATTAATTTCTCAGTTGATCTTTCAAATGTACATGTATATACAAGTATGTTATAAAAGATTTGTAAATGCCATATAGTTGTTGGCAGTGTTGGTCAAGTTACTTGAAAAAAGTAATCAGTAACTAATTACTAATTACTTCTCCCCAAAAAGTAATCCCGTTACTTTACTGATTACTTATTTTCAAAAGTAATTAGTTACTTAGTTACTTTTTAAAAACATGATTTACAACCTGAATAGGTGATAAAGCGATAGATCTTTCAGCCCAATTCTACTTTTTCTGCATAATCCATCATACAAAATGTAATCAAATGAAAAAGTATACTTTTTAAACTTGTTTTATTAGTTTTAATCTTTTAACTTTATGCATCAAGCAAAAACTTAATTATATGCAACATTCTCTGACTGGAAGAAATTTGTTTAACATTTAAACCTATTTTCTGCACATTCCAGCATATAAAATAAGATAGTTTTTTGTGTTTACACTCACTCTTTCAAATAGATGCACGTAAAACACAGCAGAAAATAAATAAAATCAAAGACTCAGTGGTCCTGTTGCTCTATTTTCACCTGTATAGCAGGAGTGGAGCAGGCAGAGGTTTGCTCTGGTGCAGGTGTGTCGCAGCGGTCAGTGGAAGAATCTGGGAGTTTCTCTGTGAATTTCACATTTCCGTGGCAGCGCGCTCGGTGCTTGCTCTGAAGTTTAGGGGTTTTTTTTCGCTGTAAAAAGAAATTTTCTTCCCAGTGAGCAGCGGACGCTAATGTTTTTGTCACTTTTTACGGAATCAAACTCAAAGTAAGGTCAGTACTTCCACGCTTTAAACGCTGCACGCTCATACGCTCTCCCGCACTCGTTATATTATCCATTGTTGATCTGCACACAGCTGTTGCCCACGAACATCGCACTCGCCTATGTCACTGTCATGCGACACTCTCGCCAAAAAATCCCGGTTTTAGTAACGCAGTAACGCAGCATGCTTACGGGAAAGTAACAGTAATCTAATTACCTTTTTTGCAATAGTAATCCCTTACACTACTCGTCACTTGAAAAAAGTAATCGGATTACAGTAACGCGCGTTACTGTCCATCTCTGGTTGTTGGCACTCACAGTGTCCTAAGCAATGTTGCTGCAAAGTTTAATCAAGATTGGTCCAGTCGTCTTGGAGGAGATGGGATCATACAAACAGACATATTGTACATACGAGATCATCATTATAGTGTGATAACAATTACAGCTGATTTGGTTACTAGTTGTGAACAGCTGACCGCACAACGCCTGCTGCACATACTCAGACCAGTATTATCTGAGACTCTAACAAAGACATCCAGACTAAACTCAACATGTACCTCAAGCTGAGGTTCTGGAAGTATTTTTTATTTTTCGACCATGACTAGATGTAGAACAGGCTGCTGACTGACCGTTACTAAGAGTCAGAGTGTTTGCAGATTACACATTCCCAAACCTCTTAGCCCAGTGGTTCCCAAACTTTTTTTTGCTAGGCCCCCTTTTGTTGTACAAGAAAAATGTTCGGCCCCCCCGCACGCGCGCACGCACAAACACATCCTCCAACCACACACACCCATATTCTGCTCCATTGCGGTTTATTTCACACCTCAAACATTTAGTAAACAATTAAGCAAATACAAGTAATCTGCAATAAATTACAGGTAGTAATAAAATAAACTACTAACTCTTTTATGCTACGTCCGCACCTACACGGGTATTTTTGAAAACGCAGCTGTTTCGTCCACACGTAAACGGCGTTTCGAATCACTGAAAACGGAGATTTTTTGAAAACTCCTTTTTTGCGTTTACGTGTGGACGAGGAATACAGAGTTCGTCACGCAACGTCAAAGGTATGTGCCTTTTTTCACGTCACGCTGTACGCCACATTATTGTTTACATGAGATGAATTGCAGAATGGCAGATAGAGACAAAATACTGTTAATCTGACTATTGTCAGGTTTTACACGCTTACATACACACAGTTACTGTCCCTCCATTTAGAAAGGCAGAGGCGTCATGGTGTGATTATTTTACGTGTAGTTGTTTTTTCCTGTGTAATAATATTCAACATTGCTATCAATACATTTTTCAAAAAATGCCTCTCTGTGCAAAATGGGTTTAAAAACATAAACAACTGTAGGATACTGTTTGTCTGTGATTTGAACCGAGGGAACAAATCATGGCAGGATCAGCCTGATGTTATTTTTATCCCACTGTAACTTTACTGTGTAAAGAGCTAACAAAATGTCAGGAGTAGTTAGTCATTACAACAAGTGTTTGTGAACTAAAAATCAAGAATGTGGGATACTGTTTGTCCGTGATTTGAAGAGCCCAGCGGTGCTCCCGACGAAGGGAAAACCAATTCTGCAGGGGAGACCTACCTTTGCACTTGTGCAGGTGAAACCAAAGGGAAGATATGCTTCACCATATTTTCTAGTCTTTGGCTTAGAATGAAGTTGGTTTGGAAACATATTCAGCTATGCTTCATCTCCTGCTTTACGTTTGTGTGGGCCCCACACTTTGGGAGGCTCTGTCTCAGCCTAAATTTTAATTATTACAAATAAGTGCCAATCCCTTAAACTAAACCTAATTCAAATTTTCACCTTAAAAATAAGTCTTCCAACTCAAGCAGGCTTTTTGATGCCAGTGGGGGAAAAAAAAATCAAACTCTTGCAAAATTGAACCTGGCCAGGTCAGAACGGCTGACCTGTTCATGAACCTCTCATTAGCGATATCATTAGCTGTCGCCTGCCGCGGGGTGAATCGCACCGCAGGGATGAGCCTGCAGGTCTGCCTAAATCAACTAAGAGCGGCGGTTTTCATCTCTTGTCTGACTCCGGATGGCCTCCTCCGCTGGCCATGGGTTAATGTGGCTGACCCCCACCACCAGCCACCGTCGGCACTCTCCACCTGCACAGCCCAACAGCTCAGCTCGAGCCATCACTCCAAGCTGACCCGACTTAATCTGTGATTATCTGTCAAACGGGAAGCCATTTATTCCAGATTAATTTATTCATCTTCCTAGTGTGGCTTCCGCTGCGGGGGATTGATGGTGCAATATATCTGAGGGAAAGAGAGCAGAAGATGAGGGCGAGTTCTTGCTTCCGTCCTCCACTCTCTCTGTGAAGGGTGGAGATCAGTTTTACTGCTCTCCTTCACAGTAGCCCCCCGTCAGCCTTCACAGGACAGACAGTTAATCAGCTAATTAAAGCAAAACTCTAAGATTATTAGTAAGGTTCACTGGCCTACATCTTCATCTCAGCTTTAAGTGTGCCTTGCAGATGGGGCATAACTTACTTGATAGTTAATGTCAATATTTCTCCCTAACAGGAAATAGGGAGAGTGTCAGTGTTTCTTCAGCTCTTCCATCTCTTCTGCTCTCTTCCTGTGTTAAAGACATACCCTTAGGTTTTTTGGAAAGTCAGCCCTTTGATCAGCATAATGTTACGCAGCGAGAACATTGGTAGCCTCCTCACGTGCCAGTATTATATTTTTTTCAGAGATTATGTAAAACTATCTGATTTCAAACACTGCACTCAAACATCACCAAACATTGTTGAAATCATCCTAAAACATGATTTCAACAAAAAACATGCTTGCATGCATGCATTTCCTGTATGCATGTAAGGTTTTCTTTACCTGTTGAAAACATGATGAGAGCAGCAGGTGTCCACCAGAAAGGGTTATTTGGTCATTGTGGTGCCGAGGAACAGCAGAAGAAGCAGTGTTTTTTATGGCTTGTCTCTCCTCGCCACCGTTCCCTTGTCTTATTCTGTCTCTCTCTCTGGCACCTGGTATTCTGAGCTACTGAGGTGAACTGGATCCCCATGACTGTGACGGCTCATTACAGAGTTCTTCCTATCCTGTAGCCATGTAGACACACACACAGACTTCTGTCTCCCTCCTTCTTCTGCCTAGTGAGTTGTTGAAGGCTAGCTGCCTGCTTCCATCCGTGTCTTTAAACTTCAACAAAAATCTCTCACCGAGGATTTATGTGCTCGAGGCAGGATGAGACCGCTCGGTCTCACATTTTAGGGCCCTCGGTGAAGGTGTTAAGGAAGCAAGACGAGAAGCAGCGAGGCGGAGAGGTGGGAGTCTGAGAAGATTATTTTAGGTTGGCCCTCTGGCTGCTTGTCTGATGGAGCTCCCAAGATGGTGCCTGGCCTTGCCTTGAAGCTGTGCTTTTGTAGAAGGAGACATCAGTTATGAATCTCTTCTACCTGTTTAATCCCATCTAAACTTCACCCCTTTACTTAGAGTCCCAGGAGTGTCCGGCAGCCTCGCCTCTGTCAGTGCGCCCCAGGGTGGCTGTGGCTACAATGTAGCTTGCCATCACCAGTGTGTGAATGTGTGTGTGAATGGGTGGATGACTGGATATGTAAAGCGCTTTGGGGTCCTTAGGGACTAGTAAAGCGCTATATAAATACAGGCCATTTACCATTTACCATTTAAGGCTATTGCACTCAGCTTATTATACTTAGTGCCCCACTTGTTGTAGGCTGTATAAATGTATTAGCACTATTGTGCTTTCTGAATATGAAAAGGGTCAAGGCGGGTTATAACAGGAGTGTGTTTAAGTGTCAGGCACTTTTTTCCCCAAAGATGAATAAAAGTCTGAGAGAAAAATTTTTTAACAGGTGATTCAAGGACACAAAGTCCTTAAAAATCTATTGCTTCAGCCAGATGCCGGAACACAATAGCGGCACATCGAGTGAGACCGATGGGAGAGGCTTATTGAAAGTCAAGTCAAACATACTTCCTCCTTCCTTCTGTCTCCTCTCTGCCCACTTGTATCTGTTCCTCATCGCTCCCTCTCAGATCTGCTGTCTCCTCTCCGCTCTGTCTTCCCAGATGTGCCGCATTAATTCCACAGCTGCTGTCCCCATTAATGTTCACCGTCACAGCTTGCACACGCTCATTTTCACTGTTTTCAGCCTCCCTCACCACGTCTCTGTGTGTGTGTGTGTTTGAGGGAGAAGAGCAGCAGCTGTTAGCCCTCCGCTTCCTAGTAAAACTATAGTAGCAGCGGTGTGAGGAGGCGAAAGCGGCAGATTTACTCATTCATGGAGGTGTCATCAGCAGCCGCGCTCATGCTTGTCCCTGACTCGTGCACAGGGATGCACACACATGCAAACACCACCACTCCCTTTCCCATTTAAAACAGTCCTGCCTGAGAAGCTTTCAATAATCCCCTCTCCACAGTGGGCTGTTTTTCCAATACATTGCTCTGACCAGTTGAACCCAGTGGACGATATCTGTTCTTTACCCCCAGGCTCCTCTCGAGCCTATTTTGTGTGTGGGTGTGATGGCAAGGCGGTCCCTGCATTGTATCTTAAAATGCAGATGTGCATATATTAAAAATAAGAAAAAAGAAAATTTGAAAAGGCAGCATCCATCACAAGTGATACATTTTTAAAATCTCATTGCATACACATTAATCATTAATTTGTTTGCTTAACAGCGTTGCCTTTCTCGCGGTTATAATAATAATAATAATAATAATAATAATAATAATAATGGATACTTTATTGATCCCCATGGGGAAATTACTTGTTTTTCTCTGCATTTGACCCATTCACTCAGTGAAGCAGTGGGCAGCCCACTAAGCAGGCGCCCGGGGACCTGATGGTTAATATATAAGTGGTTTTATCCAGGCCTCATTAAAGCCTGCAGTAAGTATTAAAGCATTAAACTGATTTGTGTGTAATTTTGTCCTTTTGCAAACTTACCTCTCATTGCCTGTTTGTTCAGCACAGGTCTCTGTCATTCTCTTCCTCTCGCTCTTATTAATTTGTTAATTTGAATGCGGAGGGAAGTAATTGAAGGTCGCACCTTTGTGTGGGTTTCCTAGCTTAATGAAGGATGAAACAGTCTTCATTAGGAGTGTGTGTAATAAACTAAGCAGAATTTGCCGATGCTGTCGAGGTGCACTCTGGGATGTGTGAGAGCTGTTGCTCTTGGAGTTGAAATACTTAATTGCTGGTGGCTCAATTTTTTTGTTTAAAGTTTGATATCTTAAGATTTCACAGTTGTTTTTTGACACCATATATGAGTAACATATGTGTCTACCTAAATAGCAGCTAAAGAAATGCAGGTCATTTAATAAAGAAAGTTATAATAATTTGCATTTAATTATTTAATAAATTTTGGTTTACATGCATATTTCGTTACTCATGAACCTCTTTTCCTTGCAAACTGAGTGCAGAATGTGGGCAAAGTTTCCACCAGCACCAACTGCGCTTGCCCCAAATCAACTTTAGGGTTTTCCAGTAGGTGATAGTACCTGGTACCAGGTGTTTTTCTAGTGTTAGCCGGGGTTCCAGCTGAGCTGAGTCGAGCTGGAAGTGTGACGTCAACAGACAGTATGCCACCTTTTGGCCAGGGAGTGATGTCACTTCATAAAAATAAAAAAAGCAGAGGTTTACCATCAGTTTAGCAGCAGGTACACCATTGCATTGATGTCCTCCATTTTTGTGTTGTGTTTGTGTCACATGATGTCACAGGACTTTTGGGCTGCGTTGCTATAACAACCCCACCCACATCAGGGTGGTGCACAAATGTTATGGAAAATGACTGAAACCGAGTAGAGCCAGTGGAAAAGAGGCATTTGTGTCCTGTTTAGAAGCTTTGTCTTTTGTTTTCACTAACAAATTTTAATTTGCACACACCTTTTACTTTTGCTTTCTGGATAGGTCTACTGCTTGGATAGGTGCATCGTGGTTCGTTATAAATTATACTGCTTCACAGCATAAGTGTTGGATGATGAAAAATTATGATTAAGTTGTGCATTGAAATGTGATGCCAAGGGCTGCTTTACAAGCAACCATATATGAGGAGTTGAGAGTGAGATCTGTCTGTGAGGACAGGCTAGAATGATTTTTAACCACTGAAGTAAGAAATCAGAATCAGAATCAGAATCAGAATACTTTATTGATCCCTGGGGGAAATTATTTTTTGTTACAGTGCTCCATTTTAAACCAACATTAAGACAAGACAGACAATACGCTAACTAAGAATAGTACAATATATACATATATATACATACATACATACAGACATAAGTCACTTATAAATAAATATTTGGAAATATTTGGAAAATATTTATTCGGGTAAGGTTGTTGAAAACCTTAAGGGTAATGGCTTGAAAGTGAGCCCCAATTGAACACATCTGCAAATTATATGCTACAGCCCAACCATTCCAGATTTTGCTGAATTGAGTTGGAGTTTAAGCCTCGCACACTCCTCCAGTAAAAATAGATATCTCATTTTTGAAGAGACTGCATGGTCCTGTTATTGCTAATGGCTACCACTTCTGCCACACTGCTTGCTTGCTGCTGACAGGATCTTAGCTCTGAAGGATTACCGTGGTAGCCAGCGAAATCCTCATACGCAGACACTAATAAACACACAACACAAAACAACAGCACACACACACACACACACACACACACACACACACACACACACACACACACACACACACACAGAGGAACAAACAGCAGTGAGCCGTAAGACTGAGGTTGAGTGTTGGACACGGGGAATCAGGGACTAAGGGGACCCATTGTATCTGAAGCCGTGACCCAGCCCTGCCTGCCTCAGATAACAGAATTACTGCAAATTGAACTTCAGGGTTTTCTCTCTTACTTTGCTTTTCCCTGTCTGCAAATCGCTCTATCTTTACCCGCTGCCCGTGTCACCTCGTCTGTGTCTCCCTTTCCGATTTACGAATGGGAGTCAGAGCCCGAGAGAAAGCGAGAGCGAAAGACAAGAGATGGACACAGACACAAAAAAGATGGATCACTGCTGGTAAACAAGAGACAGAAACGAGCGGCAAGGAAAAGTGAGACCGATGTCTGTGGAAAGCACGAGAGAGAAAAAAACAACGGGAGGTGAAATGCTTGCGAAAGGCAGAAGGCGAGTCAGGGAAAGTACTCGTGGAAAGGCTCTGCACTCCCCCCAACAACTTCCTTAATTAGGAAATATAATATTGAGAGAGGATTGTGGTGGATCAGTTATGGGAGATAATGGTTTTATCTATAGCCACCACACAATTATAAATACAGCTGCCAAGGCCCTTTCCAGGTTGACTACCTGGAGTGAGGAGAAGTGTGCAGGAAAGAAAAGCCTCAGGCTATGATTTGCACAGTGGATTTTAACAGAATTGTATGGAATACTTTTGCATTATTAAAGCCCCCATTAAAGACAAGAAGGAAGAGTGTCTATTAACATAAAACAGGATTTAGACCCCGAAGGGACAGGCAGAAGCAGTGATGAAAATCCATCAAGCCAAATGCTGATTCCGGGCATTTATTGTTAAATTATGCGTTTGCATGAATTAGTTAGAGTGAAGGAAATAAAACAAGGTTGCAAATAAGAAATACTTTTTTGTAAATGTATTATCCCATATTCCTTTAATTGCTAATGCCTAATCTATTAAGGCATTACCCCTGTGATTTAGCATTGCACTTTAATACAATTGGGGAACTGGAGAACTGTTAAAAACAGAATGGTCAGAAGCGAAGCAGAAGAGCAACCAGATATCCGGATTTTCCAAAAGAAAGTCAAAAATGCTGTGTCCTACATTTCCCATAATGCAGCTTAAAAGCATCTCTTCTCATTACGTCATCATTAAAGTTGCTGATTCATTCTGTGACAACTGACATAAAGCAGTTTTCACACAAGTCAGTCACGCCCTCGTGGCTCACAGCCTCTTTGGGTTTAAAGGTGATGGTTTTGGCCAGTTAAGGCAATGTGTGCTCCAGTTAACAGAGCAAAGGGAAGTTGGCGCTCCACCCTGAGAAATTTCTTTTCCAATAGCTTCGAGTGCATCCTGTGTGGCGTATTAAAGAGCCTGCTCCTCACTGATTGAATCCTAAATGGATTTCTCACCCATAAACCCCCAACATTCACAATAACCTTGAGTATTACCATTTTTATACATACCACTCTCCTTCCTCGAAAGGTGCCTATCTATACAGCCGTTAGTATTATGATTGCCTCCTTGGAACAAACTATTTGTTCTCATGTTTGCTCTCTTTTGGGCTTGAAGGAGGAGACGAGTCGAATGCAAGTTGTGAAATTGCTCACAGCGTTGTGAAATCTTTTTCAGCGAGCCAAACACAGAAAAACACTCTGTTTTTCCCAGAATTCAGTGGGAGGGATGTGGGGGGTGCAGAGCAGCGTAACTCTCACATGGGCACTCACCACCTTGGGTTCATTTTGAGTCTTTAGCCGCTATTTTTATTCTCCTCCACTCTTTTACTTCTTCCTTATTGTCTTTTTTTCTTTGTCCGCTTCATTTCCAGCCCTTTCTGTCCTCTGCCAAATGGGAAGCTGTTGTCATCGTAACCACAAGTGTCTTTGGCTTCCTCTTTCTCTGTTCCTGTTTTCCTCGTCTGCCTTTCTGCACGTCTTTCTCTTTTTTTTCCTGCCATGCGATAAATATTTATTTCCATGCCACTTGAGGAGGAGGTCTGAGGTATGATGAGGATGACTTGAGTGGCTTTTAAGGAGCTAACAAAATTGAAATTGGTAGCTGCTTCCTTGGTATGAAGACAGCACGCACACACATACGCTCAGGAAACACATACCCATACATACATGGGCTGAATGGAAGTGGATTGATTGTAGCGGATGCCTCGTACTTTTTTACAAACCTTTCTCATTCACTGAGGGAGGCCTCTGGTTGCTTGCCCTCCCTGGGGGGTCTTCAATATCTGTTATGGGTGGGTGTGGAGGCCTGCACTGTGTGCCAGTCAATTTTAATCATATAAAGCTGCCCTAGTCCTTCACTGAAGCGATGTCAGCTTTATATTCCACTCCTCCTCCTCACTCTGCTGTTGAACCTGAGATAGCATTTTTGAATCCAGTGTGGAAGTTTTACGAGAACAAAGAGCAGACGAAGATACACCTCAGAGATCTGAACTAAAACTTCAGTTGGTACAGTCAGGGGGGTATTTTTTTTATGAAACAGTCTAGCAGCTTTTCTCATGAATTCTTTCTTTAATTTTGTCTTTCTCTTTCAAAATGAGTGCCAAAAACTCCTGTGCCCTCCCTCACTGCTTCCTCCAGTCTGGCATTTCTCAGTGAACCACTGCTACAAATCTTCCGCCCACCATATGGACCGAAATCCTATAATAGTGCAAATTGAATGAGGTGTGTTTGCACACAGTCTCTGTTCCTCATTCGCACAAAAATTACACGCATTAGTAGCCGTGGGACAAAGTGGGCAGAAAGAAGGGAGGACCTCCTTAGCCTGCAGTCTGAGATGGTGCATGGTTGGAGGAGAAGATGCTGTTTTGCATGGCAATAGGCTGATAGTGTGTATGGGTGAAGTCATGGCACTGGCTGGCCATCAAACACAGCCTGAATAGGAAGGAGGCCGGACCCGGACGCTCCATGGCTAATTGTGTTACCCAGAGAAAGCTCAGGCTCGCCTGTTCTCAGCCATTGAGGAGTTGGAGGGTTTGAAGCCTTTCAGGATAAGGTAGAATAGTCCCCGGTCTATGAATGGGCCCTTCCAGAAAGTGAGAAAGGCTTAAAGACAATACAAGAGGAGGAATGTGATTATTGGATTGGACCTTTTTTCCCCCCAGAGATTAAACTGTGTTGGCAAACACACAGTTGAAATAGTTCACTGGTGCTGAAACTGATACTGTCTCAGCTGAATGAGTGGTGGAGTAACATTCACGCTGAAAACCTGGCAAAACAATGAGTCTGTTCAGCACTCCTTAGTGCTAACACTGGCCATGCTCACAATTGGCTTTTGATTACCTGGTATTCATGCCTGATAGAAATCAGTGTTTACTACTGTGCCTTCATAGCTCACCTGGAGCCAGACTTACCATTGGAGACTGTGGTTAATAGCCTTGTCATGTATTCTTTGCAGATTAAATTAGACACAAACTGCTAATTTACCAGCGAAACCTTTGGGAATACAATCAATTTCTCTTCTTTGTTGTCATTTTCCCTCTTTTTCTTTCTCTTTGTGGTCATAATGTACAGCCACTACAAAAAAAGGGAGAACTTCATCTATCATATTAGCGCGTGTCTCCCAGAGTAGTTTTGGAGAAAGAAGCACCAATAACCACCTTCCTGTATCATGTCCTCCACCTTGACTTCTCTGACCTTAGAGGCAGGGATGTTTAACCACAGATATCCTTGAGCCTTGCTGTTTTTATGTCTTTCCTAACCTTTTAAAAAATGTTCTGCTCTGGCAGTGCCTTAGTTTATAATCTCCATCCATCTCTGTCAGCTGGTAACTGCACCCCCGAAAGACATAATCGGATTTTGGTGGCTTTAAACAGCAAATAGCTGCTGTCACTGGACAACCTGCTAGTAACCAGGTTTAGAGAGGGAACACCGCATTTGTCAAGTGTCACTGCAAAAAAGAAAACACCAGATACGGACATGTGTTGTATGCAAGTACACTTGCTCTGTAGTCTCATAGGAATTAACAGAAGCTGTTAGAATGAGATGGAGGGGGGGCATGTAATTTCTTATACTGTCAAGTTGGTTGTACAAGTTAATAGGGTTCCCTAAGCTGAAATGAAGATTTTAAATGTAAGGAGGGTCGGGAGAGTAACCTTTGAGGGTAGAAGCGTTGCTAGTTCATCAGTTTTCACTGACACTCTAAATTACTGGGTCTAAAATGATTCGTTATGTATCAGAAACCACTGATCGAGAGCGCTGGATCAAAAGATTATTTTTATTAAAGAGTCCTGATTGCATTTTCATTTTGATTGATAGTTTCCAACTCTAATTTATTAGTTTGGGTAAATAATCTGACAGCAACACGAGAACTCTAAAAGTGGTTGAGGAAAACCAGTTGTCCTTGGATGGATTGATGCCTAATGAAAGCCACTCAGCAGGTTAACACATTCTATGCACATAAATTGGGAGAAACCCATAATTTTAATTTCACTAGTCTAATGAATAAAAGCCTCTTAAAAAGTTGGCGACACTACACCTTCAGTAATAGCTCAACCCTGTCAGATTAACCAGCGGACTGATATTATTGGGTAGTTATCGATCTATTTATGGCAGATAAATAAAAATAATAAATAAACGAGATGGACAAAGAACTTTTCAACCATGTTTGCTATTGATAAAATGCGTATTTCAGATGCCACAAACACAACAATCAGCTGATCCCAGCAGAGTTGGGTAAAGCGTAAATGAGTAAATAAATAACCATAAACACAAAAAATATAGTGGGAAGTCTGTTTATGCTACCCACATAGCAAAATTGGTATGGCCTGGATCTGGCCCACACAATGTGCTTACACATGGCCCACATACCGCAAAGAATGACGGCCCTTTGGTGGCCCACACATGGGTCAGCAGTATAGTATTGCAACATGGCATTTGGGTCTTCTAACTAAAATAGGAAAATAGGAACATACTGTAAATAGTGTCATCATTGCCAGACCTGGCCCACATCTTGTTGACATAAACTCTGCCATGACACCAGTCAGTCAGAAGTGCCAGCTTGATGCTGGATCCGGGCCAGACCTGTTTTCTATGAGCCTGGGTCACATAAACCAAACCACAATCGGACCAGATGTGGCATGCCATCACATAAACAGTGCCATCTACGCCAGGCCTGGCCCATATCTGGATGACATACCACTTACCATGCCAGAAGTCAGCCAACAGTATCGGCTTGACACCAGATCCGGGCCAGACCTGTCTGCTATGTGGGTGTACTTAAAAGAAAAAAAATCAGACGAAATATCAAAATATCAGATTTTTAAATATCCGATATCAAATATCGATATTGGTCTTAAAAGTTCTGCATCCATCAGACTCGAGACAAAATCTTTAGTTCATCCCACCAGAGCACAAAAGCTGTGATAGTTCACATTATGGATATAGTAAGCCAAGAAAAACAATTAGGACGCTTTCCATGTTTACTACTATAACGAATAGATATGGCCACCACCACAAGGTTGAATCTGCCATTACCCTTTACAGTGTGCATGTGTCATTGCAACAACACTTGCTCGTTTACCAGTTCATCTGTTGATTGGCTCTTGGCAGTAGCGGCCTGACAGCTGTTGTCTTACTCGCTACGGAGTTCTCGTACAGATCTCTATTCAGGGTTTCTTGAGTGCCTGCCTCTCTTTTATAATATCTGAAGATGTTGGTCAACCCTAGATCATTGCTATGCTAGAGAAAATGGGTCAAATCAAACCCAGGGATCTGTGGCAGGTAATGAATTGGAGCAAGTGTTTCCATATATGTAAGAATTGCTTATTTCCTCCTGCCTGCCAAGTGATTTGTGCCGCCTGTGTACCTTCAGCTGGTGAAATTAATTTCAGACGTCTGTATTGTTTGTTCTTGAAAATGAGAAATATGTATCAGACACTTGCGATGTCTCATTCATCACCAGCTCCCGCTGTCCAAGAGTATCTCTCCTCCAAAGACAGATAGATATGGCATTGTATTGTCTGTGGCTGACACCGTTGTCAGAGGCGGTCATTGTGGATGTGAATGCTCCTCTTCCCAGGGACAGATAAAGCAGAGCCCTCTCTCTTTTTCCACTGTAATTGCATTCTGTCTCAGTGAGCTGGAGATGTAACTATCAGATGATATGAGTAATGAAAGTCCTAAAATGAGGTGCTTTCCTTTTCGAGTGTCACGCACAAACTTGTTTGTAGCCAGTTGAGTGAATGGATAGATTATTTGTATGTGTGTCTGAGTGTGAGTGTGTGTGTGCGTCTCTGAGGAGGGGGAAACAGTGATTGGTAATCATTTGGATGGGAGAAATGAGACTCCTCATCAATCAAACCGTGTTCGTTAAAGGTTACGTCGCCACATCTGAGGGAACGTATTCAGCCTTAGCGAGGGGAATAAAAAAGTAATTATCCTTTATCATCAGTGAGAGGAGACTTGACATAATTAGTTTTTTTTAAGCTGATTTGGGCTTCCTTTCCTTGGGGATTAAATATATCAGCTAATCATTCGACTGTTCACCAGCCATCAGGCCTTACAGTCACCCGTCTCCTAACAGATGAGACAGAAAGCTGTCCATGGCTCCGTCTTCCAGCCCGTCTATTGATCAGCCATGATGATCTGTGTTCCACCTCCGTTCCTGCAATTTATCTCTCGCTTCAACTGAACTGTGTTGCTCGTCATATTCTGTCTGGATGTTTTGTGTCTTCATGGTCTGACATATAATGCTTCCATTCCTCCGATAATGTAATGCGAGGGCTTTGGGGACAGCAAGCAGAAATAATTTTCCCTCAGGCATCAGTAGAGTGTCAAACTGTACAATAATAAATCTATGTTATTATTGTCAAGGTCGCATTGCTCAGAGCTCACAATAGTTGTATCTTCATCGTTGATAAATATTATACATATGCTGGTTTATAAACCCATTTTAAAGTGACGTGTGATGTATCTGTGCCTGCTGCTCCTAAAGCCTAAACTCAAAAAATCTGAAAGTATTACATCCTAAAATTTTCTCTTACAACAGAAATACTGTTATATTAAAAAAAAAAAACGTGTCAAGGCAGCTCAATGCTTCAAAACCCAGTTTCATTCTCATGTTTCCTAATGCTTAAGAGCCTATTTCACTCAGGTTTTACTGTGAATATAGAAGTATTTCACCTAATTAAATGCGGTCATTCAGTGCTGTTAGAAAACTTTGTGCTATGATTGTAACAATGTTAATATTACTGAGGGAAAATTGAGTGCCCTTGCTGATTAAATGTGTAGTCTCTCGCACAAGGGAAAAAAAAATCTGCATCATTGCCTTATTTAAACAATCAGAAAGTAAGAAACTGCATTGATTTTGAGGTATAACTAGCTACTTTTGTAGTCCAAGCTTTAGTTTTTTACCAGCTCCTGGTGGACAGATCTGTGGCTTTAACTGCCAAATGAGCAGGTCAGTTAATCAGAGAATTTTAGATCAGCAAAAATGTTGTGTTGAGTGCAGGAAGAGTGAATCGTTGAAGCTGTGGATCAGAAAACCAAGAAAATAGAGGTAAGAAAAACTGAAGGCTTGTTGCAAGTTCTGCTTGATTTTGTCACTAAAAGACTTCAGTCTGCTACTCCAGTGAAAATTTTTATTGTATTGTATTTTCATAGAGTTAGTGGAATCACAGGTAAAGACTTACAGATATAGGATTTTTAAAACCAATACTCATATTTGGTGATTTAAAAGTCACATAGACACTTGTTTGTGCCATTTCAAAGTCGTGTTTTGCAAGCAGGGAAGTTGGAGCTCCCTCTGGTGGACAAACTACGCAACATCAAAGGGATTACATAGTTGAAAGGGTGTTTCTGCCGTCCCGTCTACTTTTTACCCCGTCAGCCTTTAGTATTGTCGTCACCCAGCCGGACGGGTGGGCAAGCAACGTGGACACCCAAGTTTGCGAATACAATAACTCAAGAACAAAGTTCGAATTTTGAAAGTTCGAATCTCGGTAACCTTGACCTCAAGGTAATCAGAGCAAAGATGAGTCTAATCTATTGATGCACACTGTTTTTACATGTGTAGACCGTATTCATACATAGTTCTGCTACCAGTGCAAATGTTACAAATTTTTACTGCCCCGCAATACTAGTAAATACTTGTAAACTTTAATCAGCCCTAAGTAATGTTGGAAAAACTTTTATCTTTGACTTTTTATGCCGTTAAACTCACACCATGCCTTCAACATCCTTCACTTTGACATTTATTTGAAAAGTACAGGTGAATATGTTATTGGTGACAGCTACCTGAAGTGCCGATAGCAGTCTTGAGATATCCCATCCTGAGAGCGAGCTACGGTGATTTTGAATTAGAGGAGGACAAGGATAAGGTGGCCTCTCTTCCTGCCATCATGAAGCTTCTAATTACCTGCCATCTTCCTTAGTCTCCTGGACTTCACACTGGGTGTAAAGACAGAGCGAAAGAAAGAAAAGAGAGGAAGAATTATGGAATGAAGGCAGAATGAAGGAAGGGGGTTGAGAGACTGTAAGAGAAAAAGAGAGTGAAAGCCTAGTGAAAATCCATATACATGATTTATACCAGTGCGACTGTGCGCGGTAGGCAGGAGTTATCTTTTATTTATGAGGGCATCAGCGGCAAAGCGCCCAGATGTTAAGCTGTGTGGGGATCTCATCTAGCCAGAGTCACTCTCTGGCAATAAAGCAAGAAGGTAGGCTGTTCGCAGGAGCTGGGGAGGGCGGAGCAGAAATGTGTGTGGAAGAGAGAAAGGGCTTTGTCTCCTTTGACAGAACGCTTTAGGCTAGATAGTCGTGGCTTTAAGCGAAAGCCTTAAAACTTCAGTTGGATTTGTTACAATTTGTGAAAGTAGAAACTCAGAAAAGGTGAAAAACAAGCATTGGGTCATTTACCGGACGGGCTCATTTTCTACTCCTCCATTATTTATCTGCCGAATACACCACACTTGTTGTTTTCTCCTCTGTCAACAGCTCATCAGAGAGGCTGAGGATTCATTATGGAAATGAAGCCTTCATTGTCAACCTTTGGAAATCAGATGCAGGATCTCGACTCCGAGCATCATCATCATCATCATCAATCTAACCTCACATTAACACGGCCTGGATATGAAAAACAATCCTTGCAGACTAATAGCTCTAATAAAGACGGGTTGCTAATGTCACGCTGAAGCAACCCAAGGGTGGAGGTTCGCGTCAGGGCAGCGGCTCACGCTTTACATGTTTGCGCTAAAGCAGGCTTTTTCATAACACGCAAATATTTGTGACAAATGCCTAACAGCCGCGGGGCTGAGCGCAGAGAGATCTGTGAACTGTAACAGAAAGGAAAGGTTACACTATGACCGGGTCACACGAACCCTCCAGCTACACAGCAGGTCCAGCAGTTGTGTTAGTTTTAATCTTGGCTTCTGCAGCGCTGCAGCAGCCTGGGCTGGCAGGTTAACCACATTTCATGGATCATATAACCACACTTTGGTCATATTTGAAAGGACCTATGTGTACTTTAAGTCCTCGTGCTATTTTTCACATTTCTGTTCTTGTTTATTCTAGGCTGTACTTGCCTTGTTCGTATGCAGGGAGCTGGAACCATATTTTCAAAACCTAAAACTACAAGGTCAATAACATCCTGTTTGTCGCCTGTAAAAGGAGCTGAGTCTCACAAAATGACCTTGAATGAAAGATGCTACTCGGACTGAAAATATTCAGTGTCAGCTTAAGAAAGTGAGTTTGCCGCCATTGTAGGGCGACCTTAGGATTTGATGGCGGCTGTTAACTTACCCCACCACTCCTGTGCAATTATCTCTATTGGAGTACTTAGTTACATTAAATGGACAGTATTCACATGACATTTCTTGGCTCTTGGAGTAGGTGCTTATGTTATACGATGCTTTTAGCTGCAGATTCTTAATAGGCCATTCTCTATTAGCAATTACCAATGATAAAGAAAGGATTCGGCAAATGCTACCAGTTTGGGATTTTCAAATATCTCCATCTGCCTCAAAGAGATCAAAAGGAATGCTGAAACATTTCTGTTTTTCCACTTGCGTAACCAGGGGCATCCTCTGTTACATGTTTGATAACAGAAATCCATATAGCTTTCATATCAGCTTTGCTCTGCTGCTGCTGAAAGCTATAATCCCAGTCGCTCACAAATGGGGACTGTCTTCTGTCTGCTGGAGAAGTGTTTCGGTGTGTGCAGGTGTGACTGTGTGTGCAGCGTGCTGAATGCAGACACACACACAAAGAGCCCCTCCCTACTGCTTGTTGAAGCCTGGTCATGTTAAAACGCTGACAAATGGCTGTGTCTGCCAAAGACAAAATAATAAGTCCGGTGCAGAGAGGACGGAGAGTAAAATGACATACTAGTGTTTATCTGTTATCATGGTATTTATTTTAATATCATGACTTGATTCAATTTTGTTACATGAATTAACACGACGATGTCTCTGTTCAAACAGCTGATAATGGAGCGATCATGTTTATTTTGTTAAAACACTGACTTAAAGTCAGTACTGTACAGGATTCATGGTGCCCTTATAGATGTGCAAGTTTCCAATTCCACAGCCACTATTTTACCCCCATACCATTGGAGTTGCAGACTTTTAAACTGAGCACTGATAACAACCTGGCTGGGTTTTCTCCTCTTTAGTGCAGATGGGGCGTCCATATTTTCCAAAAAGAACATCAGTTTGTCTGATCACTGAACAGTTTCCCACTTTGCCCGAGTTTATTTAAACGAGCTTTGGCACAGAGAAGACAGTTGCTTTTCTAGATCACATACACATATCACTCCTTTGCACGATAGAACTTGGGCCGTGTTCACAGTGATTTCTGGAAGTGTTCCTGGGCCAACGCAGGGATGTCCAAGACAGAATCATTTCTATTTTATATGCAGTGTAGTCTGAGCTAAATAGTTTTTGTTCCTCCAGCTGTTGCTTTTTAATCCTACCTAGTCTATCTCAGTGGTCCCCAACCCCTGGGCCACGGACCCGTACCGATCTGTGAGTCGTTCAGGCCGAGTTGAGGCTCGGGTGTGAAATATATGGTTTTTCAGGGTTTTTATTGTTAACTCTGTTTCCCTGGATCTTTTCCTGTGTTGTAGTTGTGTGTCTTATTTTGAAAGAAACCAACCAGAGAGTGGTAAGGGGCAGAGAGGAGGCTGTTACTGTCAATGTGGTTGGCGCATTTCAGGAGTGAATTTCACAGTGAATTTGCGTCTATTGTTATATTTACAAAATACTGCAGTTTTTGTCTTGGTCGTATCATTTTATTTTGTTGTATTTATCTGCCACGCCTTAAAGGCCAGTCTGTTATCTGTCTGTCTGTCTGTCTGATGTTAAAAGTTACTAGTTGTTTTCTTCTGGCTGGATTTTAAGGGCCATTTAAAATAATAGCTTTTTGTTTAGTTTTTGTTTTACATCATCTGCCTTTGGATGCTGCATTTGGGCCCTTCTGTACACACTCCTCATCAAGACAGATCAATCCTCTAATAATATATTAGTTCAGTCTGAACTACAATACTCAAAAAAATAGTGTCATTTTCATCTGCTGTAATTCATATGCGGCAGTATGGCTCTGCTCTGCAACCTCACTGCTTTTCATCATGCATACATGGAAAGCGTGAGGCGGGGAGAGCAGCAGGACCGGCACAGAGCAGGCGTAAGTGACAGCAGATATGAATGCTTACATACTTCCTCACCCCGAGTCACAAATCAGTTGGGAAAGACAAACTATGAGAAGCTGTTATGCAGCAGAGAACATTAAATCTGATAAGAATGGAGGAAATGTTCGAGATGCTGCTAGCTGTATCCAGTCTGCTGTTATTGTATCCTTAGAAAACACATCAACCTGTATGGATTCTACTCCCCATAAAAGCTCTATTATCATAATGTCCCTGGGCTTGGCACCCCCATCCCATAGGCCAATGGGGTCTCTGTTTCACCGCGCTGATAATAAAAGGTACCTCGGAGCCTCCCCCACACCTCCGGGTTTAGCCCGCTTGGTGTTGGAGCATTATTGGAATATTATGAGCAAGTGTGATGCACGCACGTGTGTGTCTTTGGCTTGTTTGCACACAAAAAAAGCAAGGACAGATGCAACAGAGGACTAATTCATCGTCACTTAATGGGATTTCAGTAGGAGCTTGTGTTGTTGACAGTTTACTGTAACCACCTACCTCGGGGTGAATTATAAAACGGCTGAGAGTTGCTATGAGTGGTTGTCACAGTGGAGCTGGTCAGACAAAGAGCTGGGTTCTCGAATAGCACCCCACACACAGACGATAAAAAGAAACAAACAAAAAAAAACACAGAGACAGAGCTCCATGTTGCTAAACTCTGTCTCACAATAACGCCGACACATTTTTAGAAAATTGTGTTTGGTCTGGCCCAATTAAATTATTATTCACACTAGTTTGCATTAAAACAGAATTTAAATGGGGCTTAATACGATTTAAAGAAAAGGCAACGTCACAGCCGGACCACCTACATGCGCACACACACGCATGCACGTACGCACAATCTGAAAACACATGCACACACGTTGTATAACCAACAAGACTGAGAAAACAGCACTTCCCAAGTCGCAGGGAACCTTAATTTAATTTGCCATTGTTTGCTTCAAGATGAGACAAGGTCATTTGCATTTCCTCTCTGAGTACTTTTTTTAAGCTGTTACTCAGCCCACCAGTAGAGCAGAGACACACACGAGAGGCAAAAAAGCACCAAGAAAGCCTAGGCTTAGATAAAAAAAATAAAAAAGCATTGTTTTGGTGTGTGTGTGTGTGTTGACTGCTGGAGGTTGTCTGTGCCTACGTCTTTGTCTGTCTCATTATGCAGATACACAAGGTTACACTGGCTGCCTGCTGGGTGTCAGTGTGCATTAGTTGCAGTGTTTTACTATCTGTGCTCAGGTCTCCACATGAACATGTGCATCGCAGACAGGACTATTAAAAGCCAAGGTGCGCCCTCACCCGAGCTGTCTGTCAGTGTGATTGGCTGGCTCCGCGTAATCGATGGAGCCTGGCCCACAGGCCAGCCACCTAAATCCATACAGACGGCTGGGAAAGATGAGATGGTGGTGGAAACCATGAAATCTGTCAAACACACACACACACACACACACACATACACATACACACACACACACACACAGAAACTCCCGCTGCACTCTGTGTTTAAATGGCCCCCCACTGTTTAAGACCCCATCGATCAGTTAGCGAGCGTGTGGCATTTTGACTTAAACCGTGCATGGATAATGGGCTTGGCAACTACCATACAGATAGTGTGGGACAGCAGCCCAAGGAACAGGCAGAGTGAGGGGAGGCGCTCATTAATCCAGGGGTGAGCTGACATGCCTTGACATTGCCAACAGGCTGCAGCTGGATTGAGGAGTATCTGGAACAGCCCCGCGCGCTCCCATCTCTGCCTCACCCCTCTTTGAAGCAATGGCCTGGCCTGGTCTGGTGCAGTTGACTGCCAAGGCAGATGGTACATTGGGTGGGTACAGGCCGGGCATGAGACGTGCATGGGCAGTGATGTAGGTGATGGAAGCACACAGACATGCTTTGGCTTGAGCTGGTCGCGCTGCTCAAATTTACTTAGTGGGGAGGGTAATGCCGGCTTCACGGCTGTGCATTTGGGATGACATTAGCAAGCCGAACAGTGTTAGGGGAGATGTGAGGATTGGTAGCCCACGATTTTTCTGTGTAAACCTGGGATGTGACCCTGCAAATGGCCCAATCTAACAGACAAACATCACTGGACATCAGTGTTTGTCCTGCCGTGCAGTCTCTCATGGGCAGCTGATTCTGTGTGTAGGACTCCTCACGGATCAGCATGTCATAATTGACACTGTGGCTTTTGACATTTCCAGCTGGACCACAATCACCTAACTTGACATGGCAGCCATCCTAAAGAGAGAAACTGAACTGCGGTACCAGATTAACATCAGTTGATTGGGTACAAACAGCTTTTGATGACTAATGATAGGTCATTTTAATAAACCTAAAGGTATAATAGAACCAGTTTGCTTCCCTTATGGCTCTACAGCCCTTTATAGAGATGGGTTTGCAGATTTCATCAGGTCTGTTAAAGCGACAGTATTTTATCATTCCACAAAAGTCGCTTTTCCTTCTTATTTTTTTCTTTCTAAAGGATGCACGTGACTTTGTAAGACACGACTGCACGCGCACAGAAGAACCCTGGCCAGTCATTCACAGTGAGCGGCTTTACAGATGGTTTTATGGTGATATTTAGCTCACACATTCATCACGCCCTGCTGTCGAGATCTTTAAATGCAGGTCCGCATATTCAGTTTGTTTTTGCTGTTCAATCAATGGCAGCGCCGACAGGGTCTTTCACCTCTGATGCACCAGCCCTGCAACGCCTCCGTGTGTTCCCGCAAAATTACACCATCATTACAGACTAAGCACACACACTCACACTCACACACACACTAGTTTCCAAACTCAATAAACTAATCACACACCCACTACTAGCCAAATGGACATCAATACGCCACAATCGCAAATGTCAACGCTAATGAATGTAAATGTATTCGGTGTAAACTTGCACACACGAGTTGAACTGTTGCAGGGGAGACGGGTGAAACAGCGAGCCGAGGAAATGTACTGTAGCTCGACCAGACCTCATCCTCCTCTTTCCCCCTCAGGTCCGGCTCACTGAGCTTGACCTTGACCTTTCTGTGGCAAAACAACAAGAACAAACAAAAGAACCCCTCTTTTGGGGAGACTTTATCATTTTGTCTCAGCAGATTTCTGTTCTCTTTTCTAAGTATACAGATAATTTTCTATGCATACACAGTCTCAGCACATCACCCCTCATTAACTGAGATGGGCACCAAATTCGGCTGCTTAATTATCCCAAAACACAGAGAGGAGAAAATCGCTAATGACAGGCAGTATGATTGACATTACAACTGAGCGCGGTCAGAAGCGGCACATGTATATCTGTGTGAGCTAAACCCATTCTTTGAAACACAAAGTGTTGCTGAGCAAAATCTGGACCACATATGGCTATATTCTTGTAAACACCAGACACTTGCATTCTAATTAACCCTCAAAATTGCATGAACTGCAGGCCACAGTTTGTGTGGGCGTGCTGGGCCAGCGCTATGAAAGAGAAACCTTATCGTGGTCTCATTGCTGGGACCTGAAGCGTAGAAGGAGACATCTGATAGGCTGACTGTGCTTGCTGCCACGAGGTTCCTCTGAGGCTGTGCCGTTTCATATCAGCTCTGAGGAGGGACGGTGATGGTCTCATTGCCACTTTTTTTTTTTTTTGAGGGGGGGGCGTAATGGCTAATTAGGCATTTCATGACTAAAGCTGCATGGCTATTCTCATTACATGCTACTCAGTACTCCCAGAGTGCTGCAGCATTATGCTGAGGACAGGGAGCGGCCTCAGTTTCCAGTGTCTGTGGCTGTAAATTCTCTAGATTTTTTAAACACTAACTGCATTAACTGTTCATTCATAGCTTTTGGCTTTGTTGGAGTGATAATAACAACATCTCCCACCCCATCCTGTGTAGATGTTTATTTGATTGTTCAAAGTCGTTTCTCCCTGACGTGATAGACGTCCCTATAGATGTTTCTGTCAGCTTAAGTCCTCACCAAGGCCCTGGGTCATTAAAGTGGTGTCTGTCAAACACCCTCCAAATTAGATACAGCATCATTTCATTCAAAGTGACAGTGTGTGTGTGTGTGCTGCATGTGTATGAGAGAGAAATTGGTTGGGGTGTGGGGTTTTTGTGCTGTTGCTTAGTGATAAAGCCGCTAATAGAGTAGCCATTGAAGATGTTAACCAGTCTTTATGCTGCCTGAAACCCCAGTTATCAGGATATTTTGACACTAGAGAACACATCGCAGTGTTTATGTGAAATTGGGATTGTTGTGTGCATACATGTGTATGTGTGGAGGTGGAAACAATGCATTGTTGTTGTTTTTTTTGGTTTGCTGTGGCCCTGTGTTTAAACAAAGGGTTTTTTGTTCCAGACATGCACGAGATGCTCTTGGAGTGTTTGTGCACAGTTAAAGAGAAGTGCTGATTTAAAGTCGACAACAAGGGCCCTCCCCTGTTATTGTAGCGTGGCCAGTCAGTTTCGCACCTGCCTTTGTCTTCCGTGTATTCATCCTTCGTACAGATGGTGCGACAATGAAGTGGCCCTGTGTCTCTGTTTGATTACTGCATCTCCAAAATAAAGGCGAACGCTTTAAAAACCTTTTATTTATTTGTTTTCCTCACATTGTGAAGTTTTGTGACAAGAGATAAAGTTGTACTTGCTCGTTGTGTGCAAGGTTGTTGAAGTCTTAGATACTTGCATTAAAATAATCTTTTCTCACACAACTTAAACAGAATGGCTGTGGTTGAAATTCAGAGAAGACTGTGCACGCATGAGTCTCTGGGCACCTTGCAGGAAATCAAGCTGTGACACTTGTGCAGCATGTTTTCACTGCATCAGCAGTCAGAGATAACAGCCCTGTTTACGCTGCCCGGGCTGCCTCGCCATTCTCCCGTGATAGCACTTAATAGTTGCACACAAGTGTGGAGACACCTCGCTGTGTCAATTGAGAGGCAACTAGTGAATATCTGCATTCAGCTGCAAAAGGGCAGCCCAGCTATACTGCAGTTGAATGGGTTTGCAATTGAAACCAAACCCTGGAAAGTAAGAAGGACTCAGGTATGTCGTGTCGAGTGCTGGAGGTGTAGGGCTAACGTGATGTTCTGCAGTCGGTTTGATCTTCTGCATTATACTCCACACATAAACCGCCAGGTTACTGCCCACCCAGTTCACCTCTGTGACCTCATACACCAGAGTGTGATGATGAGTTCCTGTGCTGCTCCTGATAAATTGCTCAGTAAGGCCGGCCTGGAACTGCAGAAATTGCATCTGTCTCCACAGCAGATATACTAGCCAGTGCAGCTTATTGGTTAGCGGTGGGGGGAGGTGCTGTGTGTTATATAGCGTTTTATCCAGATTTGTATTCTTGTCCGACAGAAACACTCGAGAACCAGTGCCAAGATCAGAAGAAACTAGAATACAAATAAATGAAATGGTTCATGAAAGATTAAAGAAAATAACACAGTGTGAGCCCTGGCTCAGCAGTAGGATAAACTGAACCATGCACAAACCACACAAACTGGATTGAGCGGCTCAGGAGTCGGTGCCACGCTGGTTCACCAGCTGCAATTCTTGGTATCCTTAACCCAGAGAAAAAAAAATACCACTTGGATTCCTTTTCTTGTACTTATCCTGTCATGGGGTCTGTTGTCACCATTACCCAGTTATTATACTCTTCTGTCATCTCACAGTGAGTCCACTCCAAATATCAGCTTGTTGTGATAGCTGTGATCGATGGACAGTCAACATGTCTGTGTGTGTTTTCAGGGGAGGCGCTGTTCAAACTGGCTTTTGGAAGAGAAAAAACGTGCAGTGCAGATCAGAAAAAGGCAACTGATAATAAACAGTTTGTAGTTATACTACTGGAGAACCTTGTGTGTGTGTGTGTGTGTGTGTGTGTGTGCAGCACTGTGCCATAAATAATTCACATGACAATCACTTTTGTGAATCATTAACCGAAGCTGCATGTCGGGGGTTTTAGCCTGCAATAATTTCTCCTCCTTTTGCTTTCCGGAGTTGCCTCCATCTCTGAATACTTTGTTCAACGTTGTCACGGTTCTGGGTCCGTTGGACCCAGTATTTTGAGTTTATTATGTTTTGGTTTATTTCTGCTTCATGGATTGTTTTCTTCTCGTAGTGATGATGATGATGATTATTTCTTGTTTCTGTTTATCCGTGCTTAAGGATTTGTTCTCAGTTATATCTCACGTTTAGTTTAGTTCAGATTCCATGTGTCATTCTGTCTGTCTCTCAGTGTAAAGTCTGCATGCTTGTTTTGTAATTCATGTTTCCTGTTTTATTGTGAAAGTCTTTGTCTTATGTTAGTGTGTGCAGCTTAGCTCCCCCGTCTCGTTAGCCCTGATCTCTCCCAGCTGTGTCTCCCTCCTGTTGCCGATTCCCCCGTTACTACCCTGTGTATATAAGCCCTGTGTTTTCCCATGCTCAGTGTCGCGTCGTACCCTCAGAATTATGCCTGTGTGTCCTTGGTCTCAGTGTTCCATCCTCACTCCATGTTTGTTTTTCTGCCAGCAATAAAGCTGAGGTTTTTTGAGTTTCAATTCTGTGTTTGAGTCCTGCATTTGGATCCTCATCTCTGCCTGCCCGCACACAGAGCCCTGACAAACGTCTTTCAAGCTGTCAGTTTTGGCGCGATGGAGGCTCAGAGGGCGAGACAATAAGTATGTGTGATTAAGCCCCAGAGTCACGCCTCAGTGGACCGAGGTCACTCTCTGACCCTGACCACTGAAGCCCTGCATGTGTGTGTGTGCGACGGGGAGAAAGACGAAGGATTAAATAAAGGAGAGTGCGACAGACTGGTATTACTCTGCTCCCAAGAAGGGTCAAATGTCGCCCAGCCACACACAGGCCAGCCTGTGTGTGTGTGTGTGTGTGTGTGTGTGTGTGTGTGTGCGTGTGTGTGTGTGTGTGTGTGTGTGTGTGTGTGTGTGTGTGTGTGAGAGCAGCTGAGCCACCACTGTTCTGACTGCTCTCACTGCATTAGCGCTCCTCTCCCTCGTGTCTCAGTGGTCGTCTTGATTACCTCTCTGGTCATCCTTGTTACCTTCATTTACAGATCTGAAAGCGTGTGATCGATTAAAGGAGAGATGGGAGGCATTTATCCGCACTGCCAGGGTGGAGGTAAATTTTTGATTGGCTCCACAGATCAAAGAGAATATGATATGTGGGTGATTAAAGAGCAGGATGAGCTCTCTTCCTTTAAGCAACAAACTTCAGAAGACCAAAGAGATGATGCAGGGTGAGGCTGAGGGGGAACTGCTAAAAGTCACTTATCCACTAGAGTGGACAGCACTTAAAGAGATGTCATTAAAACATGTGTGTGTGCACCTGTCTGTCTCAGTCGTTGCTGACAGAGCGAGGCAGGGCTCATTAAAAATGTAAGAGATGCAAAAGCAAACGGTTTTAAGGTTGAAGAGTGAAAGGCACCTAAATTCTCAGTGTGATGCAGTGTGTGCAAATGCAATTATTTTAGCGCTCCGTGCATCATGTGTCATCGCCTCTAAAGTGAAAATATTAGAACTTGTGGTATTAAAGAAGGTGAATAATTTATACGCGTATTTCATGGTTACTAATGGGTTGTAGAAAAGTCATTCCCACAATGACTGCTTATATAGTATGCGAAGAGCATTTGAATGGGAACCAGTAAATTACTGTTTACAAGTCAATTTAAATGCATTGCTTTGAGGGAGTAATCAAGTGTGGGCCCAGCTGCAGACACCATAGAAGACAGAATGGCAACAGTGGCAAAAATGTAATGTATACAGCAGCTCGGAGAGAGGAGGTCCGAAACATAAAACCAAAAGTCCAAATCCAGGTACAAAGGTATGGAAGCCCGTTTCCGCCACTAAAAAAAAAAAAAAAGCTAGTATCCATAACTCGAAATTTCGATTTATTATCTCGAAATTTCGAGAAATATAACTCGAAATTTCGAGTTACTTTTCTCAAAATTTCGAGTTAGCTCTGCCAATCAAAAATATACGTGAATGAGGTCGCTTTCTTGTTACCCGGAAGCATATGGCGCAGGACCGCGCACTCAAAAACGGATCCCAACAAATTAAAGTATGTTTGCTGATAGTAACACCATGTGATTCAGCTAATAACACAGGGATTTCATCATTTGTGAAGCCAGGCTGAAAACACTCAGCAATCTGTGCATTCACGACTATAATACCGGTAGCTTAGCTGTAGCATTTGTAGCTGAGGGCTTCAGCTTCCGGGTAACATGGAAATGACGTCATTCACGTAGATTACTGATTGGCAGCGCTAACTCGAAATTTCGAGTTGCTTTTCTCAAAATTTTGAGTTAATATGTCGAAATTTCGAGATAATAACTCGAAACACTACTTCCAGTGTTGATTTTTCTTACCTATTCCTAACATTAAGTGGCTAAATCTGGTGATTAAAGCTCCCACAAAATCAAAGATTTGCTCCTGCAACCCTGTAAGCCACCAGAAAACACTTTAGATATTACTAATCATTTGTTACCAAGAACTTGCACGATTTCCTTTGTGCAACATTTTTTTTTTAACTGAAAGAGGCAAGCAGGAATGGTAGACAGAGGAAGGAACTACAGAGCGAAAGGGAAAAGCCCATCTAATCTAAAGGCTTCATCTGTGGCAGGCTGCTGTGGTGCTCCTTCTCTTGTAATGAACTTGATCCCAGAGATCTGCTGATCAAATGGTCTCCAGCCAGTGGCACTCCAATTTGAGAGACCAGCCAACAGTGGAGGACACAGCCATTACAACTGACTTTTTACTTTTAAGAAGTCAGCCCACAAAATACCATTTGCAGAGTATTAAGAAGAAAAATCCCTTTGTTCTCGTTCCCATGGGCCTTTGTGAATTTCAACACTTGAAAAAAAGACTCTTGATGCAACCCTGAAATGTGAGAAATTGTAACATGCACAAGGCTGAAAAGCATAGTCTGTTTACCCGGTTAGAAATCCACAACAAACAAAGACATTCTACTCCTAATAAGACGCATTGAAGCAAGGATAAGCTTAGTGGGGGGCTACTGAGACACGCAACACACACAAAGAAAGCTGTTAAGATCCCTGGGCAGTTGTAGAGACTTTCTGCTGGAATGTCCATCCAACCCTCTTTAAAATCCTGTCTGTTATATCTGCTGCACATGTCTGAAATCAAATACGCCTGTAGAAGTTAACAGTTATGGAAAAGCATCCTTTTCTTTGGTTTTAACTTTTCAATAGTTTGTCAAATTTTCAGCTGTATTTTTATGAATCCTGTCTGATGTGGATCCCCTGTTGTGTCTCGTCTATGCCTTAGCTGTTTGTTATTCCTGACCGACAAACATGCACGAATACACAGACACATCTAAGCCTGCTCCAGGTCCTCCCACTTGGTACACTGTGGTGAAGGCTGAAGGTAATGGTTTCCATTTTTCCTTAATGCCAGTGTGTCAGGGAGGGATGGCAGGCCAGCGCTTCATTACAGCAGCACAGCAGGGCCCCCGTGTCTCCTGTAGGGATTCATTATGTTGCTGCCGCCCCATCAAACACACCCAGCTGTATCCTGCACTCTTCATAAAGGTTTCTATATATCGTCAGATAATGATCACCCAGGACGGTGCCATGGAGCAGGACACGGGCCTCCTCTGTGCTGCGAGGCTGACACTTCCTCTGAAGAAAGCATCCTGCCTCAGCCGTGTGCACAGGCGGCATCGGCCTCGAAGCTGAGCCTAACTGAACTTTTTGTTTTAAATACAAAAAACAAGCACACATCAGTATATTTTAGAGCTTTGCAACCAGCTATGTTTCACTCAGTTAGTCTCTGCACACCAAGGCCAAACATAGATTGTGCAGACACAGCTTCCACAGCCGACATACCACCTGCTAAACAGACAGCACTGTGCTTTCACTGATCCTCAGAACAGAAAGTATTTTCATCACTGTAAAAGCCCCTTAATATTGCATAAAATAGCCAGTAGTAGTTAAAACGCATTTTAAGCACATCAGGTCCATTTTTTCCCCTATTTTACTTCTTTTCTATTGAAATAAAGCAACAAAAGGAGAGAGGTGCATGCAGTAATACAAACACACACACACAGATCATACACAGGAGCACCCATTTATTACTTCCACGTGCAGAATCCACAAGCAACACAAAGAGGCTATATTTCAAAACGCACACACTAACTGATTAATGGCAGCTCATAAATAGTTACTGGGCCCAGGTGCAGGGCTCTTGCTTTTCTTTTGTCTACAGCATCCTTGTGCACATCACATTCATACTGATCCACTTTCTCTTTTCGGCTCCTTAGTAAACCGCGTGCTGCCAAGGCAACACTTTTAAAAAACTGACTGTGGATGCAACATTAATTTCCACAACAAAGGTGAATTCCTGTGGCACTTTCTCTTTTTTTAAATTCACTTTTTCTCACTTGGGTTGCTGGGTCGTCTATGCATAGAGCGAGCTCTCTAACCCCAGGACGTAGGAAAGTCATTTAAAATACATTCTGCTATTTGAAAAATGTGTGCAGCAGTCAATTGGAAAATAAGTACTCTGTTCGTACTCCACCTAATGAATTCATGCACTTTGCACTTTTCATTATACCTGTGGTGTTCTGTGGGGGGGTTGTGAGTTCTAAAATGTAGTCTGACAAAAATGGGCTGGATGCATGTTTATGTAAAAATATACTATACATTTATTCAACGAGATCCAGTGAGTCAATAAAAGCTTTTGTTAAGAAGTACAATAAAATTAAACGACTGTCCTTGATGCTGCTTAGTGGTGAGGTTTGAATAGATACACCGGTACAGTCATCCAATGACTGTTTGTAACTTTGCTAACAATAGATATACATCCTTTTTTTTAAAATATGTGGTTGTTTTTAAATCTCTTTGTGGTGATTTTTGTCGATATATGATGGTTTTGCATCTCTTATATTATTTTACCTTTCTATGCATGTATTTATCTCGTTGCTCTATGAGGTTGTTTTGCATCGCTCCGACACTTCCTGTGCCTTTGCTTTCTCTTTCTTTTTCTTGGTTTTGCATCACTTTATATCAAGCTGTTTTGTTTTTTAACTTTTGACCCTCTTTTGGTTGTTTTGCATCTCTCTGTTGTCATTTTCTGTCTTTGTAGTTTTGTTTCTTTGTAGTCATTTTGTCTTCATCAGTTTGTTTTACTTCTCTTTGTTGTTGTTTTGTCTCTCTGTGAGCGTTTTCTTCTCTCTGATGTTTTCTCTGTCTTTTTAGTTGTCTTCCTTTTTGTTTTTTTGCATCACTTTTAGGGCTGCCACGATTAGTCGGCTAGTCACGATTACGTCGACTATCAAAATCGTCGACGACTAATTTATTAGTCGACGCGTCGTTTGAAGCTTTGTAAGATCACAAAAGACGCAGCAATAAGTAGTAGGATTTAAGAGTGTAATAACGGACTGAAACAGAAGATGGCAGCACTGCATGTACAAGGATGCCAGCTGCCGTTAAACCCCGAAGAAGAAGAAGCTGTGTCCCAGACACCGCTATGTGTCATAGCGGGGCCCAGCTCATTTTCTAACAATGGGGGCAGCTAGTTAGTTTTACTCTTATTATTCTTTCTGGGTCACAAAATAAACGTTTAACATATTTTCAGGCGAGAATGTAGCTGTGTAAACCTCAAATATCTGCTCAGTTTATCAAGACACCACATATTTTCAAAAGCGCTCTGACGTTTTCGGAGACGTCTGTTACCCACCAGCTCGATAGCTAGCCGGGGGCAAGGCTCACTAGAGCCGGTGAGAACACCGGACTCCCGGCAAATCATTTTCAAACCCACCGCTGTCTTTCGCTACTCAGGTTAAACATGATATATAAGTCACTTAGATAACTTAAAAATTTTATTGTTTGGCTTTTTGTTTTAGTATTTTATTTGTTACTGAGTAAATCGGTTTGGCTGAGATTAAAGTTATAGTTTTTACACAGCTGAATAAACGTCAAGCAGACAGCTGATTATCAGAAGTGTGAGATGCTCGAGAATTTACTCCGGTGTCCTGTTATATTTTAGATAGCAAGCAGCAGACGGCTGAGTTTATTAAACTTCACCGAAACAATCTGCAGATTTCATTAAAATTTAATAAACTATCATCTTGTCTTTATTTTTAGTTAGCACAGACCTTAAACACTTAAAGCTGTAAGCTAATGATAGTTATATAAGAGCAGATGCTGCTGGTGCAATAAGCTGTACGTTTTACGTCCAATGGATGATGATCTGATTAGTTGACTAATCGCAAAAAAAAATCGTTGAACCCCTCAACCCCTCCCTGAACCTGGTTCTGTCAGAGGTTTCTTCCTGTTAAAAGAGAGTCTTCCCTCCCCACTGTTGCCAAATGCTTACTCATAGGGAGATTGCTGGGGTTTTCTCTGTATGGTTGTAGGGTCTTTATCTTACAGTATAAACTGCTTTGAGGCCACTGTTGTTGTGATTTGGTGAGATATAAAATTCTATTGAATTTTCTGTCTGCATCTGCTTGCTTTACCTCTCTTTCTAGTTGTTTTGTCTATCTGTGAGTCTTTCGCATATCTGATAGTTTTCTGTGTCTTTTGTCTTTCTTTTTGTTGTTTTGCATCTTTACATTTAGCTGTTTTGGATGTTTTGCTTCTCTCTGTTCTCATGTTGTGTCTCTTTATAACTAATTTGTTTCCATGTGTTTGTTGAGTCTCTCTATGTGATTGTTTTGCATCTCTCTGCTGACATTTTCTATGTCTTTGTAGTTCTTCTCTGTGCATCTAGCTGTTTAGTTTCTTTGTTATTTTGTCTCTGTGGTTGTTTTGTGTGTCTCATCTGTTTTGTTCTTTTGCGGTCATGTAAAGTTGACCCGGTTTCACAGTTAGTAACCGAAAACGTTATTTTTACAAATGGCATTCAAGTCATTGTGGTGTGTTGTGTTCAACCTTTCATTTTATCACCGTGGCCGACAGACGTGAACTGTGGCTTGACAGCTGAGCTGGCTATGCAGTGTACCTACTAATGTCACAGGGTCATTCTAGCATTCACCGCTGACATTCACTGTTGAACCTGAGGCAGTTACTGAGCCCAGGAGACGTCTCGCTTAGGGCTTAGAGACTGTCAACACAATCACTGGGCTAATGTCAGACACACAGGCATATACATACGCGCGCACACATACAGACATCACCTTTAACAGCCTAGCGCAGGGACATAGCTTCAGGTTTCGTTAGATAGTCCATTGTTTCTTAAATGACTTATTCCTCCTGTTAAACACAACCTTTCATAGTTGATTAATGTCTTCAATCCAATCACCACTTTATCTCTTGCATTATTATTATTTATTTTCCCCACCACACTCTTGAGGTACTTTGTCTCCTGTGCATACCCAATCTGCAAGGTGGCATGGATGGATTGAGCGACGGATTACGTTTGGTTAGCTCATCCGCTGACATGGCCCCATGTGCGCCATGGGTTGCCACATAACTGATAAGCAAGTCAAGGACAAGCAATTTGTCTGACGTATAAATTCATTTGCCACATAAAAAAATAGATGGCAATATGGAAATGGAAGTAATTAAGATGATAGATTGGGTGCAGTGTGTGAGATTCGTGTGTCATCGCTACAGTGCTCCCAGGATGAAGATTTGCAGTCATAAGCATGAGTTCAAATGGTTCGGCATGCACTGGGAGCTCAGAGACACATGCTGGAAATGGTCTTTGTTTGGAGGCTGTGGAAGAAATTGCTGCCCGGCTGTCAGGTTTTTTTTTTGTTCGTATGTTTGTTTGTTTGTGGGGTTTTTTTTAAGCATTTGATTCTTTCTTTCTTGGCTTTAATTTACTTTATCTTTGTTTTGCAAAACTTAACAGTAATGGTGCTTTTTCCCTCCAGTTATTCGGCCACTAATATGTTTTTAGCAGATATTTGATTCATCTTTACTACTAAGACGAATCAAGCCTCTCAAAAAAATTGTTCTTTGTTTTCAGAAGTATGTCTATTTGCTTTCTCAAGGAACAGATAATTATAGTTCTGTCCTGAATACCATTTACCGGGCTCAGGGGGGTTTGGTGGTAATCAACAGCAAATTTTCTAACCACCAGATTGGCTGACAAATGCTTTATTTTGAATGTTCGCTCAGAGAGAAAGATGTAAGACACATATATCCTCCTTTTTGTCTCACTGCTGGTTCAGAGGAAGAAATAAAAACCACAACAATGTTTTTTGACAAGTTTGTACACAAACAAGGAAATTGTGTGAGATGTCCTTTTGAGAGTTCAGTTGTAAAGCAGCACTGTCCAGATTTTTTTTTTTTTTTGCTATTCTTCTTTTAATAAAAATACAAATGGCTAAGTGGCTATGAAATTTATCATACTTGTGACAAAGTTGGCAACAGTGAGGTGATTACTGCTGTGAGTGAGAGAAATGTGAGACACCCACACTGAATTATATTTTCACATTCAAAACAACAACAACAAATTTCTACAGCAATCCCAAAATTGAAAACAAAATACAACAAAAAGAAAAAATACCTGAAAAGATGCAATATTTGACACTACCCCCATAAATGCACGTGTGTACAACTAACCCTCCTGATCTAAAAGCTCAGACTTCAGATCACTCTCACTTGATTTCAGACAGCTTTGTCCTACTATTGGCCTGTAGGATGTCAGCAAGACGGGGCCTCGTGTGCTTATCTCAGGCACACACCTGCTGTTTAGACCTTCTGTTTGTGATGGGCAACCAATCACAAACAGAGGAGGGGTTCTAAAATAGCTTTCAGAGGATTAACTGAAGGGCTGCACCAAGGCCCAGTATAAGATAAGAAATGTTAATACAGATTATGAATAACAGTTCATGGGGTTAGGTTAAGTTGTGATTCTGAATTGACCATAGGTGTGAATGTGAGTCTGAATGGTTGCCTGTCTTTCTATGTTAGCTCTGACAGACTGGCGGCCTGTTCAGGGTGTACCCCGACTCTTGCCCTATCACAGCTGCGATAGGTTCCAGCCCCTTTGCAACCCTGAATTAGATAAGTGAAGAAAGTAGATGGATCGGTGGATGGATGGATGGAAATACACATAATGCCCACCTTTAAGCCAGAGTGAGCAGATGGAGCAACCCGTGACCCTAAGTTAGGTAACCTCTTAAGAAAATGGATGGATAGAATGTAGTATCAGTACAAAGCAGTGATGTCTTATATTTAATGCGATGCACAGTATCCCACAGATATTGAAAGCGTCACCTAATCATCTAACATTATCTCCAAGTTGCATAATGCTTGAACATGTCAGAATCTTTAAGTCTCTATGAGTTCCAACAAAATATTTACATGCCCAGATACATTGCGGTTAGAGGGCTTGAACCGCCTCTGCAGTCTCGAGCTCGCAGCAGAGACTGAATGGCTCAGTGATAAAGAGCCCCATTACTGGGCTGGGATTGACCAGTACACAGGCAGGCCTGCTCACTCTAAAGATAGCAGAAGCTATTTTATTGCCCAGCTAATCTCTCCCAACTCCCTGTATTTTATTTCCTCGTCTGCTTTCTCTGCCTTTGCGCTCCCACTGTTTTTTCTTTTTGTGCAGCTCTCAAGGTCAACAGGTTTTTGCCTCCAGTGACAATTGTAGACAATTTCCAGTAAAAATGGTTTAGTTTGCTCTTTAAAAACTCTCTTTCACACGTACTCTGACAGGTATATCTCCTCAAGACATTCAAAGAGAGATTTGTCTCACCTCTGTGTGGCAACTAAAAATCAAGCTGTACCAAGCGAACCGATTCCCTTCCCTTACTTATGTTTTAATCATTTTTTGTGAAAAGTGGCAGCTTTTGGTTTTAAAGGTACCATTTGCTTTCTTCTTGCTTCACTTTGTTCTGGGTGTTGCCTCTGAGTAAATCACAGGTCTAGCTGAAAATGTCCTTTCCACCACTGCATCCCTTTATTTCTTCCCCTTCTTTGTGAACTATAATTCTTTTCTGCTTAAACAAAATAAAGTCTTAAACAAAATGGCAACCGCTCATCTCATCTTCTGTCACTGCCCTCTTTTCCTCTCTGTCTCAACCTGTTTCAGAAACATTTATTAGAGAGTTGCGTTTTTTTTTACTCGCCGCTCTGATCACCTTAAGCCAAACATTTCAAGATATGTAGGTAGTTGGAGGAACATCATTAGCATAATTTCCCAGAGGCTCACTGAGCTTAATTATCAACGTGGCTGTGTGCAGACTAGAGCACAGCTCATCACATTAGGATGGAGTCCCTGCTGTTTATGCCCACGCTTCGCCAGGTCCCAGCTGACTACCTGGAGATTCATTGCTGGCACAGTTCGACTTCCAACAACTCCCAAACTTTCATCTTCCTTGCTACGATTAGTCACCTTGAGCTCACCGAGGGGGCAAAATAATGGAGAAGACTTCATGCACGTTTAGATAGTGTACGTAACGCTGTGGTGGAGCATCTGTGTTAGTCTGTATACGCTTCCATATATCAACTCAAAGTGCAATGAGACAAAAGAAGTGGACCCAAGTGCAGATAAAATGGAAATTGATTGGCAGAGAGGTTAAGTGGGGAAAAGGGTACTTTATTTACTCACAGAAAGAAAATAAAGACAATTTCTCAAAGAGTATTTGTACATTCCCCCACTATTATTGTACAATACTAAATTATTCATATAGTTTAGGCAATCATCTTCCAGGAATGAGTCCATTTAGAAGTCCCCATATTGATACTATGGTTATTATTCTGAATATTGAGGTAATAAAGTGTATAATTCTCTCACGGATAAATGAATAAACTGTGGAAATGCACAGGAAGAATCTGCATTACTGCAAACAGACCAATCAGTTGCAGCCTGCGTCAACAACACATGTAGTTACAGTTCTAGGAAGGCACACATGTTATGTCGTAGGCCTTCAGAGGGTTTGTGGCTATGTTGTAGATTTCCCAGCTGAGAAAAAGAATCTTGTGCTGATTGGTAGCAGATTATGTTGCGAGTTTTGGTTTAAAATTGTTTGGAAGAGCCACATTTTCACAGATTCTTTTATTAACAGCAGAGTTTAAGTGTGATAAAGATCCTGTGCTAGGGGAATATGTTTTATATGTGCAGGCTGTTATGCTGTACCTTACTAGAACTGCATTGTCAGGGGAATGCGTGTGTATTAATCTAGTGATTTAGGAAATGTATCAAATGTTGTTATACTTGATTCTAATCTGCTGCTAAATATCTTTTACACTGCTGGAATTGCAGTTACTAGAAAACAGAGCACATGTAAAGAATACCCATTTAATAAATCTAATTAATTTCACTTTGAGCTGCTGACAAATTAAACCGTTTTCCACGTCTCCTTTATTGATGAAATAGGAGATGCGGGCTATGGCTGTGGGACAGTTACATGTTACAATGTATCCAGTGTAAAGTTTCAGATCTGTAACATGCACGCCACCTTAGAAAGAAGCAGCAGCACTGAGAGCACACTCAGCGATAAAACAGTTTACTTGAAATCTTAATTTTACCGCTCTGTGCCATTTTCTGCAGCATTGATCTCTCATCGTTTTTGCTACAGTGTTGCATTTCAAATTTGTTTTTGATGTTCTTTATACCTTTTTATCATCATCATCATCATCAGCCAATAACATCTCTGATTGGAGCCAGCGTCACTTATGGGGATCAATGCATGCAAAAGAGGAGCAAAGCACCCATTTTTATGTCAGCGCGCACACGACCTGAAGCAGAAATCGCAGCTTAACAGAGAAAGTTGTTAACTGTCGCTGTAAGACCAGCTAATGCCAGCTAATGCAATGAAAGCCTCACTGTGGTGAACTTGTTTGGTAGTACAGCTCTAAGAAGTAAGGATTACAATAAACACAGATCAACAGGAAGGCCATGACACACCACACACTCGACTCTCTGTGGTTTCTCTTTAATGCACAGTCACATCCATGTGTTCGACAGCCTTCTACTTCCTTTTGGGAGAGGAAAAGTGTGTCCTCTGTGTGTGAGAGAGAATAGAAATTATCTATCTCCATCTCTATTCTCTGTAAATAGGAGGGGAAATGGAAATACTCCTTGTGTGCAGCTAGTGAAAAGGCAATTTCCTAGAGATGCGCAACACTTCTGCACTGCCCTTTGTTAAGCTTTTATTGTGGGCCACACATTTCCAGCCAATACAAACTGTGCCTACATTATCCCGCTTAAACTAATATTTTCGTACATGCTAACATCTATACATAATAGTATATACTCTGCGTAAGGGTGTGTATGTGGGTCACAGTGTTTACTGGTCTGGGCTGTTGCTTGTATATCAGTACGGTATTTCATTTACATCGGTATGCCTGATCACATCTGGGCTGCTGTTTCTACATGGGACCAGACAGAGATCAGCTCATTCTTTCTAATGATGGAAAACTGTGTAAGAAGAAAAGAGGGAGAAATACGATGACCACCACAGCAGGGGAAGTTACTACAGCAACAGTTCTAATCTTTTTCTGCCACTAGGCAAACAAATGAGCCGTGTGTCCGCAAATCAAGATTCTTTTTCCCGCAACTTTACTTGGAAAAAAAATTCAGAACATGACAAAAATGAAAAATGTCTCCTTTTCACCCTCTTTTCTCCTCTTTTCTTGCAAGTTAATGTGACATCAAACAGGCCTGTGGGCATGCGAGGCCACACTCTTAATGTGTGACTTCTTTCATGTGTCTTTTGAAGTGAACGGTAGCGCCAGATAACGTCCCGGTTTGGACAGCAGCTAGATAAGAAGTTTCTTTAGGGAAGCGGGAGAGGAAGAGGAAGCAGCGGGTGCTGGTGACACCCAAAGGTGCCTGCGTGACTCTGTGCTGCCTCTGTTAATGCTTTTGTATTTACACGTCTGACTGCCCTCGTCCCGCTGGAGCGGGTGGTCTCCACCTGACTGCCTGTCCCGCTTGTAGGTCAGAGAAGATAAGGAGGACATTAGTCTATTCTAATGTATTCCATTTCCTCTTTACTGGCTGAGAGGCTTGAATCCACATTGCATAGCCTGGCCTAGCCTTCTTTTTTAACTGTGTCTTGTTCTTCCTCATTTCTTTTTAGAAAACAATTTAAAGCGCCTGACTTCTGGAGAAGTGCACGCTAAGACAGCATGTTAATGAACTAAGCTGATGACTGCACATATCCCCTTTGATCTTAAGGTAATTGCAACAATTCCATGTATATAGACAGTGAATCACAGCTTCAGTACAATGCTACTGCTGACCAGGTTTTACTGGACTCCTACTGTAGACAGACGTCTCTCCGCCTGGGCCCGGGTGAAAACAATCACTGCACTTAATATATTCTATTTTATGTCGTTTTTTGCCAGAGGGAACACGCACGTGACACCACAGCAAAGCTTGAGCGCTCCATCCACAGTAGAGCCACCCATTTCCTGTTGTGTTTAATTCAGCCCTTCCCATTGCTAATAAAGTTATGAAAGTAAGCAAACAGTGGCAATGCAGTTTGATCCAAAGCACAGACCTTTTGTATTGTAATGAAAAGGAGTTTGAAGTCACAGAGCTGGATTTTTATTAGCTGTATCTTGGGAAGAATAAAATTGAATAATGCTACATTAGATGCAGTGTGTATGAATGTCTGGGACTACGGCATATTGGATTTTTCTGACATTTTCTGACAATAATAGATTTCGTATTTCATCTGCTGAACTCAGGCATCCACGCGTAAATATGGCATATGAACTAAGCCAGTGATTTCTGTGTTAGGGGTCTGTGATGAAACTGATTCAGTGTCACGCTTGGGTGCCAGGTTATCACACACCTTCCTGCCCCACAATCCCATTCAATCTCTTTCTCTCATTCGCACCGCTGTGAACCTGTTTCACCGTCCCTGGGAGCAGCTTTCCATTTCTCGCTACACCACTGAGAAAGAGATTCAAGGTTAATTTAGTTCATTTAGTTGGTAGAAGCTATACCGAATCTTTGTATGGCAGTACAATACGTTCTGATCTGTTTTATTTAATTTTGTTTCCCTCATCTACAGCTACCTTTGCTGTAGACACACACACACAAACCTTCATAGGGAAAAAAAGAAGAATGCACATAAAGGTATTTGCTGTTTATTAGTCTACACAAAGGCCTCCGCAGCCTTGTAGCTACCTGTGAAACCAGGCCAGATTTCAGGAACAATGAAGTGTAGTGCTCTGCGATGCTTCTGGCTGCTTTGGCTTCTCCTAATCGTTATTTTACTCCCTCTGTCTGAATTCTGCACCCACTTCAAAGCTAATGAAGTGAAGAGTCAGGCAAGTTGGCAGTCATGAGAAACAGAACGCATGGAGTTTTCCAAGGACACTTTTTCCTTTCGTTCTTCTTCTTCTTCTTTTTTTTTTTTTTTTAAAGAAAAGACAAATATGAGTGCAAGTATTCTGAAGGGCAGCATTATGAATGGGACAATAATAAGCACTGGTTTGTTGCGAAGTACCTGCTTCTAACCAAATATCAGATTTGAGTGTTTGGGGTTTTTTTTCGTTACTTTGACATAAGACAAAGGTCTAATTGGTTAAAGTGAATGCAGCGAGTGGGAGTTTTGCCATCTTACCCTTTAAAGTTTGTCGTGGTCTTCTTTTGAGTCTCTCTGGAACGTTTGCAATGAAACTGGGACACTTTAGTGACTTGAAGCCCTTCCACGATTCACTGTCTCATCATCTCTGAGTTATTATGATAGCCTCGCATACTCAGCAGCACTCATCTGATTGGGACTGACACACTCTCTCTACGCCTCTTCACTCTTATTCCTCTCCCTGGGAAAGAAGGCCTGGCTAAGCCGGTCTTTCCATGCCATCTTCTGCTCCGACAAATGCTGACTATGGGTTGATTGTAAACAGTCTGCTACTTGAGGGTACAAGGAGGTGAATGAAGTTGGCCTTTTACAGCTCAAGGGCAACATTGCACAGCTCATTAAAATCCCTGTATCTGAGCTAAATAACAAGAGAGTTTTCAGTTTTCTGCTTTTATGCGATTGCTTTTTGTTACTTCATTATACCAGCAGCTCAGATGTGTTCAGTTTGCCACGTTAAGGAGGCTTCCTAGTTGTGCATGCAATGAAAATGTTCGGCCTCTTTGCAAGCCATCATGGTGTCATGTCAGGTTCTTATATCACACTGTCCATTCCTCATAGGATTAGACCACTGAGGCGTGTAAGACCCCTTTGAAATTAAGCTCTTCCACGCTGCAGTGCAATCTAAAAGATTGTGTAATTTTTCTTACACAGACATGATTAGTCCACATTATTCACCCTGCATAGAGTTCAGTCTGTGCAGTTGGGTTAGAAATGAATTAAAACAAAGAATTAAACAGTGACGCTGCTTTCAATGCATCCCATTCTTCTTCACTGACAAAAACCTGCTGCCTTTAATACCCACAATGCAACTGGTGGGGTGAGAGATTTTGGTGTGTGTTGGCAGCAAATTTAGCTCTAAGCCTCTAAGCTCTAAGAAGCTCACTTATGTCCAAGGTACGAGTTGAGGAGGCTTTGTATCCTCTCAGTTTCCAGCTTTTCCCAGCTCTTGTTTTTACATATGGAGTCGTAAAGTTGTACACAGACTTTGATGTGTAAAATTGCTGGAAGCCCTTCTTAAGATGTTCTCTTTGCTTTAGATTTAAAAGACAAATTGATTCATTTTTAGTTATTCTCTGAATTAAGTTGCTTTTTTCTTTTGGCAGATTTTTTCCTCATCCCTCATTAAAAACTCGCAGAGATGGAGTCAGCCCAGGCTGCAGCTTATCTGATCCAGACACTTAGCCGCATTCTGTCCTGGTCTTATTGATAAAATCCAGCCCTCATTCTGCTCACCTGATACTTACTCGACGCTGCTTCCTGGATTTCATTCCTTTGAAATGCAGGCAGTGCTGTTGTTCGCGTACCCACCCTGGCTTTGTGTCCAGGTTTGCTCTGAATGCCATCATTTTCAGTGCTGTAGAGAAGCAGCCTTGGGTTGCAAACACACACGTGTGTGTCTTTGTGTTTCTTCCACAAAAGCTGAGAATACTTTGATAAAGAAGGTCATTAAAGTGTCATTAGCTTTGAGGTGTCGAGCCCCCACAGATAACACATGGGGAGCTGGGACGGCTGAGCTCCGAGAGAGAGGGACAACGGGATGCTTGACAAACCACACTCAGGAGATAGCTCGCCTTGACCTGTTCATGCTCCCTTCTTTGTGATTCCTTCTCATCGTTCTGATGTTTTTTTTCCCCTCCACAACAGTCATTCCCAGAGTCCCCAGTGTGCAACTAAAGCATCACTGCAAGCTTCCTCCCTCCTCATCCTTGTTGATGGCAACTGTTTGCTGCCCACACAAAGCATCGATTTGATACTCATACAGCTCCTGCATTGTAGCTCTCGTATGAGCATTGTTTCCCGCTGACCATGAAACTGCTGCCCTTGAAAGCAGAAAAACTGACATCTCCTAAAATCAATTTGGCGTAATAAAAGAAATGTTTGCTGTAGCTTTCTAGAAAGCTACCCACTTTGAGAAATCCAAGCTTTTCCTGTAACCCAGTGCTCCAAACCTGAAACAACTATGACACCTGGAATTGTAATGGAAATGCAGTGGGCACTCAGAATGACTAAGAGCAGCAGTGATAGCCCATAGCACAGTCGATAACTGCTTGGCAGCACGAGCTAGGAGACTTGACTCAATTTGTAAAAGTGAGCCACTCTCTGGCTGCATTGCTGCCGAGGATAGTGTCGCCGGAAAGCTGACCATCACAAAAGTGCAGAAGGGGACAGTTTTGTTTATTAAGGAGCGCCACAGCTTTACAGCGAGGAGTGCAAACTGATCTAAGGACACATGAATCATTTCTCACTGGAAGGTTTGGTCAATTACAGGTCATCTGTGCTTTTGTTGTTCAATACATTAAAAGCTCTGTTCTGCCACTGTTGGACTTTTAAAGCTGTCCAAGCTCATGATTCAGTTTTATATATGCAGCATATGGCAACAAATCAAAAATCTTACTGCAAATGGAGGCACTTCAGCACTGATGAAGTAGCTAAATTGCACACTTGAATCACAGAGAGACTGTTTCTGTAAAATCTCTACTGCCACCAAGTGGTTCCCATTTGGCATACAAGTGCACAAACAATACAATGCCATGTGCAGCCATCGGGATGTCAGAAACAAACAGCTATTCTCTCCATCCATTTTAACCAGTTTAGGGTTGAACAGAGCCATAGAGTGAAAGGTGTTGTACACCCTGGACAGGTTGCCAGTCTGTTGCAGGGCTACATCTTTTTCTTAGTGAGATTTTATATATAAAATATTTCCTACATTTTTATACTTTTGAGTCTGTAGTTTTGCATGACTAACAGTTCAAAATCATCCTCAATGTTAAAATAATCAAAATAATCTGACTAAGAGGGACTGTAGTTAGTCTGAGTTAGTCTGTAGTTAGTCTGAGTCGGACCGCAGGTTGCCTCCTAACAGGTGAAATATACAGTCGCTTGCAATATACAGTCGCTTGCAATCAAAAGTGATCATCACCCAGAGGTTGAGGGTGTTGTGGCATCTGGACACTTAATAAACTCCAATTTTACATAGTTGCAAGGACGATTCTGGTGTGTCTGAGCCAAAAGTGGGCCATGCAGTAAAACGTTTGCAAATCGCTGCTCTGAACTGAAGGTTTGAACAGCAGGTGGGTGGGGCTTCTGCGTGCACCTGAACCGACCATGTTGGCGACATGCATACTTGCCGACTCCACACAAAGCCAAGAGTGGGAAAACCATCTGAAACAAAGAGTTTAAAGCAGTCTGAAGCCTGAGCTTTCAGCTAACAGAGATTAAATGTACATATGCTGACCTCATTATTTGAATCTGCATTTACCAACAGTGTGTGCATGACAGAAAATAAGGAAAAGCACAGCAGGTCCCCTTTAAAATTGAAAACATTCATAAATCGGCATGCTTTTCATATGCATTTGTGTTAAATCTTTGCTCCACAAGTCTTCATAAGGCAGTGTACACCGTCTCACGCGTTTTGTCCTGTATCTTCTTTGCAGTGTTCATCATGGCGACCGGACTGCTGGTGTACCCTTTCGGCCTGAACTCCACACTGGTCCGGTCCTTCTGCGGAGACTCTGACATCTACTACGCTGGCGAGTGCCAGATCGGCTGGGGCTACATGCTGGCTATAGTGGGAGTCATGCTCACCGTCTTCTTGCCCTTTTTTGCTAAATATGCACCGAAGGAGCAGCTGTCCCCTACCCCGCTGCCCACGCTCTTATAGTTATGTCTTGTTTTTCTTCTCCTCTTCCTGACGATCCTCTCTAATCTGGGCTTAATGTCCCACGAAGACACCTGCATCGTGTTTTTTTGTTGTTGTTTTTTTTGTTTTAAAGACGATGCTGCTTGGGAAGCCCCCTCTGAGCAAGAACTAAAGCTGACGGCAGAAACAAGAAAACAAACCGTCTTCCTGCATCTCTTCGTTATTAATCCAGTCAATTTAAACGGGAAGTTTTCTGCTGTAACAATACTCTGCGGTTACGATTAGTGTTTTCCACTTCGACACATCTGTTTTCTTCCCGGCAGGTTTGGAGATGAAGCAGTCAGAAGATGCAAAGACTGATGAAACTGAGAAAATGACTGCAAACATAACAAATATGAAAAATATTAGGATTTCCTTTCCTTTCTTTTTTTTATGGTAAGAAACAAGTCAGCGTACAGTATGTAACATTCCAATGCAGACTGGAAGCATGAAAATAAGGGGCGGTATAACTCAAGCAATCGAATAATATTTCACTAAGAGGTTTTCAGAAACATTACATTTTGAAAACAGAGCCAACATGATCAATCAAGTGAAAAAAATCCACACGTCAGGACCTGCGTGTCTGGGTGTTTAGACTGTAAATACGTTGTGGATTTAACCGAGCTGATGTTTGAGCTTTCAGAACAACACTTTAATGAGAGAACGCTGAGGCTTTGAAGGATTTTTTTTTCTCCTCAGACTTTTTCTGCCTCCCGGTTTTTATGACCAGGCTAGCGAACCAGTGGGTGACGAGGAGACGTCACAGCTTTCGAAGACATCGCTTTTTAGTAGCTGCTGCAAAGAACAGGACAAAACACACAGCACCAGACCTGCTGTGAGGACGAATGGAAAACTGTCTCTTCAAAGAGGCGACTCGTGATGACTAACGAGTAGCTGTTTCAGAATGGTGTTGTGATAAAAAAAAAAAAGATAAGATACTGCATCCCTTTTTGTCAATGTTTTTCCCCTCAGATCTATTTCGTGTAATGTAACTCGCTCGTTTTGTTCCGTCTTACAACACACAAAAACGAAAACATTTTAATTCAGGAACAAAATGATTGCAAAAGGCAAGGCCGTGCAGGAATTGTCTCTAAAGATGCATGATAAGATGGGCTTCGTCAACGGTGGGACTGATCTAGATTTTAAACATGATCTGACCAACTTGTGCCTTTTAACATAACCAAGACAAGTGTTTAATACGATTATCAGGTAATCATCTTTTTTCTGCTGAAAAATGTTGGATCCTGTTGTCTGATGTTATTTCTTATTCTAATTTTTTCCCCCCTCACAGCGTTACTCCTGTACTTGATGCAGTATGATCTCATTAACTTGAGAAAATGTTCTGGTGGAAAAAAAAGATGTCACTGAATCCTTGGAGATAATAAGAGAGAGAAGAGGGAGGGGAGGAAAAAAAAGGAAAAGCAGTGTACTTATGCCCTGAGACGTTTTTGCCAATTATCTGGAAGCGATAAATCACTTGAATTGCTGTATTAAGAGGTTGTGACATGCAGCTAACAGATTAATTCCTGGCATCCTTGTATTATGTGATTTAAAATAAATTTTGAGTGGTGGAGGAGGGAGCTGTACAAACTGAACTTTGGTTATCTCTGCAGAGCTCATGTGAAAACGTGGCTTAAAATAATTCCCTCCCTTAAATAAGCTAATGTGTTGGTGTGTTTTTATCAATCCATTCCTCCTTTTAAGCGTTGGCACCATTTCTGTCATGTTGCAAGGACAACATTTCTCCGCATCCTGTCCCCGTACACTGCCAGCTTCATCAAGCTAGACTCCCTTTTCTAGTGGGTGTTTGTGCGTATTCGTGTTTAATATTGGGTTGGAGTTTGATAATGGATTCAACTTTTGAAATAATTCCCAAATTTGGGTTCCCGTAAAGACATGAAGAAAATTACTGTGATTTTGTTGCCATATTCAAAAGATCAGGAGCCATCTGTTGGTATTGTATTGGACCTTATACTGTGCTCGACTGTGTGGGAATGACTGGCGTGACTGCACTGGACTTATTCCCCTCTTTGTTGAACCGTTGTGTGTAAAGTCTCGGCACTGGTGAAACTGTTTTTGCTAGAGTAGAATTTCTTGTTTTTTTCCATTGTGATGTTTGACTGTAAATAAACTAACTGTACTTGATATCACATGTTATTCCTAGCTGCCCCGTTTTTCAAAGATATATTTTGAGATATTACCTCATCATGTCTGCTTTTACCTGAATTAACCTCTAAACAATGTTCTGCTGTTTTGTGAATTTTCTTTGTAATAAAAATATTTCGTAAGTTATAAAAAAAAAAATAAGAGAGGTTTTACTTTCCGGTTAGGTTTTGGTTAAATTATTATTTTTTTATTTAGGGATAAACGCAAAACAACATGAACACAAGCATGAGCTCAGCTGTTATAAAATACAAGTGAATGGAAACAGCACCCTCTACAGGTCAAAAACTTCAACAGTTTAAGTGTTAAAACTACTTGGGCTTGCAGCTAAAACCAATTAGAGAACACAGCACTGAGCTTGGCTCCTGCGTACACCCGAACACTGGTATGCTCTGCAGCTGCTGCTTTTCTGCTCAGACTTCACTGAGTGATTTGACCAGCGCCCGCATTTCTGCATCACAGGTTTTGACAGCTTCCTGAGCATTTCTCAGCTCTGAAGGCAGAGCCGGCCTCACAGACACACACATCAGGACATCTTTACTGCGGTCATAGTTACCCACACACCGATGGACCTGACCTCGGATCAGGCGGGGCAGTACCTGCTCCTGTTGGACCAGAGTCAAAAATGAGTCAGTGCTGTTTCATTTTTGGCAATAGTTTAAACATTTCAAACTGGTTTCAGCACATGTAAAAGCCTTTGTAAAGATTATGTACTTGTATGCACTTTTTTGAAAAAGAAAGTACAACCTCTTTCATTTCTAAGATTTTTATATATCTGATCTCTATTAGATCCTAAAATCAGATAAATCCAACCCCAGATAAAAAGTAACACTTGACATATTACACTTTTTGATGAAGACTAAGATAAAATGCAGGAGTAGTTTGTGGAAAGTGCACCAATACTGTTTCAAAGGAATTAAGAGTGCAAGTAGCAGCCAGTGCTGATAATCAAATGGATTTGATCAATGGATCATCAGTATGTGAGAGCAGACGTTTTGGCAGTTTGCAGGTTTGTCCATTCAGATGTGTGTTGCCACACAGCAGTGATTTTAGAGAAACAATTGTTGCTGCCCATCAATCTGTGAAGGGTCATAAGGTCATTTCCAGACAGTCCACCATCACATAGTGAGAAAGACTCAGTTAGTATGTTAAATTTTAAAGTTGCAGTAAGTTGCAACTGACCATGAAAGAGGCTTTACTTTCCTTTTCTGTATTGTGAACCATACTGTCCCTGTAAAACTCATTTTACATTCAAGCCACATTTGTTTGAATTTTTTTCCCCGACTCACATTTTCATAAAAGACACACTGCACAACCTCCTTCCCATCTCTCAGGAGGAAGTTCTTTGCTCCGTAGCGACCAACTGTGACCGCAGAGTCTAGAGTAGCTGAGGGGGAAGTGAAGCCTGTCAGATTAATGGTGTTTTTCTTCAAAAAAATAAAAATAAAACCAGTGAGAGCACAGCTGGGATAACAAATCAGCTCACCGAATATCTCAAATAAATAAGGCACTTTGTCTTTAAACTGACTCCAGTGCCTCATGCCATCAATAACTGCAGTCAGGATCCTCAGTGAGTGCTCGGTGGCTGGTTTCACTGGAAATGCTGCCTGCTCAACACACACAAATGTTGCATGGTTCAGCAAAAGTGCATTAAACATTAATTGAAACTTGTGGCTACCTGTCATAAACATATCATTTTTTTTGTATAAATTTCTACCTTAGTTGGAGTTGGTCGCAGAGTGTTTTGTGGATTTGAGCTCATTTTAACCTCAAAAGGGGATCTCAGTGGCTCAAAGCTGTTTGTAAATTTCCAGGCGTTCTTCTGTGGCTCCGGAGCATTAGCAGACTGCCTCCTGGGTGGTGGAACTGGAGGAGGAAAAGCTCTAGACTGCTGGGAATACTGATGCGTGAAACTGGGTGTTCCATAAGATGACTTCCGGCCCATCTGAGATAACCCTGTATGGGGCACTGGCTGGCTTTGTCCACTCTCGCTACTGCGAGGGCCCTGATATGTGCTCTGTCTGAAATTGATGACAGAGCTGGAATCCTGCTGTCCCAGTGCGTTGCTGGATTGTCCCATCACTGAGCTGAAATGAAAGCCCAGCATTCAACAAACAGTAGTCCCGTGACATGCTTTAAACTTTTAAAAAGATAACATTTGAATTTCTTTGGTCTCTGTCATCTAGGCACTAATTTAAGTGCCTATAAAATCACAGCTTAAACAAGAACCTTGAAGTGCAATGATAATATCCATGGTTCTGAAAACTTTTCCACATGTCATTATCACAGACCAATTCATCCAGTTAAATACCATGTGGGTATATTTTAGCAGTCTACATACATGAGCTATAAGAAAAGAGAGACGCTACATGATCAGTTAACGACACCTTTTCTCTTTAGCTTTGTATGGATGAGGTATGGGTCCATAGGCTCTAGTTGAAGGGGCAGGTCCAGGGGCAGGTCTGTTGCTGCCATACTGCTGGGCTGGAGCAGACTGTGAGTTGCTTTGTCTGTTCCACTGTTGGCTTTGAGAGACACCAGAAGGGGAACCTGAGACCTGGTAACACCCAAAGGCACCTAAACAAAAGGTCAATTCTCATAGGTAAACTATCACAACAAACAACAGCTTCTGTCTGTAGATGTGAAGGGTTATATAAATGACTTTACAATGCTAACCAATGTTCTAAAAACATGTAAACTCAAGCATACCTAAAAGCATGTTTAATTTTTCTGTGGATACACTGACATCTAGTGTCAGAAATAAAGCAGAAGCTTAGAGAATGAACAGTTCACCTGCTGGATTGTGAGATATGGCTGAGCTGGTGTTTGGTGTGTACTCGCTGTGGGAAAAGAATTCATTCTCAGAGGGAAGAGCTGTCAAAGGAACCCTGTTTCGTTTCTTCTGGTTAAAGAGCGGCACAGAGAGGCAGCCTGGAGAAAACGGCAGAGGAAAGACAAGTGAACGAACCACAGCGAATCATGATGCTTAATGACACCACATACTCACTGACTGTTCATTATTTAACCTATTTAACTGTGTACAGATAAACTCCACAGCTTGCTACACTTATCCATACACAAACGCTCTATCACACAACCTGGCTGGAGTCAAAGAAATCAATGACTATGAGGTGGAGGTGAATACACTGGTGTGCAGACTGTGAAGTTATTATTTATTTATTTTTTACCAACCTGATGTAGGCCTGGCCGCCTGGTTTTCCTGTCTCTTCATTGTACTTGCTTAGATTGAAGTTTATTTAACTGGCAGGACTTTTTAAGCAGGGAAAACAAAGGTAAAAGAAAAAGACCTTAAGCTTGGTTTTCTGTGTAGCGCTGGAGGTTAACTAACTTGGAAAGTAGTAAGCTAAGCTAATTTATCTTGCTCTGGCTCACTAGCTAATAAGCTAAGCTAGTCATACAGTTACTGCCTGAAAGTTCAAAGTGTCGTGCTTTTACAGAACCAAACCGTTTTCTGTGAAGATTCTACATAAATGACCAGGTCTTTGTTGGCGAAAACTTGACAAAGTATTACAAAAAAAAGGAAGACAACAGAAGTGAAAATTCAGCACCTCTGAAAGCGCCAAAACTCTACGGTGACAGGTGATGCCTTCACGGTCTATACGCAAGCTTGGACTTTGTAAACAGCCTGAAATAACGGAAAACACAGCTGGTCAAAAATAATTACCGTGACATCTATATTATTTGTGAGCTATTACCTTTTGTTTGTGATGTTTTTTGATCATCTGCTTTTGGCTGTTCTCTTATACACAAGAGGTCGCCACAGTGGATGGATCCACATATTTCATATCAGATATTTTTATTTTACACCGAATGTCATTTCCGATGCAACCCTCCCAGGGGGTTTGTATTCCTCCTTAAACCGGGAATCTTTCTTGTGTTAAGCACTGTAGCCCTTTTTTGGTAATATTGTATTCAAAATGATTATACATGTATTAGCTGTGGTCAGAATTTTAGATGCAATCAGGAAAGGTCATGAATGTCATGGTAATTTGTGGTTTTTAATCCTTTCTTTGAACTGTTCTTTTTCCAGCATCCCTTTTTTAATGACTTTAAAAAGTTTTAAGTTCTAATTTTTTGGGGGATTTTTTTCTAATACACACTGGTTCAAATGTGTACATACAGGCTCAAATACAAGAATACACCCACCCTGATATGGGTGAAAGGTTTGATAGCTGTCATCAACCATCTGTCATAATTCTGACTGAATTTTTAACCATAATTCTTGGCAAAATTGGTAGAATTTGTTAAATTAATTAAATTTAAAGTCATTAAAGATGTATGTAGTGGAATAATTCCACTCTGGAAAAACAGTTCTAAGAAATCATTAAACGTGCAAAGCTATTATCACATTCATGAGTGTATCTTCCGACCACAACTGCACGTGACATAATTTTTAAATTCCAGGTTAAAAATAATTCTAATAAAAACAGGTGATATTTTAATAGTTATTTGGCCGTCACCTGGTGCACATGTTATGTGTTATTATACCCATAATGATAAATAATAATATAATGATAAATTAGAATATTTGCAGCAATGATTAAAAAGCAAAGTTTTTCTGTTATGTTTTGCTTCAGAAGCTTCAAAAGTTCACATTTATGCACTATAATTGTTGTCAATCATTAACAATAAATAGGAATCAAAGTTTAATTTGACCTAGATAAAAACTGACCTTTAGGCTGTCAGGCTGGCCTTTATTTAACCAACTTGTATTACCTCTACAGACATAAATTACATTACTGCACATTCATTAGGAAACTATAACAGCAATATGATGACTGCAGGTGTTTTGTCCTTTAAGCAAAGTGAAATTTTACATTCATGTTGTTAAGATCACAATAGTTGCAACATTATTATCCTCACAACAAAAGATGAATATGACTGAATTCTGGATGTGCAGAACATGACTGCAGTGGAATATAAAGCAAGTCACGACTCAGTGAAGGGAAATAAACATGCAGATTATAACATGATTAGCATTTCACACAAGCGGAGACAGAAACAGTAGGATGTGTGTGTATTTGTGTGATAACAGCAATCTGTTTACCCCTGTCTTCCAGTAGATGGGGGAGTGAGACAAAGAGCAAACTAACAGCCAGCGGGCTTCCTGTGTTACTTTTTAAACCTACTTCCACACACAGCTGTCATTCATTTCTCTTAGTGTTCTGTTTACCACAGGAAAACATGGATTTCTCATCCTTACCCAAATCCAAAGAACTGGAATGTAAAATTTGCGTTATAAGCTTCGCCTCATTTGCTAAAGTCTTTGTCATGGTGAAATGTGGATGCTATCAGTCCTGGTGGTGTTTCAGGAGATGAAAATCAAATGAAAATGAGGCCATCTTGGGGTGAGTGCAGAAGAAAAGACGCGGGCAAAGGTTTAAAGCAGTGCCATCTCTGCTCTTGGTTTTGTGTAGTGCCTGAGGCTCAATGTGCTGTGAGTTCGAAGGCCACCTTTTGATCTTGGCTTCTATGTTTTGACTTTTCTGGCTTTGTGAATCCATAGCAACAGCAGCACCGATGGTCTATTCAGAATGTCTTCCACGTCCTCTTGATCCATTGAGAAACTCTTTGATCAACAGATAATTTGTGAAGTTGAGACTTTATTCCAGGTGAGAAAAAAAATCCTAATCATTTCAGCAGAGCTGAAATGATTTTTTCTGGGATTCCATAGAGACAGTGACAGTGCAAATGTTTAAAAGCAATTGGAAATGAAATATTTACTGGGATTTGTTCATACATGTTTACTAGGATAATATAATACTGTTGCTGATGAATTCAGAATCCCACAGTTTATAATGAATAAGGGCAAAAAACCTCTATCTAGTTCCCTATTGTAAAATCCTGTTTCTAAAAGGTTATGGATTAAAAAAAAACACAGAGCAACAAATTAAACAAGAAAGAAAGAAATAGGTTTTGGCCTCTTTATGGAAGAGCTTACAACTAGTCTTTCTGAATAAAAATGGGGATGGTTTATTACCCTGCAAAAGTCCACTGGTCCAAATAGTTAAACGATTTAAGAGTAAAATGGCAAAAGAGATTTCATCAGTAGCAGGAATGTCAAACATAAAGCCAAGGTGACCAGTTTTGGCCCAGCAATGGGTGTGCCATAAATTTTGAGCTTTTAAAACTGTGTGTTTCAAAAATGTTACACCTTGTCCAGCTGATAAAGAGCTCCCCCACACAGACCTGTCAGGCACTGAAAACATAGGGCGGAGGGGAGCAGGCCCCAAAGTGTAAAGATAAAGATCCCAAATAGAATGTTAAAAGAAGAGGCAATTACAACATAACAAATCCCAGCTTCACTGTAGTCATGTTGATTGCATGCACATTTTTTCTTGACCTTTTCCATAGCACCCCAGCTTTTTTTTCTTTCTTGGAAACAGGGATCTCACACAGTCCAACCTAATCACTAAACAGCAGACTCATTAACTCGTAGCCTAGTGCAACTGTGGGTCAGTAACCCTGAGGTTTTGTCTTGGACATTGTCTGCATGTGGTGTTTATCTGTTTTAGTGTGCCAAAGATAAATAGATACAAACATCACAGGCTTTAAATAAGTTGCTGGTCTAAATAATATTTTTGAATGAATGTTAATTCATGTTAATATGTTTATGCCCTCACTTCCAACCACTTCCTCATCTCTGTGCTGTACAGAGAGCCAGTAACACATCTTGTGTAACGTAGCACCGGGTTTTCGCTCATCTTCTGGAAGTTTCAGCTACGGTGCTATATATGTTCCTCAGATTCCCCTCACGGGTACACTCATCTGGAAGCTGATTACGGATTTTCTACCTCCCAAACTGGCAACCTGCATGTTGTTGAGGGGGAGGCGCTAGTTCACAGTAGTTTCTGGAAAGGAACCTCATGCTTACACCATGGAGAAAGTGAGTGTCCTGCTACTTATTTAATAACTATGACTTTCTAATTGGCATATGTAAGACATATTTGTGTATTCATTTGAGTTGCTTTAGGCTAACATTTCTTTACAATAATTTGGAGGTCGGAGAGGTTAGTCAGCTCTTTACACTGACCGTTCACTGTTTGCTAGTTAGCTTGTTAGCTTAGCGTAATCTCTTTAGTAAGGTGTTGTAGTCATTTGGGCTTGCCGTTTTCACCCGTCACGGAACATTTTGACGGTACTAAACTGTAGTGTTGCTTAACTTAACTTGAATTTATTGAGAAATTAACTTGAATGTTTATTTGCGCAAGGTTGTGTCTCACTTGTGATAGCACACGACAAGGTTAGCTAACTGTTAAGCTAACGTGCGGCAACTTAATTTGTCACACTTGCTTTTTACGTAAAATTATCCCTGTAAGGTTTGCCTGCCGCTGTTGCCAATGGATAGTGTAGGCTCGGTCTTGTAAACCAGCCTTCTAGCCTTCTGCAAACATGGGCAAAATACAACTTACCAAATCTCAGTCAAACGGCTATCTTTGGCTCACAACGTGAACATTATCAGTATGTCAGGATAAGAAAAAACAGAGAGCCTTTATTTTATTAAGAAACAAACAAACCAATCCTCTGTAACCCATTTATAAAACGAAAGCAGACGACTGTTAGCTTAAATTGCAGCATTCGGTCTGTAAGCACATGCTGCAGGAGTATTCTTGGATTAGCTTCAGTGGTGCCATCGGCAGTCTGCACTCACACCGGAGGATCATTCTAGATGCACACACAGGCGAAGCTGTCATGGCTACAGCCGCATGTTGTCGTCAGCTGCCGCGTCCTCTCGAACGTTCTGCATAACAGCTCAGATATGAAATCCATTCATATCTGAGCTGTTTTATTACTTAAAAACTACTGTTGCGCTCAGACTCGGTAACCTATTTGTCCAGCATAAAATCAATAAGTGTGGTGCACGTTAGAAGTCAAAAGAGGGCACTGCCTAGTTAGAAATGTGCTGATGTTGCGAGGAATTCGTCCATGAGTTTAATTATTTTATTATTATTATTTTTTTAATTTAACCTTTTTGTATTTTCTGGATAACGCTAAAATAAGAATTATTACATTAAGGATTTGACACATTGTGAAAGTAAGACTTGATGCATGCCTCAAGTTTCTTGATCAGCATTCACCATGGTGCAACACATCTACAGGTTTCATTTTCATTTTGGACCGACTTAGTAAAGATTATATGTGGATTCTTACAACTATATGCACATTGTTTACACCCTAACTAAAATGACTAGACTGTGATTACTTGATGCTTCACACGATGTATCCAAGTGAAGTGTTTGGTCAACAACTGGACCTTGGTGATATAATCAGCTGTCCCTTGCTTAAAGCTCCATAATATTTACTGATTATTCACCTTTTTTTTTTTTTTAAATTAATTTTTTGACAAAACCAAACCCTACAGCACTGCAGGGGATTGTGGTGTAGCTATGTTATTTCAGACTGGATTAGGTCTAATGACTGCTAGGGAGAAAGTTGTGCCACATAACACTTGAAAGTTGTTTTTTTTCATTTTTTTTTTACCGTGGCTAGTTGTTAGTGGACTTGAGTTTTATCAGACAGTTTTCAAGAGGAGCCAGCAGGGAGTGAGAAAACCTTTTTGGAGTAGCGTGGTGCTCCTTTCTTCTTGGCATGTCATTGATTCTGTTAGATTCAGAGGAGGTGCAGCGGGGTTACTTCTCAAACTGTAACAAGCAGCTTTAATTGACAAAGGGTGTACAGTATATTGACAACCTTTTTTTCTTTAGCATTGTCAGTAGGGCTGTGCAATATGACCAAAATCTCATATCCCGATATAAGAATTCTATCGTCCCGATAACGATATAAATCACACAAATGTAACATATTCTGTGACTCTCGGGCAGCTCGACTTGCGGGAAGTGTTTCCAGCTGCGCCTCATGTAGCTGGAGTCGAGTGTTTTAACAGATGCATGAAACGATACATTTTTAGACATAAGTTGTAACTGCCGCCGTTTTCTTTGTATTTATTACACGGCGTGCTGCGGGGAAAAGCCTGTTCTAACGTTTGAGTCTAAGGTTTATTTTTTAGCACCTGGCGGCTCTTTTTACTTCTCATCCGTAAATACTCTGCTTTTTCACGTGATTCAGTTTATTTTGAAAAGTCTCAACAGGATCTAGAGCTTTATTGTGAAAGGTTTATGTGGAACATAAACAAGCGGACACGCGATGGTGTTACCGTCATTGTTGCTAACCACAACGCATAATAACAGCCGCTTGTCCATCTGTAGTGTGGTTATATTAAATATAGGAGAAAGAGAGAACTTTAAGAAATTAATATAGCCACTACAGTGACCATCAAAACGATGAAAAAATATTGCCATAAACAGTTTATTTTGTGACACCACGAAACAAACGATAGCATAAAATGAAACGATCGTCATCTGATATATCGTTATATGAACAGCCCTAATTGTCAGTATGCTTTGCTTTTGTATTCACTCTGGCTTCCTGCAGAGAAAACTTTTAGAATAATATACTTCTAGCTATCTAACCTCTGTTTTAGTTTTAAAAGAAAAAAAAAATCATTATTTGTAACTGAAACAAAAGTGGGTTTACACCTGCTTGCTGTGAGGCAGGCCTCATTTTCAGGTTAATGTGGTAACAAAATAAAAACACATTTTCTCTCTGCAAGACTTCTGCACCTGTTTGACCCGAACAGCTGAATGATTGTCAATTCCTTTTTCACTTCTGCCAGTAGCAGCTGTGAAGGATTTATTCTTGGAGCAGCAGAGCTGCAAAACAGAGGTTTTGTAAACATGTCTGTCTGTCTGTGCTTCATAGGCTTCAGCATTGAAAGACCAAGGAAACAAGGCGCTGAGTGCTGGAAATGTCGATGAGGCCATACGTTGCTACACCGAAGCCTTGAGTCTTGACCCATCCAACCATGTCCTGTTCAGTAACCGCTCAGCTGCCTATGCCAAGAAAGGCAACTATGAGAATGCTCTCCAGGATGCCTGTCAGACTATCAAGATCAAGCCTGATTGGGGGAAGGTGAGATGTCCTTTTTTATGCCGTTGATTTGTTGACAGAATATATAGTTATTAAAATTGAGGAGACAGTCTAAAATATTTGAAATGTGATCAACCAGGGCTACTCCCGTAAAGCTGCTGCATTGGAATTTCTTGGCCGATTGGATGATGCTAGAGTAACTTACCAAGAGGGACTCAGACAGGAGCCAAGCAATCAGCAACTAAAGGATGGGCTGCAGAACATTGAGGCCAAGCTTGCAGGTAAAGACTGGATTGTGTTTTTGTTTAGAGCTACACAGAAATGAGGCATGTGAGTCACTTTTTGTTTCTGTGTGGGTAGAGGATTTTGTGATGGCTGCTGACAGCATCACTGAAGTGAAAATGCATTTTTTGAGCTTAGGTTTTCAAAATGAAGGAGACAGTCCACTTGCGTTTGGAGTGTTTTTAATCAGACTGTGGGTAAATACTACAAGTTACAGAAAGATAAAAGCTAGTGAATTTAATCCCATAACAGTTTGAATATTTGTGAAAAAAAAAAAAATCTTTGTGACCACCAATCAACACAGACTTTTTCTTCACCAGAGAAAACAATGATGAATCCCTTTGCCATGCCCAACTTGTATCAGAAGCTGGAGAGTGATCCTCGGACTCGTGAGCTGCTGGCAGATCCCAGCTACAGAGCACTGCTAGAGCAGCTCAAGAGCAAACCATCTGAGCTTGGAACGTATGTGCATTTTCAAAAACAATCTGCAGATTTAACTCAAGTTTTAAGTAATCTGGGTTACTTTTATTATATTTAGAATTTGTCAAAAGTTCTGGAATAGTAATGAAAAGTGTATAATGGGAGCACAAAGTTATGAAGGTTATTTAAGATTTATTTCCAAAATGTGAATCGGCTCTTATTCCTCTTGTCATCGTCAGGAAGCTGCAGGATCCCAGAGTGATGACTACTCTCTCTGTGCTTCTTGGACTAAACCTCTCTGAGATGGAGGAGGATGAAGAGCCAACTCCTCCTCCTCCCGCAAAACCCAAAGAGACTCAGCCGCCACCTCCCAAAGAGGAAGACCTCCCTGAAAACAAGAGAAAGGTAAATAATCTAATGTTGTTGCATTTTGTTTTTGTTTGTTTTTTAAAACATCCAACCTTCTGATTAGTCCATAGTCTGAGTTTTGTTCATCCTTAATTTCATATTTTTTAAACAGGCCTTAAAGGAAAAGGAGCTTGGGAATGCTGCATATAAGAATAAAGACTTTGAAACGGCACTGAAACATTATGAAGAAGCGATTAAACACGACCCAACAAACATGACTTACATATCTAATCAAGCAGGTATATTTTCTCAGATATTAAACATTTACTAACCTCATACAAACTTTTCATCTATATTTTACAGTCCCTGCATTATCAGGGGCTGTAACATCTAGCCCTTTTAACTGAATCTGGGAATATCCTCCAGAATGTGGCTGTGTGACTGTAACATAAACAGTTATGATATAAACTATAAATGAATACACAGTAATATAAATACAGTTTTTAGTTTATCTAACATGACGTAAAATGGTTAATGTATTCTATTTGTGTTTAACATGTGCTTGTATTTGTTGTCATTTCAGCTGTGTACTTTGAGAAGGGAGATTTTGACAAGTGCAGAGGGCTGTGTGAGAAAGCCATTGATGTTGGCAGAGAGAACAGAGAAGACTACAGACAAATTGCTAAGTGAGTTCTTTTATTTTACTGGTGATACATTTCTGGTGGAACAAAGATAGCCTTTTACTTTTTCACGATTGTTTTGAGATCTTACGGAAATTATGAAACAGGTTTTAGCCTACAGAAAATGTTTAGTCTGATAGGAATGAAAACCACATACATCTGTGTGGGTGTACTTCCCACATCAGAAATCAAAAACACTGAATGGGGCCACTTAGTGACCAGTAGAGAAACACTGTGAATTGTAGTGTCAAGGAAGCAGTGTTGTACTGACTAACTTTCCACCTGAGTGGCTTTTATTAAAGTTGCGTAAACAAATGATCTTGACTATCTGTAATAACATGCTTGCTATAATCTGTCTCCTCATAGGGCCCTGGCTCGAATTGGCAACTCGTACTTCAAGCAGGAAAAGTACAAAGAAGCAATTCAGTATTTCAACAAGAGTTTGACAGAGCACCGAACTCCTGACGTGTTGAAGAAGTGTCAACAGGTGCAGTAGTCCAGATAGTTAATAAATGGATTAGCTAATGTTGTCAAGAGTTGGCACAGTAAAAAATAATAATACCACATTAGCAAAATGATTTTTAATGTCTATAATTAACTGAAATTTTGAATGTAAAGAAAAACATAGTGTATACTTGGTATACAGTACCTGAACTGAAGTTCACTTACCATGACTTTGTAATTGGTTTTGCAGGCAGAGAAGATTTTGAAGGAACAGGAGAAACTAGCCTATATCAACCCAGAGTTGGCCCTGGAAGAGAAGAGCAAGGGCAACGATGCCTTCCAGAAAGGTTTGTAATAGTTGCAGTGCTTTCTGCTCGACTGCCATTTCTTCTTTTTTCTTCGAACTTGCACAAAGATGAGCTTGTCTTTTCTTTTTCACAGGAGACTACCCCTTAGCCATGAAACATTACACTGAGGCCATCAAGAGAAACCCTAATGATGCCAAACTCTTCAGTAACAGAGCTGCCTGCTACACAAAGCTGCTGGAGTTTCAGCTTGCCCTGAAGGTATAGCACATCCTTTCCAAGTAGGAGTTCATGTGAATCTAATGTAATTTATGCATACCTCTGCATTTATTGTGCATTTAAGACTAACCATGAGAATCTTTTATCTTGTCAGGATTGTGAAGAGTGCATCAAACTAGAGCCCACCTTCAGTGAGTAATAACTTTTATATTAATTACATTTTTGCCTTTTGCCTGAACTGTATCATCTAGAATTATGTCAGTTTATTGTAATTTTACAAATAGTTTATGACATTTGTTCACAGTAAAGGGCTACACACGTAAAGGAGCTGCTCTGGAGGCCATGAAAGACTATTCCAAAGCTATGGATGCATACCAGAAGGCTCTAGAGCTTGACTCTTCCTCAAAGGTATTTTACAGGATATTATACGCTTCAAAAAATGTGGACTTGAGTAGAAAAGATATCTCAGAAAAGAGAATTTTTTTTCTCTATACTTCTGCTACATGTTTGCTGGTTGACACAGTAGTTAGTTGTCCAATCACTTTTGAATCAAAAAGAATTGATTACATTTTTTTTAACTAAACAGATTTGTGTGTTGGAAATGTGAAGAGAGCAGACTGATGAATGAAATGTGGTAATGTCAGATATAACTGTATTTCTAATGCGTGAACAGTGAGCGACAAAAGACTGAATTGAATTCTTTCCACTTTCAGGAAGCCTCAGAAGGCATTCAGCGCTGCATGGTAAGTCAGGCCATGAGGAATGACAGCCCTGAGGAAGTGAAGAAAAGGGCCATGGCTGATCCAGAGGTGCAGCAAATTATGTCTGACCCAGCCATGCGTATGATCCTTGAGCAGATGCAGAAAGACCCACAGGCCCTTAGCGAGTAAGTTTGACAGCTTTACCTCCAATGCAGTTTGCATTTTAACTGTATAGTACAGATTTGTAGTAATTTTGTTTGTTTGTTTTTCAGCCACTTAAAGAATCCAGTTATTGCTCAGAAGATACAGAAACTCATCGATGTTGGACTGATAGCCATTCGTTAATGGGAGACATGAGCCACAGCTGTTAAACCCTCCAAAATGAAACTTCTTTTACTTATTCTTTCTTTCTTCTTTCTCTTTTTTTTTTTTTTTTTTTTTCTCTTTCTTTTTCTTTGCCTTCAAATCCAACATATTATCTTCCTGTTCTCACTAAGACTGTATGTGTTTGGTTTATTATTATTTTTTTATATATTTTTTTTTTATAAAGTTTCACAAGTTTGTTTTGATCAAAGCAAGTTTCATCTGGAAAGCTTCAGACTCCAGATAACTTTAAGAAAAGAAATTGGATTCATGTGTACGGGTGTTTTTAATACATCTAAAAATAATAATAAAACGATGCAGTACACCGTCATGTTCGGTGTTTAAAGGGCAAATCCATCCTCAGGCTTTTCTCATTTTCCTAGTGGTTCATGATTTAAAGACAGCAGAAAAGAGAAGAGTAAAAATCACTCCAAATAATGATTATAATGTGCAGCACATCTCAAATTGAAGTTGTCCCTGACCTTTGTATTGTCAACTTTAAGGTTTAATTAAATACGGTGCTTTTATGTTGAAACGCCGAATTCGCATTCCTTGGCGCTTCCTCTTCTGGTCATTTCCTACACCTCAAGTGCAAAGTTTAATCCAATCCCTTTTAACACCTAAATGCACGTGTGAGACTCTTAAAAACATATTAAACGTTATTATGATTTGGACGCGTATCATCTACAGCTGTCTCTAAGCAACAGCACAATTTAGTCATTAGATTGGAACAGATGGTGATTAAGTGTAAATGGATTTTAAAGATGGTCTGAATGTGATAGTTAAAGGGTGGATTTACCTTTCAGTGCTAGCACATGCTGGATGAGTGTGTTGACTTGTGCGTTAACTTAGATTAACCCCATTGCACCCTGTCACAACTTGCTAATGTGCATCACACCCAGCAAAGTCGTTTTGCTTTATCTTTGCACATACTGCTGTTACATGTCCTCTCTGTGACAGCTCAGCTTTTTTTTTTTCTTTTTTTTTTTTTTTCTTGTCTTTCCTCTGAAAAGAAAAGTTATACTTCTAACTAACATTCTGCCACAATTTTGCCAATTTGTGGCTTCAGATACCTCAAAGTTACAACATTGTCATAGTATCTTTGTGCTACGGTTTCCAAGAGGGACTCAAACATTCTATTGTAATGCCTTTTGTTTCCACACATACACAGTAGAATAATAAAATGTAGTTATTTGTGCAGCACAGCAACGAAATAGGGCATTTCTATCATTCAAGTCCCCATTGTAATCATAAAGTACACACATCTCACATGATGTAAACAGAATTGTCCATGGAAGTGTAATGTACTAATGGAAACCAGTTGTACTGTGAAATATACAGTATCTGAATGTATCTTGAAAGGAAGTGGTGGCTTTTTTTCATGACGCTGAGTCGGCAGATGGGTAGACCTACAGTTTCAATACCTTGCACTACTTGCATACCAGTGATAGATAAAATGACTGATCTAGACCCCTGTGAATTTAGGTATAAAATAAGATTTAAACGTACAGAGACATAGGCATTAGTAGCATGCTGGAAAATGTTAGTTTATTTTTTTTTTCTAAAGGAAGACAAAGTGTGGCAGAACAAATGAAAAGCATAAACATTAGTAGATTTTTTTTTTTAATTAATGGAGAGAAAACATTTGACATTTGTTGTAACTACTGGGCAAAACTTGAGCTAGTGTTTGTGGCACAGAATTGCCAGATTTCGTTGAGCTCTTGAGCAATCTCGCTCCGCCCACTCCAGTAGTTCACGTGACTGACCGTCGCCCAGGTTGTGTCGGAAGCATCCTGGTGTTAGCAGTTTGCTAGGCGCTGACAAAAATTATAAAGTGAGATGTAAAAATTTTTATAATGGACGAATATATTAGTTTGTGACTACTGGTGACAAAGAAGACAAGGAACTACACAAACTGGCCTTTTCCAACATGGTCAGTTCGCTGGTAGTTGAAGAGGCCAGTTAACACTGCTAACAAAACACCAGCGGTTAGCTAACGTTCAAACTTTGACGGACAAATGCAGTCATTTGCTAGTTAGCTGCTACCGCTACCCTGCCAATTTACTACCACACCAGCTGGCTAGGTAACACGTCTTGTTATTATACGGTAGTTAGCGTTGAAGCTGTTTACACACCGACTATAACGCGCTGTTTTGACCAGTCGCTTATATAACCGAAGGTTTAACGTTATTACCAATTAACGTCAGCTAACTTATGAATAATGACTAGTTATTTAGCTAATGCTAACATTAGCAACTTAAACTGTTAGTTAAATTTCAACTGCAGATAACACATACAGTTACTCAGACTACGTAATTAATACCGACGATCATTGACACAGTAACGGGAAAAAACAACATCTTCTAAGTAGCAGGAATATGAATCTTCTTTCTGATTGATTTCGACCAATCACATGAGATAAATAATGCCAAACACCAGGATGCCAAACGAGTGGGGATTAAGGTTTGGGCAACAGCATTGTCTGGAATACAGCTGTCCACTCATTTTGATAATCCTTGTCTCCTTCACAATGCAGCCACAGTAGATTGTTTTAACTGCTGAGTGTAAAACGCAAAATCTCGTAAATAAGAAAACACCAGACAAACCAATTTCATCGCAAAGTCTGTAGTCCACTTTTCTTTAAAATATGTCTGGGGACGCATCTGATAGTAGTGAAGACTCTGATGGAAAAACAAATGAAAGGGCCTGTACTGTCAAGCACCAAATCACCAATGGTAAGTCAGTCATATTGTCTGTTATCACTGTATGTAATCATAATAATAACCATAGCCACAAAGGAAACATCTGTGTACTGTAATTCATCTCATCATTTAAATAACACCGCACGAATGCAGTTTGTTCCTTTTTTGATGTGCTGATTCAACCCCACAGCTAACATCACCACATCAGTTTTTTTTTTCTGTAAAACGTTTATCCGATTTTAAAATACTTTTCCTTTTCCATATATATGTGTATATATATGTGGGCTGTACAATATATTCACACACTGGAGTTCCATTATATTAAAGTTATAAAGCAGCGAAATATAATGTAACCAAAAAATTTGTCATAAGTATGGACAATGGACAATGCATCTGTCATTGAATTGATTTTAGAGTGTAAATTTACAAAGAAAAATCCTCACAGATAAAATCAAGTAAATCAGAGAATTGCTGTTGTACTCTCCCTCCAAGAGTAGTAAAGTCAAGCTGTAAATGTGGCTGTAGTGTAATAAACAGTGTGAGTGGATGTTTTTCACCAGCTGTCACAGGTGAAGTGAAGTGATCTGCTTAGTGGCTCACTGGATAGATTGTAGATTTTAAGTAGAGCAACCTTTTAATCTATAGAGAGGGTACATCAAAGTGCATTCATGGATTATAACACAAGAAAAGGCACATTGGTAAAGCATTTGCTAATATCAAGACATATGGTATGTCTTTTTGTATTTTAATATACTTGGGAAAAACCAGCCAGAAAAGTACACCACTTTATTTGTGTAGAAAGCTTCCCTTAAAAGATAGAGCTCAGTGTGGCTTGTCTTTTTTAAAACAAAAACTTGAACAGAAATAGAAATGTAAACACTGTTCTTGTCTTTTATTTTTCTTTCTACTACTAGCTAACTTCACAGGTCACACTGAAAGAGTCGGCATGGAGAACTTTGAGCTGCTGAAGGTCTTGGGCACTGGAGGTAAGGATCTGCATGTAGCACTGAATAGAATGAAATGAAGATGAAGCTGTTGTCAAAGGTCAAGTACTGGTATGAGATATACTTAAAGCAGACTTGGTTGATTCCCCTGGCTTGGATAGTATTTTGAAGGCAAAGTGTTTATAATTGATATTTGTAGTTTGTAAGTTAAAATGTTTCATGTCATTTATATTCTCATTTAAATGTTACAGCATGAAAAATATCTGATGATTAACAGGGAATCCATATGCTGTTGATGTTACTGATTAGCTACAGGAGATCCTGGTGGCTATTTCCATCAACAATTGAACACCTAATTAAATTTAATGAGTGAGAATGATTCAGATTTCTGCAGATTTGATTAATCTTGCTGCCTGCTCACTGAGTATTTATGTCTTGAAGTGGAAACCATCTCTTTTAGGCACAATCCGATGGTGTATCTGTGTTTGCTCTGTTTGCTTGTTTACCATCAGCAGTAATTTTCAATATTTGTTTGTCTAGCTTACGGGAAAGTGTTTTTGGTCAGGAAGAACAGCGGCCATGATGTGAGCCAGCTCTATGCTATGAAGGTAATTTTATTAGTGTTGTAATTCAATGAATGTACATTTTAAAGCAGGTTTTTTAGCTAAAAATGTAAATTACTAGTCTGTGCTTTAAAATAAGTCATTAATTATGATTTTATTAACATTTTATAACCATTTTGTGTAAAATGTAAATGAGTTGGCTAATTATCTAAAGCCAATATTAGATTAAACATGGTACAGTGACAGCACATCAGATGTTAAAACCAAGAAATGATCTTTTTTTTTTCCATTTTATTTGCTCGTTTTGGATTTGATGCAAGCCGTTGGGTTGTATAATGTCCTTCTCTTGGACATGATTGCAGCATGTTGCAACATACCCCAAAGCGAAGTGCCATTCACTGAAAGTTCACGGAAGGAATGGAGAAGTTTAATTTATTTTGGTCACTGCCCTAGGTGTTAAAGAAAGCAGCTATCGTTCAGAAGGCAAAGACAACAGAACATACTCGCACTGAGAGACAAGTCCTGGAGCACATCCGCCAGTCTCCCTTCCTGGTTACTCTTCACTATGCCTTTCAGACTCAGAGCAAACTACATCTCATCCTGGGTGAGACACCGGGGTGGGACACTGGGAAAAATGTACCAAATATAGAGAACTCTTCTCTCTTGAAACACTGAAGGTCTTCTTTATGTTTCTGTCTTATACTGTATGTGTTTTTGTTGGCATTTCTTTTTTTTTTCTTTTTTGGACAATGTGTGTTTGTGTAGTTCTTTGTATTATGTCTATTCAAGCTCCCTGTGTATTTGTTTGTGTGTGTGAGTACAGACTATGTGAGCGGTGGGGAGATGTTCACTCATTTGTACCAGCGGGATCACTTTCCAGAAGAGGCAGTACAGATTTATATTGGAGAAATAATTCTGGCTCTAGAACACTTGCACAAGGTGAGGATTATTGTTTCCAGTTTTTACACATGCTAGAGTTATTTCTTTAATTTTGGCTAGAGCCTGCTGCTTACACAAACTAAGCATTTTAGCGATATGATACTTTTCATAGAATTGGGGTTGTGAGGCCAGAGACGCAACCCCAACTTACTCCTATTTTAAGCTCTAGGTTGTGGTCTTTTAGCTCTGGTTTCATCAAAACAAGCTGATGGTTAAAGAAGTAAGCCTTTCTGTTAAGCATTTAACTTTATTCACCAGATTAATGTTACGTTAGCTCCATAAACACTAGGTTGCGTTCACATTGTTGTATACAGATTGATAAAGTCAGCAGTATTGTGTTTCTGTGTATACATGACACATGCTGCTTTCTCTGCTCAGATAATACTGCTTTTAAAGTGAATGACATCAGTAAATTTTCATTGTGTAAACGGTCTGTTGAAGCCAGCAATATTATGCACCCCATGTCTGAAAAGAGCTTTTGTCATTTAGTGTTGAACAGGAAGTCTGAGTTTCTTTATTGTGAGAAATACTCTGAAGCTCATAGAAGTGGTTTCCTAATGATGTTTCACAGCTACTTTAGTTTTAGATTTATCTTTAAAGTAGGTGTGCACCAGTGGCCTTAAATGATACTCATGACTTCTTTGAGTAGTTACACAAACCACTACATGGAGGGTGATTGGGTGCATTTTCAAGGTCCTTTTTAAAACATAACGAGTGTGTTCTTGAGGGTTTTATTTGGAAGCATTTCAGCCATCTCTTTGTAAATTATGACCTTCACTAGGTATCCTAAGATCACATTGCAGCACTTAAGTTATGAGATAGTCAATTTGTGTTTAAATTAGTGTCCAAAGAAATTGTCCAGCCACATTGGCTGAAAATCCTGCAGACTTTCATGAGTCGTTCCTTTTATAAATAATATCAAATAAAAGCATTTTAACAACAGCAACTTTGGGGACTAGTATTTCCTGCATTATAGGCTTGCTGTTGTTTGGACAGTTATTTGTTTTGACACATTTTGGGATTAGGACCCCTAGCTGGGATTAGAAAATGCTGTGATTACTAAAAAATAACAGATACATACCGTAATTGGCCACTTTTTCCTTTTTGGTTGTAAAAATGTTTTTAGGGTTTCTCTGTTTGCACTGCCTGCTGTCTCTGTTCACAAATTACAGCTTTTAACATGAATGCCACTGGTAAATTTTCATTGTGTACAGCTTGGGATTGTGTACCGAGACATCAAATTGGAAAACATTCTTCTAGACAGTGATGGCCATGTGGTATTGACAGATTTTGGGCTCAGCAAAGAGTTTCTGGAAGAAGATGTAAGTAAATCTAAAACTACAGTGTGAGCATAGCAATGTGTACATGTAAATAATACCTGGGGTGTTTAACTGTTACCACAATCCAAACTGAAATACATTTTTTTTAAGTATGCTTGTTTTCTGATCATCACAGAAGGGGAGGACCTACTCTTTCTGTGGCACCATTGAGTACATGGCTCCTGAAATCATCAGAGGGAAATCAGGACATGGCAAGGTAAAAAAAAAAAGAATAACAAGGGAGCAAATGCAGGTTTTGGTGTTAAGATCATCGGTTATTTGAAAGATTTTGAATGGTCACATATTGTGCACAAAATAATATTTAAATTAATGTTTATATTTACATGTATCAGTGTACGGGGAAGGCTTAAACATTTAACACTACAGATGCTTTAAGACTCATGACTTTGGGCCAGTGTGGTGAATCAAAGATGACTTTAATATCTTTGTTATGGAAGGCAGTACCGCCTCAAAAAACCCACCTTTAAATAATTCACAGTGAAAATTCCTTGTCCTCTTTATTGTGCTTTTCAAGCTGTATTCTGCTTCAGTCAGTAGATTGGTGGAGTCTTGGGATCCTGATGTTTGAGTTGCTGACAGGTGCGTCTCCTTTTACCCTGGAGGGAGAGAGGAACTCCCAAAGCGAGGTGTCAAAGTGAGTACTGTGCAATCCCATCTCCATAAATCATCTGCCTGGCCCTTCTTAACTCATTCAAATTGTCTCTGTTATTAGCTGTGTTTTACTAATAAATGAACCCATCGGCTGATGCTGATTTTTATGGGAGTGAAAAAGAATTAATGAACCTAAAAAACTGAGAAAATGTACCATTTTAAGAAAAATTTGAATTTAGTGTAGTTGCACATCTTAAAAAGTTGAACAGGGGCAACAAAAGACACTGAAAAGAAACAGTTAGAGCAGGGGTCCCCAACTCCAGGCCTCCTCCAGGTGTCCTGCAGGTTTTAGATCTCACCCTGGGTCAACACACCTGAATCAAATGATTAGTTCATTACCAGGCCTCTGGAGAACTGCCAGACATGTTGAGGAGATAATTTAACCATTTGAATTAGCTGTGTTGGATCACGGACACATCTAAAAACTGCAGGACACCGGCCCACGAGGCCTGGAGTTGGGGACCCCTGAGTTAGAGGAACATAGGATCCTATATCAGATAAGAATGGGACAATATTCATCTCTTCTATGTGCCATTGTGAATAAAATATGGGTTTATGAAATTCAGCATTTATATTTAGCTCATCCCAAGTTTTTCTAAATTTGCGTTGTGTATTATTGACTGACATTCTTTACATTGTTTTCCTTTTCTATAGACATTCTTTACATTGTAAAGAATGTATATAGAAAAGGAAAACATGAAGGTCATTGCTGATGAAGTTTCCACAACAGCAGTTCAGAAACTAGTTGGCTCAGAAACTAGTTGCTCAAACTGTGATGTGTTTTCTGTTTGCGACACTTTCAGTGCTGCTGAAACAGTACTGAGAGTGTTGTAAACAATAGAGTTAGTGGCAGCTTTGCTGGGCAAAGTATGTGATGCCACAATTTCTGCATGATCCCAAGAATAATTTTGTGCCTCATGTTGTGTAAAAAATCTTATCGGCCATTATTGGAGGAGCATGAATGTTGACACAGTTGTATTCTTGTCCATTGTTTCTGTATGTTAGCAAAATGTTTATATCTTCCCTTTGCCCTTCAGACGTATTTTGCGCTGTGACCCGCCGTTTCCCTCTATGATTGGACCCATTGCTCAGGATCTGCTGAAAAAGTTGTTGGTGAAAGATCCCCACAAGAGGCTGGGATCTGGACCGCGGGGGGCTGAAGATATCAAGGCACATCCTTTCTTCAAGGTCCGATGTCCCTTAACTGTCTATCACTTAAACATCTTTTCCCCTGTAACCTCAGTTCATTCATCTGTAACTCTTTCATTCTCCTTTTCTGCCTCACAGGGACTGAACTGGGATGACTTAGCACAAAAGAAGGTTGCAAGTCCATTCAAGCCAGAGCTGAAGAGCGAACTCGATGTGGGGAACTTTGCAGAGGAATTCACTGGGATGGATCCTGTTTATTCTCCAGCCAGCACACCCCCGAGCACAGATCGTCTGTTCCAGGTCAGTCATCATCACCTCCACACTGATTCTATCAAATGTTTCTACAAACATGACCTGTAAGCATTATTTAACTTTACAATCTGAAAAGTGCAACAAGTGCTTGTTAATAAGTAAAGGCTGTAATAATTCTACAGTGAGCTACATCATAGTTACACCTAACACATCTCCTCTGTTTTAGGGCTATTCTTTCATTGCACCCTCCATCTTGTTCAATAAGAACGCAGTCATGGGAGACTTTGTTGAAACCCAAATTGGTGCTGACCGACCAGCTTCTGCTTCTGTCCAACGCAGCGCAATGTTACAGGTATGATCTGTATGGGTGTTTTCAAATAATTCTGTGATATGTTTGGTTTCAGGACTGTTTGTTAACAGAAAAGAAGGAAAAGAGCAGGAGAAGCTAAATTATTAACTGAAGTTGGTTTGTTTTATCTGACAGGATGCTTTGTATTATTAAATAATATTCAAGACACTTTGTACTGATCTCGGTAAACAGCACAAAAATCTATTTGGAACAGAAAAAGTTTGTCAGGCTGTCTAGTTGACATTTATCACCTGCGTGTGAAAGGTGTCAGACTCAACTCAGCAATATTTTTAGCTCGTCTTTTAAAAAAATGTTCCAAAATCTTCCAGAAGTCAAAGAAATTCGCAGCTATTACTTTATGTTATTAGATTTATAAAAGATGTAAGCTGGAATTTTAAAATACTGTTGTCATCCAGATTCTAATTACAGTGATAAACAATAAATTATGTTTATATGCAAAAGTAAAATTTCTGTGTAGGTTCTCAGTATTCCGGGTCATGGTAGTCTGTGAAGCTGGGAAAGAGAGTGAATTTAAATAGGTCGAGTCACTTTCTTTCCAAGCTCCTTAGGCAAATGTGAAATGTATTTTTAGATCAATCCAGAATTGTTACTTCATAGTAATTCCTTCCCTGATAATAGCAGTGTAAGATATAAGGTTTATTTTTTTGTAAAGCACTACATATAAAATACTAATTAAAGCAAAACTATTATCCAAGTTATATAGTTGGGGAATTAAAAATAAAAGTATCTCTTTATATAGAGAGTGTACCCAGCTAGTGATAAATTTATACATATTACTTATTAATATATTCATGTAAGAGGCACAATTTAAAGTGGATCTACTGTGCTCCTGCTCAATGATCGGACTCTCAGACTTTACTAGAGTAGCTTTGCATATTCATATTTCGAAATAATCCTGTGTAACCTTATACTGAGCCAAGATGAGGCCCCTGAGTTTACCCACAATCTGAATAAAGCCCTTCAGTCATCTGATTGGGTTCCCGTCATAAACAGGAAGTTTGAACAGCAGATTGGTGAGCGTTCTGTGCTCACAGTCAGAGTCATGTGTTTGTCTAAGATGATGATATAAGAGATAATCTACGGATGACAATGAGTGAGCAGAAAATGCTGCCTGAAACTGAAAATTTGGAGCTATCTGAAGGCTGAGCTTTGTTCTCAAAGAAATTACTTGCACAAACGCTGACTTCATGATTTATTTAAAATTTTTGTTCTGTTTAAAATAGAATACAGTGTTGTAAAGGTTTATATACAGATATGACAGAAAATTGGCAAAAACATATTATGTGGACTTTGAGGAAAGCTTACAAACAGTGCTTAACAAGCATTCCTGTTTTAGGCCAAAATGTCTTAACCAGTTTGACCTGTCTTAGGACGCAGAGTTTGATGACATGTTGTACTTTGTAAAACTTTGTGTTTTACAAAGTACAACATGTTTTATCTTTCCAAATTACTTTTTCAGTTTTAAGGTATTTCTCTTTACAAATGTGGGAGCTGAATTTCAAGGTTGCTTCATGTAAAGGTCAAAATATCCCTTTAGCTTTGCTGGGGCCATGTCTATTGCCTGAAGTATAATAATCTCCTTTGATGGCTCAATGCTATGTTTTTTTTGTTCAGGAATCCCAGTTTTTTCAGCACTATGAGCTGTGTTTTCAAGGACCACCTCTAGGCGAGGGTAGTTTCTCTGTGTGCAGGAAATGCAAACACAAGCAAACTGGCCATGAGTACGCCGTCAAGATCGTCAGCCGTAGGTGAGCAGAGATGAAATACTTCTTAGTACAGTGCTCTTTAACAGATCTGTGTCCATGTGTCAATACTTTACTGTATCACAGTACCGCTGGAACGTAAAGGTGACTGAATGCCCTTAATGTTGTCTTTCTTTGTTAGAATGGAGGCAAACACTCATAGAGAGATTGCTGCCTTGAGGCAGTGTGAGTCTCACCCCAACATCGTCAAGTTGTATGACATCTTTACTGATCAGGTAGAATGGACAATACATAGGATAAAGATAAAAATGATGTATTGGTCAATATTAAGCTACACATAAAAACATCAGCCCTCATGGCCTTCTCTGCATGTCTCTGTCAGTATCACACATATTTAGTGATGGAGCTTCTGCGAGGTGGGGAGTTGTTGGAAAGGATCAAGAGGAAGAAACTGTTTGGCGAGGCAGAGGCCAGTCAGCTGTTACAGAGCCTGGTCTCAGCTGTCAGCTTCATGCACGAGGCTGGAGTCGTACACAGAGACCTCAAACCAGAGGTGGGTGGAGATTTGATAACTTTATCATTCCTGACAATATATATATATAACACGCATGTTTAAAAAGGTAGAAAAAAAGAGTCTTGTAACTGGGGATCTGCTGTCTCATATGTGAGAGATGTGTGTGACGTTATTATTTTTTCAGCATGACTTTTACATGATGTAATCCGGGTTAAAAAGGGTTTTTTTTAAAAAGAGAGAGCGACAATCACTGATTGTCCAAAACATGGACGTTGCCATCATGATGTCACTCACTGGTTTTTGGACTGCATTTTGAAGCTTCTCCATAAATTTAATGTTTTCAAATGACAGACTGGTGTATCAACTACCAAACGTGAGCAATGAACAGACACAGATATCTGCTAATTAGCCTTACGTAGGAGAGGTAACACACTAAAAACAAATGAATTCACCAAAACTGAAGCACAAATATTATTTGTCTAATAATTCTATTTAAAATGCTCTTGAAGGCCCCAGCAGCACACACATGTAGGAGGGAGCAAGTTCAGTGACTTTAAGTGGTGCACGTGAAGCCTAGCAGACACTGATTGGCTGCTCCTTTTGTTGGACCCAAAGCAGCTGTGCCAGTAACTTCAACATTTAAATGAATAAGTTTGAAAAAAATTACAAAAATAAAATTGGAAACTGTCCACAGACGTCAAAACCACTTTTGTACCAGGCTATAAACATGTTTTCATTTAATGCTGTTTAGTTGTTTTTTTTAATGGAAGTCTGTCAAGGCTGAATCGTTTTAGGAGCCAGCCTCAAATTTCCGATTTAGGAACAGCAGTTTTTGGCACTTCTATGTTGGCTTAATTTTTCACCTCTGCAGGCTACTGCTCGACAACAGCACATGATGTGACTTTTGTGGTGCTTTTCAAAATGAAAGCAGAAGATTTCACACACACACACACACACACACACACACACACACACACACACACACACACACACACACACACACACACTCCCTTCTTAAGATGGCTGCACGGTTTAATCAACTGAAGAAGGCTTTTATATGGTGTGCATAATGATTGTGAATGAGACATGTTGGCAAATATCACCTAATAACTTTAAGATGTCTCTAGTATGGCTTTTATTTTGATGCACACCTAAAAGGATTAGAACTGTTTATTTGCACTGTCTGTTTACACATAAGTTCTGGTACATGCCAACCGGTGGTGGCTGTCATACTCGTATTTACTAATAGTCTTTACTCTGTCAGGAAAATTGAATCTTAATGTGTAAGTAAAATAAGAGCTGATCCTCATGGCTTTTGTTTGTTTACCTTACAGAACGTGCTGTTTGCAGATGAGGGGGAGGACTCTGTGCTGAAAGTAATAGATTTTGGATTTGCTCGCCTGTGCCCTGCAGGCAGTGCCCCCCTGCAGACTCCCTGCTTCACGCTGCAGTATGCAGCACCAGAGCTTTTCGAGAGTGCAGGATATGATAAAGCCTGTGACCTCTGGAGTCTCGGGGTCATCCTGGTAATTGAATCTGAATATGTTGATTTTTATCATAGCTCGGCTGACTGAATACTAATGACCCTTGTGTGCGTCTTTCTCAGTACACCATGCTCTCAGGCCAGGTGCCATTTCAGAGTGAGCAGCGTGGAATGACCTCATCATATGCTGCTGACATCATGCAAAAAATAAAAGAGGGGGATTTCTCATTGGATGGGGAGCCCTGGAAGGGTGTGTCAGAGGATGCCAAAGAGCTTGTTAAAGGTACTGAATATGTTTGTTCTTAGTTTGCTTTAGTTGAGATAAATGCCTGTTGAATTTCCTCTATTGCTTGCTTGTTTGTGTCTCTTTTCCTGTTTTAAGGCCTGCTAACAGTGGATCCAGAGAGCCGTCTCAAACTCTCTGATCTGAAAGAGAACAGCTGGCTTCAGGGTGGAGCATCCATGTCCACCACTCCTTTGTGCACGCCAGATGTGCTCGAGTCCAGTGGGCCCACTGTCCGCACTTATGTCAATGCTACCTACAAGGTAATAGATTGGTGTGAAAAACTTCTAAAAGGTCTCAGAAAGAATCTTAAATAAATGTATTTTATCTCACTTTTGTCGCCTTCCACTCTCACCAGGCTTTCAACCGAGGTAAGCGAGAAGGCTTCTTTCTGAAAAGTGTCGACAATGCTCCCCTTGCGAAACGACGAAAGATGAAGATGACCAGCACAGGAGTAGAGACCCGATGGAGTTCATCCTCTTCTTCTTCGTCTTCTTCCACTTCATCCACTGCCTCTGCAACAGCATCCAAAACACAGCCAAAGCAAGCCGTGATCCCAAAGCAGAGCTAGCCTGGCAACAGAACAGGGAGAAAGTGTTACGTGCTTGTACAGTAGCACAACGTCCTCCAGCAGTCAGTTAAAAAAAGCAAAAGCATACTGACAAATGAGAACACTGTCTTCACTTCATGTAAAATATAATTCCACTTTAACAGCTGCAGGTTTTCATTCCTAACGCTGTATTCTTTAAAAAACAAAACATGTATTTTCTGTGGTGGAAGAGGAGGCCTGACTGTCAGAAACTTTTAATACTTATTCAGTATTCACTCACTTTATTTTGGTGAGATCGCACACTAAAAGTTAAAAATGAGACATTTACCTGGTTTCACTGTGGGTAAGAAACAGTGCCTGGCTACATAGGGAAAAGGGAAAAAAGGAGCCATAAATAAGCAGAAGCCATATACAAAGCAAAAGAAGTGAATACATCCATTAAGTCATTGTGAAGAGGCACACATTTGTACACGGCAAATGAACAGTCCTTCCAGTAATTTGCAGGTTTAATTCTTTGATTGTACTGCTGAGTTTTTTGCCACAAATATAATGATTAACACAAAAACTGCAGAAGTCGACACTGTGCTCTGTTAAGAGCGAGCAAGATTCAGGCGTTTGCAGAGAATGTCAAATGATCAAATGGTTTAAAAAAAAAAAAAAAAGCAGCAAATTTCTGGAAGGATGGAGCACAGAGAGAGATTACTGTGGGGTGCAAAACCTTAAGGATTCTATAGGATGATTAATGCTGTCGGTCTTTGCAAAGAAGCTGCACCTGCAGTACACTACTCACTGTACGGATCCCACTGAACACTTTGAGGAGCTGGGATTATGTGGCTCTGAAGAAGTGTTTTGATTGTGTGTCAAGATGTGTCCAACAGTAGCAGCTGTTTAAAACAAAAAAAAGACATGGAGACACAGAAGCAGACATGCAGTGGAGTGCGATTTTCATCATACTTGCTGTATATTACTCGCGCTATTGTGCCTGTCTGAAAATTTCTAGCATGCTAATCTGTTGTGATGATGGACTGTAAGAACTTTTTCTATTTTTGGTATCTTTGAGTCATTGAAAAAAAAGTTACTTGGAGTATTTTCTGTTTTTCTACGCTACCAAGTGCAGCTCAAGTGTTTGCACGTAGATGGAAGCCGAATGTGGCTGGTGATTTTGAACGCACATCGCCTTTGTGAACTTTGAATGATTATTACAGTTTTTATTCCTGATGGTATCAAATGCGGGCGGTAGTCTGATTGCAAGGTTGATGCTCAACGATTAAGCTCATCCAGGCTGGCTTTCGTCTTTATTTTTCCACAGAAGTGATTTTAAAACATTTGATGGCTTTGAACTTCAAATTACGTTTCAGAATGAGACACCTAATTGTGACTTTTTTGGTTGTTTTTTTTAAGGATGGGGCCACCATCCTATGAGAGCTTTGTATATAATCATCATGCTTTAGAGAAAAAATAATGTATGTAATGATTTGAAATTGATCAGCTGTTTGGGTGGTATATTGTAATGTTTTTTAATGGACTTGCCTCTTTTTTTTCTTTTTTACATGTTGCACAGTCAGTTGATCAGTTAACACACATTTCAGCTTTAAAGGTGCTTTCACTGATATTTATTACATGTAATTGATTTTAATGCTGTGGTAATGGGATTATCATAATTTGGCTCTTGTTGTGTACCAGCCCGGCGTGAATGTTGCTGTATGATAACTGAGTGGCGATGGGAGATTGGTTGTATTGATATTTCTGAACCAGATGAAGCATAATTGCAAGTTACTGTAATATTTTCCTGTTGTTGTTTGAAGCCGTTGTCTGTTTGAAGGTAACCGGTTGTTTGTTTGGTATTTTTACTTAAGAAACTGCTTTTATTGATATTGGTATTATTTGGTTGCCATAGATATTCTCTCTTCTCTTTTCCCGAGCATTATTTTACTGAGTTGCACTGTCTCTGGTGTTGTTGCTGGGATTTGTCTTTTTGCACCGCAATGTTTTTATTTTATTTTTTTGGCTGGTGCAAAATAAACATTACTTTTCAATAGATTACTGTGTGGTTTGTCTTCTCGGTGTTGTAATTGTGCTGTAATGCTTGAAATCGCAGTGCTCAGAGGGTTGGAGACCCCAAATGAGAATTTGTTCAAACATACTTCATTGTGCACGAGCCCTGATAGCACTTCTATTTGATTAAGGCTATTTTATGAATGTACCTTTTTTTTGACAGAGGGAGGGAAGTGGCCAACATTCCCTCATACATCTGTGATTTAACCTCCTAGGACCTGGCGTCCACATATGTGGACATCACATTTTGGGTTATTTAGACTAAAATACTCAATTTTGCTCTACAAGGGCCTGATATCCACTTACGAGGACATTATACTGCTACTGTTCTATCAAAATTTTAAACGAATATCCTCATATGTGGATCTCATTTTTCTTAAAAACAAAAATAAGGTTAAAAGAATCTGGTAATTCTTTGTTTTTACATTCATTGGGCCCCAATATGCCCAAATATCAAAGAGAAATTAAAAATGCATGCTGTGGAAGAGTTCGGGTCTTAGGAAGTTAAAATAGTTTCTTGTGTAGAATTTCTTTTGATACACATTTTTAGTTTTTGCAAAACAAGAGCTTGCATGTATTTAAGATACAGAGCACTGATTCTTCTAGGGTGAAATGACATTTCACACGCTTAAATCGTATTGCTGATATCCTGTTATAGAAGTAATTAAGTAAAGATAGTCACAAATTGAATTAGGACAGTCACAAAGTGCTGAACACAGTCCACAGAGTCAACTATCCATAGTTGTAGTGGTGGACTTTTCTGCAGCCTTGGTGCCACAAACTGAAAGGCTCTGTACACCACTAGTCTTTAGACGTGTACAGTGAACGCCTCGCAAATTCTTGTCACAGCGAGCAGTAATGTATTTTGTAAGAAGCTGGGATATATAATCTGCAGCTTGGCTGCTTAGTTCTCTGTGTGTTAACACAAGAATTTAAAATGAATCCTAAAATCTACTGGGAGCTGATATAAAGAATATAAAATAGGAGTGATGTGAGGGTACTCACTGTGGTGTTAATAGTCGCAGCATTTTGTAAAGCTTGGAGGTGTGAAAGAGATGATTTGTCCAAGTTGGTTAGCAGAACATTAAAATAATCTAAATGCAGTGACACAAATACATGAATACTTTGTGTCATCCAATTAAAAGGAAAGTTATATTTAAGCATTAGCTTGTATTGCACTCTATAATACACGTTTCACAGTTTATTTTCATTATATTCATTGTGCGTTGCACATAGCAATGAAAGGATGCCACATCGCTCAGTGCGAATTAAAGTCATCAACCTACAGAAGGGCTAAACTCAAAGACACCATAAAAATCAATGTGAAAAAATGATAAGGCAGGCTAGTCCATTTTTGTTGAAATTTCATTGCAGCAACCCAAAATGGTACTCGAGAGTTTCTATGGTCTCCATGTACTTGTATGATCTTATCTGTGAAAAGCACACGGCAGCAGTGGGGGACCTGGCAGTGCTTATCCTGCTCTTCCTTGCACAAAGGAGCAGATTCACCTCCTGTTGATGTTAAACACCTTCTACGGCCATGATTAACAACCCCCTCTACTACTTTACTAACAAGGTCAATATCAATGTAGTTTTACTCACCTGATGCTACACTTTGATTAAAAAGTGTTTGTTTAATTTCTTTTTAGCAATACATGTTTAAAAAAACAGAATTCTTAATAAAAGAAAGAAAAATGGAAAAACTCAGTTTTCTGTGTCTCTTAACAGAGTCTCAAATGTGTGGAGGAGATACCAGGAGACAGGTAGTTACTCTACGAGAGCTGCACAGGGCTTTAGAGAGCCATCGACTCAGCAGCAGGATTGGTACCTGCTCCTGTCAGAGCGTTATGATGTGACCTCCAGTCAGCTACTCTTGCAGTTTCTGACAAAACTATCAGAAATGGACTGCATGAGGGTGGCATGTAAGCCTGATGTGTCTTAGTGGGCTCACAGTCTTGCAATGTGCAATTTAATTATGGTTCACCAGAGAATACTAGAACTTTCAGATCTGCCACTAGCACCCCATTCTCTTCACAGATGAGAGCAGGTTACAACATGAAAGAATCTGGAGACGATGTGCGATGCTGCCTGGAACATCATCTGGTAAGACAGGTTTGGAAGTTAGTCAGTGACGGTCTGGAGAAGTAAGGCTTTTGAGGATCGTACAGACCCCTATGTGCTGACTGCTGTTGGATACCAGAGTGTGAAGGCAGTTCTTGGATGATAAAGATGAATCTATCACTGATGTGAGAATAATGTGTGATTTCAGTATTCCCTTGTTTTTCTGAGCAGTGTATATTCTCTACAATCAATTTCACCTTCATATAAAATTCTGGGAAACATACAACATGCCTATTATATTGTTAAGGCAATAATTACTTACTGTATGAGAAGTGCATTTGTTAAACTAGAATACCTGTTTTTGCGTGCAAACAAATGAAAATGTGCTATCTGGATTTGGATTGTGTGGGCAGCAGTCTAAGGAGAGAAGCCAAGACTCCCCTGGCCACCTCCTCCAGCTCATCCGGGGGGTTGGGAGGTGGGGATGAGTCCTGGGTCTGCCCCGGGGCTTCCGAACATTAGGACATGCCTGGAACACCTCACCTAGGTGATTTCCAAACAAACTCAACTGGGTCATATCAATGTGGAGGAGCAGCGGCTCTCAAATGACTGAGCTCCTCACCCTGTCTCTAAGGGAGAGGCCAGCCACCCTTTCATTTCTGTTGCTTGTATCCAAGACCTCCCATAGCTCGTGACCACGAGTGTAGACTGACTTTTAAATCGACATCACCTTTCCAGCTGAGAATCATGGTCTCGGACTTGGAGCTGCTTATTCTTTGCTTCACACTTTTTAATTCCACATATTTTTTTTATTCCACTGCTTCACACTTGGCCGCACATATTAAAATTGCGGTTTAATGTTATGTGCCTCATTATTCATTATTTTCATTATTCTCCATTTGCTCTTTTATGCCGTACCACAACAGTAAATCCTCCTCCAAGGTTAAATATTCCATACAAATGTGGGCTAGATGTTCAGAATCTCCTCTGCCGCTGCTTCTTAGTGAATCAAAACATGTTGACAACGGATGTTTGGCCGCGTGATTGCGTCTGCACGTGTGCTTCCTATAGTCTACGAGCTGATCTGAACACAGAATTGGTCTCTTAATGACTGCATATTTATTCCTGTACTTGGTCTTGATCTTGGTGTCCTGGAACTGTTCACATCTACTGCTGAACCTGTGAACATTAGCTCTATTTTTAGTATGGGTGTGTTAAGTGGCAGTAAGAAGAAAGGCAGCAGTGGGAATTGAGCCTCTGTAAATATTGGCGGGCTGTTTCCTTTCACTCAAACTATCCCTCAAAGCCTTTTACTTCTGTTCCTACTGAGCCTCCAGTACAGCTGAGCTGCTTAACAGTGCTGATCCCTGCATGAGGACACTTCTGATTGCCATATACTTCACTGTACTGCTGGTGTAACAAAGCAAAAAATAATTTTCTTTATATCCAATTTCCTGTCTGAACATTTATTATTCTCTCTCTTTGTTCCCAGTTTCCATGTCTATGTAATGAGTTTACTGTACCATTAGGTGGCTGCTGCGTGCTGCCCAGTGTCCTTTGTGTTCAGTTTTTTTCTGCCGTGTCAGCTCTAACATTTGGCTCCTGCCATGAAACATATTAATTTGTCCCTGTGCTTAAAAGAATCAGCTGTTAGATACTTAAAAATGCCTGACCTCATATTAATTTGACCCTTGCATCATTCATCTGCATCATTTGATGCTTGATGGGGAGCAGCACCGGGTTTAGAGCGTTTATGTGCTACATATGGCCATTAGGCTACGTGGATGTTTGAAACAATGCTCAGGACAAAGCAGCAATTAGCAGCAGAGGACGTGAGGATCAGGATAATAAAGGACACAATGTCCACTGATTGATGCAAGGCCTTAATTACTTAGGGCAAGGCACTAAAAGACACCTTGTGCCATGTACCAACAATCCTGTGAAAAAACACTGCAGTAAAGCGTTTGTAGCACTCACAGAAGCACTGATGAAAGGAGAAGCAATCAGCTGTTTAGTGGGTGTAGAGTTTACCTCTTAATTTAGCACTACACACAAATGTAAAATAGAGCAAAACTGAAGTAATTAGTTATCAGGTATCATCATATGAGATTAATTGCATTTTTTGTTACCTCATGGTGGATAAAGCATACATTTATTATAACAAGATAAGATATTTGAATAAAATAAGTAACTTTTTGTTTTCAGGGGTCCCACAGGATATCAAGAGGAAGCCAGACAATGTCCATCAAACAATGTACAATGATGTACATTTGACATCTTCTACTGACAACTACTTATTAATGTAAATTTCAGTGCAAATGGAAGCAAATGCTTACAATTAGGCAAGGAGACATGGTCAAGACGACCTGGTGCCAGACAGACTGGTCAGAGTATTTCAGAAACTGCTGCTGTGCTGGGACTCTCTCTATACAAAGAAAAAGAGAAAACTCCAGTGAGCAGCAGTTGATGCCAGAGGTCAGGGAGAATGGCCAGACTGGTTCGAGCTGATAGGAAGGCAACAGTAACCCAAATAACAGCTTGTAACATCCAAAGTATGTCGAAGAGCATCTCTGAATGTAGAACATTTTGAATTGTGTAGCAGATGGTCTAGAGCAGCAGAAGACTGCACTGGGTGCTACGGTTAGCTAAAAACAGCCTCACCAAAATTGGATAACAGAAGATGAGAAAAACATGTGGTCTGATGAGTCTCGATGTTTGCTACAACATTGCACCTTTGGGATTGGTGGGATGTTGTTGTATATTTTCTGAAGTGCTCTACGATCATTGCAGGTTAAAGCCAAAAAGTTGGATTCAATGTTGCGTTTATGCCTCACACCAGGAAGCGTTAAATAAGTATTAGATGTTCGCAGCAGTAATTTGTTAGCTGAAAGGCAGATTTCATTGTAATCCATCCAGTAGTTTCAGATATTTCTTCTGCTCTGGATCAGATCTGTAGACTCTCACACAGGGGAATATCATATTGGCGGCAGTGATGCATGTGGTAACACAAAAGCAAGGAGAAACCAATAAAACTGATTGGCATGCTTTGCAGCCCCCTTATTGATCGCTGGCAGCAGATGAATCCCCTGCTGAGCCTCGGGGCTAATCAAACTCACCGTTTCACATATTCTACTGACTGTGTGCCGCAGCAAAGGCTGCTTTTATTGGCAAAGCGTGTCCTGCAAGCAGCTCCACAATCGGAAGGGCAAGACTTTTGTATCTGCAGGAAGAAATGTGTGTTTCCTCATAAACATCGCACTTTCGCACAGACAAGCCATGAATTAAACACCAGTTACTGGGTTTTTTGGGTGTTTTTTTATGTTTTTTTGTCAGCTTAGGCATATCAACAGCCGTACAGATGCCTGTGAAGATGCCATCAAAGCTGCTATTAACTTCGCTTTAACAATTTGTGGCATACCAAAAATTAAAAGTCCTTTTCAAGGTGTATTGTTTGTTCAGATTTTTCTTCATGCTGCTGTGTGAAACCTCACAGCTTTAATGAGTGAAGTGTGCTGCTGCACTAAAACTTAAAACTCCTCCGTGCTGCAGCTGGTTTATGCTCCACGGCTCAGTTTAAGCTTCGTTTTGTTCATCAAGCTATTTAACTGATCAGAGAGCTTAATGAAATATTTAACAGCCTATTAAAATATGTGGTTCATGATAATATATATGTCAGAAATATTGCCCATCAAGGAGCCACGACGCTCTATTAGTTCACCGTTAAGTTTCATAAACTCTGACACTGTCCATGGTCCTGAACGCTGCAGCATAAACTCCTCACCACCGGGGGTCACTAGGATGCTTGGCACTGAGAACACAAAGGCCACAATGAGCGTCTCAGAAACGATGGATACCGTGAAAATAATGTGCCATTGAGCCATTAATCAAATCAGTCCCTGGGCGGATGATTTGCACAGAATAAATGTAATATATTGAGCAACGACAAAGACAGATCTGAATGGAACACTTGCTCGAAATCATCAATTACGCTCCGCATGACTTGGACAAGGCCCAAGAACAAAGTGCACTTCCTTTAGTCAGCAGCACAAAAGGAGAAAACATTTAAGGAGTGGCACCGTCATGCTGCAAGAAATCGCTTATTGATATGTTTTCAGAACAGAACGCAGATACAGACATGAGCCCAGTTTCTTCTATTGAACACCAGCGGTGTGTTATGAGATCACTGTGAGACCCAATGAAATGCTTCCAATACAAAATTTGTGTGAGAAGTGAGCTGACACCACACCACTAATATAACATGTAAAAGCCTGTTTACACAGCCAGTGGTGTTTGTCTTTGGTAAAGGAGCAAAACACAATAAAGGGGGCTTTGTGTGGGGTTTCTTTCCTTGTAATATACGCATGTATCTATGCATGGAAATAAATGTTATAAAACTATACACATTATTATAATGATTCATTTTAAAGAAGTGCATTGATCCAGAGTTTGAGTCAAACCCGTGGCCCTTTGCTGCATCTCTTCCCCTTCTTTCTCCCTACTTTCCTGTCCACCTTCACTGGTCCACTTTCAAATAATAAATAAAATAATTGTGGTCATCTCATTCACACTCGTCTGGCCTCCCCTCAAACCTGCTGTCTACAGGCAGCCAATTATAAAAACACTGGCCTAAAGGGAGGAGAAGAGAATTAGAGTGGTTTCTTTCAGACTGTCAGTGATCAGCGAGCTGCACCGAGGCTCAGGATTATTCTGAACTGCATGACATGCAAATGTTCTCCTGCAAAGCCCAATAATAATATTAATAATGAAAATATGGGTCTGGAAATGAGTATATTAACTCGTTTCCAGATATTGGATATTTGTGCTTTAAACTTCACTTTACAAAGTTAGTTAAAAGACTATTTTTTTAATTTTTAATGTTTGGAAGTTTTAACTTCCATCTTGAGACTTTTCTTATACATGATGGTTCTTATTGTCCATAATGTATCTGGATAGTGAAGTGCTTGTTGTTGAGACAGGTCACACTTAAGATCTAAACCAAACATTTAGAAAACATTGCTATCATTCCCCTGTCAACACTGAAGACGTGCAATCTTGGCAAAAAAACCAAAACCTTTGGCAGATCTTTTTACAGACGGACTCTGTCCTGGCATTGAAATTCATATTATTACTAATAATGGTGCCTAGATACTTGTAGGTATCAATCTTCTGATCTTTAATGATGGTTTGAGGATATAAGAGGAAATTGCACCACTGCTAAAAGGAAGGAAACTCAGAACAACTGCATCATCTGAATACTTTGAAATATCTTTATCTCTGCACTGACTTCTACATCCGTTCATATACAAAATGAAATGCAGCAGAGACAGATTGCAGCTCCTAGGAGAGAGCCACAGTTCAGCAATCTAACCAATAATAATATGATCACGGTGAAAAGAGTTTAAATGCTAAAAAAAAATGACAGATAGTTGTTACTGAAAGCAGGTGAGAAGTCAACAAATAAGATTCACGCATGTGTTTTAGGACCTTCTAGATGTAGCAGTTGCATCCTCTGCACCTGCACCAGTGTCAGAGAGGTTCCTCTTACTGGGCTGAAGTCATTTAACCCCTTTCAGTGTTAGGTAGCACCGAGTGAAAGACTGACTAATGTGTTATATAGCAGCAACTGTACAGTCCAGAGCTTTTGAAACCTGAGCTACACTTATGATCGTAAGGTCTGCATTCCCTCTCTTTTTTTCCTACCGTCACCTCTTTGCTTTACTTAAACATTTCGTAACAGTTTGCTTTTTTAAAGATACATCAATGCTCTCAGAAAAACCGAACCATGTTCCACGACACCACTTTTATTTAAAGATTATTTCGAACTGAGCTCCAAAATGTCAGCAGCTAAGTTTTGAACTATGCGGACCTTGATTATTTTTACTGGAGTTTGTGTCATTTGTATAGAAGAAACTTCATTAACCCGAGGGTCAACATATTTTAACCGCTTACAGAATCTTGTAATTGACATTGGAAATCAAAAATTGCACGTTAAGAGCTTTTGTCGAGGAGCGACAGTTTGTTAAATTAACAGCAGTATGTGTGGATGAACACTTTTCGGCTAATGAGCCAGCGCTTCCTTTCCTCTGGATTGCAGGTGAAAGAGCCACGGCGCCTTTTGAAATAGATGCTTTTCTCTTTTTTTGTTGCATAAATCTGCAGGACTTCCTCCCTCTTTGCTTTGTCCTCCTCTGACTCAGTGACATTTACACGAGCTACTTTAATTTTGGAGTAGCTGCATCTGTGAATGGCTGATAGAAAACTGATTCAAGTGCCGAGCACAAAGGTGCTGTCACTTAATGAAACAGGTCAACGCAATATTGTAAGGATAAAGACTTCCGTTCTTTTTTTGTTAGGAATTACATTACCGAGGAACTTGAAATGCCTGTCGATACAATGGTATGTCTGTTATGGGCGTATAAGACACACAGAGCTGATGGGAAGATCTTTACCTCGCGTTTCTTCTTGCCCTATACCCTTTCACCTCTGTTGTAAAAGAGCCTTTACTAGCTGACAACTTCTCGGAACAGAATAACTTTGTATTGATTCAGCAGCTAAAGAGGCATTTTCAATTCGCCAACCATTCAAACAGCCTTCCCTTCACTTTTTACTCCACCAATTCCATTAACCTCACCCACCCCTCAGCCCTCTCACTCGCTGTTAACCCTGCCCGGCTTTATTCTCATCTCATCATTTCTGGTTCAGATGAGATACTATCATTACCTCCCTGCACACGTCCATCTTTAGGCACGATTGTGCTGCCACACGCCTGCCCGCCGCAATATTAAGCTCGCTGTAAAAACCTAACATCACAAGATATCTTCCCTCCTCAGTGATACCCTTTAACAAGCCCGCTCAGGTTGTTAACAGATTCAGCTGGCAGCAGGGATGCCATGTACAAACAAATAATCCAAGTCTGTAAAAGAAAAAAGAAAGAAAGAAAGTGAAAGGTAAACATTACTGCGATGTATTAAAAAAAAAATCACACTGGAGCTTCAGCGGGGGCAAACCTGAAAGGATGACGAGGCAGCTTTTAAACATGTTGAATACCTCCAGCTGAAAGCACGCGGAGTGAAAAGAGGTTTCACAAAGAGGAGGAAGGAAGAGAACAAAACCAACAGGGGAGGAATCGTTGATGTTGCGCTGGTATGATTTCTTCAGCTTTTGTGTAATATAAATTATGAGGCATATCTATCTCCCCGGCATTGTTAAGTGCACCTCCTCGGTATTTGATCTGCGGGGCTGTGAGCAGTTTATTTAAAATGGAAGTCATTCTAAATGAGCCAGTAATGCTCAACCCTTTCAGGAAAATCTTAATGGATCCCAGCCTATCTCTGACAAGGTTAAATGCTCGCGGAGACAGCCAGAAACGTTAACGGTCGAGATTATGGAGACATGAATACCAACAAGCGTGCACTGTGGATTCAACTGGATCATTGGGAAGCGTCATAGATTCACCCACTGAGTGCAGCACACATGTGGAACCCTCACATAGACCTCATATATCTGTAGCCTCCATACTATTGATTTTTCATTGTGTTTTATCTGCTGCACACTGCAGATAATTCTACATGATATCCGAATCATGAAATCAGACTCACAGAAGCTTCACTGAAGTGAACTCCACCTCTCATCGTCTGCACAGCTTGCATTGTGTCTGTGTATTCTGTGCTTTTCCACATTTGCATGCACGTCCTGTATCTGCAGCTTGTTTCTGTATTTTGATGTGTTGTTTCTGTTTGGTTGGGCTGTCTGCTTTTTTCTCTATTTCCTGGGGTTTTCTTCACCTTGCAGTATTTTCCCCCCCCTAAATGCTGAGTGTGCGCTGTCATACTGATAAAGATGTTTTCTTGATTTCCGTGTGTTTTTTCTCTGTTTGCATGCCTATATTTATGCAGTAGTCTCAGGGCCACCGTGCCGCCGAGCTCCAGGAAGCAGGGGAGCTGCGTTTGAAATAACTCGAATTTAGCGGAACGCTTCTTCCTCTGCTCGCTGTAGCTGTAGAGAAGTTGAGAAGCAGTCCGCTGATGTTTCACCGTCACAAAAGCCCAACGTTAAGCACAGGAAATGAAGAGAAATAAATGCCTGTTGACTAATGTTTAAAAGGGAAGCCAAACCGTTGAGCGGCTGTTCACAAGGTCACATATGTGAACCATAAAATGTAAATGTTTTACCAGGATGATGTGCCTCTCCACATGAAGTATGTCCTTGTGCTGACACCACTCAGAGGATAAATTCAGCCTCATTAACTCGGAATAGCTGAAAGCAGAGGAATTTTTGTTACAGTTTGATGACACGAGATTGTCTGAATAAAACATTATCTGTGTTTGTTTGGCGAGGAGTGCCTTTAAAGTCTTTGGAATAGGCTGTTCGTATGCATCTTTAATGTCGTGCTCACACGTCCCCATTTATAATGAATAAATATAATCTGAATATGCTCACAGATGCCATGGAAACTGTGCTTAAGTTGACATCCTGGTGTGTGTTAGCACATCCTCGGAGTATTTTTAGAGCTTCTCTTTTAGAGCTAAGATCTTAGCTGGGCTTTTTGTTAATATAATATATTATGTTAAAGCCACAAGACAAACTCTCAATATGAGGTCAATTCCTTTTGTTTAATGTATTCACTATGCCATAAAAGCCTAACAGAAAGCTTTGTTGAGGCTGGCTGCTTTTCTGCTTTTTTTTTGGTCCAGTCCTTGCTAAGCCACTTAACACTGACCTGTGAGTCATTCAAGCCTAAGAAAGGCTAACTCAAGGAATGAACCGGTGTTGTGTCTACACACGACAGACAACTTTGCAGAGAACCATTTTTAAATTGTATCTTCAGACACAAAAACTATCTACAGCTGATAAAATCTGTCTGAAAGTCCAGCAAAGACCTGGCACAGAGATGCCTCTGACCCCTCTACTGTTCACTGAAGCCGCATCAGAGGTGGTCTCAGTGGAAGGGAACAGCAAGACGAGGCTGAGCAAATTACAGAAGAATTGGACTAAAAATCAGTGGCAACGGGTCTCAATGAAGTGATGAATCCAAATTTGACATTTTTGGTTCAAATCCTCACCAGTATGTAGGGAGGAGGTCAGGAGAGAGGTGCAGCAGTGAGTGTGTACAGCCATCTGTGAAAGACAGTGGAGGCTGTGCAATGGTTTGAGGCTCCACTTCAGTTGCACTGGGGATCTTTAAAACTGATTGAGTTATGAACACATAAAAGTACAGTTTAAACTACCATGAAATACTGCAAAACTGGAAATCATTTCATTATTAACATGATTTTCATGATTTTATATTACTTTACTATGTTACTTGTTACCATACACAAAGAAATGCATAACAGTCATATCTTGTTGTATAAGGACTGCATTGCTTCAGTCAAATCTGTGTACTATTCTCGTTTAATCAGTTCTTGTGAAGGTAACTCCAGGCCTCTCTTTTCATTGTTTAGTAAAGTTACAAAACCTCTGGACTCGTTCTCCTCTCATATGGACTCTGATGACTTTTGCAGCTGTGAAGCAGACTTTCTGTTTTCCTCACAGACATTTTCGTGTTTTACTCTTCCCTCCATAGCTGATGTATCAAAAATCATCCACTTGTCAGCTCAACCCTCTTCCCACTGGGTTAGTTAAAGCTTGTCTTCCTTCATTGGCTCCTCTCATAACTAGTATCCACTCTTCCCTTAACACTGGAATTATTCCTCCATCCCTGAATACTGCGTCTGTCACTCCAAATCTCAAAAAGCTTGGTGCAGATCCCAATAATTTTGATAATCTCCGCCCCATATCAAACCTCCCCTTTATTTTGAAAATCCTTGAGAAAGTTGTTGCCTCCCAGCTTCACTCATACCTCAATGACCATAATCTCTATAAACAATTTCAGTCTGGAAACCAGACTGAAATTGTGTCTGGTTTGAAATGGGAACTATGCAAGTTGTAAACAGTTGTAGGGTTAAAAATTATCGTATGTACAGAACGATTATTTACAGAGCTATACAGTAGTGCAGTTAAGATAAGTGAGGGTGTAGATAGTTTCTACAGAGGCTATATAAAGTGCTAGTGGTTGTGAGTGGCAGAGTTCAGGAGTCTGACAGCTGTGGGGAAGAAGCTGTTCCGGTACCTGGTGGTCTTAGTCCGGAGGCTCCTGTAGCGCCTCCAAGAGGGAAGGAGGGTGAAGAGTCCGTGTGATGGGTGACTGGGGTCTTTGATGATTTTCCCAGCCCTTTTCAGACACCGCTTCCTGTAGATGTCTTTCATGGCAGGAAGTGGTGCTCCGGCGATGTGCTGGGCAGTTTTCACGACCCTCTGCAACGCCTTCCGGTCCGAGGCAGAGCAGTTCCCGTACCAGACTGTTATACAGTTGGTCAGGATGCTCTCGATGGTGCAACGATAGAAGTTCACCAGGATGTCTCAGGACAGGTGGTTCTTCCTCAGAGTCCTCAAGAAGAAGAGGCGCTGGTGAGCCTTCTTGACCAGCTTGGAGCAGTTGGTCGTCCAGGTGAGATCCTCGGAGATGTGGACTCCCAGGAACTTGAAGCTGCTCACACGCTCCACAGCCGTCCCCTTAATGTGGATGGGTGGATGTGGGTCAGCATTCCTCCTGTAGTCCACGATGAGCTCCTTGGTCTTCTCGGTGTTAAGCAGCAGGTTGTTTGTGTCGCACCACTCAGCCAGACGATCCACCTCCTCCCTGTAGGCGGCCTCATCGTTGTCACTGATGAGGCCAATCACCGTGGTGTCATCTGCAAACTTAATGATGGTGTTGGAACCATCAGCAGGTCTGCAGTCGTGGGTGAAGAGGGAGTAGAGGAAAGGGCTCATCACACAGCCTTGTGGTACACCGGTGTTCATTGTGATGGTAGATGAGCAGCGGTTATCCAGCCGGACATGTTGGGGGCGGTTGGTCAGGAAGTCCAGTAACCATTTGCAGATGAGGGAACTGATGCCCAGGTCTGTCAGTTTCCTGATGAGTTGTGAGAGGTGGATTGTATTGAATGCTGAACTGAAGTCTATAAACAGCATTCTGGCGTGATGCCAGAATGCTGGCATTAGTATTTTGCTGGTTTCTGTATTTTAATTTATTAGAATCTATTTTAATCTACTGTTTTATTGATATCTTTTTCTCTTTGTAAGGTGACCTTGGGTTTTAGAAAGTAAAATGAAATAAAATGTATCATTATTATTATTATTATTATTATTGTTGTTATTATTATTATTATTATTACTTTTAACATGACAATGATCCCAAACACACTTCAATAGCAATTTGCTGGGCCAACATCCTCATTTTATGTTTGACAGCGTTTTAGTAGATAAAGGTGAGTGGCTTAGACATGGATTGAGGTGCGGTTTGGGGAAGGCCTCAAAAGGGACTGGCGGCGGCTCCTGGGCCTGGCAGATCCCCATGTACTAAATAGAAGTGAATAAGTGAAAGAATTGAAAAGGGGAGGGAGGGTGAGGCATGTAGAGCAGAACGAACAACTTGCAGAACTGGGGGAACAGGTATAGATAAGAACTGGAAGCAGCGTGTTTGGAGGTGTGGTCCCGCTTGTGAAATTCAGATACTTTATCTCCAATAAAAGCATACCTGGTAAGACAAACACACAGGGGAACACTATCAGTCATGGATCAACCTCCCCAGAGCCTGAACCTCAACATTGTTGAAGCATAGATGGGACAGTCTTAATAGAGAACATCCAAAGAAGACTTTGTCTTTCAAGAAGCCTGAAAAATGAATCCCGAAGATTATTTCAAGAAAAGCTTGGCAAGAGAGTTCAGGCTGCGTGGAAGAATAAAGGTTGTCATACCAAACATTGACTTTCAAGCTGGTTATAATTATACAAACACTGTTTTTTCCCTTTCTGTCTCTTTTCTGTGTCATGCTCCAACACCTATTTTGATTTTTCTTTGCAAAATATATAGAAATGAAGGCTGACTCGAGACTTTTGCACAGTATGTGTACGAGAAAAGACACAATAAAAACAAGCTGAATTTTAAAGGGAAGCTCAGCAGTTCATGGTAGTCTGTTCCTTTAGTATCAGACATGAAGGCTGTGAATGGCCAGTCTGCCTTTCAGGACACGTGGCTTTCAAAAGGACAACCTGTCATGCATTATTATGTCTGTCTGTGATCTGGGTCAAGCCCTTGTAATGCATGAGTGCTTTTATAGGCACACACAAGGCCAACATGCAGCACGCAGGACCCACTGTTTCGCATGAAACACAGCCCAGTCTTTTGTGGAATCTTCCCTGCTCTTATTAACTGACTCCAAATTGCTCTTAGTTGATGCATATGTGTGCAGCTGCTCTCAGAAGCGCCTGCAGCTATCAGTCAAGCCTCGCAGCAGTAACACATCCAGGAACCCCATATTTGCTGAAAGTGGCACAAGCTGCGGAAGGAGACATGAAATGCATTCCTGCCCTTGTGCACAAACAACGAAGCATAATAATTACCCTTGTGATGCTTCCTCTGCTGCATACAGGAGAATTGTGGTTGCCAGTGTGTATGTGTGCATCTGTGTGTATGTGTTGTGAGCGACTGAGGTGGAAGAGGGGTTGACGGCACAATAAACGAAGAAATCTCTGTTGTGGTAGCTTCATTATTAATTTATCTCTTCCTCATGGATTGCTTAACTTGTGGAATGCATCATTCTTAGCCTTGCCTGCACAGAGGGCAGGCTCTTTGTGTGCACTGACTTTTCTAAATTAAGGAACAATGATATGTTTAGTATTCAGTAGGTTAAACATGCAGGGGGAAAAAAACACACACATGCTCTATGGCTGTGTGCAATGTGGCACCCTTACACAAGCCGTGCTGCTGCACTCAGTTGCACATGTTGCTTGTTTGCAATGACTCAGGCACAGTCAGAGTCTTTTCCACAAGCATCATTCTGCTCCCAGAAATACAAAAAGTAATGTATGTATATCAAAAATAAAATTTGAGGCGCAAAACGTGCATTAGGCAAATCCACGTGCACCTGTTTGAGTGATATCGGCTGTTTTAGAGCATCTGTGACCTGTTTTAAAGAAATAACTTAAGGGAACACATACGGGCTCTGGTGTCAGTAAACACAAGCTAATAAATCACTGGAACTAAGAGAAGTGTCTTATCAGACATGCGTTGTGTTCCAGCAACAGTACTACAACCTTATATACAATGTTCAAACCAAGAATATCTATTATTTAGTGAGAAATATATTCTCATTAAGCATTAAAGTCCCGCAGGACATTTCAGCAAACTTGGGGCCGTAGCTTGTTTACCACTAAGTTGCATCACCCCTTCTTTTAACATCACTACAAGCTTTGGGGAACTGAGGAGTTCAGCTGCTGTAGTTTTGAAAGGATTTCAGCAGCTCAACAGTTTGGAGGCCTCTTTAGTCATATTTTTTGTTCTCTAAACGGTTTCAGTGGGTGACAGGTCTGGTGCTGCTAGAGGCCGTTTTTGGCCCCTGGACTCTTCTACTGCAGAGCTGCTGGAATGTGAGCAAAATTTTATTGGTGAAATAAACAAAACGTTGTCTGCACGGCTGCATATGTTGCTCCAAAACCTGTTTATATTGTTCTGTGTTAAGTTACTGACAAATAACTGGTGCCGTGTCCACTAATGTGCTTTGCGCTTCTAACAAACTAGACGATCTTTGCGTTCCTGAGCCCATACAAGAATTTCCTCATCTCACACATGTAAGCCTCTTTTTGAGATGTGACATCATGCGTGAGGAACAGAATCAAATCTTTCATATTCAGCGTGAATGTAAATAGAAATATAAACCAGAATACAAGCCAGACATTTGTTGGTTTATATTCAGGTGCGGCTCATGTTCACACTGACTTTGTGCAAACAAATCATGTCTGTGTAACATCAGACCACTGTTTGGACTGTTTCAGTGATCTCATCCTGTGTCATCAGGACACATCATTGTAAGTAATCCCTGTGACTTACTGTAGGTCCGTCTGCATTTTAATGCTTCTTATGTGCATATTCACATTCTCTGGTGGCACGACGAGCTCAATGATTTGTAGGTTACTAAAATAGGCTGCCGGTGGGCCGTATGTTATGAATTATAGGTGGAGACAGGATAAAAAGCAGGCTTCCTAAGGAAACATATGCTCTGTCTTTTAATGGAATTAATGAATTGACAAAGCACATAATGGATTCAAAACAACAGGCTATGGTTTAAATAATAAGAGCACTATGGCAGGTTGATTTATTTCATAGTTTAACTGTTATTCTAAAACAGCATATAAATCTACACAGTACACTGAGGTCGGCACATTTGCCTTTAGGTCATTTTCCCAAACCAATGAGGTGCAATGTGAATGCATCTAAACACACTGCTGGCTTTGGTCTTTGCATGGGTTTCAGTGATAATACAAGAGAAAACCAAATAGAGCAGCCCTTATCTTAAACTCTGCAGGAACAGTGGCCAGCCTCTCTGGCTTAAACTGAGTCACGCTTAATTGAATTTAAAAAGTCCAGTTAGTTAAGCCAACACTGAGGTCATTTACTGTAAACATTCAGGTATAAAAGGCTGGACGGCGTTCCCCGATGACCTTTTTGAAGCTGTTAAAGTTCTGGCAAATGTTGCACTGGGCAGGACCGATGAGAAAGGTGTGACAGAAAATCAACAACGGCAACATCCAGAGCTGTGCTCACAGCTTGGCATGAAGCCATTTACTGCACCAGGGAGCTGAACGCAGCGCTGACCTCCTTGCTAACTCCAAGGCCTTTCTGCCTCCTTCTGCCATAAAACTGTTTCATGTAGGTTAGTGGAAATAAAGGACTGCATTGCACTCATGACTCCTTGCCCACATGCAGAGGAGATGACTGGATCAATAGCTACGCTTAGTTTCTCTCACTGCTGGTTCTTGCTGTAGTACTGAAACTGTTTCTTCACATAAAAGACTTTTAAAGGCGTCTCACATTACTGTCTCCCGCTACCCAAGAAGAATTTTTCCGCTGTTAACTTAGAGCTTAGCACCTTGCTGTACCCGATCCTTTTGTTTGTTAACTCAATAAGTAGTCACTATCTGCTGTTCAGTTAGCGTCATCCACTTTGTTTAAGGCTGGGCCAGTTTCATGATTTATCAGCCTCAACGTCATTTATTAAGTCTTCTGCAAATAGCCCGGATAGTTCTCCTCTGCTTCTTATTATTTAAGGCTGCAGATTAATGAGGAAAAGTAGAGCACTTAGCTTAAAGAGATGGGACGCAAAAAGGACAACAAAGTTAAAGATGTAAAAATGGGAACTAATCTGTCTGCTGCTAAAAAGTCAGGAAGAAAGGAAAGCATTTTTTTTAGTTTTTAGTGTAAAACATCAATGCTTGTGCTTATTAATTAGACAGTTTCTCAGAACCCAGCAATGAAAGGGTGACCACAAGCCAGTGTACTCCTAGTGCTGGTCCAGAGTCTGCACACATGGGAAGGTTTGTGTCAGGGAGAGCATCTGGCATAATATTTTTGCCAAATCAAACAGGCAGATAATTAAGAATGAGATTTTTTTACTGGATTGGTCAGGATCTAGGTCAACAATGACAACCTCTGGTACCTGAAAGGAAGGAGAAGGGATGCTTAGATGTAGCGAGAGAGAAGGAAAGGAGGTGAGAGTAGGGTCTCTAAATGTGGGAGAGAGATGCATTCTGTGTGCAGGAGACCAGGTGGAAGGGAAACAAGGCCATGAGCACTGGAGGTGGATCCAAACTGCTTCACTACGATGTAGATGGGAAGAAAAACGGAGTAGAGGTAATCTTGGAGAAGTAGCATGTAAATGGTGTTGTGGGGGTGGAGAGAGTGTCCAACAGGATCATGAGTTCAAAGCTGAGATGATGTTGAATGTTGTCAGTGTGAATGCCCACAGTAGGAAGGGAAAGAGGAACTCTTGAGGAAAGCTGGATGATGGTAGAGAGTGTCCCCGAGGGGGAGAGAGTGGTGATTGGACTTTAATACACATGCAGGTGAAAGAAAAAGAGGTGAGAAGAACATGTGGGGTAGGTACGGTGTTAAGGAGAGAAATACAGAAGGACAGATAATAGCGGATTTTGCAAAAAGGATGGAAATGGCTGTGGTGAAGACATTTTTCAAAGAAGAGGGAGGAACATAGGTTCAATTAAGGGAGGGTGCCTTTGGAAATAAAGAAAAGGATGTGAATAGAAGTAGAGGTGAGGATTAAATGGTGGAAGATGAAGATGGAAGAATGACTGAAAGTTCAGGGAGGAGCTGAGACAGGCTCTGGATGGTAGGGAAGAGCCTCTAGATGACTGAGGGAGACTGCCAAAACAATGTTTGGTGAATACTCTGGAGAGAGGAAAGAGGACAAGGAGACTTGGGGGTGGAATAAAGAAGTACAAAAAGCATACAAGAAGTTAGCAAAGAAAAAGCGGGACAGTCAGGAGGATGAAGAAAGTAGACGGGAGTACTCGGAGGTTAGGCATACAGCAAAGAGAGAGGTGGCAAAGGAAAAGGAAATGACGACCCTAAGGAAGGAGAAAAAGACTTGCATCAATTGGACAGGCAGAGAGATCGCCTGATCTACGCTGATCAAGAGATTGAAATGTGCTAATGAGTGAAGAGAGCGTGTTGAGAAGGTGAAAGGAGTATTCTGAGGAGCTCATGAATGAAGGAGATGAGAGCGAGGAGGAGGAGGGATGGAAGAAAGTTAGTAACTCAAGAAGTGCTGATTAGTAAGGAGGAATTAAGGACAGCTATGAAGAGAATGAAGAACAGAAGGGAGATCAGTCCAGCATGGAGATGTTTAGGAGAGAGGACAGTGGACTTCTTGGCTATGCAATTTAAAATGATGAGTGAGAGGATGCCTGAGGAATGGAGAAGTGTACTGGCGCTCATTTTTGGGAACAAGGCTGATGTGCAGCACTGTAGCAACTACAGAGGGGTAAAGTTGATGAGGCACACCATGAAGCTATGGGAAAGAGTTACTGAAGCTAGGCTAATAAGAGAGGTGACGATCAGTGAGCAGCAGTATAGTTTCATGCCAAGACAGAGCACTAGAGACGTGATGTTTGCTTTGAAAGTGCACAGTGTGGATCTAGACAAAGCATATGAAAGAGTGCCAAGAGAGGAAATGTGACATTACATGAGCGAGTCAGGAGTCATTGAGAAACTAGTGCAGGACATGCATGGGTACAACAAGGTGGAGGTGGGATTAGATCAGGGATGGTTTCTTGTTTTCAGTGGTGGTCGGGTTGACAGATGAGGTCAGGCTTCATGGACTAATCTGTAGTGAGAGTAAGGCACACATGGAGAGATGAAGGTATCCACTCTAGAGACGAGGAATGAAAATCAGCAGAAGCACGTATACATTTGTGTGAATGAGAGGGAGACGGGTGTAACAGTGTAGTAGTAGTTTAATACTTGGGGTCAACCCGAATTTTCTCAGAGTGACATCATATCAGAAACAAGGACCTTTTCCTGAACACGTGTTTATATTTATGCAGCATGTGTAGCTAGTGAGACAGTGACTGAAGAAGTGCTGATGAGTATCCCCTCTTTCACATGGTTTATTGGACCATTTATGGCAGGAATTTTAACAAATGCTCATCACAGGTTAAAAAAGGTATAGAAAGAGACTTCGACCTGTCCTACTCAACCGCTAAGACCAAACACTGAGACAGGTCGAAGCAATTTTCAATGACAGAAAACAAAAAAGCGTGAAATTCTTGGCATGCACGAAGCAATAACTTCCTGATGATAAGGCTAATATTAAGTAACTCTTAAAAATGGCTTAAGTTCATCAGTATTGGATCAATTACATTTTTATTCAAACAGATGAATGTGGTAGCAATCGATTAGGCTGGTGAACTCTATAGGTTGTATCCCCCCTTTTACCTCGTGACTCCTGGGATAAGCTCCACAATCCCAGTGAGCCTGAACCGGACAAGCAGTTAGGAAAACTGACAGATGGATGATAGAATCAGATCTGGGAGTGGTGGGCAACATTTTTGACACTTCTAGTGTAGTGAGGATGTCTTAACTTAAATTTCACTTTCTATTCAAAGTTAATTTCTTAAATTATTATTATTATTGTTCAGACTACAGGCAGCTAAATCGAATCCTGAAAGCTTCTGGCACAAATCTGCATGTTTATAGAGATTACTTATCAACTAATAGAGTCCTGGTTTCAGCACTAACACCAAATTTTCTTCTACTGAACACATAAACCAGAGACTCAAAGAACTGGTTTTAACTGAACTGAACTCAAGCTAACATCCTAGTCTTTGAATAATTATTCAGGCTATGTTGTGTTTGTATGTGTACTGTAGGCTATGTGAGTGGGCTGCAGCTAGTGTGTAATGAGAGAGGATTTCCCATTGACGCTGGCGCACACCCTGTCAAAATACTTGTGAGGTAAATCTCCCTTCCCTGCCTCCAGTATTTCTGTCCCGTATGCTGTGGGACAGGGTAAGTCGGCCCAGCGGTGTGGAAAATTAGCTCATTAATTGGAAATCATCAACAAGGAATCTTTGATAAGTAATTTAGCTTGAAAACCAACATTGATTATAGTTTTTGTGGGGAATGAGATTTAGGCTGAGAATAACTCCCCCTCTATTTACTATTAAAGGATGTATTTAAGATTTTAATTATTGTAAGAACATTGCATTAAAAATAAAACAAATCCAGCCTGGGTCACTCTGTCCCTGGATGCATGATGATGTCTGCGTCACTTCTAAAAAAGCTAAATGATTTCCTTAAACAGCTGGACATAGTGGGAGAGGTAGGCAGATCGATGCAAACATTGATAGTATCGCTGGTATTGGTATCGCTTCCACTTGGATTTAGTTGGTATCGGATCAATGCCAAAACATGCAGCATCTCTATTTCTGGGTGAATATTTACAGGAGCTGATTAATACACAGTTGGCACACCGGTGAGCTTGATTGTCTTCAAGTGTGGGATGTGTTTGAGAATAAGAGCGCCCAGTGCAACAGTTCCTCTGATGCATTTTTAACAAGTTCACATGACAATGTAGCTTTATAGCATAGCGACTGGATACTATCAAACAGTATATTAAAATCATAGTCGCCGACCCATTAACCCATGGCTGTTATCAGTAAAATACACAACCCCAATAGGTGGCCTCTTGGGGCATCTTGTGGGTAGTTTTCAAATAATAATAATAATAATAATTTTGCTCTTTTAAATGGAGATATCGGGCTGAGGGTTTCCAGTTAAAACAGCAACGAAACTGAGAGAGAGGGGGATTGGCAAGCAAAGCCTGAATATATTTGAATCATGAGTTTGAGACCTGCCTATTAAACTTTTGTTGCAACTCGGTACATCTGTGAGATGACAATGAATAATTTTTTGTCTCTAATGGTTAAAAATAAAACTTGGAATTACTGAAAATAATAATATACATGATATCAGCGGGCTTCTTGCTGTCCACTGGCCCTCCAGCATGTGTGGAAGCTCTGCCTAAACCTTGAATATTTCTCACCCATCTTCTCACTTTATCTCAAGCTCGCTATTCCTGCTGTGCCAACCTCGATTGTGCCCAGAATGTTTCACATCTGCCTCTGCGGGGTACAAATGATAACTACAATGTGGATTTAAGAATGCGCGCCTCTGTAAATAGGTGGCGCTTAGGTGAGTCCCGGGGGAGAAAATGCCGCGCTCTACGGCAAAATAAGAGTAGCGCAGAGTGTTGACAGTAACCCCCCCACTGCAGTCTAAAGGAGTGTGGTGCGACTGTAATTCCTCTCTCTCGGCAAGCCCGGCAGGAAGGAGCATTTAGGGAAGTAGGGGAAACAAGGACAGGCGTAATAGATGAGGCCGACACAAGTTTTATAAATATAATTAAATTGCCCCCAAGGACAAACAAAATATAGGAAGCAGTTAGGATTTGCATTTGTTAGTTGGCAGTTCGTGTCATTTGAGTCGAATTTGACAGCTGCTTTGTGTTTAGTTGAGTGGTCTGACTCAACTCATCCAGTCAGAATGACTGTTATCATGTAGTAATGGATCACTACCCTTTGTAGCACAGTGAGGTGGCTTGTTGATTGCATATATAGAAAAAAGACAAATTAAAGTCTAAATTGAACATTAAAACGAACATTTTAACACTTTCCTTCCCTACATGCCTGCTTATCACATTTCCCATCCACAATATATCTTTTCCATCCTGTTTAAGTAACGACATGCTTCGCCCATCCATTGCTTGTTTTACACGTCTCTGAAGAGAAACTGAAGCCAGATGAGTGATTTCAGTGGAGAATGAACAGTGAAATGTAAATGACAAAGAGGAGATGGTGATAGTTTTTATAGTCTGAGGCCCCATAAAGAAGTGATATGGTTGAAAAGCTGACATTGTTATGGTTCTCACAAACCTATTTACTTTCAAATGAATGAGACTCTTGACTGTTACATACTTTCCCCAGTTTTATCTCGCTGTTTAAAACTGGATGATGTGACAGGTAGGAAAATTGCACCTTTAGTTCTTTAATCTTTGTGCTGTAGCAATTCTGAATATGTAAATGTGTTTAAGACGAGGAAGGCTTTGAGCCATTTATAGTAAAACTGGCTGTGAAATGGCCCACTGTTTCAAGCTTCACAGGCTGTACACTAAATGTATTATCCACAAATTATTCTGTGATTGTGTTTTATGAGGAAGTGTTATTGGGTCTTCGGGTTTTTTGTGCAACTAAATGATTTACACCTTTTTTTTTTTTTTTAAATTTACCCGAAGGGGGTAAATAAGAAGAAACGCAGCATTTAAAAACTTATCACGTGTTGTGTTTCACATAATACACACCCAGCCTAACTCCTGGACACCACGAACCCAATCGCACATCTTCTCTACAGAAAGTGGACCATTTGATGCATGCTCACAAAACACTGACTTTAGTCAAGCAATTCTTCATCAGATGAGCCCCATTACACAAAATGTTTGCAGGTTATTTATAGGCTTGGAAACTGAATTTACCGTACTGTGCTAAAGTCTTCAGCCACTGCTCATTTCTTTATATGCTTCTAGGGAAACATGTAATAGGTGCAGGAATTGAATAAAACAAGAAACGGCATCACACAAAAACAGAGTTTGTGCAATTCTCACGAGCCTGAAAGTCATTATTTGGTATGACCGCCTTTGTTCTTTAACACATTCTGAACTCTCTTGTGCAAGCTTTCCTGTAATTTCTTGAAGTAGTCTTTGTGAATAGTTCTCCAGGCTTTTTGAAGGACATTCAGTCTTTTTAGATGTTGGCTGCTTTTTTTCTCACACTGCTTCAGTAATGTTGAGGTCCGGGCTCTGGATAGGCCAATCCATGATTGATAGCGTTCCACTTGGGATTTCTCTATCCAGGTATGCTTTTACTGTGTGTCTTCCAGATGGCTGTAGGCACCGACAGTGATATGAATCAAAACATCACTCCATCAGACCTGTTGCCACTGACTTTCAGTCCAGTTCTAGTGTAATTTGGTATAACTCTGAGGCTTTGGTGAACAGCAGATGGATCACCTGCACGGTCAGGTGCATCTCCCAGGTCCCGTGTCAGGTCTTTGTCAGATTTTCTTCTATTTCTTAAGCTCCCTCAAATGTTTTAAAGACATACTGCACACCATGCTGAGATATGCCAGGTGTCTGGCTAATATCTCTTTGGGAATCATCTTTGTGGTGCAAAAATATTATTTTATGCCTTTCAATCAGTTTTATCTTTGGCATTTTTCATGACTTTAACTAAAGAAATGGGAACAACTTGTGTTTTGTGACAGGCTGGTAGTAAAATGCCTGAAGATACAGTTTAAAATAGGTTCTTGCTAAGTTTTCCTATATGTGTAGACACAACACTGGTTCATTCCTTCTGCTAGGTGCTTTTTTTTTAGACTTGAAGGATTCATAGGTCAGTTTTAAATGGCTAGGAAAACAAACTAACATTTATCTGAAAATGATCAGGTACAAGTATTGGACGGAAAATGAGTGAAAAAGCAGCTAATGTCCAAAGAAAAGTTGTGGAAAAACCTTCACAAGTCCCAGAGAAATACTTCTCCAGGTCACTTTAAAAAATGACATGAAAGTCTGTCTCCTTAGAAATGAAATATAAACTAATAAGGGGTGACGTGAACACTACCATAGAACTGTACTGAAAGGACTGTATAAGTGACAATGGTTAGTGGGGGTGGGCTATGAGTTTTTTTCTGTGTAATGGGAGGTTGGATAAAGCAGGGAAGCCTCTTCAAATTTTGTTGCATTTTAATTTTTGCATTCTCTTCTGCACCCAGTTAAAGAGCCCAGATTTCACTTTTGCTTCACAAAAGTGGCCACAATATTGTTCCACTAGATTGTCTTGTTTAGTTTGGCTCAATTACTCAGCAGCTGAAGTGGTGAAAGCAATGTGTGAAATTGCTGACACTTGACACTTGTACAAATCAGAAAGAGCATTTCTCTTCTTCTATTAGAATTTGAAAATGTTCTAACACATTTAGGCAAATGCTGTGTTTACAATCTGAACTGGTACTGATTTATAAGTCTTTGTGGTATAAATCAGATGAATAGTTTTACTCTCCATATATGCTTGAACCATTTCACTGTGCAGTTCATCATATGCATAAGAGTCCTTCTAATTGTGAGAATCTCCCAAGCCTATAGATATAAGTCGTACAAGTATTGTAAAGCATTTTTACAGAGCTTGAGCCCTGTAAAGCAACAGTTACAAACCTGGAGGAGCCCGCTCAAATAAACATTTCATGGGGGCAACAGTCTTCCCCACCGACGTGGAAGCGGAGCAAGCATCTGTAGCGAAGAGAAGAAAAGGAAAAATAGGTAAGCGTGCAGCATCAATGGTTCCCCATCAGCTGTGATGTTGTTGAGAATCTAGTCCACCGATTCCAAGCTCTGTTTTGCAAGTGTTTGCTATACATTTTATTTCTACTTATTTATTTTTTCTACCATACTGTAACTATAGTTTACTTTGCTGTGTGATCTTTGGAGAAAATGTTTTTCTCTCCCTTAAAACTCGTGCAAATTTAAATGTCCCTTCTGAAAAACGCATCCAAACATTTTATAAACACGGTTTCACACGGTGTCAAAAGAACTTGCTGTTACGGTGGCAAAAAAATCTTCACGGCCCACAAATCTTGATAAAAATTGGTTTTAAGTGGTGAGTGGAGCTGCTTTGCAGTTTCTCTAGCGTTTTGCTGTGTGACATTCTTTTGGGAAACGCATCTTCAGAGCTGAGAACTTCAAAAATGTTGCGCAGAACGTGCCGAAGCAATGCCGAAGCGAGAAAAAGTGTAAAAAGGGAATGCCTCTGATTTTGAACATCAAAGCCTGTTTTCAGTTTGTTGGAAAGTACTATTGTGAGAAAACAAAATTGTATAAAGCCCTTCATGGCTCCAGAAGGTGCTGCTCAAGATCTGAGGAAACAGTCGAGTCAGTGTTGCTGAAAACTACAACTGCGAAAATGAAAAACATCTGGGAGTGTCAAGTTAAAAACAGGTGGGATTAGTCTGAGATTCTTCATATGTTCTCTTTTATACTAGTTAATTACGAACTATTTATTTTGCCACTGTGATTGTTTTCTGTTGGTAGCTAAGCCTTTGAAAGGGTTCCAAATATTTTACCCATACAGAAGCTTCCTCAAAGATTCCTCATGAACAGTTCCAAGCTGTGTGCTGACTACTGACTCATCAGGACGCCTCAGTAACATCACCGACTCTGGCATGATTATTTTGCAGCCCGTCCCGACAAGCCAACTCTTTGCCATACTCATGTGGTTTTGTTGCTGACATGTGTGACTCGTGACAGATGCAACGTATTTGCTGAAGTGTGCATGATCTTTTTTTTCCCTTGCTGAACTCAGCGTGCTTGTGTGTATATCCGCTCTATAGCGGATTCGTTTTTCCTTGTGGTGACAGAACAGTGGCTCCACCCAGCACCACATCAACTCCTCATTGGTGGTTCATCACTAGAGAAGTCAGCCACATGTAACCGGTCAGCACAGCAGTCAGTATCTCTGTTTTCACCAAAAATCTGCACAAAAAAGAACCATGTTTCTGCCTTCATTTGCCATTGTTTCCTTAATGTGTTTTTCTCTGTTAGAAATAAAATCGATTACATTCATCATCAGCCCCCTGTGGCTTTGACTCTGACGCTCCTAATAATAGCTTTATTATTTAAGCTTTATTTTGGCTATCCAGAAAGTTAAGTATATTCTAGAATTATATTAGCCCATGTGTGAGGATTTAAGCACAAAACCAGGCTGTCCAGTTTGTAGAAGCCAGGGTTTTCTCAGTGTTTTCCCCCTGCATGGTAACAGAACATATGAAAGCGGAGGAGAGCAAAGCGTCCAGGAAGCAAGGCTTCTCTTAGAGTCTGCATCAATGTAAAGGCTCTTTAAGCAGCCTCAATCTACCTACATGATTTGCTGCAAGTTTTAAAGATTTCACAACTTCAAATATGTTTTTAAGCCTTGACGGTGGCTTTGAGATTCGAGAAAGGTTTAGTTCATGCTTTCTTGTTTCTCTCCAACTTGTTCCTTTTCCTTTCTACTTGTTTAAATTGCACTCAACTACCACATCAATACCGCACTTTCATGCTGAGGATGGAGAGCCGTGTTTCCACTTGCTACAGTTCAGCAGGCTGTTTTCTTGGGTATCTTGACATAAGTCTTTTGGTGCGGTCATTAAGGTTTTGTACCTTGCCTCACATACTTTCCAAAAAGTCAATAAGAGCCATTGTAGCTGTTGTGAGGCGGCAGTATGAATGTAATCAATGCCAGTTTTCTAACCGCCTTCAGAGCTTTAGACGGGGGGTTACGTTAAGAAAACACACTAAAATACTCGTCTGATCTGAAAAGAGCCCATGTTCACGGGAACGCGTGTCTGAAACAAGCTGCAAATCTGTTTACAAGAAGAGAAACGTGACACACTGGTAATACTAAATTGTTACTCACTCACGGTGTGAAATAAATGACAGTCAAGACAAACTAAACCAAGTTTCCCTCCATGTTTTACAAGCTGTATAGACAGAACTGACAAGAATAGCAGTTTGCCGTCCGCTTAAGCTTAATGCATAATGGTTGCAAACAGTAACACTGCAAACAGCTTGCAGCTACCAGTAACACAACCATGAAAATCTTTTGTTTGCATTCCCTCCACTGTGACAGCAATCTAAGCCCCGGCGCAGATTGGAAAAAGCACAACCTAAATGTGCAGTAAAATCGCCAGTGATGGCTTTTATGTGTGCGCGCGCCTTGTAGAAGTTGTAGCCGACTGTATTCTGTAATATAACGTCCATATGCTCCGTCTCTCTCCCCCTCGTTCTCACTATCTGCTTCTCTCGTTTTCCCACTGGGTGGAGGAGCTATAAATTAAACTAGGGAATTACTGCTAACTGTTGGAATAAATTAAGGCGCTTTTGCGTCTGTAAACACCGTCTGACTGCGTAATTACACTCCCACTCCCACTGAGACGCCATGGAGAGGGAGGATAAGGGAAGAAACGCGGCGTTGATGCAGGGAAACGGCGGTGGGAGAGGAGGAACAAAAAAAGATGAAGTGAATGTCACAAGGGGGTCAGACATTAGATTCACTCCTTTGCTGAATCCTGGATGCTGGCTGGGCACTCCTACAGATTAGGGGGAAAGGTGACTTTGAGGATTATGATCTCAATCACCATATTTTTCATCACATCTTAATGATACAAAGCAGAATGCTGCAACCAACTAGAATAATAAAAGCTAATGCAAACTGCTCTACGTTTCAGTGGTGTTTAAGGTGACTTGTTATTCCTTACATTTTTTTCTGTCAAATATACTGTTGTATATACTTTTACAAGAGTGGATAATCATATTAAACACAGAGTACCTGCAGCTATTTCCTGTGAGCCAAAAAGGTTCAGACTCTTCGATCAGTGTGGAATCAGCGAGAGTGGATACTTCTAATATGATCATCGCTGGCACACAGCTCTGGCTGTGAGCACAGAAGTCCTGCCCACCTGCTGTTCAAACCTTCTGTTTACCAGGGACAGCCAATGAGAAGAGAGTTGGCATAAAGGGAGTGTCAGACCCAATATGAACTGATGTATAGCAGAAAATGAATAAAGATTATTTTGAACTGTGAATCCTGCAGAGCCCCAGAACAAAATCACTGAGCTTTAAATGAGCAATATAAGGTCCTTATTAAGATTCACCAAAAGAGCATTACATAACACCCGAGCTCTCACTAAATCTGCAGTATGATTACAATGTAGCCCTGTTAATAGAAAGTCACATTTAGCTATTCAGCAGTTCATTAGAAAAACTGAAACTGAAAAGCTAGCAATGATGAGAAGCAAATAAACACTGTCTTCAAGGACAGCAACACTATCGACCTAAACACATAAGAAACTATGGAGCTGTATTATGACAACTAAGCATATTTAATGCACATAATTAAATGTAGCCTGGCAGCCAAAACACATTTAAAAAGTGCTAACTACGGCACACCAACATCACTAAAACAAGACAGCTGACATTACAGTGAAACATCACTGTTGTGGTAGAGCTATGAGCGCCTCAGCGTGCAGCACAGACAACCACATAATTGAAGAACATAGTCCATAAAGCTTTACTCGTCTTACCAATTGACTGTACAGTAGGTGTGTAAAAAAAAGAAAAAAAGAAATCAAGTGCAGAGCTACTTTCTGGACCTGCCAGAGCAGCCACAGCAGTGACTGCACCCATCGATGACTTACATGCACATAATCTCAGATAGCTCAGTTGATGATGGGGTAATGTTTCTTGTGACACATGTCTAAGGGCAGCGAGCGCATTCAGCTCAGCACTGACACTGTTTGCCAGGGGCATGCGCCTTTGATAAACAACTCTGACAGCTACAAACAAGCTTTCTTACTCAAAGCACATGTCACAGCATTTTTATGAAAGCGTGGCAGCTTCGGTTGGAGCTCTGTGACTCCACTGTGGGCATCATTCAGATTAGGATTATTAAGCGGCGCATTTCCAAACACAGCAGATATGCATCAAGTGAAGTGATGAGGAATGGCACGGAGCTGAGGAACGACACGACTCAGTTTTTGTTTAGGTTGCGGCTCTCGTTGCCTTTCTGTCAGGCTTTATTTGCCACTCGGATGTTACAGTAATTGTTTCCCCGAGAAGCACTGACATAAATTTGATGCGCTGTGAGCACAGGAGTGTGTGATGGCATTGAAAACTATGAAGAGCTGAATTTTTCATTTCTCAAGGTCCTGCTGAATCATTACAGTAATGCAACAGACTGCTGCTCTGCTCTTATGAGAGCCACTGATTTTTGCATACAGGTTTGCCTTTTACGTATAAAAATCTGCCTCCCACAGAATATAAATTAGGGGCGTGAAACAATATTAAAGCTGTGGAAACAGCATACTTTATGTACGTATAATGAAAGGGAAGGTGAGGGCATGCCAAACCTAAACACGCCAGCTGATTCGTGGACAGCTCTGTAGCTGTATTGGTTTTAGACTGAGATGCAAGCAGCTGCTCTGATTTCAGCCTTGCCAGCGAGCTCCACACTACACAGTGCTCACGCAACTCAGTTCCTCCCACAGAGAGCTGTGGTCCACATCACTCTGGGGACTGGAACAGATTTGAGGGCCACTTTAAAAATGTTCTTTGTCAAGGGTTGGACTAACAGTGCCTGGTTGGACAGAATCATTAACTGGCAAACATGCTTCCCAGATCAGAGTGGAGCTCTAATTACAGTATGATCATCTAATCATAGAGAACAAGGAAAGACAAAAAAGGGACCCCCATTAGTTAAAGAGAGAAAGGGAGAATGACTCAGAGCTGCAAGATAGATAGATTTGTGAAATATGCACGGTATGATTCAGTCTCATTCTAATGGCAAATAGAGGAAAAGCGTTCACAAATGTTTCAGCTTGCTCCTCCTTCTCCTTTAATCCTATCCATCCTTTTACGCCTCAGTCTTTCTCTCCTCTGCTCCTCTTCTTCAGTCTCAGTCGGCACATTGGAGTGGATTTCTTTTTTTCTCTCCCTCTTTCAGGAAAAAAATAAAAAAATAAAACAGCGTCTCGGGGGCAATTTATTGAGTGCAAATAGCAGATACAGCTGAGAGCCAGGGTATTTTGGAAAGATGCACGGGTGAGCGGGCACAGACCGGTCCGGTGACTAATTACCATAATAACGCGCACAAGTTCGCCGGCGAGTCAGGCACGTTTTATTTCTCCGTATTTCCATGTAGCCAGTGCCGCAGCGGGGAGATAATCGGGCGGAGGGAGCAGTTACAGAGAGTAGACAGAGGGAGAGAGAGAGAGAGAGAGAGGGGAGCTGGCAGCACATGATCACACTGGGTATCCAGTCACTGATCAACTGGAGCGTTCATAATTACGCTGGCGACAACATATGGGAATACAACAAGGCGAGATTGTGGTCACACCTGGTTCTGGAGGACACCGGAGGACCCGTGCGGGGACAGAGGCGGCCAAATCTCGGGGACTTTGCATCAAACAGTCGAGAGAAAAGCGTGGCATTCGAAAGCAGCATCATCCGGTAGGTGAGCCTTGATTGATGTGCGCGGACTGCCAATATGCTTGTCATCATCCGATCTGGAAAAGAGAAAAAGAAATCTGTTTTATGGCGCGTTATAGCCCAACAAGTACCTGACACACACACACACACACACACACACACACACACACACACACACACACACACACACACACACACACACACACACATTTATTTATTTATTTTATTTATTTATTTTTTACTATGCATATATTGGTTTTGTGTTTGTGCCACGGTTCAAGAAGCAATTAGGTCTGTCTGGGAAACAATGCAATCGGCTCTTTGCAAATGCCAAACCACTTGATTGAGGATGCAGGTTTCAGTGGATAGCTGGCAGTTATACACACACATATATATCTAAGCAGTGGTTTTTGATTCGGAGGCCCCGCTTGGATATATATTCAAACAAAAGGGAAGGCACACCATAAAATCTACGGGGATTAGGTGGTGATTGGCGCACATCTACATGCAAAGAAAAACCAGCTTAGTGAAGCAGACAGGCACATCAGGTACATAGCTGAGCTATTTCATATTTACATGTGTAATGTGGATGTGGAGGAACTGTGTGCTTTTTAAATGTGCAACTGAGTCTTGCTGCAAAACAGTCAGTTTACTGAAATCCTGTATACTCCTCAACCCAGCTCCTTGGATGAATCAAGACTGTAAAGTTGGTCAGGTGAGTTGTAAAAGCCCCACCCATTTGCTAAATTTTGACTGACTTGTGTGATAAAGGCTTGTGGACAGAATTGGTGCACATATTCCAAACGCAGCAGCCACTCTCAGGCCATGTATGCCGGTTAAAATGTCATTAAGTTGGGGGAAAGAGATGGAATCAGCACAAGATGTAACAAACTGAAGCCAACAAGAAGAGAAACAGTTGCTTGTGCATTAATAGCTTTTTTCAACTTACTGATTTGATGAACAAAAAAGTGGACAGAATGGGAGAGATTCTAATTTTGCAGGGTCTTTCTGCACCATCAGAATATAAATGTCCTGTATTTGCACAGGTTCCAGTCGTCAATAGATTGAATATGCAGAACCTGTGACAAGTCTTTGGGCTCTGAGGCTCACGTGTTTGAGGAACAGTGCTACTGACTGACTCAGTTTCGGACTCTCTCAAAAGAGGGTCGGCATTCCCCTCCCCAAAATGTATCAGATAAACATTTGCTATGCCAGCTTCATGTTTTAAAAATGTTTCTGTATTTGTAAATGGAAATGGAGAGCCGGATATCCACTGGCTCCTGCAAAAAACACTGCCTATCTGTCTGTTGGATTCTCAGATTGCGTTGCGCCAAACTGTGTCTTTAGCAACTCTGAGGAAAACCATTTTCAAGTATTAGTCTCTCTCCATGGAAGGATTTGATGAGGTTGAGCAACCCCATCTTACTTTGACCAAATTTCGCCTGCAGCTTATTGAATAGCCTAGTGAACTTTACAAGCAACCTTTGACAAAAGTCCACAGAGGGGCACTTGATGAGCAGAAATAGAAAAAAAAGGACACACACGAAAAAGGAACTGCACAGGCCTGAGACATGCCTGCTGCAATAACTTAATCTAACCTGTGCACATGGCACTCGAGCGATAGACAAACAGATGGCATCTCCAAAGGAATTCATCTCGTGAAAGTTGGAAGAGGTATTCCTGGATAGGTTACCCTCTGACTTGCTGGCACCGAAGCTTGCGACTGGCAGTGATGATGGCAGGCATGTTGAATGGCCTCACTGATTACATCGCTCACTCTTGTGACTTCTCCACACCTTTTTTTTTGGTAATTTTTTAAAGCCTTAAGAGTCCACGGTGGTTGCTCCGTAGCTGTGATGCTGATGCTGCACAGCGTTGCTGAATTGATTTGCATTTCCTCATCATACATCAATAGAGGCAAGCAATTGAGATTTGCAATTGCACGATGAGCTCGGGCACAATGCGGCCTTTTCCTGTGCTATTAGATGCCCGGTCATTAACATGGTTATTGAATAGTGCGGCTTTCTAATTCATTCTTTTGTGGACGGTGGAGGAGGCACGATATATTGTAGTACGACTGCTTTGTAGCATGAGAGTCTTTGTGTGATGTTTCCAGTGTTATTTGGCGAAGTGATCCTCTGCTACTACAAAACCCAGAGTGGAGCGCAAGGATACAAAAGTTTATTTGGAAGGCACAATACCTTTTATAGCCAGGAGTGTCCAAAGAGTGGCCCACTGTCGCCTGTTGTAACACTGTGAAAACAGTGTATACAGACATTTGTTGGAGCTGCTGTGTTAATTACTTCACTGCATTAAAAGGAAAAAAGATATTTAAGAACAGAATACATTGTAGGATGATTAATGTCTTTGGTGAGATATGTAATAATGTATGGGAGGCCATTCATTATTCCATTTGGCCTCAGGGCTTACTTTCTGTAATGATCAGCTTGCTGTAAGAGTGCCTTACTTGGCAACCTGTGGCAGATCACAAAGTCGTGCTGCTGCTGCCAGTGATAAGCCGGTCCCGAATCATTAGGGCTCATTTCAATTGGCTGTAAATGGAAGGTAACATTACCCGCTGACATATGGCTTATTGATGCTATTGAAGTGTGACTGAGCACGCAATCATTTTGTCCTGGTTCCTTACAGGATTTGTTTGACACCAAAATCGTGCAAAAAAAGGCAAGAAAATAGTACATAGAAGACTTCAGGTAAAGGGCAGCTGGCCACACGTCTGCAACATCGCAGCTTTAACTGAGACCTTGCTTCTTCTTCTTCTTATATTTGTATTTTGTTTTTACCGTCAGAGACAACTCAGTCTCGCTGCAAAGCAACAAAATCACACAGGAGAGATGCAATTCCAGCACATCCTAGCTAGCTGGCCTCAGCTACAGTGCTTCCTGCTCACAGTGGGAATGCACGAACTTCCCGTCCATAAAACATAACAGCACAGCCATTATATTCATGACAGCACAGTCATTATAGGAATGACAGCCTTCCCGCTACCCATTGTTGCCATTAGAGCTGAAAAATTGATGGTTTGCAGTGTATTGAAACCTGTCAGAACACACTGGAGGTGGACCAGGATTAAAACAGCTCATCAAAATAAGTTCAAATTGATTTTGACGGAAAGCACCTATACTCGCTATTGACTCGTGCTGCTAATTGCAAGGTAAGTCATTCCGAGAATCTCACTGTGTTATTTTCAGTGTCATAGTGGTAAAAGAACGCTGATTAGGGACATGCTCGTGTACTAATCGTTATTATTTTTGATGAAACTGAGCGCACTTCAGTTTCTTGCGAGGCCTTAACACGACAAAGCAGTGAGTGTTTGTCATCTGTAGTGTTACAGGCATTGTGGCATCCTTTGTGCTTTCATGCATGCTCTCTTTCAGTAATCAGCGCATTGTTAAAAAACTAGTTTTTCAGCTCCTTTGTAAAGACTTAAAATATCCATAAGGACATGGTGGTTTAGGGATCCGTCATAGTTAAAATGCATTTTTGCCCCCCCCCCCCTGCTCTAATGAAAGCCGTTGGTGAACCACATGCCATTTGCAGCAGCACGAGCACAAACACAGTCCCTCTCTTCTTCAGGGAACACATTTAGAGGGGAGGAAGGGAAGTAAAGGAGGTGTAGGCAGAGCTTTCTGGAACCAGCGTGGCTTTCAGTGTCAGTACCCTTGCCACAGGCCTGCGCTGAGCTGGACATCCTCTATCTTTGGCCATGACCACAAATTAATTAGTTGTACATTTGCAGGGTAAACAGCACGTTGAACTACTGCTGACAAAACTGAGGTTCATTGGATTAGTGTTAGTCAGCTGGCTGAGAGACAAGAGAAGGACAGCTTCTGACAGGATGTGCCTCTTTCTGCCTCCAGTTTGTGACATCTCCATGTTACAGTTTTAAACATTCATCTATGTTGCATTCATGTCTTAAATTCTTTCACTCAAATGATAAACACCCATTATCTTAATAATTTTCATGTAAATGAAGGCGTTACCTCACCGTCTTTGTGTGACTTTTTGAGCAGCCATTAGCGTATTTCATTGGAGAAGAGTTGGCAACACCGTCTTTTGTGGATTTACCCAGACATTTATTGTAAACTTCCTGCCATCCTGTGCAGCAGACGCCTGAGTTTTATGAGTGCTATTTATTTGGCAGAGCGCGAACGGCGATATCAGCACATGCACTGCAAACCGAATTCCTTCCAAGGCAAATAAAATATAAAAGGACAGAAAAACATTTCAGATTGTTCACTAATTGCCGTCGATTGTTGTAATGTTGATTGCAAAACAGCTAGCTATACGATATTCTAATGACTCTGTATTAGCCAGCAGAAAATTATAAAAGCTTTATTAACAGCTTGCAGTCTTTACTTCTGAAAAAAAGAACAGAAAAGAGATTTTTGTTCAACATCAAGCCTCGCACAATTATGCACAGCAGCTGACGACACCAGCTCTCTATATTGACTCTTTCTGCAAACTGGCATGTAATTGAAATGCCAGCTGAAACGAAATAATTCTTTTCAGGTGCTGTGAAAAAACATTCAAATGTGACATTTTTAAAAATATTTTGGCTCCAAGAATCAAAGTGGAACAACCACAAATGATTACATTCGTGACATAATTCATGGTGGTCTATCCTCACACGAGGGGAACCAGAAATCTCTCCTGTCAAAAAAGGAGTGAAGCCTGCGAGCCAGTTCAGCCAGGTTAACACGCCTCGCTCTCATCACATCAGATTTTGAGCTGCAGAGTTTGCCATCTCTCCATCTGACGTGTCATTGTCAATGCTGCATGCCCTGCACCTCCAACTCCTGTTTCAACCCCTTCACCACCCCAACATCCACCTGCAGGCTCTGAGGGATATTTACTCATAACCTCCCGTTTTCCACGTGATTCACATATTTGCAGGGAGCAGTGAGCTGGGAGCCTTTATTCTGCTGATCTAATCAATCCTTCATTTAAACGTGAGTTGTCTGACTGAAGTGAGAAAAACCCAACGTTTATTTAGGCACACTGAACTAGGGCAAAATGGATTCTCCCAGCTAAACAATGAGAGGAAGATTGCTGTGCTGAACTTCTAAATGGGGACGGAGCTCTCAGGAACGCAACCAAAGTGCTTGTTTTCTTCTTTTTGTCTTAAACCGTCACTAATAGTCCCCCCCCCCCCTTTGAAGTGGTCAGCCTTTCATGGAGAGTGATGGTGACGTTGAGGAGTTGGGGAGGCTCAATCTCAATACACATTTGAAAAACAAACTAATGAAGACACTTGGAACATGACGGGTGGTGCAGATTGGGTGGGGGACTTGGGGGGTGGCGTAATCCACCACTGCTGTTACTCTTAACAACCAGTCCTTTTGCTAAATGTGGAAAAGGCTTCAGCTCGTCTTCTAAAATGGATTCTAGGTGCAAAAATGAGAAATTGGCAATTTAATGATATCATTAGAAAAGACCAGACAGGAACTGTTCTTCCTCTCCTGCTATGCCTCAGTCTAGTCTTACTGCGTGTGCACTGCATATCTTTTTCTGATTGCATCAGCTGTGTTGGTGATATAACCATTTACTGTGGTTGGAGGCTACACGAACAAAGCTTCCTGCATTAATTTTGTCCATTTCAGTTGTTTGTACATCTACCATTTTCACAGGGAAAAAAAGCCTCTTGATGTTTCGGTCTTTGAAAAAACAGGAAGCAGGTTTAACACGGTGACGTTCAGAACAGTGCTACTTTGGCCGCGCATGCAGAGCGACCAGTTCACGGACAGATGAAAGCTCGGCGCAGATGAAAGCTGCGCGAGGATGTGGGGTCATCACCGCGCTGTCACCGCCCAATAGCTGGCTTTACTTTCGGAATAAGCGATATTCTAGAGTCTCCTGAATTGAATGTCGAATAACAATAGTTGTGGGAACAGACATCAATGGCTTGAAGCTGCTCGTGTGAGCGTACTGAGCTGGAATAAAATCACAATTTGTCGGTCTCAAAAGAGCCTGTGTTGCTCATCCACAGGCAATATTATTTCCTCCTTCATACATTGTATTGCCATGTTGAGAGAGTGAAAAAGCAAATTCTTTCAATTTTCATTCATTCTTCATTTTAGTAACAGGCTCAGGGTACACATGATGAAGGAGATCTAGTGTAGATAAAGTCTGGAAGAAGTAATGAAAAAAAATCCAAACTTCTGCCTGGAAGAAACGCTAGTGAAATAGAAGAAAGGCACACTGATACTGATATCTTATGAACAATATGTAGCTCATAACTGCTGTTATACAACACAGAGCGCCACTGCTGCACAGGAAAACACTGCTTATGTTAGGATGATGGTGCAGTTTTGTACATGTTCATGCTATCCTAGATTTTTTATAGTGTATCTCAGGCAAAATTGTTGGGATTTGAGGTCTAAGGTGAAGCTCGCATACTGATAATTATTATCTGAGTGAGTGATTTTCAAAGTCGATTTAAAAAGGCTAAGACCTTTCGAGTCTAAAATGCAAAAACAGCAGCCGTTAATGGTGTTTTTCTCAAATACGCTGCGGTGCTAAATGAGACATGAAGTAGGCTTTCTGAGGCCCCAAAGTATTGACACCGCTGAATCCAACGCTAGTCTCTGAATGTATCTTTTAAACCTTCTTGTTTGCTTTAAATCAAAGAAACAAGTATCTTATGAAAAGCCTAAGCTTGTGGGCTTAGTTTTGTTTGTCAGTAATCAAGCTTGATCCCACATCTCCTGACAAAATATACACAAAAAAAGAAATGGCAGAGCCACCCAAGCTTCAAAAGGCTGCTCAGATGTGAACTATAGAATGAGCAAAAATGAATTAAATATTAAACGTTTCCCATGAGATGAAACGTGATTGGCGGGTGAAGCCGCATGTGTCTTGTCCACTCGTGTAACATGAAAGGTTTAAAGAACTCTACTAATCTGTAAATCTGCCGCAGCTGAGCAAAGAATATATGGAACAACTTCACATCAAATCCAGTGTGCTGAGATACAGTGTTTTCCAAAATAACAGCAGACATGCTGCTGACCTTTTTTTTTTTTCCCTTATAGTAATTTACTCTGTGGCTGTTGATTGATGGCCTCCAAGTCAGAGAGAGCAATCATGACATCAGATTTTATACAGTATGTTTTTAGTGCAGCGGTGCTCCTTTAAGGCTTCACAACAATCTTCATTCATCACACGCAAGTGGAAAACAAGCTTTTGCTAAAAACAAAAAACGCACATACACACACACAAAAAAACGGATGCGTCATTTTCCTGCTGTTTACTAGTCGTTGTAGTTTGAGGGAACAACCCATTGCACCCCTCCCTCCACCATTTACTTCCTGTGCTCATGAAGATGAGGCCATCAAGATGAGACCTTTTGCATCCCATTTTTCACTCGCATTGATGAATTTGTATTTCCATCATATTTTGGAACCTGTTTGTCATTGCGCCTGCTTAATTAGAGGAGGAAAAGTGAATCCGAACCCAAAGGGATGACTGTTTTTGTTCTGGCTAAAATGAGCCTTTTTTTCCCCTCCCAAGGAGCTTCTCTTTCTACAGTGGAGCTTTATTTTTCCCCAGTCTGTGCTAATTAGTCGGAGGAGCACTGTAATGAATACTGCAACAGGCGATGGGTAAATGTGTAGTCCTCTGCAAACAAAGCAATTCAAAGTATGCATAAAATACCACGTTGCTGTATACGGTTAATGTCACGGGAAACCCTAGGGTGCACTCATTTGGACTAATGTATTAGGAATCACTGTGTTGTGGCCTGCATATTTAGCAACTTTGCCATCAACATGAAAAATGGTTAGTCATATTTCCCTTCCACATCACGCTCGCCTTCTCGCTCCTTTTTCCTTCAATGTCGTTTTCTCCTTTTCTCTGTGATGTCGACCCCTCTTCTTTTGAGCTGCTGTGTTTTTTTTTTGTTATCATCAGAGAGACAAATGAGAAACAAGAAAGAAAGAGAGCCTCGGGGCTCGTGTCCTCACATCATCGCCACCCCCTTTATCTCTCCCCGCACTCCTTCTCCTTCTCTATCCTCCATCTTTCCGTCTTCCTGAGTGACAGCTGGCAGCCAGTAGGGTACAGTGGGCATGCCAAACCAAGTGCAGATATTTGCCAAGTGACTTGAGAAAATACACATTTGAACGTGACTGACTCATGCATGCTGTGGATCCTCCTTTTGCTGCTCTTTTATTTCTTTTCGGATAGCTCAAACAGCGTGTGCGGTGCGCATTACACTCCTCGGCTGCCCACGGATCTTTGTGGTCATTAAAACATGTACGTCCGCAGAAGGCTTGTAAATGAATCCGTTGGGACGGTCTTGAAGCAGAGGCCGCAAAGGCAGCTGCCATAAAATTGAGCTTTGAAAGCGCAGCATGTGGACAAGAAATGATTAAAAAAAAACAGTTGCACGTGTATTGATTTTAAAATTTTGAATTTTGTTGGAAACACATTCATTCGTGATGGAGGAAGACTACTCGCTTAGAATTTGACTCAAATTAAAGAGTAATTGACCTCTAATGCTGTGACTCCTGCACATTTACAGAGCTTCACACTCCAAACAGCACAGCTTCAGCTTAGCCGAGTCTTATATCTTATCACTCAGCATGCCATATGTGACATGCTGAGTTGTAAGTGGTGTTGAAAAACACGAGGAGCTGCCATGAAAAAGGAGGATTATTCTTTAATAATTTTCACAGAATTCCCTAACGGCAGGCTGCTTTCTTTTCATTCCTTTGCCCTAAATGGGAATTGACATTTGGGTCAGGTTCTCTGGGTGATGAAGAGCGAACAGAGGTTCTGAAAATCCAAGATTAGTGTTGCATGGAGGCCTGATTGATGAATTTTACAGCAGTTTATGGAGGTGCACAGGTCAGTGATTGCAAACAGGGAATTACAGGAAAAAAACGATTGCCTACATAGAGAGTACAAGAAAATCAAAGCATACAAGAGAAAGGGAAACACACACACACACACACACACACACACACACACACACACACACACACACACACACACACACACACACACACCACATGCCCACGGCGAATATCAATCTGTAATCTGGGATTATTCTAGTACAGAAGGAGGGCATTTCCAGCACTTTATACTATGTGGGAATACACAAAATGCACAAAAAAGACAAAAAAAAGACAAAACACAAATCTGAACCTTGAGGGATAAAGCAAGACAGACGGTAATGAAAAATCAGTGATACAGAGATTTGTTGTTTTGCTTTGATGGGCGAGACAGACAGATAGAGGGAGAGGGAGAATCCAATTCTGAGCCCCCGAAACAACAGCAACAATAATCCGCTGGAGGCAAGAGACACTTCACAGACGTTTCAGTATACATCTGATTTCTGCACGAACGTTCTATTGGTGCCATTAGCACGAGTTCAACATCCAGCATCATAACACTGATTGCTCCAATAACAGTTGGGACATTTGTATAATTATCCAAACAGACAGGAAGCCTTTACACTACATGGCATTATGTGGCTTTGCAGCGCAGTGAAAGCTGGTGGAAAAGAGGCTGCTTTATGACATATAAAAGAGAGGCTGGTGGCGAATGGTGGAGCAGAACAGGGAGAGACTGCTGCTCTTTATGGTGGAGACATCTTGGTAATTAATCAGCATCAATTTTGATAATGGAGAAAGAGCGTAGATCTAATAAAAAAAAATACACACAGGAACATTTTCTTCCCATTTTGTAAATAACTAAAATGAAAAACTTTGGGGTTTAGCTCAATGGGCAGCCAAAACAAGACTAATTAATCTCATCTAACAGAGAAGAATACATGTTTGCGAGTTCCAGCCTTGATCCTTATTCTCTTCACTTAAATTATATGTTTGAGATCCCTTCCCAGACGCCTTAACGCCCACTCACATCCTGGGCCATCTGATCTCAGGAATTCGCATGGTAAGGTGGGGCCAGGTTTCACAATGAACTCACCCGAAACTCTGGCTGATTGGGACCCACACCCAGTTTCACACCTTGGGTCAGGCGATTAGAGGATCATCAGGGGGTCCTTTTGTCCCTCTGTGGGGGGTCACTCCCACTAGGTTTATATCTGGGACTCTCCACCATTTGACCTTAGAACTGAGGAAGCTTCTCGGATGAGAGGTGAAACGTCTTCAAGCAACTTAAAGAAGTCCAGACGCTTTTCTTTGCAAGCTCCTTTGACTACGATGACCTGGATAACTGAGAACCTTCACAGATAAATTATATGTAGTTTTTTTGGTCAGTTGTGGTGTGCACTAAAAGCAGAGAGGCTATACTGGTGTAGCATGGTGGCCTGCTAATGCTGCTCCACACTCAAATCATTTAAGTCACACTTGGGTTTCAGTGGTCATTGGGATTCCTTTTTACAAGCCCACTGATCAATCAGTCTCGTAATTCAATCTCCCCCCGGTCAATTGTGTTTATATGAATAATTCACAAACCATCACAGAAAGCTCGGTGAACTGGCTCACAAGTAGGACACTGCCCTTTAATAGCGGGGAGACGTGAATGCAATAAGTCCAAAGGAAAACCAGATAACATGAAAATGCCCGTCTAACTGGGTGCTGCTGTGGGTTTGAACTTTCACCTCTGTGAATTTTATGGATGAAAAGCTGTTTCCTCTCAGCTTTCTAAACTTTCAAGCGTAAATGCTCACAGAGCCCGAGTGTTGCCCACACTCCGCCGCTGTAGCTCTGCTGTGGAGTTTCAAAATAAAGGCAACCTTTTGATTACAGTCTGTGAAATCGAACTATTAAAGTTCTCAAATTGTTCCTGAGTTTTTACCTGTAAAAATCGTTATCAAATTTTTTTTATTTATATATTGATAGTTGTTTGTATTTGTTTTTTTCTTCTTCACCATTTTTGATTCATTGATGTGCAAAATTATAACAGATTCTGTGCACCGCGACATGGACACGTTTGAGATTTGAGTCGCTCATGCAACTCTAAAGTGACGCTCACGATTTAGATGAATCATCTGCATTCTCGAGTTCCTATAAATATTAAATATAACCTCTTAAAAAGTGCTCGTTGTCATTTTTAGTATTCAGTTTTAGTGTATGGAGAAATTAAGCCAGATTTTCAGGGGCTTTGTGTTAAACACACAAAATTAGGGCAGGAAGATAATTAAAAGAGGAGGAGGATTAGTTGGATAAAATTATATTTAAATATAGAATAATAAGCCTCTGTAATGGTGCTGTAACTTGATTGTACAACAGTAGTACGAGTTGGCGCAGTGCATTTAGCGGTTTAATATATCACATTGCATGTAATTACTGGGACTGGTGTATTATAAAAGTCAGAGTTTCACAATTTCATCTCTTTACCATGACAAATGACAAATGCATTACATCACTGGGCTGTATTACGTATATTTTTTACATGATAAACTACCACATTTGCAAGTGCAAATTTATGCCAATAGCTTTGTTTCCCCCCAGTTTCCTGTTTCAGATTAATGCCTCTCATTTAGCTCTTGCATGCAGCCAGCCTATGCCAGTCACATGCAGCATCCGTCTGTTCTATACTTTGCGGCACAAATGCAGAATCAGAGCCTGTTGCACCGCCCACACTAGGTCAGATTACAGCGACACATCAGTCGCTCGCGGTGTGGACGCACTGTCAGAGTGCAATAACTGCCAGCCCACACAGACGGTGCCCAGATGGACAGGTTTACTGTTTCTGATTTCCTTCCCTCCTCCTGCCACTGAACAGTCCTCTCCCTCTGCTTCAGGCTTTGTGCTTTGTGAAATGAAGTGCGATGATCAATTGCGCTGAAAATTTCTCAGAAGGTTTAAAATGGAGTTCCGTGGCCCCGGCCTGCCTGCTGAATTTTTTAACTTGTGCACTGTGCACAAAGACAAATGACTACCCTTTATGGAACTGCCTTAAGCAGTCTGATTATTATACTGTAGGAGTTTAATATTAAAGAGGAGAGTTGTTAAATATACAAAAACATAACATTTTGTGATTTATGATCTTTGTGGTAAATTTGATCATATCTTTTTTATGAAACTATCTGGTTTCTCTGGGGGGTTTTTTAAACTAATAAAACAGAAGTCCTATGCATGTATTTTAACAGCGTCACAGTTGGTCATGTGGCCATGGATTTCTTCCAGTACACACACTTTCTGAGAATAAAGGAATTGGATTGGAGATTAAAAAATACCAGGAAAACATAAACTTTCTTGACATTTAGGTTATTGGTTTTGTGACTGCAGAGAAGGTTTATGGCAGGGAGCTTTCTCAGAGGCCAAAAGAAGACAAAGAAAGCTAATCTCACTTAGAAGGGTAAAATCAGCTTTAAACCTAATGAAGTATTATACTGGGGTCAATGAGGTAGAGGCACTGCAGTGAGCACACACAGCGTGCATGCATGTGTGTATGCACAGTTTGTGTGAGTGCGCTTTGTTATATGAGTGGGGGTTTGTTTGTCAGGGGGTTGCAGTGATAATGTTGGCATCATCAAGACGTGAAGTCTTTCAAGGGAGATTGAGCAACGTTAGGGTGTAAGGGCAAGAGAGAGTAACGTCTACTTCCAGGACTTTCCACACAGTAGAACTAACAGCAGCTCTGGGAGGCTGTATTTATGCACTTGGAGCTAACAAAGCTGGACTTTTAATCAAAGTTATTACAATTTCTCCTCAGGGAAACAGGAATACATGTATGCGAAAAAAAATTGTTAGGGGGTTCATTTTGCTCACTTTTGCTTGAGTTGTGACAATAAACGCTTTGCACTTTACCCCGCCACGTTCTCGTCCTTTCACGTGGTGTGCTTATCTTTACTGCTCAAATGTTGTGGACCGCTCTGCCAGTTTTTGTATTATCGCAAACCACACAAACAGAATTTGGGTAAACGTTGTGCGATCGTGTGTGAAAATGAACATTTAATCTTTTTCCACCCCCCAATCTGGCCCTCTGCTGACATTTTAAATACTTATGCAATGCAAGTAACATAAATTATATGATGACAGTATTTGAAAACTGCAATGATATTTATACTATATATATAGTGAGCAACATACAAATGTAGACTAATCTTATATAGTAATGTGTTCATGTGTTTTTTACCTCAAGAGTTAGTGGAGACCAAAAAGGAGGTAGGGTACATATTGGGCTTTAAATAGGATCCTAGATAAATAATAGAGTTGAACTGCAACTTGCATGTTTTTGCTATATCAGCTTTCAGGTGATAATATATTATGTTGGGTTTACAGCGTGTTTGTGCCTGAAGTGAAGAGAAAGAGGCCCGAGTGCAGTTTTTAGCTCGTCAGGTTGAAGGACACATGGGCTCATGCCACAGCAAAGGCATCCACTGATTGTCCGTCCTTCTACAATTCAAAAGGATTGCTACAGGATTGGTCCGAGTTTAATCAAACTTCATCAATGATTACCTAATGGGTCCTAACCCAAACTGTTCTCAAGGCTTTACAGGCACTTTTCCATTTTCTCTGCGTAGCCTTCATGCTCATTACTTCCACTTTCTCCAATTCCTCCTCCTCATGTACTGAACAGTATTCAATTTAGATCATTTAGAAAAGCTAACACAAGATTCTCAATGTGTAAGACCAACCTGCACAAAAACATAAAGAACTTCCAAAATGATGTGATACCTTGAAATACCTTGTAACCTATTAGATCAATCAGGATTTTAATTTTCATGATAATGGAGGGAGTGGCTCCTACATTAGAAAGGTGTGCCATAATCACCATTATGGTAACATCAGTAATACTGTTGAAGTGTTTATTCTCTTTAATGCTTTTTTGGGGCCATTGTTACCACTGACCATGTAGTCATAATCCTCCTGAACTCAAACAAGATTCATTTGTCCTGGATATGACTGTTTTTAAGTCTCATTAGCCTGTGCAACACAGCCGACCAATGACAAGAGAGATCATCACTTTTTCTGTACTTCACATATTACCATAACCTGAGAACAATGAGCAAACTGTAATTTTCATAACAAAAACCAGGTTAATACAAACCACTTCATAGAAAATGAACATCAACATAGTGAATTCATTGAACTATAGTCTGATTTTCAATTACTTCTATTAACAGTCAGAGTTGCAGACTTGTTTGGAGAGTTCAGGTTATGCAGAACATCAGTATAAAACATTAAGCATGAATTAGATGGGTGTGTTTTCTATTTGGTATACTGTACCTGTTCTTAGACTGATGGCTTAAATTTCAGCCTGCTGTAATCTATAGTTTAACAGTACAGTCATATTTGAATTGTTCACATTAAATTTATTTGCTTTAAGCAAAAGAAAAGTGAATGTTTTATAACTATTACTGTAAACGAGCACGATTAGCAGTTCAGTAATTTAAAAACGTATTGCTCAAGTAAGATGTCTTGATGAGGACGTGTGTAATTAGTTCTGTAAAATGTGGTCAGTGTAATGTCCAGATACAAGTCAAGGTTGAGCTGCTCTATGGGCCCAAGTCAAGGGCGTGTGGTTTGAGAGATGACAGCTATATTTTCCCCACCAGGACAATAAATGTCATCAGTCCTAAAAATATGGCAGCAGCAGTGCTGTGGTCAAAGGTCAAAATGGACAGAGTTCAAAAATAGAGTTTTTCCCGAAATTTAATGATAGCCATGGATGCCAGCAGGTTCACTGACAGAGATAAAAACCTGGTTGACCTCCCAAAAGCCACATGGAGAAATATGAAATTTTGTGGCTTCAGTCACCGCCACAGCTGCTGCTGATGTCATTCAAATCTGAATTCATTGAGTTTCAATACACTGCAGATTATGCCATCAGAGTTTCGGTCTCCCCTCAGTCAAAGATTGTCCCAGGTAACTAGTAGATGTAAGTTCAGTCAGTTAGTTAGTCAGCTATTGCATGTTTATCGTATTCATTTAATCTTAGAAAATGTATTCTTTGGTGCTGGACTTTGAGTCTTTGACTGAGAGAGAATGCGTGAAGAGAAATTGTTAAACTCAATAAAAATTTGTAATCGCTAAATATAATATAAGAGGTTATTTTAAAAAATAAATATGAAAGTGCACACATGTAGCAAGACAGCTGCTAATGACAACAACTAAAGCAGCCTTGATTGTAAATTAGGGGGAAAATACCAGTTCTGACAGTAACACTGTTTCTGTGTCAGGAGTGAATAAATAATGTTGTGAATAATTATGTAAACAACTGTCCTCTTTATACAGGTTTCCACACTCCATCCACCTTCTTATATGCCTGTTTGGGGTGCAGTAAAGAAACAAAACACAGTAAATGAAGTTAAAGATGATTTAGTCTCATGAGCCGGCGAGACGATTTCCTATCTAACGCTAGAATGAGCAGTCATGCTAACAGGAGGCTCCTTACATGTTTCAAATAATAAGCCATGTTTGAGGCTGACAAATGCTAATTGAGTGTTTGCCTGTTTGTCTCTCAAAATGATCCCACACTTTGATTTTCCTGCCTGGCATACATTATTATTACACTGCCAGGACCAGCTGTGTGAATAATAATATCTTCCTGTGACTCACTGACCGAGGAAAACATTTCTAAGATGTTTCTGATCAACCGATGCCTAGATGACTGTGACAGTTAAGCAAACAATTATAAAAACGTCCAATATAACAAATGGGTATTTCGAATTTTACAAAATAGTTTAGTTTTTTTTTGGCTCCTAACAATCTGCGTATCTGGGACCATGTGAGGATACAATAGAGGCTTTTTTCCCAGAGGAGGAAACTATGCCTTCTGCCTCTCACCATGTACTGCCAAGTCCTTCTGTATCATTTTATGCTTGATTTTCTTTTCCTATTACCTCATGAACAGACAGTATGGCGGCCCATGGGATATGTCAACATGCAGAGCCATTAAAATATTAGACCTCGTTTATTATTAACTCTGTAGCGTACACAACTGGCAGCAACCTTTTAATATTCATACAGCTTGACTGTTCCCTAATGATGCTAAGAGGACCGAGCGGGATCAGATTAATGCAGGCACACACACACGCACACATGCAGGCGGACTATGACAATCGGGTACATAATTGGACATATAGCTTTTAATAATCAGTTCACTTATCTAGGTGTAACTAATGGAAATGCACACATGAAGGATCTTTAGAGCTGAAGATGTTCGGTGCAGCACTGTGGTCAGATTGACGTGGCCCGTTAGATTAGATCAGCTTGAGCTATTTCTGTCTTTTTTTGGGTCCAAACTCGCTGCAGGGAAGAGAGGTTGGAACACTGTCCGCTCGGCTGAGTGGTCGAGTGAAGGCGACCCGTCACGCACACAGAAAAGACTTTTTAGAACAAACATTTTTTTTAGTTGGGGGGAGTTAAAGCTTTCAGTGAACTGCACCTCATCTGAGCTGCAGGCCTCCAAACAGAGAGAATAAGCTGGTATATTGGTCAATGCTACAAGGACCGAGAAACGTTAATAATGCAGTTTGGACAGCGATATCGCGATCTCTTGCTTTCTCGGGGAGTTGTAAATTTGTCGTTAAAAAGCAAGAACAACAAAACCAGAATTATCCAGACGTGAGTCATCTGCAAGATTGGTCTATGTTTTCTGGATGCCCTTTGTCCCTCTCTATTCTTATCCTGCCTAATTTCCTCTCTGTCTCACACGTTCTTTTTTTTGTCCCCCAGCATGTTGACCTTGTCCCCTATTCCACCTTATTCGATCGGGAGATACTCCACAAAGTAGTGTGTGTGACTGTGTGTGTGAGTGTCTGTGTGAGAGGAGGGCCAAAGAAGAAACACAGTGGTGAGAGAGAGAGCAGTGAAGAGAGAAGGAGGAAGAGAGAGAGCAGTGAGGTGTCCAGCACTTAAATTGCCTGTTTATTTCCAGTCATTGCATCAATTACACTGATACAGCTTAAAAATGGGCCCCTGTGTTTGTGTGTATGTGGGAGATGGGGGATGGAATAGAAAAACAATTAGGAATGATAGATATGGAGATTTTTTTATGCTGTAGTATGCAGTTTTATGCTTTGTGCGAGTCACAGAAACACACAAGGGGACAGAGAAAAGAATTTATGTTTTGTTACCAGGCAGTAAAGGAGTGGAAACTACATTTCACTTGTGATCTTTTTGACATCTAATTGCATGCGCGTGAAGAGGGCTGCCTGGGTGTGTCTGCATGTGTGTGTTATGTGGGGTCAGCCTGTGGCTGCCCTGAGATCGGGTGCGTGATCGTCTGCTCTCTGGAGAAGAGGGGCGTGCCTGTGACAGGCTGCAGTGATTAGTGGAGCTCAGCGGGCAGAATATGTCAGACTCAGCCGACTCCATGAACCATTTCGGCCTGCAACTCTGCAATTTGTCTCCCACTTTGCATCATATAACAGCCTCAATGTGGCTGCTGCATGCGCGTTTGAAACGCTCCCGATTGTCTCGCCTTGCATTTCTTTTTGGGCCTCCTGTGGCGAGGTCGATTTGAAGCACTGATTGGTGAGATGCTACCAAATTACGTTTGCACGATAAGGCTTTTTTTCACAGGAAGGAAACATAATGATTTGAATACACTACAATTACAGCTTACTTTAGCTAATATGAGAGTACATATTGTTTGAAGTCAACGCTTGTTAAGGAAAAAAAAACTTCTCAGGTTTGGCTCCTCCAGCAAAGATATTATGAAGAACAAAAATGAATTCAATTAGTGAAACTGAGCAAAATTACAAACTACACTTTAACTGTTTATGCCTTTGACTAAAGTACTTACAGCACCCACTTGTTCTGTCTTAGGCCAAAGATCACTCAGACAGACACGTGCGGTTATACAAGATTCGCACTCTGAAAGCAACCCACATTAACTCTTATATTTCTTATGCTTTGGTTTTCCTCTCAATCTAATTTTCATACGTGAACATGATTTACTGCATTTGAACTTGTTGACTGCTGCAGCACATTATTGTGTAAATATCCCTGAAATGTTGCCTCAGTCTGTTTAGCTGCTGGTTTGTCCCTCTCTGTAAGTTACTATTTAAATATTACATATTGGAAAGTAATTTGATTCATTAGTAGCTCACTGGAAAACTTCTCAACACTTTTCTTTATTGCTCACATCAGATCTGTTAGCTGTCTTTAAAAATCTCAAGCCCTGCAGCCCTTGTACTTGTAGAGCTCTCGTGGCTCTCTTCCACAGCATGTCCTCCATCCTGTCTTCCTTCTCTCACCACAACCGGTCGCAGCAGATGGCCCCGCCCCTCCCTGAGCCTGGTTTTGCCGGAGGTGTCTTCCTGTTAAAAGGGAGTTTTTCCTTTCCACTGTCGCCAAAGCGCTTACTCATAGGAGGTCATTAGATTGTTGAGTTTTTTCAATATAAAGCGCTTTGAGGCAACTGTTGTTGTGATTTGGCGCTATATAAATAAAATTGAATTGAATTGAATTTTAGAGTAGTGTACAGTGTGGTTTATGAAGCTTACATGTGTTGCTACTGGACATTAACGTTGCAAAACAATGCTTATTTACAGATCCAGTAGTTAATGAGCAACATTAGCATTCATCTGCTGTGATGTTTTTATCTAAAAACTGAAAGTTCATTATTGCCTTTTTTTAAAATCATCATTATTTTTTAAACTCTATTTATAGTCTCTAACAACTCTTGAGGGAGTTGGTAGTTTGCAGCAATTACGACAGCATGTTTACCTGGCAATACTTAACTTCTGTTTGATGTTTAGCAGACAGTGTTTTTAGAGCTTTTTCTCAAGAAATACCTGATGCACCCACCAGCTGTTTAAACCTTTTTATTTGTGAGGGGCAGCCAGTCACAAGAGAGCTGCCTTTAATGGGATAGAGTACCTAAAACTACTTGTTTCAGATTGAGAGACTGCACCAATGCCCAGAATAGGATAAATAAGGACTATTTGAACTGCAAATCATGCAAAGCTACCCTACTAGAGTCCAAGAATAAAAACAGCAGGGAATGAGCTTAACAGGTCCTCTTTAAAGCTCTCTGAATCCAAGGGGATCTGCAAACTTGAGGTGCCAATTTTCTGCAGGTTCCTCACCCAGCCTATTTCTGTCACATTGTTTTCAGATTTTCATTTGAGAAGAATCAACAACTGCGCAATTATGCGCTAATGAAAATAATTATTACACTCACCACTGCTGAAGGAGCTATCAGATTTCCCGCATAGGAAATGTCAAAGTAAATCCATGTATTAGGAGGAACTACTTTTAATCAGCCTCTGAACAGCCAATCATACTGGCTCATTACTGTCAAAAGCAGAGAGCATGAAAAACATGGATGGCAGATTTAGTGGCCTGCCCTCATCTCTCTGGGATGCATACACAGTTTTTATGGGAAGGGAAACAATTCATCACAGGGCAGTTCATCAGTGGATAACTTTTAATTAATGTTCAAACGCGCGGACCTTTAAAACGCCACCCTCAGCTCACTCCTCTCGAGTTGTCTGCTCCGTTTGTTTCCTTCCCCTTAAATCTACACCTGTTCTTCTTCTTTTTCCCTCCTTGCCCTCAAAGTGTGATTGGTCTATTTACTCATCCGCTTTCACTCCAACACTGCCCCACTCTATTTTCACAGCTTCTCTTTTCCTCTCCACTCTATATTCCCTCCATGTTTACATTAGTTTCACTGGCAAGTCCTCGCAGCTCGCTCCCTGCCAATGTTTGTGTTTTGGTGAATGCTGCCCCCTATTTCCAGCATTTTATCATCTTAATTTCCCTTCAAACCAGCTCATTTATTTCCTTATATCAGTTTTTCTCTTTTTTTTTTCTTTTTGTCCTTGTCCACCCCCACTCTTCTGCCCTGAATTAGCAGCATCAAGGCTGAGAATTAAAAGAAATGGCCGATCAGAGAGTGCAGTGGAAGAGGAAGCTATTGGAAAGGCTCAAAATGGAACCCACACAAGCAAATTGGAGAGTCGTAGCGGGCCTTGATGTAGAAAAGTCCAGATAATAAGGGGGAAGAAAAAGAAAAAAACAGTCCGACAGATTGATTCTGAATGAAATTAAAGAGGACGAGGGGGAGAATGAGATCGAGTAAATTGAGCATTACATACTGCATTACAGTGTCTCTTAATTAACCGTGTAAAAGCTTTCTTATTAGGACTGATGCACTCCTCAGTTAACGAGGAAAGAGAGAATGCTCTTTTAGTTGTCATTGAGAGCCTGCAGGGAAGAAGTGAAACAATGCCACACCAAATGAGCGAAAAACAACTTCAAGATAATGATAAAGAAATCTTGCTGTAGTATGTTTTGTCTCAATTATCTGTCATCTTCGTCATCCCGGTCCACGCTGCTCTCCACCCCCTTCCCCGTCAGTGAATACACATTATGTGCAGCCGCGTTAAAAGTCTGATCACATCGCAGGGTATCTGTGTGAGAGCGAAGTGTGTATGTGTGTGAGTGTGTCAAATCACTTCAGCTTCAGGTTCTGCACCTTTGCTGTCTATCACCACCGAACCACTGCGAGGCAGAAGCAATTTCAAACAAATACACGCGCTCATTTGAATCATTTATTTTTATCCCTGTGACAGGATGGACGCACTATAGCAACAGAGATAAAAAACAAACCCTAACTTCAACACAGGCACTGATTTGTAAGCAAATCTAGTGATAATAAGACTAGACGTCGGCTTCCAGAGCATGAAATGAGATTGCAACGTTTAATAATTTGTTCAATGTAGTTATTTGCTTTCTTTCTCTTGATGACAGTTGTAATAATCTCACATCTGTGTTTTAAAAAGAAAAAAATGAAGCTTTAATTTCTTTTTGAATTATGCTCTTAAATGAATATTTGAGCATGATGTGTGTTTCTTATCTTTTATAAGACAAGTCTAGAGAAACACCGTATGTTAACGCTTCACACATCAGAGCTGGACTAGCAGCCCGCTACAGTGTACGACGTGAATTATTGTGTTCTTTTTAGTAATGTTACATTTTAGTTTACGAAAGCATGTTTTGAAGCTTAAGTTGTAGCGCACTGCCTCTCACCATGCTATGCTTTTGGAGCCAGAAATGATCATACTTTGATTAGAGAGAGGAGAGCTCAATTATCAGCTAATGCCTACAAGCTACACCTAAAGACTTGGTGCAAGAAAACACGAGAACTTTGCTCATCAAAACTAGAGTTTAGGCTTCCTTGATGGTGTCTCAGTATATTTAACTTTTTTAGTGCTCAAAATTACACCAAAACCACAAACACAGTCGAGGTGTTGTGTTCTTTGACTTGACTTAGCCTAGCCTAGCCTAGCTGAGCAGATACTTTCTGGGCCGCATCCATGTGTCAGTTAGTGTGGCCCCACCCAGTCACGATAACCTTTAATAAAAATCTAAGAGAATATGAGAATGTATGATGTTTATTAAGCTACAGCTGGTAAAAAGTTAACTTAGCATAAAGCACAGAAATAGAACAATTTCTAACCTCGCTAGGCTAACGAAGCCTGTGCGCATAAACTTAAAACTGTCCTTCAAACGTTTTATATTATATTATTATATATTATTGGCTAGCTTAACAATGGAAATCAGTGAGCTTTAGAAGTTCTGGTAGAACGACGTTGTTACCTTTGGAAAGAACCGTGAATCTTTCTTCATGTTGCTTCTATTCAATATGTTGATGGTCACATGTAGCACTAAGTCATAAGGGGTTTTGAGCTACAGTACGATTTAGAAACCAAGCAAAAAATAGTTTCCTAAAATGTTGGAATATTGCTTTATTTAATTTCATTAGCATAATTTGTTTGGATTAAATCAAATAGAACAAACTACAATGGAATCAGTAGAAAAGTTAAACTATACATTTTAATCATGTTTTATGTTCACTGTTTGATTCCTCTGGCTCCTTATTTGAGAATGGTCCAAAAGTAGTTCTTTGAGATAAGTAGAGGTGAGCAATATAAAATAAATAGGAAGACCCAAGGACTGCAATTCCAAACGGTGCAACCTGCAAACAGTATATTACAGATTTTTATTACAGTAATGAAAAACAAGCCCAAGTATATGTTGGATTTTACTTTGACATCTATGGTGCAGTTCTTTTCAGATTGCTCAGCCAGATCGAAGCTGCAGCAGTCCAGATGGGAGACAAAGAGTGTTTGTACAAGCAATTGGGCCTGAGTCAGCAAATTTTACACTGGGCAAATCTGCAATAGCAGCTGTAGCAGTTGGTTGTCTAAGATCAAACTGAACATTGGTCTGGGATGGAGCAACTGCACCGGTGTCATCGTGATTGACGGCTCTTGTTAAGAGCAGGATTTCTGAGGGGGGAACAGCAGCTCAGGCTTGCTCAAGGTCAATCGGGAGGTGTCTGGCAGGAATCCAATTGGATATTTCAGCTTGAAAATTGGAGATATGCAACCCAACCTGTGTGTCAGAGCTGGGACTCAAAAGGTCAGTTAAGTGTCATACCAATGATAGGAGGAATGACAAGATGTGGTGACAGTGCCAAGAGGTTTAGTGCAGGAGGATGGTTTATCTGTGTCAGGCCTCCTTGGAGAGCAGGATGCACACTCTTATGGGATACCTGTAACAGTGTTTGCTAAAAGCTTAGGAAAAAATGGATATAAACCTGGCCTTCCCCGTTTTGAACAATAAATCTTGCTTTCCGTAAATTTGATAAAAGCTTTAAAGACTCGACTAAGACCTGTCTCAATTTTCCTTTTCTTAAAAAAAAAAAGACTTCTAAATTGAACAAATTAACTTTATTGTCTGTGCTGCTGCACAATTTCTGCTGGAGTCGTGTCTCCCAGCAATAAATCACAACAGTTATTATGATTAAACGATTGCTGTCCTCATGAGTTCATTTGTAGCTGTCAAATGTTGGTTACGTTCTGTGATGTAAGCTGAACAAGCCTCTGCGTGTCCGTTTGATTTGACTCTGTAGGCACCGGTGCCACCTGGCATGGAAGGTTGTTAGTTTTCAGCCAAACCATATAATAATGATATACTGGAATTAAGTCATCCTTGTGTCCTTGTCTTGTCTCGTGTGTATTACTTTCCCTGGAACACTCTCTCACAGTCTGTTCTCTAAACCTAAAACAGAATTATGGATTTGATCAACTGGTCTCTGAATGCTATTGACCCCTTTTCTCAACGAGAGAGCCCGAGTGCCCTGGAGGGACTTTCCCTGCCAGATACATGATGGACGGGTGGCAGAAATGGAGGGTCTTGTGCCTGGCGGAACTGTCGATCGAGGACGCTGCAGACATCTACCTATTCGGAACAATGATAACAGGGTTCCTGCTGATCGGAGCTGGCTTGGCCCTGGCTTATCGGAGAATTAAGAAAGCGGAACCGACTGTTCAAACCCCCCCAAGGCTGCCCGCTGGGATTGAAACGATGGGACGAGGCGTGACTTCTCAGAATGGGCTCACTGAGTGCAGCATGGTTAAGACCTTGGATGAGCTTACAGCTGCCGTGAATACTCAGAATAACACCTCCGAGCATATATTGGGTTACATCAAGGAGAGGTCTGCTCAGAATAACACCTCTGAGCGAAAGTTGGATTACATTGTGGAACAGCTCACTGCAGTCGTGAGTTCTCAGAATCGGCTCTCTGAGCACAAGAATGACAACACCACGGAGTGCAAGTTTGATAACATCATGGAGAAGCTCGCGGTTCTCCAACGGGAGATTGAGAGACCAGTGTCGGAGTGTTAAAGAACAGCTTTGAAATTCTCATGAGCTGCTTGCATAAAAGAAAAATCAACAACATCAACAACATCAACATCATAATGCGGATATCCCCTCGGCGCCAGCTGTGGGCTCAAGGCTGGAGCCGAACAAAAACTCCCTGATAACGACTGTGTGTTGACTGTTCTTCCCACTCTATGGAAGGCCACCTGGGTGGGCTGGTAGACTGTTTACTTAGCCTGATAGGGTGAAGGACACTGTCTCAGCTGAACTATGGACACGCACACACATACATTTACACTGATAAGCACTCACACATCCCCCTTCCCCTCCCTTCCAATGCCTTCGATGCTTGTTGCCTCCTGGGAACACGAGGCGGGTCTGGGCCCGTGCTGGAGAGTCGGCGCAGTGGCAGGATGGCTGCTGTGTTGCCTGGGATTACTCCTCATCCCCTACCCAACCGTGTTGCTGGTCACATGCTCTATAATGTTGTACTGTGGACGTTTATGTGCTTTCTGTGCAGAGGAGTTTTTTTTGCTTCCTGTTCTCATGCTGTCCTCCTATAGCCCAGCCCAGAGTAGAGGTCTCTTTTTTTCTCTTGTACTTTCCCATTGTAGTGTACATTTCAGTGTTTTTTCTGTAATGCAACTGTTCTCTGACTTTTATCCCATTGTGATTATTTTTATTTTATTTTGTTTTGAATTATTTTAGTTTCCGTTAATTTCCTGAGTGGGTTTGCTAGTTTCAGTTTAGTTTTCATTGCTTGAAAATGTTTAGTTTTTGTTTAGTTTTTATTAGTTTCAGTGTTAGTTTAAGACTTTATAATTGCTATTGTATGAAGGGCATGTGTCAGAGGCAAGATTTAGGAAAATCAGCATGAATATTACAATATAAACACAACTCTTTGAAAGACGTTGACTCACAGTTTTGTAGACATCCAAAGCCTCAATAAACACATCTCATCAGCCAGTTTGTGATAACAAATTTCACCAAATTAACAAATACCAAAAATAATTCCTCTATATGTTTTTCTCACAAAATCATTTCAGTTAGTTTAAATTTTCTAAAAAGTTCTAATTTTGATTTTTTTTTATTAACTAAAGTGTTGTTGTTGTTGTTTTTTATATCTAGCTTAATTTTTTTAGTTTAGTTTTAGTTAACTATGTTAACCTTGGTTATTGACAGGTAAAATATTTTATTATGGTTGACCTGCTCTTGTTCTAATGTGCAAAATAATTAACATAATAGAAACTGCATAATTGGACAAATTAGCTGGGATACCGTTGTAGTGTCGATGCAGCACAGTTGTAACAGCTGTTGTTATTTCTTCATGTGTTTTTCCTCATCTATCTTCCCTCTTCTTTACCAGCCAGAGAAAGACTGCTAACAGATTACAAGAATGCCCAGCTTTTAGTTTTTTGGCAAAAAGTGGGCAAAAAGTAGTTAGACAAACTAAAAATATTAGATTCATATTTTCACTTATCTTTAGAAAGATGGCAAAGATTTTAGTCCCTCTTTTGTTAACAGCACGAGCATGTCTGTGCTTAATGATACAAAAGATTAGGGTCTAATGATGATGCCACTTGTACAATTCTACCAGACACAACAAAACTGAGAATGTATAAGAAATGAAAGAGCATGTGGCATTGCAGTGTGGCCAAATTTAGCCTGGCATCAGTATCAGTTGGGGTTGTAGCAGTGACTGTGACACACAGCTCACAGAACCAATTAAGACACTTGGAAGCTAAAACTCCCACTAGCTTTAATTATTGTCGAAATCAGTCTCTCATAAGTCACAACTTACTGAAATTCTAACACAAAGAGAAGAAACACATTTTCAGATCGTGTCACTCGGTTGACCGTTACAAATGAGCATGAATCTGCTTCAAAATCACAGAAATCGATCTTTCACATAACTCCGAAACACTTTAAGATTTTTATTCTCCAGTTTTGATCAAAGTTAGAACCCTCTGACTTACATAACAGTCATTTGCCGACTTGTAAACCCAATTACAAGCAGCAGCTTCTAAATTCTACCACAAATCCCAACGCTTGGTTGATATTTATTGAAAAGTATCCATAAGACATCTGAAGCATTTCCTGGATAACAAATTCCTACTCTGTAGAGACATTTCTTTGTTTTATAAAATAGACACAGTTTGTTTGCTCTTGGCAGAGAAAGTGGGGCTCACTTTCAAAAACATATGCGTGTTATTGAAGGAGTTAAAGATGACACTCCTATTACCGTTTATGTTTTAGTATTTCTCTCAGCGTGATGAAGATTAGTGATTTGTAATTATTAATTATCAGAATTTAGTTGGATTATTTCAGGTGCTGATTCTGAGCTAAAGCATGTGCAAAACACTGAAGTTTAAATTTCTTTGAAAACATCTGTGCTACTCTTAAGAGTTCACTGTGAAAGAGAGTAGCACAGAACTAATTTTAGTCGGCACATTTATTAAGAGGAAGAGCGAAGGAGCAGTGCTTCCCTTCTCGTTTTACAAGTCGGATCAGATTAGATTTGGTTTCACGACATGAGAAGTAAGCTGAAGTGAGATGGCGTGCTGTCTCGTGTCACAACGCAGCCGTGAGAAAGAGACGCGATCAGCATCAATGCGACGCAAAGACGGAGAGACAACAGAGTGGAGCTTCAGAGGTGGCTGCTAGTTGGGAGCTTCAAATGCCATTTACTCCTTTACAAAAAGGTGTGACAGAGCTTTAGGAGGGACAAGTAACAATTTAGTGAGGTTAGAAACAAAGATGTGGAACACGTCACACAATTCATCGAACAGTTTCTCTACAGTTTCTCATCCATCACCATACCGAGGCGATCATCCTTCCTAACTGAAAGAAGCAATCAGTTGGATGGAAAATCAAGTGAAAGGAAATGAGTCGCTTAAGATCACAGACTTTATATTTTTTATCAAATGCGATCAAAGTTGGGTAAATGAAGACCAGATAACTCACTCCGCTAACCTAGTGTAGATGAGGAAAAGTAATAACGGGATATGTAATGCAGCTCCAGTTTAATCAGAGATGTGACACTTGAATGACACTGATGGCCGAATGTGCTCCATTATGATTTTCCTCTCGCTCCCATTCTCCGCAGAGCATAGATTTGAAGTCAGAGGTGACAACTGATCCACGTCAAAGCCGAGCATAAAAACACGGCGGAAAGAGCTGTTCCTAAAAACAGTGAGAACACACTCCTACACGCCGACATCCTGCCTCAGCCTCCCAGAGTTTATGGACCACATGCCGACAGGAGCCCAAGGAGACTCAGCCTGGGGACTTTGAAGGAATCGTGTGGGGAAGAACGGTGCAAATGATACGGCTGCACCTCCTTCCCTGCCTGCCTCGCTTCAAAAAGTAAGCTTTATGGTGTGGACTTTCTTTTACCCTATCTTTAATCTAGATAATGCTTTTAGCTGTTTCTTGATGTACTCAAATGGAATTAAAGCATCGCCCTCTGTGTTTGAACTTGTCTGTCCTTCTGCTGTTTTATTTGATGATTATTTGTTATGCATGTATACCTTGCTAATGCCCTTAGAACTGCTTTAATTCTTAGATGCACAGATTCAGCGAGGTGCTGGAAACATTCCTCAGAGATTTTGGTCCACGCTAACATGACAGCATCATACAGTTGCTACAAATCTTTTGGCTGCAAATCCATGATGTGAATCTCCCATTCCACCACATCCCAAAGGTGCTTTATTTGACTGAGATCCGGTGACTGTGGAGGCCATGAGGTGTGCCTAGAAAATATCTCCCAGCATCCTGAACTGTTGATACAAGGCAGGCTAGAGCCATGTTTTCATGTTATTTATTCTAAATTCTGATCATACCATCCGAATGAATTTTGTGTTTAAAAATCCATGCAAATTGTAGCCTCAGCTTCATGTTGTCAGCTGACAGGAGTGTTACCCGGTGTGGTCTTCTGCTGCTGTAGTCCATCTTTTTCAAGACTCGATACGGTGTCTGTTCAGAGATGCTCCTTCGTTGGTTGTAAAGAGTGGTTATTTGAGTCACTGTTGCTTTTCTGCTCAGACCTCTGACCTCACGAAGTCCGTCTGGCACCAACATCTACAGATAGATAGATAGACACGTACGTAGATATATCCGTACATTACAGATGAGAAACAGGCACATTTTTCTTCTTTTATTAAACAGAACTTTTTTTATCCATGGTTAGAGGAGCTCTACCTTAAGCTAAGTGCTGTTCTAGGTTTTTTCTTTTTTCTCAGTGAAACTGAAGCTTGGCACTGAGGCTCAAACTTAATGTAATACATTTTAACCCCATCTAATGTGATTCTAACTCAATGGACCTTTGTATTGGAGCAACATTTTAAAAGCATTTGCCTACAACAGACTCACTTTTATAAATTGAACAGAATTACTTGCGACTGTCCCCGACTGTGATTTTCTTTCATCCTTTAGCACTTCCATGGAACCCCACCCCCCACTGTGGTTCAACTAAGTGTTGATATTTATTGAATTTAAAGCCACAGCAACAAACCGAGCAAGAGGAACACCTTTACTGCACTACCTCTTTCTCAAATGGTGGGAGTAATTAAATAAGACATAAATGCAGCCATTAAACAAACTAACACTTATCAACAGTTAAACAGTGAGCAATAAAGCTCGATTATCCCACTCATTTTCTCGTTTTGGGCATGAGGCCAAACAAAGCAATCAGTAAAAGTCTCTCTAAAAGCCAGCCCCCATTAGCAAAATATACTAACTTGCTACCTTTGGTCAATGCTCTGAAGTGAGCTGCCTCTCGTGAAAGTGGAACGCCAACATATAATTTTCATGGATATAGCTTCTAAATTAAGAATAACACAATACCCTTTGTGTTTCTAACTCAGTCTGACCGGATTTTGTGGGGGTGAAAACGAGGTCGCGTGGAGTCATAAAAGAGCGAAAAGTTTCGAAAAAACTGTGCAAGGCATCTTGGGATTCAAAGCAACTTTTGCTTAAGATCCGAACACTCCCACAGCTGATATTTCATGCAGCAGAAACCCACACACACACTGAGAAGTCAAAGCAAAGTGTACACTGCACAGGATCTTTTCCGGGCCCCGGAGGTGGCCTGTATCTATTTATCCACTCTAATTTCTCATATGGTGAAGGATAAACTCAAACTGCTTCAAGTGTGACAACACAAAATTGTATTTATTAAGAGAAGCCTGCTTACTTATACTAGTTGTTTTAATCCACCACTGCAATTTAGTCTCACAAGACAATGTTAGATGCATTTAATGGCTCTGTAATAAATTTACTGCGTAGCATGGCTGCTGTAATTTTCTTTGGATGAAGTTTTATTAGGCAAAAGTGGATTGGTATTTGCCAACATATATTACTTAAAGGAAAGGCAAGCATCTGTTTTGCTTCACATCCCAGTTTGGACGATATAAAGACTAATAGGCGAACCGTGCACTAACAGAAAGCGACGTGGAGAAAAAGAAAAAGAGAGCGAGAGAAAAAAAGCAAAAGCAAAGGAATTAACTGTGCAGAAAAAGAACAAAGTCACAGAAGGGAAGATGAAAGCATTATGAAATGTAGTTGATGTAGGCAATTTAGGACAAGGGATTTAATGACGTTTGTGAATGCGGCACAGACAGCCGACATGGCAGCCAAACGTGAAAGGACAACACAACTGTAAAGGCAGGCATGATGATGAAGCAAAAGAAAAGTGGGTCTCAGTCAGCCGCTTCATTGTTCCCACCAGAAAAATGCGACAGGGAGAGCAAGGACGAAAACGGCACCTGTGTCTTCTAAGCGATACATACAGCTGTTCGGTTAAACCAGCGCAGCCTCTAATTGAGTCCTTATATTTTGAGGTCGTGCGTGTAAACAGGAGCGGCTTTATTTTTTTAAAGTATTGTATAGAGTCTGACGAATAGAATGTGAAATGTGTGGCAATGTGTAGGTGAGAATATAATGATTAAGCAAAGGAAAGGGAAATGAGTCATACAGTCAACAGGCAAGTAAGAAGATGAGATAATGGCAGCAACATGTTGGAAACTGACCTATGATCAACCCAGCCAAGGACTATAATAGATGAGTTATTCATCAGACTTTCTGACTCAGAGTTCCTATTTTGATAGATCTGAAGTAGGATGGCATTTTTATTTTGAAATGTTGAGAAGTCCAAGGACAAACTGTACTCAATGCACGAATGTTCTCAGGCTGTAAAACCATACACGCCTGGGTTTTCTCCTCTTTATTTCAACACCACAACACTAGAGTAATGTATTGTACTGAGGGCATATTGCACCTAATTTACATTTCCCAGAATCATTTCTTTGTGTTACACTACTATGACATGGCTAAATACAACATTCACGTCCACACAGGGCTGTAAAAATGCTGCTGAAAATCACCAGATTGCCAAGCATTTCTTCAGCTTTGCAACAACATAATCACAGTTCCTGCAAGATCATCATCATTTCTTCACCGACACCAGTGTAGTTACCGCTCTGGTGACCTTAGCCTCATACCAATATCACCGACGTTTGCTTGGTAGTTAAAAAAAAAAAATCAGTTTTAAACCAATCTTGAGATCATTAAAAATGTAACGATTTACGCACACTAATTAACAATTGAATGTGATCTTGATACATAGTATGCAGGATGTGAAAGACTATAAGTGAAATAGTCTCTGAATTTAGCTAGCTCATGTTAGCTAAGATCATAACGGTGTTTAAAGTCATAATTTGGACACAGTTTTAAAAATCAGTCTGCACTTAGGCTGAAGCCTAAGTGCAGACTGATTTTTCACAAGACCAGGTTGAAACCTGGTCTTGTGGAATTTCATATAAATTATTATGTTTATATTATTATTATATAAACAGAAAAAATATTCAGAATTGAAACAGAATTGAAGAATACGAAATAAAGAACGGTCATACATTTAGTTAATAAAGATAAAAATGTAAATATGTAGTTTTTGTTCTCTTTAATAATTACAGCATGACTATGCATCAGCTACAAGACAGAGTCGTGTAGACTCATGTAAAATAGTCAGTTTACACAGTATTTGTCACATTACTTTAGCAGTTTTTAGATGGCTGACTTTTATGTTTACAGGCATGTTCAGATCTTGTTGGACCTCCACCATGGCCGCCAGGCACAACCTAACAGTCCTGTAAAGGTGTCAGGGATACAGAGAGGTTTTCAACTGATGTAATCGTTTTCTATTTCCTCTCTTATTTCTGAGGTTAATTTTCACCCGAAGGCACAATGTTGTTTTGTGGCTCAGCTGCCCGGGCCTCCCACCACAGCCCTGTATTTATATTGCAACTTATCAGGATTGAATTCAAATTTAACCAATTAAGCTAACCAATCTCACTGTCTCTCCACCTCTCACAAATAAAAAAATCCAATCAGAGTCCTAGCTGAAGCGTGACAAACACAGGCTGACTCCTTGACTCAAAGGCAGACGATAAATTTGCCTTTGTAAGTCCCGTTTGAAATGAGTGTTTTCTCAAAACGGAGACGCTGGCCCTTCTCGTGCTTAAAGACTTTCCTCTATTTTATGTAGCAGAAAGATTAAAATCAATGCAAATGATTTCAGAAGCCAGTGAGGCCTTGATAAAACACTGCATTATGCTCACTGACACAGACGTGACACATCTAAAGTTTATTTCCCAGATACTCTGCCAAGCCAACTCTGTCTCAGTGTCTCATACATCAGTGTGGCAGAACTGCATCTGCATTAAAATATAGATATATGAAGAGATTTATTTTAAATAAAACTGTAGATCAGATGTGTTTACTCTAGATTACTTTAGTAGATTTCATTTTTTTTCACAAAAAAAACCCATGAAAATTTCTGTTTGAGAATATTTAAGTCATTTCACATCAGAAAGGAAATTTCTGTGAAAAACTATACTGTAAAAGGAGACTCAATAGACAAGCCAGCAGTTTTGTCCTTGGGTTAGAGACATTTTAAGACAGATAACTGCCACCTAAACAATCTGAATGAAAATCTATGGCCCTCCAAAAGTTAATAATTTACTTTATAACAGCCGAACCAAACCCATAACCCGGCCCCGTTGATGCATTGACTGAACCTCAGAGTGGAACGTCACCGCTTTTTTCCCCTTTTTTTCCCAGTGTCAGGCATATCTACGTGATGGGATGAGCCAGAGACATTGATCATATTGGCACGCTGGATTGAGCTGTAAATGAAGCCATGGTGTAAATCTTTGTGAAAGTGTATTAAAAGTATAAAATGCAGGCAAAAAAAAGCTGTTTGAACATTTTTTGGGGGGTGGGAGCAAAGACGTTTATTAAGTTTGACTAGTTATTTTATACTGAAGTTGTGTTATGGCTTTTTCCAATAGACTGTATATACAAGATGGATGTACCCACTTTAATATCACTAACTGGTTTCTGGTGCTCAGACTTTGAAGCCTCAATGTTAAAAGTTTTTACTGCTATTATGTTTGTTTTTTGAAGCCAGCTGTTGTCATATTTAGATCCAAGAAGTGCTGAGAAATGCTATTTTAGCATCATGGCAGCAATGCTGTCTCACAGCAAGAAGGTCCTGGGAGTCCAAAGACATGCACTTATTGGAGTTATGTTAATTAGTGACTCCGTGATAGACTGGGAAGCTGTCTGGGGTGTAGCACCTCTCACCCTGTGATAGTCAGGATAGTCTAGAACCACTTCTGTTTGACTGTGAGTTGGATAAGTAGAAGAGAATGGATGGAACACAAAGTTATCAGCCATAACCAGTAAGGTTGGTTAGCAAGTTGCATCCAAATACTTTATAGGTGCAAGGACACCCACAACAACAACTAATTAGCTCTAGGTATGTCATAGGATTGGTGACAAAGTCTGTCCTATAGCTTTGGTCCAGAGGGAGAGAAGTTTAGGTCTCAAGAAAATTCAAACTGGTGAACAGTTCTCATTAACTGGAATATTATCCAAAAACCATTGCTGCTTTTTGTAGCAGGCTGTACATGTGGTTTTAATTCTGTTCATTTGAGCTTTTGATGTTGATATTTTAACATCTTTAAAGTTAAAATTCTTACATTATCCTTATCTTAGTTCGATCTAACATTTTTTCAAGTCTTTAAAATGTTAAATACTCAAGGATGCTAGCATGATAGCATAGGATTATGAACAAAGAAGGATTTGGCAGTTGACTGAAGCTTAAGATGTAAGCTTCAGTAGTGTAGTGGGAAACCTGAAAAAATGACTTGACTCAAAGTAACTCCGAAATTAATTTAACTGTGAAATCTAGCAGTAGATTTGTTTTTTGTGTGGACAGGATGTGATCAGCTGACCTCTGCTGCTGACTCCATTGCATTGTTGCTGCTCTCGAGCCCTGGGAAGTGTAAAGGTGCAATAAACACCTCAGTTTAGCAAACAGTGACCATGAACTTTACACCTTGCTCTTTAACATAGTCTGTTACTGTGAGTTTTACTACGCAGCACACTGCACACTGCACACTACCCAGCTGAGCCCACACTTTTATATTATTCTTACACAATAATGCAGCTGAATAACATAGTTAGTATTTTTCAGTTTGTACAATAAAAACATGTTATAATATGAAATAACAAGCAACACGTCCTGTACAGATCTAATATCAGATTAAAGATCTTTAATCTGATATTAGACTCAGGGCATCTCACTCAAGCTGAGCTGTTGGTAGATTTAAGCAATAATCTTGATCTTCTATCCTCACTTTAACATATCTTTCAAAATAAAACAAATGTACTTTTAGTAAGTGTTAGTTTGTGTTTGTTGATATTCATTGAGGTGTTTAAAAATCCGATTTTAATTAAATAAATCAATAAACTTAAAAATCAATGTAAAAAACAAACAAAACAACCCATAATTTATACTCACTGCCCATCTGTAGAACTAGCTAGATATTTTGAATCCTGGGTATTCCCCTGTTTATTAGACACCTCATTGACAAAGGAAATATTTTGATAATTTGTGGTCATGAACTACAGTTTTGCTAATTTAATTGTGACTTGAAAGCTGACCAGCACTGCTGTCCCTAGAGAGACACCAGTAGCATAGCTAAACATCTTAAGCTCTCTTGGATACAGCAATTCTTTTATAAAGTGCTTCAATTATTAAGTCAAGGATATTTTTTGCAACTGTTGTTGGTAAGGCTACGAAGTTCAATTCAGTTGACTCTATTACTGTAACACCCTTAAGAAGCTGGTTCATACCATTGATCAGGGTTAGCATGCATTACATTTGAACCAAAATCCCCCTGAAATCCTGTCAACATCACGGGAGATTTGGTGTTACCTTGTCACACAGCGCAAGAGCATATCGCTGCGAGGATCTGTGGCCCTTTTGTTAATGCTGAAAGGATATACCTGTAATCTGGCTGTCTTGAGGAAGAAACGATGAGCCAAAATAATTCAGGGGAAGTAGCTACAGTGAAGAGGACAGAGAATTAAACTGGTGGCCCGACAGAACGTATTACAGTGCTGTAAAGATAAAACACGTTATAGTGCTGTGAAGCTATATATCAAATCTTTCTAGGGTCCCGTGAGCTGCATACCCACCCGCAAACAAAACCCTGGAGATGAATCCCAGGCTATGAATCAAGTGAAGCACTCTGTAGCTACCCTGCAGCTTGTATTATTTTGCAGCAGCATTTTCTCAAATATATATGGGGTAAAATACATGGTATTAATTATTTATTGACATGTATTTCATTATTCCTTTAAGATATTTAAGGGAATGAGATGCCAAATGCTGAGTTTGTGAAAGCGTCACAAACACAGAGCTGAGTAATGAAAGCACTGGACTTTTTGTTAGCGAAGTGTCCAGATTTATTTAAGCATTTTTAACAGTTATTTATCTCTTTTACATGATGTAGTGTACAATATTAGTATAGCATCTATTTTCTAGTGGTCTTGGAAGAATCTGGAGCTCCTGAACATAAATCCAAATCAGGGTCATTACAAAGCTTAGATCCTCCTGCTGCGAGGCAATGGTGCTAACTGAGCCACCGTGTCGCTTAACATTTATATAGGTTATATACACTGGGCCTTTGTGTCAGCAGCTGAGATAAGAAATGGCTGCACGCAAATCCAATCCTTCCGTCATGCCAGGAAATCGGTAAACATAAACAAGGAAAGGGGAAAAAAGTATGTTGGTGTGGGGCGAATCCATTAATGCTGCCTTAGCCTTTAATGTGTTGCCCAACCTGCCTCTATGACATATTCAGAGAGGGGAGGTTGATAGAAATTTAACAGGATTGTAATGCATTGGTTTCATTAATTAATTTATAATGAAATTGTATTACAAGCTCCAAACACATTTGATTTAAAAATATGCCAGGTGTATAGCTAAATTACATCTTGCATATGTTAAAGAAGCAGAACATGGAGTACAACAGAGATTTATTTTTTCTTTTAGCTTTGTATAATAGAACATAATAGAGTATAAGTGTATAATCCTCTAGCTCTATTTCTACGCAGAGTCATATAAACCTGCTGCAACCTTTAGGATTTGCCTAGCAGGCCATGTTTTTCTATCATGATATCAGATGTTTTGAGTTCCTTGTCATCGCCCTAAGCATCATGCTTTGTGTCATCTTTTCCTTTCCCCGTGTCCAATCTGCACATCTAAAATGTTCTCTATGTGAGATAAGCTGTGGACCACTATTATCGTTTCACTGCCATTAGTGAAGTGGGTTTCCTTATACGTCAGCAGCCACTTTGGTCATCTAAAATCCACTTTTGCAGATGTCTCAGTCCTATCCCTCTGTGAGGTCTTAATGGGGAGATGGGATTTAAAGGTCTTGCACACAGCTGCTTTCTGTCACTCCCCCTCACCCGCCCCCTCTGTCTCTGTTTTTCTATTTATTTATTTTTTATGTAAATCGATCTAGTCTTGGGTTCCAGTATTAGATTGGGGGGTTGTTGTGTGTACTGTACTGTGCCTGAGGCGGCTGGCTGTCTGGCTAACACATTACCCCACATCCCTGCTTTACTCCCCACTATAGATAACTGAAATTTAGACAACCATATAGATTGTCCACATGTGGGTTAATGTTTTTGCAATTTGATCCTGCTTGGATAGACAAACACACAGTAAGCATTCACACATGCACAAACACAAATAACAGTTGTGTGCTCTTTACGTTTTTATGCCATTTTCTAATAGGTGCAGACAAGTGAGCAACCACGGGGCAAAAAGAAAAAAAATGCTGAAATGTGTGTTTGCTATTCTTTGTGGCACCTGCTTAATCCAGAGAATCACAGCTCAATATGCTCTATTAATCCCTCTGGCTCTGTGCACCACTTCAATCCCACACCACATCTATCTTGTTTTTATAGGGCTGACCCAAATACTCCAGTGTTGAAGAGACTCACTGCTGAAGCTCTTGGGATTCAAAAGTCATCCATTCTTTAGCACTACTCTGCCTCTCGCTGTCTCGAACACACAACCTGCACGCGCTGGAAAACCCAACACCAGAATACATTATACTATAGTCATAAAAATGAATCAATATCAAAGTGCATAAAGTAAAAAAAATTCAGCTTTTTAAATGTTTTATTTCACTCTTCAGGTTCCACTTAAAGTGCACTGACACCACTTTGCTGTGTCAACAGGACTGAAGAGGAAATAGGCTCAAAAAGGGATTAGTGAGTAGCAGTTTAGCTTTGAATGTGAATATTTTGCGGAGCTCGGGACACAGAGCACAGATGTTAGTCTCATTTCATATCTGACAACGTGTCATGAGAGGAGATGCTAAAGGACAGTACAGCAGAATAAGTCCTAAATAATGCATGACAAATGCATTTTTTCCCTTCCGCTTCTGCAATAATCTGCCCTGATAAGGGCTATAAATGTAGAAATATTTGAACCACATTTGAGAGGGTTGGGAAAAACAGTCTAAATGTATTTCCAAGTTTCTATTCAACTCATGAAGACTGAACTAAGAGAAACTGTCCAGAAACTGTGGGTTTTTTTTTTAAATATCACCCTTCCCATCTATAGAAATTCAATTTTTTTTTGTGTGACACTTTCTGCTGCAGCCAAGATATAAATTGCTTTCAGCCTAGTTCAATCTCAGACATCCACTTTTTTTCTGCTTCACTCTATGTTTTTAGTGAAAGTATCAAATGGTTACAAACATAAAAGTGTCCAAATAGGCTGGATATCTAGACCTTGAAGTTCAACTGGAAATCTAACATAGTAGTGAATTATTAATGCACTCACCTGTTAACATCTGCCACTCTTAGAGGAGAATAAGTGCAATCTTCCCTTTGTGAGAAAACAAATATACAACATTTGGACTGAAAAGTGAAAGACATTCATTAATTCTCTACTAAAACGATCCCTGACCTGCCACAGCTGAACAACTGCAGAGGCATGTGCTTGTCCTTTTTTTTTTTTTTTTCAAACAGTGGTTCATTACACTTGAAAATGAGTGAAATGTCAACGAAGTTTGTCCTTACAATTTTCACTGTTTTTGTAAGAAACATGCATGCATAAAGTTATCTTTGCAAATACATGTTTAACAAATTCAGCTTGCAGCAAATGTGTCATTTGTTTTGGTTCATTATGGTGCCGTCTAACCTACGCTCTGTATGAAAGCCGACTGGCTCTGGCAGATCACCTCGGATTTGTGAGGAAATCAATACTACAGCCTGGCTATATGCTGCTGCGTGGGCCTTAACGTTCTGACTAATGGCTCTGGTTATTGAAGACTGTGATTGGCCCAAGTTGTCACTGATGGTGTTGCAATTTAGCGGTTTCCAAATCTCCATCGTCAATACTGTGCTTTTTTTTTTTTTTTTTTTTTTTTTCTTAAATGACATCAGAAACAGCAGTATGCGACATTACGTGATGGCAGAGCTTCAGTTCATCCTTTGTCATTTTTTTTTTTTTTTTTTTTTAATAAATAGGACAGGGGGAATGAATGAGAGAAAGAGGGGGAGAGAAAGAAAGAAAACCAAAGGGGAGAAGAGACGGTGAGAAGGGGGGGGAAGAGAGAGAGAAAAAAAAAGAACTCCTGGGTCACCTGTATGGAGAAAAAAACAAACAAACAAAAAAAACAAACAGAGGAGACAGCAAACAACAAAGAGCAACATAATAATAGAGAAAACAAAGCACCATCACAATAAACTAGCTAGTCATAGATATCAATATTTACTAAATAATAAACGATATTGTGCAGCACGCAAGATAGACAGCGCACAGTGTGCTTTGAGGCAGCAGCCAAGAAAGCTTTAGTCCGCGTCTGTGAATACCCATGTGTGCATACTGTCAATACTGTGCTTGACTGTTGTGGTGTGTCTTAGTTAGTCAGTAAAAACAAAAAACAACCCCCCCCCCCCGCCCCCCCCCCAAAAAAACAAAAAAAAAACAACAACAACAAAAACTGGGATGCCAGTCAAGGTCTGAGTACAGCTTCCCATTGCACAGTTATGGTGACTGCAAATAGTTAATTAGCTGTCACATCATCTGCATCCAGCTACAGAGTATATCTTTCCATTCCACCTATGATACATAACTCAATTAAGCAGACATGATTTTCAGAGAAGTTTTTATACAGTTCCTAGTGCCATCCTGACTTCTTCATGACGTTAGCTCAAGACTAAAACATGCCCTTCCTTCTAGATAATGAAAAGTATCTCCAGATCAGTCTAGCTAATACAGCCATCTGCTAGCAACTCCTAATGGAGTTGGAGTATGGAGCCTCTCAACAGCTCTTGAGAGGAGTCTCAAGATTTCATATTTACACTCAAGGTTTAATTCAAGGTTTAAGCTTGAATTTGTCACTTCTGTTGTTGCTTTTCCTGAGACAAAGTATTTACTCTCCATTGAACTTTCAAAACAGCGCACACAAAAGTGTAGTTTTATAACTGTCTGTAATCTTTGATTATTGTTGCTAATTCAACAAAATGATTGTTGGCTGTGCAGTTGTCGTTTTTTTTTTTGTAAATCTTGTTGGCTTTGGCTCCATGGCAGAATGTTGTGAGAGGCTCTGTTGGGAATCCTCACAGATCCATCCATGTGTGCACATCCCCCCTGATGATATGATTGTTAATTGTTGAAAAAAAACCCTAAGTGTTGTTACTGAGTGCAAGATGTCTCAGTTTAGACACAATAATTGTAGCATATTCCGAGATTCTATTAATGTTTAGACATTAGACGATTGAAGTACAGCATGAAGCTTTTTAATATTTCTGAGCTCATTAAAATTTTACCAGAACAATCTACCAGTTCATTTGTGCTAACAGTTAATTTCTCTTTGTCTTGCAGGATGGAGGTCACAGGATTCCAGCTCCCTGCAGTGATTTGAGGATTAACCACACCCTTGGGAAAGAGAGACAGTGCTTATGTTCACCATAATGGCACCTGTGTGTGCAGCCAAACTAAGGGCTTGGCTCTTCATGCTGTTCATTTGGTTGACACTACATACCAGCATGCTTCAGTTTGCTGCAGCCACGATACAAGGGTACCTTGGAGACACAGATATGACATGCCCGTCTGTATGCAGGTGCGATGAGGACTTTATTTACTGTAATGATCGTGGTCTGAACTCCATTCCATCGCTGCCTCCTTCTGCGTCCGTCCTGTACCTTCAAAACAACCACATAAACAACCCAGGCTTGCCCATATCCTTGGAGCACCATCTTGCTGTCCGTGTGGTCTACCTCTACGATAATGAACTGGATGAATTTCCCATGCACTTGCCACCATCTGTGCGTGAACTCCATTTGCAGGACAACAACATCCGCACTATTCCTCGTACCGCACTGGCTAGGATGCCGTTGTTAGAGAAGCTCCACTTGGATGACAACTCAATTTCTACTGTCTCTATTGAGGACCAAGCCTTTGCTGATAACCCGCGGCTGCGCTTGCTTTTCCTTTCACGCAACCACTTGTCCAGTATCCCCTCAGGCCTGCCTGCTTCTCTGGAAGAACTCCGTCTAGATGACAACCGGATCTCAACTATCCCAACCCATGCCTTCCGAGGCCTGAACTCACTTAGATGTCTTGTCCTGGATGGGAACCTTTTGGCAAACCAGCGCATTGCTGATGACACATTCTCTCGCCTTTCCAACTTGACCGAGTTATCTCTAGTCCGCAACTCCCTCCAGACCCCACCTGTCAACCTACCCAGTGCCCATCTGCAGAGACTGTCTTTACAGGATAATGCCTTGACTCATATGCCACGTGGTTCACTGGATGGCATGCGTAGGCTGCAGAGGCTGGATCTGTCAGGAAATAACCTGACCACACTGCCAAAAGGACTGTTCAAAGATCTAGACAACCTGAGTCAGCTGCTGGTGCGAGGAAATCCTTGGCACTGTGGCTGCAACCTGCGCTGGCTGTATGACTGGCTGCGTGCCCGTGGTAACTCCATCACTGTCAGAGGTCTAACTTGCCATGGGCCTGACAGGGCGAGAGACATGTCTTTGACAGACCTGACAAGTGAGATGGAAGAATGTGAGGTAGTCAGATCAGGGTCCAGAGAAAAAGGGGGCATAGGTGGAGCTGAGAGCTCGACCACCAACACTCCTCCACAGGGTTCTCTCTTCACCCTTCGTTCAAAGCGTCCAGGTTTGGGGTTTCCTGACTCCGGGCTAGACTACACTCTTAGCAGCAGTGGTGTCGGGAAGAGCCTGGCCCTGAACGTGAAGCCTCTGTCACACAATAGCATCCGGGTCACCTGGAGTGTGGCACAGCCCAGCTCTTCCTTTAGGTTAAGCTGGCTTCGACTTGGAACTGGGAACACCATGGGATCAATCACAGAGACCCTCGTCCGGGGTGACCATCGAGAGTATCTGCTTACCTCGTTGCAACCACGTTCTAACTACATCATCTGCATGGTGCCCCTACCTGCCAGTTCAGAAAGCAAAGGGATGATTCCTGGAGATGTTGACTCCGATGAAGCTCTGGTTTGTGCAAAAGCTGAAACGTCAGACATCAGCCCAATGGAGGAGGAGGAAGGTCAAGACTCACGGCAGATGACAACGCTACCCCTGGCAGGGATCATTGGTGGGGCTACTGCCATTGTATCTTTGGCTCTTATTTTTGGTGTCTTTTGTTGGTATGGACATAGGACTGGACATTTGTGCACCCGTGACCACTATACTCGCAGCAACTCCAGAAAAAGTAAAACCTATGATGATTACATCGAGTCTGGCACAAAAAAGGACAATACCATCCTAGAAATCCGTGGCCCAGGGTTCCAGATGACGCCAATGGCTGCTTGCCAGCCAATGCAGCCAAAACCCTTACGAGAGGATTACATCATTCATACCATATTCCCCTCCAATGGCACTGGCTTGTATAAAGGTACCAACAATGTTTCTAATGCAGGACATGGCTCCAACCGTGGCTATAGAGAAGGAGGAATCCCAGATATAGACTACTGTTACACATGATGTACTGTACCTGATTCTCTTCACAGTGTTATTGGTAAACTGTATAGATGCACAATATCCCTTCGCATGGACACTGAAGCACCCCTCTGTGCCTTCTTCTTCTGGTCTCCCATTCCAAATGACCTGCTGTTTGCTCAACTGAGAGTAGTATATGTGATGAACTGGAACTGAAACTGTGCAGGAACAGTTCACTGCAGGAAGCAGCAGCCAATGCTCCAGGTGTAAATGCACAGCTGAGTGTTTTCTTCACCATCTTAGTAATGGCCTGTGTATGTTTCCTTTTCTGCTCTTTCCCTGTGACATGTAAGCAAAGAATGTATCCTCTGTGGAAAGGTCAAACTTAGCAAACTTAGCAGGTAGAGTTCCTCTTTCACACACAGGAGCCACACCAGTCAGCTCAAGGACCGGTGAGAAAAAGACATTTTTGGTACTCATTTCCTGCTCACCGGTCATACACAGTATGTAGTCTTATCAACTCATTGTTCCAAATGCCTCAACTATATTGATGTGCCCTACCAGCTATCCAAGGAAAGGGCTTTGTAAAGCTGTGAATTGTTCGATTTCAAACAACCCAATAACCACTTGTCTTAAAATAGGCTTGTTATTACCTTATTAAGTAGTTGGCAGGGTGAAGATCTTATAAGGGCTGGTCAGCCTTGGTTATAGCTCTTGAGGTCATTCACCTGAGATCAGTATTGTAGTGCTGCACCGGATAAAATGCAGCACGAGTGTGTAGATAATTTCCTTTGGTACCGACTGGGCTGTGTTTGAAAAATGCTTTGCTATTTTTTATCAGTGGTTTGTTTAGTAATGAAATCCTGCACAGCTCTCTTTATTTATTTATTTTGTTCCCAATGTGATGGTTTTTGTCTCTGCTAAAACAGCTTTTTTTTCTTTTCGCCCCCGTGTTTTTCATTATTGATGAATCCCAGCTTCTGATGAAGACTGTGGCTTTGTTTCTTCTAAACAAGTGCAGAAAATATACCGATGGCTGTCTCCTGGTTCATGTTCTGTTAAAACCAGCAGAGTGAATTCTTGATTGTGACTATTCTTAACATTATGTCATTTTTAAAAATTAGACTCCGCCCAAAGACTAAGCATGTCAGCCTGCTGAGACAGTAATGATCAACCTCAGTCCTTCTTTTCCGATGTTGTGCCTGTGTGCGTCGCCTGTGTGCGTCACCTGTGACTTCAGTCGGTGGCTTTTGGTTGTAAAATGTTTCTCCACATTCTTAAAGTTAAGACAGCTTTTGGTTTGTTTTTTTCAAAGCACCCAGACTGAACAAAATACTAATGTGGAGTCTCTTTGGGGAGGCAGACTCTTGCGAGTGAACTTCAAAATTTGAGGGCAAGAACTGTGAGCGCAACTGAGAGTTTAAACCGCAACACTGTTGACCTACACTGTGGGGCGGCGGCCAAGCTGTGTGGGTGGGTGGATGGACAGGTTGGGCTGGCAGCAGGGTGACTCCTTGGCGATGGGAGATCATTGATGTTTGTTTTAGCAACGTTAAAAGGCCTCCACTCGATCCACCTCGTTTATTACTGAGCAGCACTAAAAATGTAAATGTATTAGCACTTAGCAGGGAACAGGGAAAAATGTAACGACAGGCACGGGGAGACGGAGGGTAAAGAAACATCTCCATGCGCTGACGAAGACGCAGGATTGATGGCTCTGGCACAGTGAGGATCACCCATGCATAAATCTGTTTGGCATATTAGCTTCTACCCTTGGATTTAATATTGTCCATCAGTTGTTTACCACTGTGTTGCTCTCAAAGGGGACACCAATTGTGCTTCCTTGACTATTGTGTCTGGCAGAGTTTTACACTGTTGTCAGACAATATGTCAGTGGAATGTAATTATTATTTTGCACCCAGAATCACCGGCTTTAAACAAATAACATCTTACTGGCCTGGCTAAATTTTGTTTCGGGGAATGTTGATATAGTGTAATTGCTATTTTATATGTGGGTCTATTTAAGATGCATACTTCCTCATCATTTGTATAAATAAAACAAAACAAAACAAAACATGGCCACAGTCACATAAATATTTTTTCTGATGAAATAATAAAAAGTAATGGTGCCATTACTTTGCGTAAAGAAAAAATGAAAAAAAAAATCATGTGAACCTGAAAAATATGTGGACTTTTCTTTATAAATTCATCTTCAGAGGGGATCAATAAAAGTTTTATAATCTTGTTATTACTGCAACCTATCATTTACCTTATGCCAGGGGAGCCATTGGTGGGGAATAAAATTCTATTTGAGCAAGCTGGCTTTTATGCACGAATTAGACCTACATTTTTCTTGCATTGGATGAGGGCGCCGAGTACTCCTGGGATAATCAGCTACTACCTGAGTTTGAGACACTCGGAGAAAAGAAAAGCAGAGATAAAATGGAGCAGAGAGGAATCAACAAGCTGCTGCCCGCAGTGACTTTATGTTTGCATGCAGCCTGGAACGCCACAACACCGAATGTGCTCAACTCTAAATTAACAACTTCATCAAAACACTTCAGATGACACAGAGTAATCAGTCTCTGCTGGGCTGACATTTTAGTCCAGTTGAAGGACTTTGAGCATCAGCTGGATGTCCTTCACTTACCTCTGGATTTCATCTGCCTGATCCAGCCTCTTGCTAATTTAGTCGAGAATAACAAAGATGTTGCATTTGCAATACAAATTACTAAGTCAGTCAATTAATGATTAAAAGATAACGACTTTAAAGAGCAACACTGGGGTGAAAAGGAGCCTTTGGTTGAAAGCATATTCAACAATACCCAGGATCACAAGAACCTGTGCCCTTACAGCACGAGGCAGTGGTGCCGTGGTGTACTAGCACACTTTGTTCACTTTCACATCTCTGCAGAAACTTGAGAAAATACACCACTGGACAGCAAAACCTCAGGAGGGATAAGTTGTTCTTAAAGCAAATCGCTAATTAAATTCAACTTTTTTTTACATAGCACCATATCACAAAAGCAGTTGCCCCAGGGTGCTTTTATTGTAAGGCAAAGACCCTACAGTAGTACTGGGAAAAGCCAGAGTTAGGGGAGGGAGAAAAAAACATACAGTGTCAATCTTCCGTTAAAACAATCCCCACATCCACTCTGTGCTTGTGTGAATGACAGAAAGCACAGTGTTTGCTAGTTCTATTGTTTCAAGCTGCAGACCATGAAAAAACAGTGCACATTTACCTCGTTTGCAGGTAACCAGTCTCCACCGATTGAGTATAAATGGAGAAGCTATTAGCAGCCTTTGTATACCCGCAGTCATGTGGAGTTTGACTCTCAAAAGAAGGCTTATCTCTAATGTCTTTGGTGGACTAACAACACCCCACGAACCTGACATATGCAGATATTCCAAAAGAAGACACCCTCCTTTTGTTACTCTGCTGTCGCAGTTTGGGGATTTGCTTTCTTTGCCTTCTTCTATACTGCTTCAGTTTCTTGCTGACACACATTTGACTGCCACAGAACTGCAGTATGCTGCTATTTGTTAATGTTTATGCCCATGGGAGTGCAGAGGGTCTGCGAGAGATTTAATGAGTGTTTCCACAGATGAACAGAGTGACAGCTGTTGCAAAGCATTGTGAAGAGCAGTATCCTCCAAGCAGAATAACAGAAGTTGATTGGATTCACCTCTCCTTGACATGCTGTTGCTGTGAGTCAACCTAATAAAATATCATTAATGCTTAAACATATACGTTTTATTCATACTGCATCTCTTAGATTCTGAATGACACTTTTGAACTTTACTTCTCCAGTTGTCTTTTCCCTTTGGACAGGTATAATTAAAGTAAAGCTTACATGTTTTATTAATCAAAAACAGCTAAATGCATTTGGAACACAAAGCAAGCCTGGTTTTAAAGGGAAACTCTATCAAGTTTTCAATGTCAGTTGGGTTTGGAAATAAGTGAGCCTTACCATACGTCCACCAAGGCTCACAGACTGAAGCTACATTGGCTGCTACTAGAGCAGTCTTGTTTTAAAGACTTATGTCGAGCATTTTAGCTGTCATCGTCATGTTTTTCTAAACCATGCATCTTTTTGCAGCTCCTTGTAAATCACAAGATAGCCAATGATATCCATGGCCCATTAGCTACCACTTGAATTAGCAACTGAGACCAGCTCATTAAACTCATTAGGAGAGGAAAGACTTCAGTACAGCTGGACTTCTACTTGCAAGTAGAGCAGTTTCCCCCTGCTGGCTATTAAAAAGAATGCAGTTTTAAAGCTAGGAATGCAATGCAATGCGTCACAGAAACTCAAGCAGGGGTAATTCTAAGGGTAAGGATTGATTTGGAAACTTGCATATAAAAGAATGCAAGAGAGAGAAAGAGGAGGCCTACTGAGCAAACTGGAGCTCTAACACATTAAGCTGTTTTAGAAATACCGTAACCTTTGCAGGCTTTAAAGGAGAGCCATCACTTCACCTTATATCACCCAGAAAGGCTTTACTGCCAACAGTACAGATGTCTATACTGCTGATCTCGGACTGTGCACTCCTTCTTTTGAACAGCTTTTGTGCTTCTGGAAATGAAAGAGTATCCTATTGTCATGGTCAGCCGGATCACAATTCAAATAACAGTGACCTGAAGGTTGGGCCGTAACCTATTTCTTGGCTCACTTCTAGACGATTTAAGACCAGTCTCTGTAAATCTCATTGTGTTCTTGCAAAAAAATGTGAGGGGAATGAAATATGAGAAATACAATATTGAAAATGAAGCCAAAGGGGGATATGGCAAGGGAATAGTGGAGATAGTGGAAATGTTGGCGCTGGGAGCTGTTGAAGAGTCTCAAAGCAGATGGGCTTGCTTGGTTTCTAATGCAGACGCTTTAATAATGTTTTCACAAGACTTCAAGAGTTAAGAGTTGATCAGTCTGATCATCGTAGATAGGCATTATATAATACTGCGGGATTTTGGAAGGAACGCCTTGTCTAAGCTCCTAAAATCCCGAGGCATGACCTTGTTGATTCGAACAGTGCAGACACAAATTGTACTGATGACTCTGCAGGTGAAACTTTTTCCTAAACGTTTCTAATTTTGTCTTCTTTTTCTTATTAAAAAAAAAAAGTTCTAGACTTCAGTGCGGTGCTGTAGCTACAACTCTGCACTAAAGATGACACCCATATCCAGTCTTTGTCTTCTTTGCCCGTATTCACAAAATATAATCTAACACTAACACCGATGTGGCAGCCAGAAATCACAAACTGTCAACAAAATTCAGTGGTATGACGGTTTGACAGCCAAAATAACAGAGATTTGAAGTGCGTAGATTAAACTTTCCTCATCTTAGAGGCAAGTGATTTAAGTGACTATCAATTGGAGCAACGGACAGAGTTGACTGACAAGGAAGTGGTGTTAAAGACATTTGACAATGTCCACTGTCAGCTACAAATCTCAGCAGAACTCAATATAATAAACAGCTCTCACCCTGTGAGCTGGTGTAGAAATTTTACATAAGAGCAGCAAAGGAAGATGGAACATGTAGTACTACATGCATCAGCAGGGACCTAATTTTGATGGCCCAGAAGGAAGGACCATTGACAAGAATGTCGCAGGAAACCCTACAGTACTAACTCCTGGATTGCCAATTCCCTCTTGACACTGATGGTGCTCCAGCAGCCTTGGTGTCAGCAAACAAACAGACAACTGCAGATTGGGAGCCAGACATAATCCGTGTCCCAGAGGGACGTGGCTGAGCTTGTTAGCTAGGGCTTACTGGTATGAGTGTGGAATGAAGAGGATGTCAGTGCTTTATAGGAATTGCTCTATATCTTCTTGAACCTGTCTTGACTTCAGCTGAGCTCTAATGCTGGTTCATCATTGAAGCTGCATACTTATCCAAAGTTATGTAAAAAAGCACAAAAAAAGAAGGTTTTTGTTGTTGTTTTAAACATCTTACAGCATGCTCTTTTTTGCAGTTACCCTGTGACTTTAATTTATTTAGGTAATAATGCTTTAGATGCTTTATTACTGCACGATGATCTTACAGCAATATTACATTAACTCACTCATGTTGTTCTCATCTGTTTCAAGGTTTCAGAGGCAGTCACTCAAGATGCTCAAACGTTCTGCATTATTTCCTTGCCTTGCTACTATTAAGCTTGCATTCTTTTTAATTAGCTAATGTGGGAGATAAATGGAGACATAATGTCTGTGCGTAGGTGTGAGAGATTTACTTCAGGAGTGGATTTAAGCGGAGCATTATCAAAGACAAATTTGCTGCTGAGCAAATCTACTGTAGCTAGCATAACATCTGTTTGAAGTGAGCTATTTATTCTGGAGTGGTAGTAATCACTGTGATGTGGCTCAAATTACTGAGGTGCTGCTCCAGAATGGAATAAAATTACATTTTGCCAACCAATTTAGCGTGGCTGTTTCACAATTAGAACAGGAGGATATCACTGACACAGTTGTTCTATATTGAGGTCGATAGTAAATACATTCTATAGCAGCCACTTAATAAAACTAATACAATTACAAAAACGTATATGTGCATACTGAAGAATTTGTGCAACTTGGAGAGATTAAGTTTTTGGCCTTTCTTTATGAAAAACATCCTGCTTAATAGGGACTGGACCTGATGTGGGCAGGTGCAGACAGGCAGTCAGACTATATTTGCCTCAGTGTGTGAGCCAGTGCACTGGATTTTGTTTTAAGTGCACTAATGAAGAAAATCTTTATATTTTTTCAATATTTCTAGGAAACTGGGGTTTTGCTTGTTTTGTTTTTTTGTAGCAAGGATGCTATTGTGTGATTAACTATAGATTAACTATAGAATAGAATTTATTCGATTCCTTTACAGGATGAGCTTTGTTCCCCCCAAAATGACGATTATTTCAAAAATGACACTTAAAACTCAGCAGTCAAAGGTCATTGTTGATGAAATTCAAGGTGAGTAAATGACACTTTCATTGTTTTAGCTTGTTTGATGGCCATTTTAGCATCTATTAGTTTTCAGTAATCTGTAGCATGTTAGCAGCAATACTCTGCTTTAGCAATGTCCCTTTCAGGATCATCAGGTCCAAATGTCAGTCTGTCCAATACGTCGGTTTAATTAAAACCTAAAATATTACAGAATCCTCAGTGGTTCTTTCTGTTCTAACATGCTAAACTAAGGTTGTAAGTAAGGGCTTGTATTGAGTTATGCTATACATCAGCATGCTAGCACTGTACTTATGCATGTTAGCATGCTGTTAGGATTTAGCCCAAAGGTTCCTGGCTGGTGACCACAAACTGGTAATTGTGGTCACGTCACTGTTTAATCTTAATGACAGCTGGGAAAGTGAAATTTTCTTAAAGTTGCAATGTAGCTGAACTGATGCTAACAAGCAGTGAATTTTTGACCTTTCAGACTCACCACCACCATCATCACAGTATAGCATTAGTCTTGTTAAAAGATAGCTGCTTTCCTCTTCTATATGTTCAGTCATTTATTGTTTTTTCATCTCTAATTTCTTTCACATTGTTTTACGTGATTTCTTCACATTGCTTGTTGGCTTCTATAGAATAATTAATTTCTCCGCTAATCTCATTAAGACATGTGACTTAAAATCTGCTTCATTAATGACCAATGAATGCCAGGGATGTAAGCACAGACAAAATTCCACAAAAAGGACATTGTGTAAAATGTAATTAAAAACAAACTATTTTTCAATTTTATAATTTAAATTATTTTTTATTTATTAGATGACAACTTTAAGAAGCACATTTTCTATTTGATCAATATATATCAAAGAAACCTGTGATGGAACCACGTAATATTCTCTTTTTCAACAACAATCTGTAAATGTCTGGAAACTCAGGAGAGCAGCTTCTGGACATTTCGGAGAGGAATGTTGTGCCATTCCTGTCTGATATAGGACTCTAGCTGCTCAACAGTCTGGGGTCTTCTTATGCCATATTTTTCATTTCATGATGTGATAAAACTTTTCGGTTGGTGAAAAGGTTGTGACTGCAGACATGCCAACCTCTGCCCATTATTCCAGCCCCAGACTCTTCTACTTAGTCTAAGCCGTGCTGTTGTAATAGGTGCAGTATGTGATTTCACATTGTCCTGCTGAAATATGCAAGCACTTGTCTGAAAAAGGCCTAATCTGAATGAGAGTATATATTGCTTGGAAACCTGTATACACCTTTCACACCTTCATGTATCTTTAAACACTGATGGTGCCTTTCCAGCTGCCAGTACCACAGGCACTGATGCACCCCCATACCATCAAAGATGCTGGGTTTTCAGCTGAATGCTGATAACAAGCCAGATGGTCCCTCTCTTCTTTAGTCCAGAGCCGTATGGCTACAGAACAGTTTTCCACTGTGCCACAATCCATTTTAAACGAGCTTTGGCCCAGGGAAGACAACAGCCTTTCTGCATCACATACACATATGGCTTTTTCTTTGCATCACAGAGCTTTAACCTTCATTTGTGGATGGCACTGCGAGCTGTATTCACAGACAGGGATGCAGTGATTTCAGTGACAGAATCATTCCTGTTTTTAAAGCAGTACCACCGGAGGCCTGAAGATTACAGGTGTCCATTATTGATCTTTGGCTCTGTCACTTGTGAATGTAGATTTCTCCATATTCTTTGAATCTTTTGATCATATTATGCACTGTAGATGATGAGATATCAAATTTCACAGTTTTACATTGAGGAACATTATTCTGAATCTCTTCCACAATTTGTAGACACATTTTTTTGCAGTTTGATGAACCCCTGCCTATCTTTACTTCTGGGATGCTCTTTTTATACCCAGTCGTATCACTGACCCCAAAAAAGTTGATTCTGTTCAACTGGATGTAGCGTTTTCAGTGGGAGAAACGTTTCATTGCGCATCCAAGTGACTTCTACAAAAGTGAGTTCAAAAAAGTCACTCTGAAGTTTATTTTCATGAAATAGGGAAATGTCTTATTTTAAACTTTTGATATGCTTTCTATGTTCTAAGGTGAATTTAAAAATTGGTTTAAGAGATTTGAATTCTGTTTCTATTCAAATTTCACACAGCATCCCAGCTTTATGGGAATTGCTGGACTCCAATTGTACGCCCCTAAAGAGCAGATGGTTTCTCTAAAATCCCCGGTCTGATCCCAGACCAGGACTGGGATATGAGATATTCTGAAGCTGAAAAGGGAGAAAGAGAGATCAAGATGCAGTTACCTCGTGGCTTTTACTGAAGGCCATAGAGGCACATCTGTCATACTGAATGAGTGACTTGTACCTTGGCTGAAACTGGTATTAATAATCTACTATTGTAATAAAGTTGATGTGTCGTGGTGTCTTCTAAGTACCTTAGTATTTGAACTCAAAGGCCATGTGATGCAGTTTGCTCAGTAGCTATCAATAGTTATTTTTCTTGACTTATGACATTCAGCTCATCCCTTAACACTTTTATAGCTCAAATAAAAGGCAAATGTTATTTTGATGCAACACATAGTGTCACACAAACAGGAAGTAACTCTTTTGCTAAATCAAATGTCAGTTTCTACAGTACAGCCTCCCAGTTGCTTTCAGTGTGATGGACATTTCCATGTCAGCCCAGCTCTTAACACCATTCTGTTCCCTTTAACCATCAAAGTCATCATTATACAACCACGTGTAAATATCTACTTTCTTTCTTGCTACATACATTTTCATACACTGAGATATAATTCATGTTTGGCTGTCACATTTATATTTAAAGATACAGCCGTAACAAAGAGTGTAGTGTGGGCTGAAACATTTTGGCAGTGGGTGTTTCTCTGCTGCGGTAAGAAGAAAGTATAATAGCCTCAGGAGCTGAAAAGCTTTATCTGGTTCTGTAGACGGCCTTACCAACATTTAGGAAGGTCCGTCTGTCAGTTTTATCTTTTGGCCATGAGTCAGAGAAACAGTTGTGACAAATTGACAGTGACTACTTACCTTTTTTATCATGAGTTATTATCAATCCATGACACATCCAGGGGAGTGTTCAGTTTTAATTATTTGAAACTTGAGTGGTGCTCTGATATTGTCAACAAAGCCATTCTGATCAAGCACCTCGAAGATACTGACACATCACTTTAATGATTCACCTAATTTTGCTCTGAATGAACATATCCATTATACTCATTAAATCACTGACACCAGCTGTGCAAAAAAAAAAAAGAAAAGAAAAACTCTCTCTTCTCAGGTTTGACTCGTATCCATTAGTCTTTATTTTTCTCATCAACAGAAGGTGTGGCTGGTGATTGTTAACTGTGCTTTCATATTGAACGGTTAAGTGCAATTTGATATTGATTACAGTAAGTCACAGATCCCTCATCGGCTCACAGACAGACACTGGTAACATGATGTATTAAAATCATGCAGCACTCTGCTCAACCAGGCAGATGCACAGGCCCGTCTTACGTTTGCCAGTGAACATCTAAATGATTCAGAGTAGGTTTGGGAGAAAGTGCTGTGGCCAGATGAAATCAAAATCGAGTTCTTTGTGAGTATGACCCAAAGAGCATCATCCCCACAGTCTAGCACAGAGGTGGAAACATTATGCTTTGGGACTGTTTTTCTGCCAAGGGTACAGGATGACTTCCCCGCATTAAGGTGCCAAAGGACGGACATGGTACTGTAAAATCTTGGATGTACTTGAAGCTCTTTCCTTTGGGCAGAACACTGAAGATAGGTTGTTGATGGGTCTTCTAGTATAACAATGACACCAAATATACAGCCAAGACCACAAAGAAGTGGCTAAAGAAGAAGCACATTAAGGTCATGAAGTGGTAGCCAGTCTTTAGACCTCAGTCTTATAGAAAATCTGTGAAGCTTCAAGCAGCAGCTAAGAAATGTGCTGGATTTAGAGAGTTTCTGTAAAGAGGAGTGGACCAAAATCTGTCCTGAGACGTGTGCAAACCAACATATAAAACATCTCCAGCCTGGGGATCAAATACTTCACTTAATGAAATGCAAATCAATTCATAAATTTTATGTATTGAGTTTTTCAAACGTTTTGGTTGATATTCTGTGTCTCCCTATTAGAACAAAACTACAATAAAACATTAGAGACTATTCATTTCTTTTTAAGAGAGAGAAAACTATTCAGCAGAGGATCAGATAATGAATTCCTTCATTCATTTCCTCCACAGTATGTTTTTGGCACTTCTGTGTTGGCTTCATTTTTCAGGTCTGGAGGTTGATGCTAGGTCATAACATGAATCAAAATCCCGTATTCTCCTCCTATCTCAAAATATGATAAGTGTAACAACAACACTCTGCTTCTTCTCCAAGAATAAACAACATTTGTGGTGCAGGATTTGATAGACTGGGTTCAAACATTCAGCCCAGTGGTGAGCAGAGGATGCTAATAGCAGGTCAAGCACACAAGTTTCCAGAGAATGAGGCAGCACAGCCCTTAGGCAACAGTATAATCAGACATCACTGAGTAATTCTGTCTCAGTAAAAAGGACGGCCATCTGTCTGTCTCAGTGGAAAAGGAAAAAATGGCTGAACAAAGGATTTCAAAGCCAACTTTTAATGGCGTTCTTCAAAGATATATTCACTACATTTTATGGTGCAAAAAAATCTTTGGAAGAAGTGATGGACTTCTTAACCAGAGTTCTAGCAACATAAGATACTCTTTTCAACTTCAGTCGTCAACAGCTGGATACAGAGATATGATATGTAAGTCATCTGGCCTGGCGTAGGAACTCTGGTCTGTTTTTCTAAGCTTCTGTACACCCTGTGTTCTTTGTGGGCCTCAACTTGTATAACTCCAGTGTGAAAATACTAGAAATCAAGTACCTTACTGTCAATTCTTGCCAGGTAAGTCGCTTGATGTGTCACAGACATCGGTGTGGTGATGAGCTGCCAATTTATCATCATGCCATAATCAGGTCTTTGTGACATTTTGTGACATCCTGCTCAAGGCCTCTAGCATTTCTTGTCCATCACAAGTGCCTCAAGCTTTATCGCATGCTCACCAGGATCTCCCACCGAGGAGTGTCAATTTAATTTACTGTCTCATAAAGCTGAGCCCTTTGAGACTTTAATGGTGATTACAGGCTATTCAGAGAACCAATAACAGCTGAGAGCCGGGATGGGGAGGGTACCTTGGTCCTCTGCACACCTCCACTCCCCTTCAGCCAGGGCACTTAATCTTTACACGCTCTCTGTCTTCACGGCTGAAGCCAAACATCAGCCTTTACTTTGTCAGATCCAGGCTGCTTTCCTTGTGTCTTATCTTGATTTCACAGAGTTTCTCTGTATTTACCTGCAGAGCCAACATCTCTGCTTTTATCTGCTATTTAAAGAGATCTGCATAATGTGGTGCAATATGCCAATGTTGCACTCTGGATTTGCGTAGTGCTGGTGTTCCTTTAATTGGTTGAAGATGAGGTTTTTTTTCCTCCTAAACACTGCTGGTGATGGTGGGGGTAATAATAGTGCTGATGAGAGATTCCTTGGTGAAAAACATTGCTTTTTTAGCTGATACATGGAACTCTGAGGAATTTGCTGCTGCTCAGAGCAGTATAGAGAATGCAGCAGGCATCTGTCAAAAAAGATTACTCCTTGGAAAATGTCTTTTCTCTGTCAGCCTCTGTGTGTTTTCTTCACTGTCAGTGAGTGGGAGAGAATGTCGAGCAGCCAGGCAAAGAAAAAGAAAGAATCACACAATATTAAACCGTCCATTTTTATTTGTTCTTTGCAATGATTTTGCTCAATAAAGTGCTCTATTTGCTAAACTGCATTAAACACATGGGAAGGATTTGTGCAGTCTTAGTATATGCATTACACGCCTGGCCTGAGTCATTTTTGCAGCAGTGATGTTCTACATTTCCTACTTTCCTCACTCAGCTCAGTGATGAGAACAGTCTAAGTGCTCGGGACCTCTCCGTCTTTTATAAGATTACCGGGTCCAAAATTAAATAGAGGCATGTGCAAAGGTTAAAGGGCCGGGGAAGAGTCAGGCAGGGTTGAAGTAATGTCACTGTCGCTCTGCTGCTTTATTGAGAAGAGCACAGACAGAACCTCCATCCCCTCCCTCCAAACAGCACACACACATTCAAACACATGCATTTCCCTTTATTGATTAGTTTGGGGGGAAAAAAAGGTTTAAGGTCAGCAGGCATATGTCTAAATTTCTTTGTCTCTCACACTCCATTTGTCTCTGTCAGGTTCAATCCTCTCCTTCCCTCATCAGGGGCCCGTGCTTCATCCATATATCTGCGACTCCCCTCCCCCGACCCACTCCCTCACACTCTGCGGTTTCTTTGTGTCCATCTCTTTGCCCTTCACTTGACATACATAAATCAATCAGTCAGTCCAATTTCATTCAGAGCAAAGCCTGATGGATTTGCTTCTGAGCTGCCGTCCTGATAAAGTAACAGTATCCAGAGTGCAATTATGTTCTGAATTAGATGATGTGATTATGTGACCATGGATTCGATTTTGCGTCATTTTCACTAATCACGCGCACACAGAGAAAATACAAGCACATGCAAACAGATACATCGCATTGGGAAATGCAAACATATAGCTCAAAAAATGGGGTAAACAGGATTGTTTTTATTTTGGATTTGCTGGAATGCTTCAAGAGGAACAAAAACAACGGCGCATTGACACAAAATTGAATTCAATTCAGTAAAGTTAAATTTGCTCAGCCAATAATGTTTGCATTCTTTTTATTCACAAGCTTAAATCTATGTTTTCAAATGGATGGTAGTTTGCAGTGGTTTATATCATCTATTATACAACATATTCATATATTCACATGTACAAACATTTACCTTTAAATATCCTGAATGTCCAACTTCACATCACTGGAAGGATTTCATTTGCATGTCTTTCATAAACAGAGCATGTGGGAAATTGTTTCCTAATGGAAAAGGTTTTACATAAGATTACAGCATTGTGTTGAGTCACCTTTCATTTCTTTATAGTTTTTTTTCCTTCAGACATTCTTGTAATGTTTTATAGTGGCCTTTAGCAATAGTTCTACAGGTACAGCAGTTAGCACATCTCAGCGTGTTGTGTAATGTGTCCTTAACAAAATCTGAGGACAAAAGTGGGAGAGCCAGGTCTAAATAACTAATCTACAGCAGATCAACAGTATCTGAAAGTCATGCACATAAGAAACAAAATGACAAAGATCAAGCAAAGACCTGGAAGGTGCATGTGGGCCTCGACAGAAATGGTCCCAGTGGAAGGGTGTCTGTCAAGAAGTTTAAGTAGCCAAATTACACAAGAACTGGACTGTACAGGAAGACTGGATGTACAGCAGTGAGTGTGTACAGTCATCTGTAAAACGTGTTGGAGACTGTCTTGGTTTGTGGCTGCAGTTCAACCAGTGGAACTGGGAATCTTAACAAATTGATGGAATTATGAATGTAGGAAAGTGCCATTTTATTTTGATCCATCATGCAATGCCATCTGAAAAGTGTCTGTTTGCAAAGCCTGAATGGCTAATTTTCCAGCATGACAATGAACCCAAACACATACCTTAATAGAAAAACACACTTTGGAACACTATTAGTCATGGACTGACTTCCCCAGAGGTCTGACCTTAATTTTACTGAAGCAGCGTGGGATCATACTGACAGAGAACAGAACAAAAGGCAGCCAACATCCAAAGAAGAGCTTTGAATTCCCCTCAAGAAGCCTGGAAAAGTATTCCTGAAGCCTCGTATCCTGATGCATGCTCAATAATCATCCTGAAGCCTACTTAAAGAAATGACAAGAAAGCTGCCTAAGAGAGTTCAGACTGTGTTGAAGAGTGGTCATATTAAATATTGACTTTCAAGTTCATTAGAATTGTACAAATTCTGTTTTTATCATATATATTACATTTCCATATGTGCTTTTCACATGCTTTAATAAATAGCTGCATATTTTTCCATTTCTTTGCAAAATATAAAGAAATGAGGGGTGGCTCAAAACTTTTGCACAGAACTGTACTTGATTCTGCTCAATAAAGTGTTTTATACTCATAGTGTCTTTACTTTTGGTTCATTTTTATTTTTTAAATTACTTTTTAAAACTTATTCTTGGTTTTTATACTTATCAAATACAACTGAATGAAGAGAAATTAACATTGCAAACAACAAACAAAAATTGGCTTGGGTCTCAGGAGGATAGGGCAAGAGGTGGGGTACATCCTGGAAAGATCAAGATTTATGGGGCTAATACACAGAGACAGACAACCATTCACGCTCACACCTACAGATGGTGCAGAACCTGCAATTAACCTAACATGCAAGTCTTTGAGCAGTGGGAGGAAGTCGGAGCCATGCAGGCTCGGGATAAACATGAAAACTCTACACAGAGAGGCTCCAGCCCACCAGTGGATTTGAAGCCAAGACCTTTTTGCTGTGAGATGACAGTGCTAACCACTGCACCACTGTGCAATCGGCCACACAGTGTGTTATTCACAATCTAAAAAAAACTCTGTGTTATCTGCAGGAACACACAGAGTTTATTTTTAATATGTGGATTTGTTTCTATTCCACAGTGCAGCTGCAAGACTTACAATTAAGGTTAGATTTATAGTTCAGTCATAATTTGGTGTACAGAAAATTGTTGTCTAGGGTCCAAGAAACTGTGACAAATCTCGAGCTCTGATGATTAAATCTTCTCTTCCATGTTACAGACCTGAACCTGCCATGCACGCTGCTGAAACAAAGCTATTTGTTCATTTAAATGGTGTTTGGATTTCTTAATTAGTATTTCTTTAGTAATGTAAATGTAGAAATATTTAAAATAACACAAAAACTTCACAGTGACACAGATAAATCAAAGAAGCTATGCCTGAGTCTTAACACTTTCCCTCAAAGATAGGGCTGATAACTGATCAATAACTGCCAGACTCGATCAATCAATGTCCCCCAGCCTCGCCCAACTAAACGCTCTTTCGCTGTTTCAGACCGAGCTGCATCAGCTCCAGGGGTGATTTGTCCTCCAGTGCCTCTGTCATTTGTCTTTAGATTTCCCTTCCATCTGATAGCTCCAATCTTTTCAAATGCCCTTTCCACATGCCCTCATACCCCCTGTCAGTGATTTATACTCGTCCCTGGTTGTCAGCAAGGGCACTACAAGTCCATACTCATTTGCACAAAGTCATTAAATCTCATTTTCATATTTTTATTTTGAAGGAATTATGCAGCTTGCCACTCGTGGTGATACAGTCCCACATGTATCCAAAGTTGTTTAATAATGCTGCTTCAGAAAACCACCCAGACACACAAGTGTGTGGATGAGAGTGAACTGCTCCACTTTTTTAATCTCCTTGTTGATGCAATTTCACTAAAATTAATTAGAAGAACTTAAGTTGTAAGTGAGAATTTAAAGAAAAAAGACATTTCAATTCTATGAGGAATAGCGGCTTGAGCCTTATACAGCACATGCCAGTCTCTTTCCTTGACATTTTTTACATTGTGTTTGTTTTGGGGGAGTTTTATTTTTGACTTTTCATTTTCTCATTTTACTCTCAACGCTTCCCTCTGCAGGCAATTCACATGTGCAGTGAACTGTGAAGGAAACAATTTGTATCCTCATTCTCAAATACATCCATGCCCATTTACACACGCAAGCATACATGCATCTGTAAAGACAAAAAGTCATTATTATGCATGAGCAGGCAGCATCATGCCCGCAGGGATGTCATTACCATGCATTTAAAAGCTGCTTGTCAGGGCAGGATTGAGATCCGTCATGGTGGCCAATGTGGAAGATGTGAAGTCGCTTTACTTTTTAAAGCAGAAGCTCTGATTTTTCTTTTCTTTTATTGTTTTTTTTGTTCGCAACTGATGTCCATCTGAAATGATCAAGTATTCTACGCACGTTTGTTATTGCTGTATTTCTTTACTCCCATTTGCATTCATGATATATTACTAAACCAAACTGAAGCTCAAACCGCTGGGATCTACAAGAGTAAATGAGCACAGACAATCATTAATCAGCTATTCAAAAAATGCATGCACAAACATAGGGCGATAATCTATATTGTGCAGCCTGGTTTGATGATGAAAGGTTAATGTCTTTATCTGGCGTTATAGCTGATTTCTAATTGATAGAAAATGCAGGAAATCTATCTATCTATCTATCTATCTATCTATCTATCGATATCTATCGATTGATTGAATTATATAATTAGTTTAATTGTACAGTCAGTATTATGAAAATAGAAAGGGAAGACAAATTTATTTCATCAGTCAGACACAAGCCCCTGGAGAGCAGACTAGGAGAAAAGGGGAAAGAGAAACAAAAGGGAGGTGTGTGTGTGTGTGTGTGTGTGTGTGTGTGTGTGGGTGGGTGGTTGGGTGGGGGGTATAATGGTGTTATCGTTTCATGAAAAACGCTGCTTTTAATCTACATCTCAGATGCCATACTCCAAGTATTCTGTATCATGAGTAATTTTTGAAGTAGGAAAAAAACATGTCGGCTAGTGCCAACATTTGGCCCAGGGTCTGTAACTTATGTCTGTTTGGCATAAGCGCCAAAGAGGGTTGTGATTAGAAACAGATTTACAAAACAAAGCATGGCTCATGCTAAGGTTTATACTTATCACTTTAGTACATTTAATTACCGATATGACAACATTCAGCTTTTTACAAATCATTCTAACAGGGTAGTCCTGTGCGCTTCGACGCAGCAGATGGCAGTATACGCCAATCGGTTTGTTTACAAAAACACACGAAGAAGAAAGAGAAGCGGAAGAGACGTGGCACATAAACAGAAGGAGGAAGGAAACAGTTTTACTGATGACAACCTCTGGAGCCGCCTTCCATGTGAATTCAGCAAGGAAGCTTAAATGACAGGCGTACCACATCACCTAAAGCGAAAGCGACTCGATTAATGTCTGTCTGATAGGTAACGTCAGTAATTATTGTCTATATTTGAACTTCGTCAACTCAAACAGCTAGCTAGTTTAGCTCGCTAACGCTGCTTTACCCGGTAACTTCCAGTTGAGCTAGCAGCTAGCCGCTGTTAGCTCAGTTAAATGTTAGAATTAAGCTGTGGCCGGGTGTTACAGCTGTCAAGACGTGTTAGTTGATATCTAAAAAGACGTAGATGCTGAGCAGCTGGGTTTCCGAATTACTTATGGGAAGTTCCCACGTCCAAACACTGCGTGCAACTATTACAGATAAAGAAATGAAAAGTACTGACAGTAAATACAATGAGTAGCATCTGTTGCCGTGTTTGAGTGGTATATTGCTCATATATAAATTGTGGCACGTTGACAGAAGAACCCCAACCTTTAAACTGCGTTATAATATCCAAAGAGTGTTAGGTTTGTTTGGGACAGTTCATTTGCTGACTGTGATATGACAGCAGGATGACATCAGCGAAGTAGTTATGAAGACCACCCATGCTTCAACCTTTGTACTTACTATCACCTAGCTAGGGCAAAACACTCAGCAAACGTCACTTATATTTAATAGAATTCTAAATTCAGAAAAGCTGAAGTCAAGTTTACTTCAGCCCCTGCAATACTAACATCGTTTGTAACTCTGTATGGAACTATGTATGAAGTACTGTAACATATCAACATAAGATCTGTTCTTTGGAACTCCTGATCCCAGGAGGAAACAAAGATTCTTTGGGGAATATATTTGGTTCAAACCAAATATATATGTTTCTCTTTGTGACTGAGAGAGCAGACAAAGCTAGCTCTTTATAAATTAAATTTGTATTAAAACCATTACATATTTTTCATGCCAGATGTTGAATAGGTTTATTTTCTTGAGCACAACATAAGTTAAAACCCGACTTATTACTTTTTTTTTTTTATTCAGGAGGATTTCTACACTCAATGTCAGGAATTTTGTCAAACATTTCCTGTCAGGAAAACATCAACAAATAAAGTTCTGTCATTTTTTGTCTCTAAGCTGTATTTAAAGTGCAGCTGACCTCAGGATAACTAGATTAAATGTGAGCCTTTAAAAGTCTCATGTTTTACAGGCATGCTTCATGTTTGTAGCTTCTGCTCATAGTAAAATGGAGTATAGCCTTGAAGTTACAAAATGACAATTGTGATCCTCAGTCTGAGCTCATGCTTTTTTTTGGAGTCCAACACAAACTACTTGTTTGTCCTCAGCAGATTGCAGGTGGCCATGGGTCTCTGCAAGTGTCCAAAGAGAAAAGTGACCAATTTATTCTGCTTCGAACACCGTGTGAACGTGTGCGAGCATTGCCTTGTCTCCAATCACAACAAGGTTAGTGGGTGAACGCATGGTGTCACGCATATTTGTGCAAAACTTGTAGCATCACAGTAACCTTTTTTGTTTTTAACATTTTCTCCTTCAGTGTATTGTGCAATCGTATTTGCAATGGCTTCAGGACAGTGATTACAACCCCAACTGTACTCTGTGCAATAATCCGCTCGCTGCACAGGACACTGTCAGACTAATCTGCTATGGTGAGATTCAAGTTTCTTTTCCTTCTTTTCCAGCAGTTCATTGTAAGCAGAACAGCAAAGATTAATGGAATATTTAAAAAAAAAAAAAAAAAATTGTGCTCATAGCTTAAATAAATACGATTCTGATCCTATCTCTGCAAAGTGAAACTTTATTTTTCCCTCACAGATGTGTTTCACTGGGCATGTCTTAATAACCTGGCATCTCGACTGCCCCTCCATACGGCCCCAGCAGGATACCAGTGTCCCACCTGCCAGGGTCCAGTTTTCCCCCCTACCAACATGGCCAGCCCAGTTGCTGATGTGCTGAAGGAACAGTTGTCATCTGTTAACTGGGCTAGAGCTGGTTTGGGGCTGCCACTGGTAAGTCGTTGTTGTGTAATCTCCCTTTCGTCGTTGTATCCTGAAAACCAATAAAGTAAAAAAGCATACACACAGCCATTCTTAGCATTTTCTGGTTGTATTTAAATATCAAGTTTACACGTGTGATGCTCTGAGATAATGAAGCGAGTGATGTTTGACTATCTCAGATTGAGGAGCCTGTCCAGGTCCTTGATGAGACTGCATCTAATGATGTCACAGATTATGCAGACTGGTCAACATTTGATTGTAAGCCTTACTCCGTTTCCTTCTCCGTTCTATTTGAAGTGTTTTCATTTGTAATAAAAGTAGCAAACATCAGATCAGATCAGCTGTCTCTCTCTTTTTTTTGTGTGTGTTTCTACAGCACAAGAACAAAGCAACATGTACCCCAGCCATTCTTACACCAGCAGCGCACCATCTAATTACATCTCACCTCCACAACAGGGAGACATTGGAGGTCCTCATAAGAATGGGGATCCAAACATGCAGGAGCACTCTATGATCAACTTTACTACTGGCACCGCCGGTGACACTATCACAATACACACAGGTACAGTGCTCAGAAAGCCCTCCCAATCTGCTCCCACTCTCTGCTTAGACCTTCCACCCTTTTTTGCCAAACAAAGCTAAACTTTTCATAAGCATTCTCATAAATGCCAAAATGCATTCAGGGTATGAAACATAAGTCCTTTTACCACCATCTGACTTCCATACCCAACCTCTTCAACCCCAAGTTTCCCCAAGTGCTGTCCTAAAATGTCTTTGTACAGACAATGATTAAGATTCTAGTGGTGACAGTCCACGATGCTGTGGAGCAGTGCGTCAACCTTGATGCCTAAATTGGGCCAAGAAATTGAAATTTACAAAATTGGGCCAAGATGCCTGTCCGTTATTTCTCCCCCATTCGTCTCTGTGCTGCGTCCTCAGGGACAGCCATGATAGCAGCTGGAGGACGTGTCATAAATTTCTCCTGTCAAAACTCTATCCATCCATTTTCTTCCAGCTGTCCAATTCAGGGTTGCATGGGGGGAGCTGAAGCCTGTGTCGGTTGTCAGGGTGAAATGAGCAGGTACACCTTGAACAGGTCACTAGTCCATGGCAGCGCTAAAGTAGAGAGACAGCCAACTATTCACACTCGCATTCCCACCTACAGCCGGTTTAGAATCACCAGTGTACCTGGAGAGAACCTGCACATTCCACATAAAAAGATCTTAGCTGGCTAATCGGTTTGAGCCCAGAACCTTATTGAACTCAGTAGCTCAAAATATAATATGAAAGCAGTTTTCCTTTCTTGATGAGACGTGATCCTTTTCTTTCCTCCAGCGTCATCACCGAGAAAGGTCTATGACACACGGGACGGTGGTCACAGCTCTGTGACACAGATCGACTTTGATGACGACAAGTATCGGCGGCGACCAGCGTTAAGTTGGTTTGCTCAAATACTCAAGTTAGTATTATATGACAGCATTTTGGGACAGAGACTTCTTTATTTGCTGTGACAGAAAATAATATGGGAATGTTCTTGTGATCTTTCCAGGAACCGCACTGGTGGAAAGCGGAGCTCTCTTTCCTGGAAACAGCGCGTCTTCATGCTTCTGCTGGTCGGAGTTCTGGGATTCTTTACGTTGATAATCATCATGGCTAAACTTGGACGCGCGTCGGCTGGCTCAGACCCAAATTTAGATCCTCTTCTTAACCCCAACATCCGTGTGGGGAAAAACTAATGACATGCAGTGACCCCTTCTTTTTCTCATGCGTTACACAACGTATGCCTGTGTAGAAAAAGAGCTGAAACTGGACTACTATTATAGGGTTAGCTCACCAGAGGGTGCTGTTTACCCACTGGGAAGAGGCTGTACTTTATAGTGGAGGCAATCCCTGATTTCTCTCTGTTACACAGGGCCATGGACCTGGGGACGTGACCAAGGCTTGGTGTGTTTTGGCAAAGGATTTGGTAACTGTTGCTTTGATAAAGAGGGGCAGTATTTGTATAATATTTGTCACTGATCTCTATAATTTGATTTTCTCTTTTTTGTTTTTCTTTTTCCTCAAGTTTACTAGAAACTAAACACTGTTGATGTTGAAAGAACATCTTAAGCTGGCAGAAATGCCAGAATGTAACAAAAAAAAGCCACCTTTACCCAGATGTAAACAGATTCCAGTTACAGGTTTGTTTTTGAGGGTTGTGAATCTCTCATTGAGAAAATGTTGCCCTCATAACTGGAGTTGTACCCCACACATAATACACAACTATTTACAAGTGTCTGCATTACTCCTGAAAACTGAATGCTTTGCTTTTAGATTTTCCATACATACCGTGTGTACATTTTTTCCTGATGTTTTTTTGACTGGCCATTAAATAGAAATGCTCCAGAAAGGCAGTATTTTTTATTTTATTTTATGGTGATGTATTCTTCTGCTGTGCGCAACAAAAATCATGCGTGAGCTATGTTTGAAATGCCACTTGTATAGCTTCAGCGGGGATGTTATATTGCACTTTATAGTGTCGTATATCAAACGTATTTATTATCTTATTGCCCAGTTTTAATGAACCTCCTGCTGACTGCTGGCGATGCAGACCAGTGATTTTAAGAGTAAATAAGATCCCACATAAATGACAACATTTCTGGATGATTTCTCCAGCCTTCAAAGAGCAGGAAGAAAGGAAAAAACAACTGCAGGCAGACAGCCTGCAGGAGTGCGTCTTCTCTTCTACAGTATCTCACTGTGACAAAACACTACATATAGAGTACATCTGTTCTAATAAATGGTGACTTTGAAAGGTTTTGGAGTTTGTATCTTATTTCAGTAGGTTTTCATGTTTTTCAATCAGGATATATTTAAAATCATACTTTTTTTTCTTTTTTTTTTTTTTAAATTCTTCCACAGGGAGTATGCATGGGCTTTAGAATTATGTTTTGAAGGAGCTGCATGCTTGGACTTGATACATTAGGAAAAAAATACAGGCAGGTCTACATGGTGTAGACAAAGCCTGATGAATACACGGTGCTAAACCATGTGACTGCAAGCAACTCTAACTCAACTCCCCCTGCTGGTTTAACTTTGCTCTTAAAGATCAGAGTCTGGCCTCTGAACAGACTTCCAGTTCCCCTGTTTTAAAATGTATTATTATTAATTAAATACTTTATGCAGGGTTTTCCTGAATAGTTGTGTACATATGACAGTAGTCAGTGCTCAAAAGCATAATAGTTACAATTTGGGGCTTAAAGATCCAGAATCATATTAACTAAACCTTTTAGTCTCATCTCGTCACGCACTCACTGGCCACTTTGTTAGGAACACATTGCTAATACTACGTTCCTCTGGTTTTGTGATATTTGGCTCATATTTACTTCATAGATCAGCAACAATGCAGCCATTAGGACATGGGGACACTGTGGTCATAAAGGACACTGACATGTCAGCAACAATACTCATGCAGGCTGTGACCTTTAAACAATCCATCACCCTGAACTGTTGATACAAGGCAAGATGGATCCATGCTTTCATTTTTCAAAATTCTCACCCTACCATGTAAATGTTGCAGAAGACATTAGAATAGGCAATGTTTTTATTATTGCTGTTATTATGTTTTTCCACTCTTCTATTATCCAATTTTGGTGAACTTGTGCAAATTGTAGCTTCAGTTTCTTCTTCTTCTTAGCGGAAAGAAGTGTCACCTGATGTGGTCTTCTGTAGCCCATCTGCTACAAGGTTCAATGTGCTCTCCATTCAGAGATGCTGTTCTGCATACTTTGTAATGCATGGTTATCTGAGTTACTGTTGCCTTCCTATCAACTTAAAGCAGTCTGGGCATTTTGTTCTGGCAACAACATTGTCTCAACATTGCAACAACACTGAGAGCTGCCACTCACTGGATATTCTCCCTTTTTTTCAGAACATCCTCTGTAAACCCCGGAGACGGCTGGGTGGGGAAATGCCAATGTGGAAATGAATAACAATGAAATATTCATGTGAAAATGGCAATAGGATGCAGGAGCTTCAATTAACAGACCACAACTGGCCATTTATTAGAAACATACAAACATACAAAGAAATTATATGACCGCAAAAGTCATTGAATTCCTTGTATGGCAACAACTCCCGTGACTGGAGGCAACCACCAGCTGCAGTCCTAGAAGCAAACAAGGAATTAAAAATCTACACTAAATACAGCCGCTAGAATTACTAAACAAGTCAGTTCTGTGAATGGCGTCTAAAACAATCCTTAAATAAAAGGCAGCCAGTGCTCTGCTCATTTTCTGCCTACAATTAAAAGTAATGTATGAATTAATAAATACAAAACACACCAATACAGAAACAGTAAAGCTTTACAATTATTAAAACTACTCATAAAATATCTGTCATTTCATTTTATCTGGCAAAAGTATTAGTCAGATCTGGAAGTCAGGCAGGAAGCAGGCCCTACAGCTGGCAGCAATCACCTGTGTGACTCACTTGTGATTGGCCCTTCCCTTGCTTGGTGTTCCTAAGCTACACTCAGACCAGCACACCTGGCACCAGGAACTGTACCACATTTAAAGTCTCTTTATTACTTCTGTTTGTTTATTATTAAAATGATCTGAGATTCAGGAAGTGACCTTAAGGCATGCTTTGGATTGTTCATGTGATGTACCAAGTGAACCTGCATCACATGATAGGGCAAGATACCCATTCAACAGTCATATTTTCCCTGCATAAAAAGTTTACTTAAAAGCTATAATAATTAAATGTATTTGAAAAAGGACAGTCACAGTCTTTTAGCGTGGAGAGTACAGCATTCATTTCTGCCTGCAGTGACTTATTGCGTGATGTAACTTTGCCACATCCTGATTTATTGAGTCCTGTGCAGATATTAGTGTTATAAATATCCACCAATGCGCATGAGCATTATCTGACTCTCCCAGCTTTCCATTGTGCATGCTATTGATTTTCTGTGGTTCTGAGCCACGGTTACATTGATGAGGGGAGACCTGCCAGCAGTTATCAACATGCACATGTTGCAAAAATTACAAAGCGGATCACAGCTCTGTGGTATACACCAGAATATTTTGATTGTATTCTCCAACATGTTACTCGATACATGAAAATTTTCTTTGGTGGTTTAACATAACCGCTTGACTGCTTTGTGAAGTCTAATGGTTTTTGTCACTCTATCGGAGTTCAATGTATTTCTCAGTAACTCTGAGTTATTAGATTGTCCATTGCACTGACATAATAGGGACATCCTGATCAATACGTCCACACTTTCATGTTAACACGCTGCACACTTTTCCTGCACTTCACTGCACTCCTGATGCCAATCGTAGGCAGTAAAAATGTCTTTGTAATGAACTCTCACATCTGGAGTGAGTTTTATAGGCTAGCTTGGCCTTTTTAACAGAAGAATTTTCATTTCCCCATCTCTAACACATTAACAGACAAAAAAGAGCATTTTGTGAAATGTATGATACAAGAAGATAACATCTGATACCCACCCACCACCATGCCTTGCAGTCATACAGACTCGCTTCAAAAACAGTTTACCTCACATTTTGTTCCCTTTGCTGTTCCTATTTTTGATGAGCCCAGCTGTACGTGCCCCTGTGCACACTGAGCAATGAATGCTGGAAGCCATTGTGTGTTTTTGGCTGGCATAGCAGCTCACATCAGTGACATTAAGGCTTCATTCTATCGCTGTGTCTTCAGGCCATTTCCAAAATAAAGATAGATTCTTGTGATTTTTGAGACTTCTTTGGTGATATATTGAGACAGGAAGACAAAGTTCAAATAATGCAGCGCTGCTTCGATGTCTTGCAGCTTCAGCAGAACAAAACTTGTACAAAAATCCAGAAATATTAAAAAAAAAATGAAAGTGAATGAAAACTGCAGTGAAAATTTATGTTTCAGGCTTTTTTTTTTATGTACACTGCAGAAATGTGTACATGTGGCTTGTATTGATTTTGGAGTTATACTGTACATGCACAGACCAATGCATTCCTCATTCAGCTGGTTATTTTTAAATTCAAAAGGTGTCATACAGAGTATTCAATAGAGTTTAATAGAGTTCAAAGTAGCTGCTCGTGGCAGCTTTCCTTTCTGTCATTGGACGGTGCAGGAGTATAAATTGAAATGGGAGTGTGTGTGCTTCACATGTGCCTCCCAGTTCAATTAGAAGGCTCATCACACAAGGGAAGCTTCTGTGAACGTCAGGGCCCGTGGAAGACTGTGAGTACAGCTCTTGTCTCTATGGCAGCTTAGTTAGTCACAAAAAAGCAGCTGAAACAGTTTTTCATCCTCTCGAAACCTGTTGGTTTTTATTACATGTGAGAAATGACACTGATGTCAATGCTGTAATTTTAAGTTTAAATTAAGTTTAAGTAAGTTTATGTTATTTGTTTTCATTCTGGATCTAGATTGCAGTAATCTAGAATAGATCTATGAATTTGTAATCACTGAATGTATATTATAACAGGCATTCTCAGATTTTATAGATGCAAATATGAAGTATTGCTGTGTTCCTGTTATTATGCACACTTTGAATATGATAGAAAAATAAGCAAGACTGAAAGCACAAACCTCCACTAAGGCAGCTCACTCTCTTGGGGTCAACTTCAAAGACAGGCAGATGTGAAATGTAAACGTGAGGTCGGAGGTCAAATGTGACATGACATTTGGATACAAACTGTAATGTAAGAATCCCCATCATATACCAGTTTCATTTCCTTTATTCTGCCAACGCAAACAAAGGCAACAGAATTTTAAGCATAGTCTAAGAGAAAGTTTTATCAAAGTTTTACCTTATTTGGCCTTGAAGAAGTCAGAGGTCCAAAGTAATGTGATATTTAGAATCCTCATATATCATTCACTACATACCAATACCTTATCAGTACAAACAATGACAATAAGAAATATAGTTTAAATAGATCATTATTATCACATTGAAGCAAAGGTTAGAGGTTAAATGTGACATAATATTTTAAATCTTTCTATGGTACAATAAACACCACAATTTTGTTTCTAAGTTATAAGGTTTTTAGTCAATTCTTGACTAATAAATCATTACATTGACCTTGAAGAATTGGTGGATGTAAGCCAAATTTTAATGGACTGCTGACATATCCTACTCTACACCCCTACAATGTTTTATCACAATTCATTGAAAAACCTTTCACATTTATATTAGCAGAGGTAATAATGTGATCAAAGCAGAGGGATTTATATTGTAAAGTTGTAAATAAAGCAAATATTTTCCCAGGAACAGAGTTTGTGCAAGTTTCTGAGGACTCCTGATTGCATTGCCAGCTGATGGAAAAAAATTCAGACCTGTACATCCTCATCAGAACACCAGGGAGATCATAAGTCACAAGGCAGAAATGTGTGATCATCAAGAAAAAGAGCACAAGCACAGAAGACCAGCCGGCTCCAAAGGTCCACATGTGAAGCACCACCATCAAAATCAAGGCCATCAGCGTCACAATAATAAACAAAGGTCAGATGGCAACGATAGTCATGAGTAAGTCCATCCTTTTTCTAACTGTATGTTAACAGTAATTATTTAAGCATTTCATATAGATTTTGTTTTTATTTTTACAAAATTAATCACACATTAATTAGACCTCACATTAATCATGTGAGGTCTTTTCCATTATCAGTGATGAGAAGTAACCTTTTCACCAATCACGTCATATGCTATCAGAATAGAATTTTTGTTTCTTCTTAAAATTGTCTTGGGGGAATGAATCTCTGGGGTTGGTTGGTAGTTAGGCTAACCAAGTATCAGAATTAATTTACTGTAGACACTGTGCCCTTTAACACCCATGTTTTCTTTTTGAAATAGCACTCATTCTACAGCAGAGGAGAGCATTTTGAGTGATCATCATACCAACCGTCAACATCAGTCCGAATCTCACCATTACCACCACAAGCAAAACCATCGTCATGTTTCTCTTTCACAAACTTCCTCAAGTTCCTCAAGCCATTCTTCTTCATCCTCTTCATCCTCTTCATCTTCATTGACATCCTCATCTTCCTCTTTGTCCTCCTCTTCTTCTTCCTCCTCCCCTTCCTCTTTCTCTTCCTCTTCTACAACATCTTCCTCTTCTTCTAGTCTGTCTTCTGAGAACAGCAGCAGAAGTGACACTTCAGATAGCAATCCTTTCAGGAAGCCACAGCATTCACAATCCTGGACCGATATCTCTGGAAAACACAAGTACTTTGATGAAGGAGATGATATGGCTCCTTTGATAAATAAACCAGCTAATCTAAATGAGCTGCCCAGCAAACAGAAACAAGAGAAAAGCAAGTCCTCTCGTTGTGGCCCCAAAAAGGGAACCTCAAAAAGCCCTAAGAAAATTGCAAGAAGCTTTGAAAATGATGGAAGTTTCCGCAAGGCCAAATCAATGGAGGCTCTCACCACACCCAAAGACAAAGGACATGGAAATGAGGATGAAAATGAATCGGAGAAGAGGAAAAATGAAGCCAGGAAGAATTTAATGAAAGAAAAAATGAAGTTCTCTGCTTTTCTTAATGAGATTACTCGGCAGGTGCTCAGCCCAATGAGGCTAACCACTCTTGGCGTGACAGATGCGCAACGACCCTGCAGTCCAGGGCAGGCCTCTCTTAGATCCAGGAAGGCGGACAGCAGGACTGACAAACCTAGACAGCAAAGAAGCCGGCCCACCAGTGCGGACTCAATTAGCTCCAGCAAATATTCACACTCTTCGCAGTTGTCTCAGTCTAAATCTTTCCACGGTGAAAGTCGCTATTTTGAAGAGTCACCCCATCACATGCATCATAGGCCAAAAAGCTGCACAGAATTCAGCTGTTTTAGAAGACGTCACTCATGGTCTCAATCTCCTGAGCGTCACTCCCATTCTTTTAAGCACTACCATAACCACCACAAAGGAGACCATGAGACTTCTAGTCACCATCACCATCATCATTACCATGGAAATAGCCCAAGTCCTCACCATCATCACAGAAAGGACCACAGTCCTGTTTATCCCCATGGAGATTCACATAGCCATACCTACCACAACAAAGATCACCACTCTGCATCACATCACCATTACCGTGGGCAACATCGACATAGAGAACCCTATAGCCCATCCCATCATCATAGTAATGCACACCATCACCACCATGGCAAGCAATACGGTCATGTTCATCACCATCACCATCATCATGTAGACCACAATAGCCAAGGCCATCACCAAGGAGACCATGATAGTCCAGACCATCACCATCATCACAAAGACCACCATAGTCCAGACCATCACCATCATCACAGAGACCACCATAGTCCAGACCACCCACATCATCACAGAGACCACCATAGTCCAGACCATCACCATCATCACCAAGAAGACCATAGTCCAGACCATCACCATCACCATGGAGACAACCATAGTCCAGACCATCACCATTATCACAAAGACAACCATAGTCCAGACCATCACCATCATCACAGAGACCACCATAGTCCAGACCATCCACATCATCACAGAGACCACCATAGTCCAGACCATCACCATCATCACCAAGAAGACCATAGCCAAGGTCACCACCATCACCATGGAGACAACCGTAGTCCAGACCATCACCATCATCACAAAGACCACCATAGTCCAGACCATCACCATCATCATGGGGACCATCACAAGCCAGACCATCACCATCATCACGGAGATCACCATAGCCAAGACCATCACCATCACCATGGGGGCCACCACAGACCAAACCATCACCATCACCATGGGGACCACAATAGCCCAGAACACCAACTTCATCATGGGGACCACCACAGCCCAGTGCATCAGCATCATGGAGACCACCGCAATCTGGGGCATCCCCATCATCATCATGGAGACCGCCACAGTCAAGATCATCATCACCATCATCATAGAGACCACCACTTTTCAGACCATCATCGTCATCATGGAGACCATCACAGTCCAGAGCATCACTATCGTCACCGTGACCATCGTATTTTGAACATTCACCATCAACATGACCACCACAGTCTAGATCATCATCATGATGATGTTGATAGTTCAGGCCATCATCACCATGAAGATCAACATAGGGAATCTCATCAACATCAGCATCATGGAGACCAGCACAATCCAGGCCATTGCGTACAACATGGAGACCACTACAGATCAGGTCATCACCACCATGAATCGCATCCCAACCAGCACCACTCAAGAAACAATGATTTTGACCACGATGACCACCACACTCATTTGAAGGGGCATTCTGCTGGCAGTCCACTGGCACACAGGAAGACGGAGCCTCTTTCCATTAAACCAGAGTCTTCCATGACAACAACAAGCAACCCCAGCAGCCACGAAGAGGAACGAACAAGTTTCATTGGCCCATCATTACAACAAGTATGGCATTATTATACTCACTGAAAATGTTTTCTATTATGATGTGCATACACACAAGTAACTACCAGGATCACATGGCTGCCTGTGTTTTGTGTTTTTTATTATCTGGTTATGTAATGATGTTCATCTAATTTCCGTTCATATTGATTTGGGCAACAGCTTACACGTCATGGCAGACAATAGATCTGCAAATGACGTTCACGTGTTAAAGAACAATAGATTAGTTACAGAACAATAGATTAGCTACTAAATACAAACTAATAGCAATCAATTTGACATCCTAGACGAATATTATGTGTTCATCTTTCATTTCATTTCATTTTTCACTTTAGGCCTAACAGAGTACCCGTTGAATGCTTTTTAAAAAAAAAATAATTCATGTATTTATTACTTCAACGCAGGAGAAGAAAGAGGAGCTGGGTAGAATCATGTAAGTGCAATGTTATTCATTTGGGTGTTTGGGTATTTGGATGTGTAACATAGAAAATATGGAACTGTTCATTTAAAAAGAAAAACAACGATTTAAAAATAAATGGATCAAAGCTTGACAACTCTTGCTTTTGTCTGTCTGTATTTTAGGATAATACAGGAACAAAATGAAGGTCTGCACCACAGTTTGCTGAAGACAGCTGTGAGGATGGAGTGTTTGGGAGAGGAATTCATGAGTAGCCAAAAGCTGTTGGAGGCGGAACTTCAGAGGACACGCACAGAGCTCAGCAACCTCACAGAGAGGTTTAAGAGGTGAAGAATGCCTTTTCCAGAGACTAACTGCAAATAGTGATAACTGTTATAATGTTTGCTGAGTAAGTCTGTCTCTGCCTTATTTCAGACTACATGATAACTGCTCGTCCACACAGCAGACTAATAATGTTCTGGAGCAAAAGCTTCACTCAGTGGTGAGAAAGCAAGCATGGCTGTACATCTGATGTAAGACATCCATTACTATAAACATATATGTGAGCTATTACATCTTGTTCCCCCATTTTCCTTCTGTTTCAGACTCAAAATATGGAAGAAGAACGGCAAAGATTGAACTGTCGTATTTCAGAGCTGACACAGCAGCTTGGTAATGTGAAATTTGGCAACTCTGGCGAAGTGTTCAGTGTAAGCTCTTTGGCATTCTTTCATTTCTAGGTCTGGAAAATATTAGTAACATTTAATTCTGGCATTCCTTGCAAATATCAAAGTAGCGGCTGCTAAGGTTGCAGAAAAAAAAATCTGATTGTTTAGATCAGTGTGGAAAATATCTCTAGGTGCTGCAAGTGAGCTGCAGTAATAAAATAAATTCATTTTGAAATTACTTTCTAGTCACATACAGTTAGATATTTATATAAATGTATTTCATTATATAAAAATAACTTTAAACTGGTAACAAGGGGGTGGGGGTTAGTTTGTGATATTAATAATTACTCTCACCTAAATGTACCACTCTGGTATTGAAGTTTGTGTCCCAGAGGCAAGTGGGTCACACACTGGCCTAAACACTTGTGTCTGAGTAGGATTAGCAATTTATAACCAACAGCCTGTGTAGTTTATGTTTTTTGAATACAGTTTTCAAATGCATCACTCTTTCTTGTATTTTGATTAGAGTGAGATTTATGATTCGGTAGCCCTGGAATTCTTGGTTTTTAAGCAGGCCCGCAGCACTCTTGATCTCAGGAATGGCTTATTGCTCAGGTGGCAGAGCGTCTCAGCCACTAACCAGAAGGTTGGTGGTTCGATTCCAGGCTGCTCCATTCTGCATGCCAAATATCCTTGGGCAAGATACTAACCCCATGTTGCTCTCCGATATATCCATCTGAGTGTTAGATACTTAGCGCTTAAGCTTAGAAGTGCTTGGGTGATTGGGTGAATGGATTAGCTGTATAAAGAGCTTTGAGTGCTCGGAGAGAGTAGAAAAGCGCTAGATATAAGAATCAGTCCATTTACCGTTTATGGAAAAATACCTAAATTCCCACTGAATTCAATACCCCAATAATAATTTGATATTCTAGTTGTAAGTTTGTTAAATAGATGACAAACCACATGATTTATGGTGTTTCTAGCTTGTGATTGACAAAATGCATATGTATGTGGAGTGTCGTTGGTTTCTCAGTCGGATCCATTCATCCCTTGTGATTTCTGATGTCTGTGAAGATGATATTGACCAAAATGTCAAATTTGAGGTTTCAGAGTCCACATGACATGCAGGCTATATTAGTCTTTTCATACAGTATGAAGTATATAAATATGTTTTTCCTATGTCTTAAATAGTTTAGAGGACAGCGTAGTACTCGGCATTAGTATAATTTTGTTCATACAAAACCTTTGTTTTTCTTTCAATCATATTTCATATTTATTATTTCCAAATTCCATTGAACTGATCAGTTTCTCTTCTCATTTCAGGTGACTTCTGCAATACACAAAAACAACCATCATTTTCAGTCAGATGATACCATTAATCAGGTGGTTCTCCCAATCGCTCCCCCTCCAGTTCAGTTTATGGACAACGATAATTATGGAAAGGTTAAAGCTGCTGGGCAGGAGCAACCTCTAGGGTCAGTCCCAGAGGAGGAGGAATCTGACTGGTCTGAAGTGGGAGAAGAGACCCCACGGCTTATACTGACAGGATCAAACAGGGGTCAGACCTGGAGACACCGGGAAGCAGACCTGGACAGAGACAGCGAGTCAGGAAGTGAGGAAATTCCCAGACCACACTCTCCACGCCCACTGCAAATACCTCATCTTCAGTTCACCTCCCACAGTGACAATTTACCTGCACCACAAACTAGTTCTCGCCCTTCTGGCATTAAGAATCTTTCTGATGACATTACAGGTGAGGGAAGTTACAGGTCCTCTAGTCCAAATCATGGATCTGCCATTCTTATCCGGTCAGCAAGCCTGGAGGAAATTCCTCTGGCATGCCATCACATGCAAAAAGAGCTGAGAGGCACAGAGGCCATGATGGACCTCCGCCATCGAGGGAATGAAGCTACTGAGGATTTAGATAATGAGATCATTCATCATTGGAACACAAGCAACCACAGGGTTATTGGGAGGCCAATAGATAGCAGTATGTCAAAGGCAGAAAGCAGCTTGGCCAGCCTGCAGTCAGCCGAGCGGATGCTAAACCACTTCATATGTGATTCTTACACTACAGAGGGAAGAGAGCAGGACAGGGCTGAAGTACATGGCTGGATAGGAGGGATTCCAGATGAGGTGCTGAAAGGAGAGCGAACAAAGCTGTGACAGTAACATGACTGCACTAAAATCCTAATTTAATGTAGCTGTAGTAGCAAGTTTAATGAATAAGCTCGTTTTAGTGGTTTATGGATTCAGCAACATTAATTTGATGTTTGATGTAATTTAATTTCTGAATTTGAAAAGTAGATTTTATGGATTTACTTTGATAAACTTTCCTACTGTCCAATTGGTGTATTCAATAAAAGCGATGAGTTTCTAGCTTTAAATTATTATAGCTGGCATTTGCTGAAAGTGATTGTTGGTTGATGAATACTATATTATACTATACTATATACTATATATTTTCCACTACTTGGAAAATCCTGTACAGCTTAGATAAACTGATTAATTCATTGTAAAATGTAAATGTGTATTTTTGTTGCATAGATACAAATAGAATGGTCAGCCAAAACCACTGACAGGTGGGCCTCCAAGGCTCCACCACAGAGCCCACATGAGCCAAAGGTTCCACTGCTGAAACAACAAAATAGCCACAGTTCATACTCTGACAGGTCAAATGTGGTTTTGTGGCTAAAGGAGGACATACACAATGTTAGGCAGGTGGTTTTAATGTTGTGGCTGATTACTGCAGTTCCTTTTCTTTTTTCATCATTGCAGAATTTTAAAAAGTCATCATATAAGTTATACTTATTTACATAGCTAGCTACTGTTAGATACTCTTGAATGCTATAAACAACATCAAGCACAATTTAAAACAGTTAAAAAGATTATATTGAACCTGATTTCCTTTCAGTTTATAGTACAATTTAATTATGATAGGCTTGCCTTACATGCTACTGATAATATATATATATACTTATAAATACGGTATTGCTATAGCTTTTAAAATGTGAAAATTATGTTATGTTTGCTGTTTTCCTCATATTACAATATCCTGCCAAAATAAAAGCTTGCAAATGAACAGATTTTACAGTTGTGTCTCTGTCCATGTCACATCTAACTGAAATGAAAAAAACAAACCCAAAACAAAACAGTGAGACACAGTTTCAGCTGTGAATAGAATAGAATAGAATTCAACTTTAGTGTCATTGTACATGTCACAAGTACAAGGCAACGGAATGCAGTTTGCATCCATCCAGAAAGTGCTTTAGCAATAATATAGATATATTACAGAATATAGATCTATTATAGGTATGTTACAATGTACACGGTATGAAGGTATATTATGAATATACTATAACTATAAGCATGTACAGGCTATAGCTGTAGTAATAATAATAATGGATTGGATTTATATAGCGCTTTTCATGGACCAGTACGGTAGTTATTGGTAGAGCAGAGCAAAGCAAAAAAAAAAAAAAAAGAAGTAAATGGACTGGTTCTTATATAGCACTTTTCCACTCTTCTGAGCACTCAAAGCGCTTTACACAACTTGTGCATTCACCCATTCACACAAGCACAACTGACATTCACACTCCAATGAATGCATCGGAGAGCAATTTCAGGTTAGTATCTTGCCCAAGGATATTTGGCATGCAGACTAGGGGAAGCCGGGAATCGAACCACCAACCTTCCGATCAGTAGATGACCTGCTCTACCACCTGAGCTACAGCCACCCACAGTAAAAATTCAATACTAGCATGACAGCGTGGATACTTTGTTTCTATTATCTAAGTGATGTAATCCACTGAATTGAGTTAAATAAATTATTTTTTGGAAACGAAAAAAATCTATAGATACACCTTAAACATGAAAAACGTCTGAAACTTATAGCATTGCTGTCACATCTATTTTATTTATGGCCTATATCACATTTTAAAGAAAAGCACTTTACATTCCAGGTCTCCAAAAATTCCAGTTTCAAAATACAAGAAAAGCTGAAAGGTGTGTTTTGTTGCACTGACTAATAATTGTGGAAAGCAAAAATGTCAATACTTACCCTGTATTTACTTGATCCTGGATTGATACCAAAATTAGTACAACAGTAGTGATACACTTTCAGATGCCTTTTGTGAACTGTAATAAATCATCATCTCACTGTATACATGTTCTGATTAAGAAGGTGGAGACAAATATTCATTGTAGATTTGTTTGCTTACATATAAGAGGAGTTCTGCAAAGTCAGAGCAAATGAAAGAGACCATATTGACCAGAAATATTAATGGAAAATTGGTACCAGTATGGATGAGGAGGTGAGAATGTTTGCCACCTTGGGACCATGCTACTTGGATTCAGAGTATCAGTCAGGCAGTAATGAGAGTTGGCTACTCTTCCCCTCATATATTACTACACAGAGTTGAGAGCCAGTGACTCTGGGTCCAATAGAGGACTTTGACTGTTTCTCAACCTGTAGACTTCTACATAATGGCAAATTGAAAATGGAAATAAATATTTAGACCTATTTGTCTAAATATTTTTTTAAATCTCATGTAATTTTCTTGTACTTTGTAATTTTTTCCAGTAGATGTGTCCCAAGTGTCTGCATTACACAGATAATGACTTGTGTATTAATAATACCTCCCTGTCAATTTCAATTTGGCTTGTCATCCATGTCCCTCTGTATGAGTGACAGATGCTGAGCAGACAATGGCCTGGATCCACAAACCAGTTTAATAGGATAGGTAGGTATTAGTGGTAAGACGCCCCCCTGCATCCAGGTTTACCAAATCCAGTGTGCCAAATCCACTGTGTGGCACATTGGACGGTACACAGTGGTTGCTGGAGATAACTGGACTTTTTTTCAGAATCTTTTAGGAAAAAATAAGGTAAAATTTGACCCACCAACATCAGTTTAATTGAAGATGCACCACTTGTGATGTAAAGCTCTAAAACTCAGAAGTTTCCAAGGACTTTCTGCTAACCTCTCTACTTCTTAGTTTGGTTGTTTGTTTCTCACAAAACTACTGTTTTGTGTCTGAACTGTCCTCACACTGTTTATACAGGGGTGTTTCAGTTCTGCCATCTTCATCTTTAAGCCTTTGGAGTCCTCCCTCTCATCTCTTCTCCTCTCTCACAGCCAGAGCACAGCATCGTCCCCCGCGGCCTCGTCGCTCTCCTTCCCCTACCCCCCGGTGAGACCTGGTAAGATTCCCCCGCTGCAACCATGGTGGTGATGAAGATGAAGTTCCCCTTTCAGAAAAGGGTGAAGCTAGCCCAGGGACTGTGGATCCTGTCATGGTGTGCCACGGTTGCTGGGGCCACGACCTTCACCCTGGGGTGCATCCTCAAGACGGAGCTCCGCAGGAGGGCAGAGGTACTTAAAATTTGACCTCCTAGAGTGAATACTTTCTTATACTTTTTGAATTTACCCATTGTAGGATGCCTGAAAATTACTACTGGGTAACTACTATTTGCATGAAATGTAGTATTAAGAGTATGCATAGTTACTGTAACTGTGTGTAATGGGAAGAAAGTCATTAAAATTATTGTTGTCTGCAATGATAACTATTACAAATAATGTCAAATAATAAACCACTAATAAGTGCTAATATTTCTAATCTCACATCAAGTTGTGCATCAAATATCAGGGACGCTATATTTAATTGCCTAAAGAATCTGATTATACGCTATAATACCAGGTGTGAATATTCCTGAGTACACTCAACAAATGCCTTCTGTGTTGGGTTTTAACTGTAGACACTAGATTTTCAGGGAAAATGCAAAAGGAAAAAGTCTTAGAGGATAAATGAAATCTCCGTGCTAATCGGCAATCAACACACCTGTGACCCACTTTGGATCCTGACTCATCATTTCATAAATTAGGCTTCGTCAGTCTTAATTACCCTAATCCCTACTGCTACTTAAAGCTGTCACCATAGCTTTGTATGATCAGTTTTATTGTTACACACGCTTGGAATGATTGAAAAATGCAAAGAAAATATTATCTTATTATGTAGATTACAGTAAAGGTTTAATCCCATCATCAGAGAACGTTTGACTGAACACAAGACTTTGTTGTGTTTTCAAAATGAAATTATTTTTTTAAATTTCCATTTTACCAAAATGAATCTCTGAGGATGTTAGTTTGCTTGACATATAGCTTCAGGAACTGTGCTCTACAAACATGTTCCATTGGAATCACATTGGTTTACCAAATACGTAAACCAAAGACAAACCAAAGACAAATAGTGCAGCATTCAGTAGAACCTCACTACCATATTTAAAAGGGAAGTGGCTGCAATTTCATGCAGTTGTGGTGTTTGTGTCTGTTCTGTGTGGTAGAAGTGGATAACAAACTGAGTTCTGAGTTACTAAATGTACGACAGGTATCCTTGAACGATACTTTTAAGCCCCAGCTGCTTGTGGCTCATACATTCTGGTCTAGTTCTTCATTATGACATTTAGCATCTGACAGTAATGCTGACAATATGTTTTATTTCTATATATATTTACGCACATTTACAAATTGACGTCTCTTCATAAATAAAGGTGGAATCCTTTTAAGCCTTCTAAGCCTCATCAACGCATGTTGTGATGTCAAAAATGTTAACTTTCATTTCAGGACTGTACTCTCCGCATTAGTGTCTATATATTCAAAATAGTAGGCATTGGAGAAGAACAGTCTGACTTATTAGAGGAGAAAAATTGGTTAAAAAGTTTACATATACATGCAATTATGTTTATGGCTGTGAACATAAGCTCTCTGGACATTTTATTAGACATTCACCTGACACAACTGCTTTTTGCTTTTAAGAACTGACTTAATTATTCATAGCAAAGTTTCAACATGGTGCTGGAAACATTCCTTAGAGAGCTTGGTCCATATTGACATGATAGCATCACACAGTTATTGCAGATTTTTTTGGCTGCACATCCATGACTTGAATTTTGGTGTTGCATCACTCCCAAAGGTGCCAGATTAAGATTTGGTGGCTGTGGAGACTGTTTGTGGACAGTGAACATTATCATGTTCAAGAAACCAGTTTGGGATTATCTAAGCTTTGTGACATGGAGTGTTGTCCTGTACAAGGCCACAGCCGTCAGAAGATGGGTACACTGTGAATATAAAGGGATGGACATGGTCAGGAGCATGTAAGCTTTGGGGTTTAAACCATGCTCAGTTGGTACTGAGGGGCCCAAAGTGTGCCAAGAAAATATCCCCACATCATTACAACCCCAAAACAACAAAGTAAATCATTGATACAAGGCAGAAAACGAGACTCACCCGACCAACATTTTTCTAGTCTTCTGGTGTTCAATTTTGCAGAGGCCATGCAAATTGTAGCCGCAATTTCCTGTTCTTAGCTGACAGGAGTGGTACCTGATGTGGTCTTTTGCTGCTGTAGCCCATTGCTTAAATGTGTTGTGCACTCAGAGATGCTCTTCTGCATACCCTGTTTGTAACGAGTGTTCTTTTTTCAGTCACCATTCCTTACCTATCGGATTGAGGTAGTCAGGCCTTTCTACTTAAACCTTTAGTATCACAGAGACATTTTCAGTGTGAGCTGAAGCTCACTGGCTACAAGCAATCTTCAGTCATGGTTGTGTAGAACACCCCCCCCCCCCCCCCCCCCCCCCCCAGTATATCAGCAGTTTCTGAAATACTCAGACCAGGCACCAACAGCCAAGCCACTTAACTCACCTTTCTTCTGATGCTCGATTTGAACTTGAGCAAGTCATCTTGACCATGTCTACATGCCTAAATGAACTGAGTTGTTGCCATGTGACTGGCTACTTAGGTATTTTTGTTAACAAGTAGTTGAACAGGTGTACCTCACAAAGTGGCTGGTGAGTGCGATTTTCATAGAATTTCATACTTCACTAATTTTGTTTATTTGTTCTGCATAATTATTGAAATGAATTTGAATGGTTTAATATTCCACACATTGCTGTGTGACTCACTTTCAGGTAATGGATAACCAAGACATTCATATTGTGCCGAACACCCTCATGATTGTTGGTCTCGCCTCCTTGGGCATCAACTACTTTGCATCAAAGATCTGTCAGGATGCCCTGGACGCTGGGCGATTCCCTCGCTGGAAGAACTTCTTGAAGCCCTACTTTGCCGTCTCTTGCTTCTTCACCGTGCTCATGCTGCTAGCTGTCATCATGAGCTACGCAATGAAGGGCAGTCTGGAGTCTTCTCTAAAGGCTGGCCTGAGGAATGGCATCCGCTTCTACAAGGATACAGACACACCAGGCCGCTGCTTCCAGAAGCAGAACATCGATCGTCTGCAGATGGAGTTTCAGTGTTGTGGGAACAATGACTTCAGGGATTGGTTCGAGGTCCAGTGGATCAGCAACCGCTACCTTGATTTCAGCTCTAAGGAAGTGAAAGAGTAAGGGGCTGGAGGGTAGTGGGTTTCACATTTGTGCATATTCTTAAAAAATGAAAGAGTTTGGATTGAAAAAGTGTGACTAAAGAAAACAATCATGTGGTAACAGTGTTAGTAATCCCTCATTTGTTTCTATAGCCGCATCAAGAGCAACGTGGATGGCCGTTACTTGGTAGACGGAGTCCCATTCAGTTGCTGTAACCCCAGTTCTCCACGGCCGTGCATGCAGTATCAGCTTACCAACAATTCAGCTCACTATAACTATGATTACCAAACCGAGGAGCTCAACATCTACCTCCGGGGGTGCAGAGAGGCTCTGGTCAACTACTACATGGGCCTGATGAACACAATTGGGGCTGGAGTTCTGTCAATCTTCCTCTTACAGGTAAGCCCGACCATGATTTCAGGCAGAGATTGTGGTGCCACAGCGAGCTTGTAATTTATAAAATGTGAGACATACAACACTGGGTTTTAAAGAGCTTACCCTTGTCTAACTTGCTCCCCAATCGCTCTCACTTTTGCAGGGCTCTGTGCTGGTGAGTTTGCGCCTCCTGCAGACCGCCATGGAGGCAGTGGCAGGAAAGGAAAACACTGAAATCGAGACAGAAGGGTACTTGCTAGAGAAGGGAGTGAAAGAAACCATCATGGAGTATCTCGACCCTGTGCTGAAGTTCCTCCTGCTCAAAAACCAGGTCGAAGAAGGGAGTGCTGCAGCCACAACAACTCCCACCTAAACCACATTTTACATCAAACATCACGTGTAAATAACTTGTACAAGACGGCATCTAAGGAATGATTTCAATTTTTAAAAAAGAACACAAATAACAAATTTCTGTGAATTTCACAAATTTAGGGATAGTGTTTTTGTTTTTTATTGTCAGATGACCATCCACCCATCTACTCTAATTCCCAGTCAAATTCTATCTTGGTGTCTTTATTGCCAGTAAATGTACCCATAGCAGCTATGATTAATCCAGTTTTCAGACACTTGTACTCCTTAAAATGAATAAGATGCTTAAAATAATGAGAACTTTTTTTAATTGTCTATCACTTTTATTTTGCCTGTTATTCACTGCACAAGATTAACAAATCCTTGATTGTTTGTTTACAGTCCTACAAATATATGCAATTACCAATATTGCTTTTGAAAGTGGTTTGGATTATAATTACACACTCACAAGACTTGTTTGTCTCAAACGCAATAAAGCAGTCACCCATCAATCAGAGGATAAACATTAATCGAAGAGCAAGTGTACAAAAATTATATATTTTGTGGAAGATGTAAAGCTGACTGTAGAGAGACATGAGGCACAATGCTCTGCTGCGCAACAGGATTATGACAATAATATATAAAAGATGACTTATTAAAGTTTGAGGTTACTAAATGTCTCATGGAGTGGAGTTGTTTTCTTATTTTCTTTGTGATGTAAATACAGCACGCAGAGACATTAAAATACTTCACTTGTCACCTTCCATGACAGTGGCTGTGAGATAGCACTTTCTCCTCGCCTCTCTTCTCTCACTCAGTGAAAGGAATCAGATTACAAAGGCTGATTAATCGTTGTCAGTAATGCAGTGAAAGCCATCGAGTGTGTCCTCTGTTCTGACACCTTAGCTGCCAAATCCCATTAGTTAATACCCAGCCTGCTGCCTTAGCAGTTAGACGCCTGCGTCAGGTGGCTGGCAGATGAACGGTGAACCATATGAAGGCTTTGTCTCCCTATACAAATTTGAAAAGGTGAAAAATAATAATACTGAGACTGGTAAAAGGGAAGACTGGTAAAGCTGAGAGATAATCATTCAAACACAAAGTTATATAGGCATGCCAATATGTAATGTAATGCATTTCCCTAAAACTGTACAAGGCAGTTTATTAAAAAAAAATAAATCACTTTACTGTTTACATACATGCCTTTTTTGCACATTACAAATTGCAGTATTTCCATCATGTTATTTACACCTATCAGGCATAATTGATTATCTATTCATCTTGGCAAGAGTTATTGTGTGGGATAAATTAGGGAGCAAGTGAACATTTTGTCCTCAAAGTTGATGTATTAGAAGCAGGGAAATTATGCGAATGTAAGGATTTGAGAGAGTTTGATAAGGTTTGATCAGTTCCCCGGGTCTCAATCCAGTTGAGCATCTGTGTGACGTTCAGGGCAAACAAGTTCGATCCATGAAGGCCCCATGTCGCACCTTAGAGGACTTAAAGGATCTGTTGCTAACATCTGGGTGCCAGATACCACAGCACACCTCCAGGGGTCTAGTGGAGTCCATGCCTCCATGGGTCAGCAAAAGGGTGACATGTGACAAACGCAACTTTAGGCAGGTGGTCATAATGTTATGCCTGGTCGGTGTATATTTAGAGTCACTGTTTTTAAATCTGTTGAAAAGATTCATGACTCTTTATTGTCATTATGCAAGGATAACATAATTATGGCAATACTCCCTGACATGGTGCATTAAACTTAAATAACAGGTCAATATACTGCCAAGGATATATACACATACAATTTAAGAAGGCTATAAATATGGGGAAATACAATGGGTGATATTAAACTGTGAGTAAATGCAATCCAATAAATACCACTTTGTGAGACACGGGTTGAGACTGTATCAGATCAAAGTTGATTCATGAGGACGTCTGAAGCTGTGACTGCGTGGAATCGATTGTATTACCGTGGCTGTAATCTGTTTTTCGCAGGTAAACTTAATGACAGTCAGCAGATAAGCAGAATTAATCCGCTGCCTGCTGAAGTACAGCTGCGATTACGTTTCAGTCACGTGACGGGACGACGCACTCTCTGACGTTCGCCTCATTTTCCCCGTCATTCTGAGGATCAAATATTTTTGACCCGATCTCATGTGAACGACTTCAAAGTGTACACTCTATGTCAGTCAGTGAACTTTCAAACTACCTCCAGATGGAACATGTATGGATATTCGCTTCCAATTGCCTCCGCGACTGTTTAATTTAGAAATATTTGAATTGCTGTGGTTAAAAAAATCTTCTAGCTTGGCTGTCACACCCAAGTAATGAGGAACGGGTTAGAATAATCAAGTCGTTCGGGAGTCGCACAATTTGAAACTGTTGCAACTGCTAGAAGAGCTAGTTCAGGGTAGCTGGGAAGCTGTGGTGAGGGCAATAACAGCGGGTTTTTAATTAGTTGGTGTACTTGGCCACAGTATTTACAAAATCAACAGGATCCCATCGAGAGAAGCGAGTGGACGGAAACTTACAGGAACTGGCAGGTAGGTGGACAACAGAGACATTGGAACATAGTAGTTTCATCACTTGCTATTAATAGTGGGTCACTCTGTTAAACAAAACACACACAAAGTTAGCCAATGGGCCAGATAGCTTCGGCATCTAAATTGTTTCCTACTGGCAGATAAATGAAGCGCATTAACACGTCTAAAATGATCGCAGTGACGTCCAGTGTTGGTAATATTTCCGATGCCTAGCTTATTTAGCTAGCATGGTGTTTTCAACTGCCTTTTAGATAATAGTCTACGCAATTCACTTTTTGTGTGTTGAGTTATTCTCTATAATGTCACACAAATTTCATCCCCGGCTGAGTTTGGGGCAGCCCTGTTAAAACTGAGGAGCTAGCTATTATTTTATCCACGGGCGGCGAGATGTTGCCCGTTTCAACGACGCCCGTGTTTGTTGTCTCTCTGTAACGGTATGAAGGCTGTTCTAGAAATGTTCGAAGCCACGTTAAAAACCGTAACAGTTACATGTTGGTGCTCACGGAGCACTGCAGTTGAACAGGGTGAGGTCAGCAGTCGACTGACTGGGATGTAGTGATCGTATAGGATCATTCTCGGGTTAAAAACACGAGGTGGCGCTGGGTTATGTATTGAACCCTGACTTTTGTTTTGAACAAAATATAATAGAAAGAGCACCAAATGGAATAAAGTGATAAAGATGCACCCCCTATTATTGTAGGGTCTACCTTACAATATAAAGCTCCTTGAGGCGACTGTTCTTGTGATTTGGCGCTATATAAATAAAATTGAATTGAATTCCTGCTGGTCTAGTTATCTCTGAAGAGGTTACTTAGCTGTAATGCTTTGTTTAGAGACATATTATGTGGCTATTCCCAAGCTATTACACACATGTGTAAGAATGTCAGTATAAGCAGCACACACGCCTACACCGCTTTGCTGGCATTTCCTTTTAGTATACTGTTGATGAATAACTTGAGAGTCCATTTGGGTTGGGAGTGGGACTGTAATATATTGCAGGTGTGCTGCCTCTGTTGCCACTTCTGTGTTCAACTGCGACGTGTTTGTGTTCCTCAAGTGCAGTTTACAGTATTGTTTTGATTTTCACTCCTGGTGATTGTTTTGTCTCACCCATCAGACACTTGGGTAGATTTCTAGCCATCCCTTCCCGTTGCATTGCTCCTCCCTGTAAAGAATCTTGTCGTGAGTCTGTGTTGTTACTCATCTGAATTTTTGGTGTTTTCATTTCAGGTTAGAGATGGAAGGAGATGAGTGCAGTTTTCCTCCAGATTCATCAGATGATCACTCGCTAAGAGGAAGTGTGGCTTCCTCTGCAACACTATCTCGTGGTATGATGTCAAACAGTCTCACCCAGATTATTTTATCGTGCAAAAAACCCCCAAAGTAGTTAATCTATTATTATTGTTTTTGTTATTAATCTCTTTGCTTTTTTTTAAATTATGTTTGTTCACACAGCTCAAGATGTGCTTATATACTTGTTTGGTGACAGTGCAGTACACTTAACTCTAGAAGGGCTCGGCACTGTCACCGTGCAAGAGCTGGGCCGCAACGTTCGTGAAGCTCTCCATACTCCTGAGTCTGTACAGGATGTTTTTGCCTTCTGGCTTTGCTCTCCACTGCTCGGTTAGAACCCCAACCCTCCTCCTCATATTTCTATCACTTAACTGTATTATGTGATATCACTTGATATGAGTAAAACATGCTGCTGCATAACTTTTTTCCTCACTCCCTATCTTCAGAACTGCAGTTAAAGACGAGGCATCAACCGTACAAGTTGTGTCGGCAGTGGCACGACTTGCTGTATCGCTTCACCGAGGCTTCAGAGGAAGACATTTCACAAGGTCAGAGTTTTGACTTGCGTGCGCCACCAAACACTGGACTAAAGAAAAGCTGTCAACGCAAGAAATCTAGTTTCTGTAATGAAAGCATGACTCGAACTTTGTACGGGAAAAGGGTGTTGCAGTGTACAAAGAGATGAAAGGAAAGATAATGGCTTCTGCTGCTGAGTGGTAGATTATTCTTGTAAATCCTTCCTAATAAGATAAAGTAAAGCTTTTTGCTTACGGAGTATGCCCTCTTGTTGCCATAAATCTTACAATTAAACAGCTGCAATCCTCTACAGACTGAAGAATGTTATTCTATAGTTTCTAATACACTGTAGTTACCAATGAGCTGCACGTAAACATCAGTCCAGTCTAGTAATTGGCACTCTCTGTTTGCCTTAAGCTGACTTCTGTCACCAGCCTAGTTTTCTGCCTCCAAACAAAGCATTTTTACGTGCTGACAACAGCTTGTTTCTTTTTCTGCAGCTGTTTCCTCTTTATTTCTAGCTTACTTATACGTTAATGGTGGTTGCTGGCTTACTTGAGGTAAATAATGGATAAAAGGGCTGTCAGGTTTGCTTGGATGTGATAAAAGAGAAACATGGAAAAGGAGGCATTGACATGAACTGCTTTTGTTGAACAGGAAAAGAAACAACTGAAACAGGTAGAAAATCAAAGTAAATATGGAACAAGCATTTGGAGGAAGAGAAAAACAGACGTTATATTCCACACTTTGAGAGATTATGTGATCCTTTTAGGATTACAGCAGTTCTCATGAGCTAAATCATTAGCATCCCTTAGCATGTGTTATGCAGAACAGAATAGCAAAAGTTTTTACAGTTAGTTACTGCTTGTGTTAAGTACAACACATTTTAAAAGAGTTGCAAGTGGGGTAAGAAGCACTGACTCAGTCTGCTGTTTTTTGTTTCTTTTCCTGTTTGTTTTTTTGTCCTAAAACCTCCCCCTCAGAGACGATCAGCCCACACATTTGCAGTGTGGCAGGTGCTATTAGTCTACAGTGACAGCTTTCCACTAATAAAGCATAAAAAGTATCACACAGGTATTGTATAATCCCTTAAAAGCTGTTACTTTTCCTGTGGAGTAAATTCCACCCACGGCACAGGACTGTGAGCCACAGCAGAGTGGGCTTGAGGGGACTCACATTGTCTTTCTACCCTCACTCCTCCACACTGGATGATGAGGCTGATTGTCATCCAATGTGGACTTGAATACTTCGCGAAACAGTAAAGCATGATTGTCCTCTGCCTTTTTACAGATGAACCATGTCTCCAGTACAGGCGCAGTGTGTTTTATCCGAAATCTAAAGAGCTGCAGGTATTCTTAACTCTGCTACAACTTAAACTAATCTTAGAATGGTGGAAACGGTGTTATACTCCAGGGGTAACCGAGGTCTGCATTTCATTTTTCTGAAGATTTTGTCTAATTTATTGACTTCACATGGCTTGTTAAAACTAACAGTGTTTCCTTGTGTTACAAACATAGCAGCAAATTAAAGTTGACGACTCATAATATTATGTCAAATCAAATCAAACGAAGCTAAATGAAATACAAATTTTGACTTAATTAGACAAAAACTCTTTTTCAGTTTCAAATTTAATGTGCTTACTGGGAGTTACTGTCTCACTCCGGTGCAGATACAAGAGGAGGGAGTGTTGCGACTTCTTTATGAGGAAGCCAGGAGCAACATCCTCACCGGTCGATACCCCTGCGACCCTGAGCATTGGACTAGTCTTGGAGCTTTGTCTATTGCTCTCGATGAGGGAACTAGTCTGGACAGCCAACAGTTTACTACAACTATAAGGTGAGAAGCAACTGCTCATAAATAACTACACATGATGATGCTAGGGGGAATTTGTTTATGTTTCATGTGCCTGAAAGAAAAAAGTATTGGCCGATATGTCTTAAGTCTTATATCAGTTGTGCTTCTGGGTCTGAAATTGTAGCTTTGGGGGGGTAAGTTGTGAGCTACAAGCTTAAGGAATGGTTAGATTTTGTCAGTTTCAGTCATTTATCTACAGGACAATGACAATTTGAAAGCAATTGCTTCTTCCTACTTCAGTTATATCTTCCTCTTTACATAATAGAAAAGGAAGAAATCGGTCCCCAGACCCTACTGATGTTTATTTTATGTGTTTTGTTAGTGGTCTGGCAACATTCAGTCATTGCCTTATTCACATTATGTACCCTCCACCTAAAGTAGTTAAAATAATTTTTGCTTAAGGCCTTCATAATTTAGTGGGATTCATTTTTTTAAAAACACATTTCTTAAAGCATAGATGGAAGAGAAGGAAACTGCAGAGTCAGTGAGGTTAATACATACCTGTGAAAGTGAGCCAGTTGCGTGCCATTTCAGAAAAGTAATCCTTGCTTAATCTGACTAAGTTTTTCCCAGTATTCTACTCTGTGTATGTTTACTCTTGCACTTAGAGAATGTGCTCATACACGTTCACACAGACTTTGCAGTTTATGCAAAATGAAACAGTATCTCTCTTCCATTTATTTATAAAGAAATGGTCGATCTGCCTTTCATAAATCTGTCAGACTCTGAGATGATTCCTTTCTACTGCACAGCCTAATGTAGTAGAAAAAATAAACAATGTAAAAAGCACCACCCAAACCATTTCCCACAGCCTGCATATTCCTCAATTAGGGATCTGATAGACTGAGTAGCTTTGAGTGCTTCACTACAGTCTATGACAATGTGATGCAGTCCTGTAAAAGGTACACAGATACTGTGAATAAGGTCAGTCGTCCTTTTGTTTAAGAAGCCTTTTTTTATATTAACAGTTGCCTGAACACTGCAGTGTTTTTCTAAGTACTTGTTGGTGTGCAGGTGGGATAAGGCATTTCTAATGACAACATTCATCATTGGTTTCTTCTCTGTCAGGTTGTCTAAGAGCCACTGCAAGTGAAGTACTAAAAATTGACACTGCACATACAATACAGCATTAGGTATATTATTATCAGTGTAACCTATCTACTCTTAGAAGCATCTTACAGGCACCCACAGCTACACAAAAACATGCATATTTATAGACTTTTTAAGGAAGTCTTTGCTTATGGAGTTGCAAAATCCTACTGTGTGTTTTTATCTGGTGTCTGAACTTCCTGCCTGCTGTTTCAAAGCAATTTACTGACTGATCCATAGGTTTTATACTTCGAAAGATAATCCGATGTTCTTACTGCATGAACATAAACAATAATGCTGCACCCCAACCAGTTTAAAAATGAGACGAGATACTTGCTTTGTCCTCTACATAAAACATTTTCGTTAACTGTCCAAAGTAGAACAAAATAGATTCCTATGATGGCCGATGACGAGACAAAGCCGGGCAATTCTTTGAGGCATGTTTATGGGTTATTTTAAATCTAGATGCTCTTATCAGAAGATTTCTACATAATTATATGAAATAGATTCTGTAAAGGAAGTAGTCCTCTTGCACTTAAGGAGCGTGTTTATCTAAGAATGTGAGTGGTAGCATTTAAGGAGGAAAGGTCAAAAACTAGAGCTACACTCTAGACAATTTAATTGGGAGATGAGTGCATTTTGTCCTTTGGTCTCACAAAAAGTCACAGTAAGACGCGCTGCGAAGAACATTTAAATGAGACCAACATGAAAGGAAGAAAGATTGACAGTTGGGTAAATTAGGAAAGAGGAGCAGACGAGAGAAAATACTTCACAGATCCGATGCAAACCTCTGTCCTCTGTTTTCCACAGGGAGAAGAAGCTGTCTTCTTATCTGCCTGCACATGTCACCATGGGGAGTGGAGGCTTGTTCTCTACTTTGCGAGGGAAGTCAAGCCGTCAGGTCGGGCTGGAGCAGAACCTTTTTAAGGAGTACAGTAAGATCTGCACATCTGCTGGAAGCTCTCCTGAGCCCACGCAGCTCCTACACCAGTACCTCAACACTTGTCACACGCTGCCTTATTATGGGTATGATGTAGCATAATGACACATTTTTGCATTGTAATTTTCCACAGAAGGCAAATGATTAACTTTAAATGTGAAAACAGGTGCGCTTTCTTCTTTGGGGAGATTGACAAACCAGCGCAGGGGATCCTGCAAAGGGGAAAACGTAAAGCTGTCAACATCGGGATCTGCCTGGAAGGTGTTTATGTGATGGATGTCAAAGAGAAGGTGAGCAGTGATTCACACCTTTTGTAAAACAGCAGCCACACTTGCTGTGGTTCTCACTCGGTTTCTGTTCCTGTTATGGAAATGTTTTCCCGCAGCACGTGCTGCTTGGCCTGCGCTTTAGTGAGCTCTCCTGGGACCACAGCTACCCCGAGGAGGAGGGGGATTCACACATCCTGTGGCTGGAGTTTGACGGAGATGAAGACGGCACTCCTGTCAACAAGTTGTTAAAGATCTACTCAAAACAGGTAAGAAACTTTTTCCATCCATCCATCAGGGCTGAGGCATTGTGGCAGCAGCCTTAGCAGAGAAGTCCAAACCTCCTTTGTGTTCCCCTCGCTACCTCCTTCAGCTCACCCAAGGGGAACACTGAGGCATTCCCAGGCCTTGGGGAATCTTCTTGGTAGGACATGCTCAGAATATCTCAGTTTCTAGTAGACATCCTTGTCAACTGGCTCCTTTTAATACAGTGGAGTAGCAGCTCAACTCTGAGCCCTGAACTCCTCACCCTATCTTTAAGGGAGAAGCCTACGCCCATTTGGAGAAAGCCTCTATCCACTATCCTATGTGCTCAACTACTGACGCCAGCTGTTTGAAAACTTTTTATGAAATTAAAAAAATAATATGGTGTGAATATCTCCACTTTCTTTGCTCTATTCAAGCATGTCTTATGGCTGTCAGCTGTAGTCCTCTGACGCAGTTTCAAATGAGATGTTTTCAACTTGGACAAAAGATGCAGTCACTTGTCAAGAGCACCTGCTGTTTGTGAGATTTCCAGGATTGAATGAAGCAGCTGTGCATATTTATGTTTAGATGAGTGTTACAATTGATATAGGTGCTGAAGCCTAAAAAATATCAAGTCATTTTTGTGCTTCAGGTTTATCGTCCTCATTCGGTGAACGTGGCACCAAAAAGTTGTTACCTAATAGTAAAAGCATTATTACCATAATCACCAGGCTCTAAGCCTTAGTAGGGCTGTAGGATATGGCGAAATATATCGGAAGATGGAATTAAAATGCCTGTTGTTTCATATTATACTGTTGTTTATTTTGTGCTGTCACACGCACACTGTTTACTGCAAAACAAATCAAAGAGCTCGTTCCTAAACGAGGGGCTACTTCTGTAGCATATACATAGTTGTGTTGTAAAAAGTCTGACATGGACCAGAAAACTATACTTTGCAAAATTATACCACAAAGCAGTCCCCACCACAGACTCCGACAAAACAAACCTGTTCTAGCACCTACGCAAGGATCACATGAAAGAGTATGGAGAGGGTTCACGAATGAGAAGCAAAAAAAAAAGAACTGTTAGGTGCTCAAAATAAAACGGAGTCAAGTGTTAGAACATCACAAAGATGGAAGGAGATAATTATTGCTTTTGCAGCTATTGCAACTTTTATCTGTAAAGACACGGTCCTAACTTAGAATGTCGAGAAACAGGGATTTCTAAATTGGTCAAAACACTTGACATGTCCAGCCGAAAACACTTCACACAAGTCCAGTTGCCTCATTTATATTATGAGTGTCGGGCCAAAACATTGGAGGAAATCTACAGTGTGTCATGCTAGACTGCAGCATCAAATGTATGCACAGTGCACTTCATCCGAGACCGACACACTGCAGTAAGTGTTTGCAGACGTGCTGTTTTCCTGAGGACCATGCAGGGGAAATGTTAGCCAGAGCCCTCAGGGAGGCTCTCGAGTCATGGGGACTGTGTGAGGGTCATCTAGTATGTGCCACAAAGGATGATGCCACATAAGACCCATATTTATTTTGTTTAAAGTGTTTAATAGCCTTATATCGTTTTTAATGTGCATTTGCATTTCATATATTTTGTGAGTATTTTATGTTGGGTCTTTAGTCATTTGATATTGAAAAGTGTCATGTCAAACATATGTCAAGATGTTATACATAAAAGCACAAAAATAATCACGTATGACTGAGTACTGTTCATTTTTTATTAATTAATTTAAGTGTAAAAAAGAATTTGTACTTTACGTGTGGCGATTATATAAACTATTCACTGAATTTACAGAAAATGCACTATATTGTGGTGAAGTAGTGACTTCTATTGTGATATTAGATCCCCCACCCCTCAGTCTTAGGATGTCTGGGTTCTGTAATAGGCCATTAAACAGCAGACTACAGCAGACTCAGTTATGATTTTTTTTCTTCCCCGCCTCCAACAAGGCGGAGCTCATGAGCGGCTTCATCGAGTTCTGCGTGGAGCTTAAGTCTGCGTCCGAGGGGGCAGCTGCAGCCGAGATGGACGGCGAGGTGAGTTTGTCACAGCAGCCCGGCGGACAGGAAGAAAGGAGCAAGAATGGGCGCGGCGGAAGGCGCGGGATGCTGCACAGGCAAGGCAGCGTTGTGTGCAGCCGAGTCCAATCGCTCAACACCATCAGCTACGTCGATGATGGTGAGGGCCAAACTTGTTTAACAGCACCGTTATCCTTTCTGGAGGTAGCTCCTTCTGTGCCGTTTCACAGTGTCAGAGATTTTTTTTTAGCCTTTGTTCATTTTTGTGTTTTTTGTTTTGTTTTTTTAGGAAAAGAAATCAAACGCTTGAAGCCCAAGAGAGCGGCGTCTTTCTTCGCCCGACAGGCGTCTGCAGTGTCGTACTCTGCAGTGCAAACAGAGAGTCTGGAGCAGGGTTAAAGTCGCCCATCAGATCTGACCCGATCCTCTCAGAGACCAAATCTGAACATTTTACACTGAGATTTAAAACAAAACAAAAAAAACGGAGAGACTTACTTTGAGCTTGAGACACTTATCTGCTAATATGTGAACATGTAAAGGACCAAATGACAGCGATCCAAGTGTGAGTGACAATATTTATCTTCTGAAGTTGTGTACATTAAGCGAGTACAGTAATGTGAAAAAAGATCTAGCAGCTATGCTTCCAAGGTTCAACTGAAGTGGCTGTTCCTTAAACAGCCTACTGTAAAGATCATATGATGAATAAGTGTGAGACGAGCCTTATAACAATCTTCAAACAGTGACTCCAGTCAATAACTGTTTTTGACCTTTCTGCAGCGCTCTGGAAGCGGATTTACTGCTATTATTCAAACATGTTGCACCTCAAATGAGTATAACCACTGCATTACCTCTACTCATCTTATCGGGGATTGAGCATTAAGAATATTTAAAGCTTTCGTAACTCCACTTCAGACTTTTAAGCGATACCACAAACGGCAACAGTCAGCATGACAAACACTTTTCAGGGGACTATCTAAGGGTGCATTTCCGCTATTCTGCTTTGTTCAAACTGCCAGTGCCTTGATCTCTAGAAAGGGTGAAGCCACTTCAGAAAAAGTAGAAACGTTTCGCGTCCGGCTATCCTGACCATAAACAATCCTTATGGGAGCACATTGGCTGTGTTGTGGAGGACTTTTGTAAGTACAGGAGTTTTTGACAAAGTCAATATTAAGCGATATCTGCAGCTAGTTTGAAAGAGGTGGCACGACCGACCTGCTTTAAAAAATGTGAGTTTTAAAACTTCTTGTTAAAGAAGCTGCAACTCTGTGGTCACAGTATCAAGTGTTTAAATGGATTTGCACTAATAAAAGAATCGAATTAAAGCTATAAAACTGTAGAACCTGTGTAGGAAAAAATATATTCATCTAAAGATCATCCAGCACTGCCGCACCATGCTTGTATTCAAATGTTAAATTTCAAAGCATGGACGATTAATACAAGCGATCTCTCGGCACACAGTCTAACCTGACTGTTGGACCTGATGAGCAAGAAAACTGATGCAATACTGTTCTTGTGCAACTTCTGACATGACAGAAGGTAAATTGAAAGTGTAGACATTAAAGAAACTAACTGTTGTTTTCTGCAAACACGGTCACTGTTGACATCATTGGGGGGGGAAAAGGCCTCGTTTTCAGCTTTACGACAATGCGAAGAATTTCATTACTAGATTATTAGATTTATATAGCATTAAAACAATTTCTGCTTCACTTTATCTCCAAAAGCTACCCAGTCTGTTGACACAGTTGTGACTAGAGAGCGGCTGTGTGTTCTGAACACAAAACAAGGACCAAGTTGTGGCCACACTGTTGAAAATCTTAAGTCTTTCCACCAAAGCAAGCCTGCCTGACATGCTGCAACCAAGTGTATGCTACCTTAACGCTGCAGACTCCGATTTTAGCCTCCAGCACTTGGCAGAGTCCCCCGGGTGTCACTCTGAACCCCACCCTAATGCTAACGGAGGCAGTTTCTGTCTCCACATCTCTGTAATAGCACCTTCCACTTGAACACGTGCCCTCATTGGAGATGTGGCGGCACATGCGGTCTATTCTTCCCGACTCTCCTCAGCACGCAAACGGCAGAATGTTCTTACTTTTCTATGCTTCGACTTGTGTATCAGCTGCTGTCTGTATACTAACGCCAGCAGCACAGTATGTTGTTGCGAACAAACACTATGCATGTCACGTTGTAGGATAGGCATTCCGACAGTCTACACATCATGTGATGCTGCACTTGTTAATACTAATACACTGTTTCTAAACATTTTACAGCAGGAGATTTGTTTTGTATTGTTTGTTAGCTTTTATGAGAGAACATTTTTACTTTCTTTTGGTTTGTTTTCATGTACTTGCCAGTGTTTGTATATGTGAATGAAGAAATAAGTCTCAAACACTTTACAGAAGATTAAAGTGCCTTTTTTGTTTCTACTAAGTTGGCATATAAATTACTGTTTTGGTGCATTGAAACCAGAAAATGGACAGTTGTGGTATTGCTATGGTTTAAAATGATGTATTTCCTTTATGTTATCTGATGTGAGTATATTTGAGTAACTGGATGGCGGATGTTGAACGGTGTACTGTAATTCCTCTCGGTTGTCAGCTCGGCCTTCATTAAAATTATGGGATGATGCAAAGTGGCCCCGTTTTTCTGAACATACCTGTCATCAAATATTCCTTCCTCAGTGCTGCTGCTTAAGTGTACTAAAGCCATATTTTAACCAACATGTTATTCTGCATATGATTTAATAACATAACTTCATGCAAACTTCTCATCAGTATTTCTGTGGCATTTTGTTTTACTTTAACACTTGCAGTTGTAAATGGTAAATGTAAATTTCTTAGTTGAGTGGCCATCTTAACTAGATCCATTTCAAATTGTTTGAGGAAATAAGTTCATTGTTAAATGTTTATGTTTTAATATATGGCAGGTATGATAAGAGTTGATATATATCTGTAGAAAGCTTGGTGAGTGCTCCTGTGGAAATGATTTAACATGCACCTAAAACCTCTGATTTTCTGTTTATACAAATGATTTTCAAATACCTGAACTATATCCCAGATTATTATTCCTCTATGATTTTTATGTTCATGATACAATATAGACTTTTGTCACATTTTAAATCTTATAATAAAAGTGTTTTTTTCCTCTGAGCACTCAAGGGATTAACATTTTTGTGTTTTTCTTGATTTCAACACTGTAGGATTTGCTATGATCACAGATTGCAGTATAATCAGGGCTGTATGTTAATTTTATCATACACATTTAATCCATTTTGGTGTCATCAATTAATTTTCCCTACAACCAATCTAAGCACTTTTATATGGCGTTACGTGCCAATTAGGACATGCGCAGTTGTGCGCATAACTATTACACTTACCTGAACAATTATGAGCTTTGTCTCTGTCTATACTTTGCCAAAAAAATACATTCTTACATAAAATACATAAATTTTGAAGCCTTTAGTGAATAAAAAGCTAAACAAAGAGAAACTGCTCTAATTGGCTGTTTAGATTACGTGCACTGGTGGACGACGTAACACCGGATAGGCTAGAAACCCGGAAACAACAGCGCTTCCACCTAGCTGCTTCTGTCTCAGAGAAAATATGACATTTTCTGAATATTTATCCTGAATGAGTTTGTTGTTTCCAGTTGGCAGCGAGGCTAAACACACAGCGATTACACAGGAGCTGTGTGCCGCTAGTGCTAGTGGCTGTCGTTTGTCTCCTGTCAGCTGGTTTGTCGTCGCCTTTGTTTATCGTTATTTTACTTTAAACGTTTCACAGCTGGCCGCCGTTCATTATGGACGAGGGCTCGGTGCCGGTGGCTGAAGACCCGGGAAGGAGGCGGAGGGTGCACGGCATGTTGAAGATCTACTACGGGCTGAATGAGGAAGGAAAGGCCCCGGAGCAGCCGGAGTCCCTGGATCCCTGCGACATCAATGGGCCTCATTTCGACCCGGAGCTCTATCTCAACAAGGTGCGAAACTGCTACTGTCATTGTAATCCGCTCAGTGGCTCACAAAGCTGGACTGCTTCAGAATTTTAGCGTAAGCTTGATGCCAGATAATAGAAAATGAAATGCTGAAATCGACAATACTATACACAGTGCAGATTGCAGTAATGTTACTTCCTTCATTTGTCCCAGTTGTAATGTCACTACAGGTGAAGATGTAGATGGCTGTGAATGTTAAAACACTTTTTAAAAATCTGCTTCTGTCTTTGCCAAACAGTGAGGAATGAATCAGTTTTAATGCTATATCACACTATATCTAGAAAACACAAATGACCACTGAGCATACGTACAGTAACTTTTTTATTTTAAATATCCAAATCCAGCTCAGGAGGGAGTGCTCTCTCACGGAGCTGATGGACCAGGAGACCTGTATGGTCAGGCAGATCCGCTCTTTGGACAGCGACATGCAAACCCTGGTGTATGAAAACTACAACAAGTTTATATCTGCTACAGGTGAAGGAACATCATAAACACACACACTGCTGCCCTAACGTAAGCTGACATTAAATTGTGCAAACCTGGATAGCTGAAATATCCTTCTTTCTTTCTTTCCTTCTGCCAGACACCATAAGAAAGATGAAGAATGACTTCAAGAAAATGGAAGATGAAATGGATTGTCTGTCTGCTAACATGGCTGCGATCACAGAGTTCAGCGCTCGGATCAGCGGCACTCTTCAAGACCAGCACGCGCAGATAACCAAACTCTCTGGTGAGACCTAACCTGACTGTTTGTTTGGATTAAACTTTTTAATAGGTTGATTCATATTTTATTTATTTATTTTGGGGGTCTTACCATGTTTCACTCCAGGTGTTCACACTCTGTTGAGGAAGCTGCAGTTTCTGTTTGAACTCCCCGCAAGATTGAATAAATGTTTGGAGCTGCAGGCCTACGCTCAGGCGGTGAACACCCACCGCCGTGCCCGCTGCGTACTGCAGCAGTACAGCCACCTGCCCTCCTTCAAGGGAATTCAGGATGACTGTCACGCCATCATGGACAAGCTGGCCCAGGAGCTTCGACAGAAGTTCAGGTGACAATGACTAGTTATTACAATATATAAGAAAAATAATTTTAATTAGGATAAACAGCATGTTTGACACAACTGCATAGATATTAAAATTACAAATAAATAAACACAAATTGAGTTGACTGACCAAACTTCATGGAAAAAAATCACACGTTTCATTACATTTCTGCTTCTGTCTTTTCTTCTTGTGATCATAGGGATGGTGGGTCAAGTGCCAAAGATTTATCAGAGTGTGTGGAGCTTCTGTTGCAGTTGGATGAGCCTGCAGAAGAGCTCTGTGATAAATTCCTGAGCCACGCGCGGTCTCGCCTTGAGTCAGATCTTCAGGGCCTGGAAGCAGAGATAAGGCCGTACCCGTCCACAGCCACAAAAGATGCTTCCGCGCACGGGTTGTCGTCTGCAACAGCCCCCGGATCGCCGACCGACGGCTCCCCCAAAAACAGCTCTCTGCCTTCCCCCGCATCAAATACTGACATCCTGGAATTCATTGACAGAGGCTGCAATGAGTTTGTGAGCAGCTTATGCTTGGTAATCACTTCCTATCAAGAACTGTTTATCAACCATGCTCAAAAGGGCGAGCTGGCATCCAAAAATATTCCTCAGATGGCAAATGGCAAGCTGCATGCCTTTGTGGATGATTTGGCTGCTCGATATTTCATGCTTGTCGAGCGGAGAATACAAGAGGAGAAAGGGGTTGGGGATAACTCCCTACTTGTACGTGCGCTGGACCGCTTCCACCGCAGACTCCAGGCTGTGGCCAAACTTCTGCCTGGCTCAGCTGTGCCAAACAAGGGGACGGAGATTGTGATACGGGCGGCGACGGAGCGAGTCAAGCAGTACCTTTCCGCTCTGCAGAGCTTCTACATGGACAGCTTGACAGACGTGAGGCAGGCTCTGGCAACTCCTCGTCTCTCTGTGGCTGGCACTTCTGTGGCTGGGCCAGCCTCTGGCAGAGACGCTCCAACCAGCCTACCAGAGCTGCTCTCCTCCCTGTCAGCCTCAATTCTCAATCAGATTAAGTCGGTGCTGGCATCAGTGCATCTCTTTACAGCTAAGGACATCACATTCTCTAACAAGCCGTACTTCAAGGTGAACATTTTCTGCTCCCAAACTACCTTTTATAATTTTCATTTGTTTGAACTAATGTGTGACATCATGTGTTACTGTAACCCTGCGTGTTGTCTCTACATTGTGCGAGTGATACCGGTTTGTGTGTGTCTCCCCCCCTTTTAGGGTGAATTCTGCAGCCAGGGTGTACGTGAGAGCCTGGTGGTGAGCTTTATCAAGTTTGTATGCCAGTCTTCTCGGCAGTTTTGTGAGACCGCCGGAGACAAAGGAGGTTCAACTCCCCCAGCCCTTCTGTTGCTGCTGTCTCGTCTTTGCTTGGAGTACGAAACCTCAACCATCTCCTACATACTTACTCTCACAGATGAACAGTTCCTTGTACAGGTATCACAAAACAAGGAGAACTAGCTCTCATTATGTTTTTGATCTCTTTTATCAGCCAGTCACTCTGCCAAAGGTAATGACAAGAATGTGCTTTTTGCTCTCTGTCTCAGCACCACAGTCCCGTAACACCTGTTACAACTTTATGTGCAGAAGCCAGGGAGGCAGCACAGAAACTACTCAACCATTATGTCAAGGTAGGCTTTTTATCAACAACCTTTAAAAGTCACAAAAGCGAAACAACCTTTTTATTTAGTTGCTTTATTTTTGTTTTGCTTCAGGTTCAGGGTCTGATTATTTCCCAAATGTTAAGAAAAAGCGTTGAAACCAGAGACTGGGTTAACACTATTGAGCCAAGAAATGTCCGCGCTGTCATGAAGAGAGTAGTAGAGGACACCACATCCATTGATGTGCAGGTGAGAGTTTTTGCAACTGTCCCAATGTCCTCATGCACCCATGATCCCACATGAACGGGGTGTTTTATTAACCTTCTGCATGATAGGTTGGTCTCTTGTATGAAGAGGGCGTGAGGAAAGCGCACAGCAGCGACTCCAGCAAAAGGACTTTCTCTGTCTACAGCAGCTCCAGGCAGCAAGCCCGCTATGCTGCCAGCTACACCCCAAGGTACCATAGCTCTACACACACTGCTCAGCTGGTGGCAGTTGTGGTTTTGGGGTTTTTTTTGGTTCTGTTCACACCAGGCTTGGCCAACTCCAGGCCTCGAAGGTCGGTGTCCTGCAGGTTTTAGATAACACCCTGGGTCAACACACTTGAATCAAATGATTAGTTAATTAGCAGGCCTCTGGAGAACTTCAAGACATGCTGAGGAGGTAATTTAGCTTTTAAATCAGCTGTGATGGATCAAGGACACATCTAAAACCTGCAGGACACCGGCCCTTGAGGCCTGGGTTTGGACACCACTGCGCAAAAGTAGAGTAAGTAGAGTCTAATGTGTAGAAAATGAAACAATAGAAGGGCCTTTATAAATTTGTCCAATGTTTCCCGTCAAGATTTTCAATCAGCACTTGGATGTTCTTGAACATCTGTGATTTCAAACTTCCATAGAGAACAAATACCAACTCCCAAACAGGAGTTTTCAGTGGAAAAGGTTGGAGTGTTCAAGCTCAGAGGCCGTGCATTAGGTCAAAGGTGAAAATGCATAATTCGTGTAGTTTACTTGCAACATTTACACAGTTTTGTGCTGCGAGTTTGTCTCCAAGGTCATAACGGTCTATGTCTAGAGGTATCTGAAGATAAATATTTCTGTAGAAACTAACTGACTGGTGTGTAAGCATGCAGCACATGTTCAACCTGTTTACAAGTTATGGCTCTCTGGCTTGTAACTTTGTCCTCTTAACCACAGAGCATGTGATCCAGTGTGCACTGCAAACACACCAGTGCAAGTGGACAGAATGGGATTTTCAGCAATTGACCTTAAAATAGTTAATAATAGTGCTAGCAGTGGTGCAGAGCTACCTATAAATGGGGCGAAAGCAAATTTTAAATCAGGAATGTCAAACTTGTTTATATTGTGGGCCACATGCAGCCTATTTTGACCGTAAGAGCCCCAGAAGTTTAACCAAACATTTAATCCCTAATATATCCCAATATAAGAAAAAGAAGTGTAATTTCAACACTACATCTCGGTTTTTCTACGTGATGAAGAAATGCTGCTGCAGTTAATGAAAGAAAACTGTCAGCATGACTCATTGGGCTTAAACTGTGAGAAATAAATTTGTAAAATTACAGAGAAAGATCTGGTAGCTTGTTACCATACCGTCCTATAATTATAAGGCTGAAATCTTTTTTGACTCACAGTAAAAATTACAATATACAGTGAAAAAGCAGGAATCTTTCTGTAATTCTTTGCCTATCTTACTTTACTTTTCTTAATTATTTTACTTTGCTGTGAATGGCCACAGGGAAGCTCTTTATAAGTAAGAAAAGTTTTAAAACTTCTGAAAACACAATAAAAATTCCAAAATGGATGCTTGCCTTCACATTTTTCTATGCCAGTCAGAGGGCCAGATTGGAACCTTTGTTGGGCTGATTTTGGACCATGGGCCTTATGTTTGAAACCCTGTTTTTGATTTTGATTCATTTATTTATTTTGGTAGAGTACAGAGAGTGATTTTGGAAATGTCAGCATAAAGTAATGACATTTTAATAACCACTGAGTGGTTATTAAAATATTATAAATAAAAGGCACAGATACAGTGTTACATTATCCTTGAAAGTACGATGTCAGTTGTTTCATAGGCATTTTTAATCATACTTTAACTTTTTTTATTTTATTTTTAAACACATTTACTTGAACACTTGTCTTCTGTTTACCTTCAGTGCTCCCATGGATACCAATCTGCTGAGCAACATACACAAGCTGTTCTCTGAAAGGATCGACATCTTTAGCTCAGTGGAGTTCAACAAGGTGGGTGCAGATCTGCAGATGGTCCTCATTTAACAAAATGAAAAAGGAAAAATCTTAGATTTTCACTTGCACGTCTTTCTGCTTCCTCAGGTGTCCGTGATGACGGGAATTATCAAAATCAGCTTAAAAACATTCCTGGAGTGTGTCCGCCTGCGCACTTTTGGCCGATACGGGCTGCAGCAGATCCAGGTGGACTGCCACTACCTGCAGATGTACTTGTGGCGCTTTGTTTCCGACGAGAATCTCGTGCACTTCCTGCTAGATGAGATCGTTGGAAGCGCCGCCCACCGCTGCCTGGATCCTGCACCAATGGAGCAGAGTGTTATCGAAGTTATCTGTGAAAGAGGCTAAGGCTCGAGGGATGGAAAGATTTACACCGAAATCATGAATCCAAATTTAAACACTTCTGTTCTGTTCAACACTTGCTGTTCAGTCTGTTGATCCAGATCGAACGAGTCAGGAATGATTACTTTTTCAACACTAAATCAAACAGTAGTAGCTGTTAACTGACGGCAAATTTGTGGCAGATTTAAATCGAAGTGCTTGTCATTAAAGTCCAAATGAGCCTGTACCACTTTGGTTTGATATCGTAACTGTTACAAACTAATAAAATCATCTCCATCTCCTCCTTATACAAAGATAGAGTTGAATAATCCACTGTACAAGCTGAAGCTTTTAGCACCTGTTTCACTTGAAGGATAAAATATTGACCTTGAGTACATAATATTAATGACTACAGAGAGAAGCTGTGTCCTGTGAAAATCACATGTATTAATAAATAATTTTTAAGAGTGCTTTGCTGAATAATAATTTTCTGATTATGTAATCCATGTGTGTCTACCTGCTACCTTCAGGTCGTTTGAGTCTGTTTTCTGGGCTTGTTTCCATGAAAGGAATGTTTAAATGTAGCTTGTCTGCAATAAAAGTGTATGAATGTGGGATTCGGAGGTTGTGCTGTCCCTGTTGAAATCAGCTTGTAGATATAGCACTGCGCTCTGCACTGATCTAAACTTGTGAACATGAGAGTGACTGAGGCGAATTTCACAACATTTTCTACTATCTGGAGGGTACAGCTGACTGTCGCCACCTGACGATCGCATTTGATTGGCTAAGCCTTTTTCTCCCACCCTCTTCTGATGACCGCGGAGCCTCCTGATTGGCGCGGGGAGGATTTCGTGCTGCGGTAACGTAGTGGGGGGCGTGTCCGTGTGCAGGTTGCTGGATGGACGCTCACGAGCTGCCTTGATGCAAACATCCCATTTTGCAGTAACCTGTAAGAAGCTAAACAGGACTACAGATTTGCACTCTTCGTGTTTGCGGAAAGCCTTCAGTTCGTTCACAGGTAACTGGTCCGACCCGTGTTTCACTGTCCACAGCAGAACTGCTCAGGAACTGACAGCAGCTTGACCTGAACTTTGCCTTATTTATTTATGGCACCCATGGCAACAGTCCCACGGGTGTGCAGAAATAAGCAGCAATTTAACATTTTATAAGAAAAAGGTTTTTAAATCGAACCATAATGACTTTTTGATGACTCTTAATCGTCTCGTTGACCATTTCTCTTGCTTTTTGTCAAGTTTGATTATTAGCCCACATTTAGAATTCCCTTTGAGTATTTGAATGCATCATTATTGTGGCCTCGCCATTCAGTGTGAGGGGTTTACATCAAATATAGTCTGAAAAGTATGCACCTGTAGAAGAAGTACTTGGATCTACTCTGGTAAAAGTACAAATAGAATCATTTAAAAATTACTCTACTGCAAGCGGAAGCCCTCAGCTTTAGATTTTACTGAAAGAGGAGAGATGCCTTTGAAGTCAACTTCACTTTCCTGACAGCTTTGTTACAGAAAGAGTTCAAACGCTGACAGTCTTGTTGGTACAGTCTGGTGGAAATCTCAGTTTGTCTAACCTGAGGAGGGCCTCTGTGGGTTTACAGGGTTTATTAAATCAGTTATAAGTGTATTGCAGTGCGTATGCTCTTTGAATCTCCGGTTTTAGATAATCATTACTGATTGCTGGTAGTTGGTAAAAAGTGCCCAATAAAATGGAAATACTCAAGGGAAAAAGTTCAAGCTTCAAGATCTTAATAATAATACAGTCTCTGAGGGGTTTGTGTTGTCATTCTTACAACCTTTTAACCTATTGTATATATTGTCTTCTTTTTAAACAGGAGCACAATAATGAGACCAAACAGTCAAGCACTCAAACACAAACTGTCACATGACTCAGAGAGGGAATTTGGAGGAACCCTGGGTAAGTCACAGCAGTGTGTCTTAATGTTGCGCTAGTAGACATCTTTGATTTAGTTTGATGTCACGTTGCCATGATCACAGTGCTGAGCATTGATGCAGCATGTGCCATTGCTGCACTAAACTAGAAAAACAACAGCAACTTTTCTTTCCTTTGATTCATTCATGCATTCTGAAGCTCAAGCTGCTGTCTGCAAATGCAGTGCTATCACATTACTTGCATTTCCCTGCAGCTAAATGCTGTTTTTATATACAAATTAGATAGAAGCTAAGAGGATCCTGATTTTATAAAAGGAAGAAATAAGCGGTGGTGATCATTTTAGCTGACATACAAAAGAACGTTTACACTAATGCGCTATTTATGATGCTGACACTGCCTAGAGATGTGTTGTTTTATTAAATTGAGCAGTTTGTTTGGTGGACCATAAGATTGATGCCTCAGTAAAACTAATAGGATGTAGGATGTTGCACTGTAGTAATGATCGCTGGCATCACAGCATCATCTCCGTCATTACACCTCTAATCAAGAATCAAGGCAGCCTCCTATGTCAGATTCATCATTGCTGAAGTGAAATGTGCTTGATGCTTCATGTCGTGCTTTTCCAGTTAAGCTAACTACAGATTTCACATCCGCCACTACTGATGTTTACAGTCAGCTGACTGAATTGTTTTGCTACTCTGCAGTTATTAGAGTTACCACAGTTTACCTGCATATGCATTATTAATGTGCTGCAATGCCAAATCTCCACAGATGCTGTTTCACTTCTCTACATGTTGTCTCAGCCATGCTGTCTTAACACGCACCTAACCTGTCATCATACTTTTGTCTGATTCTTTAATTGTATTCATCTTTCAGGTGCCGTGTGCATTCCCATCTTTCTTCCGTTAACGGTGCTGTTCCTGATCTGTTTGAGCCGATCTCCTGAGGCCAGTTTGTTCCAATGGCCGCCCCCCCTCCCCTCAGCTGACCAGCTGTGGGACCCGCTGGCCCCCGTGCTTCTTCTTGGGTGGTTTGCTTTGCATGCAGTCATCTATTTGATGCCATTAGGAAAGGTACGGCATGTTCATCAGCCCAATTCAATGTGAAACTTACAGTGAAATCTGCTGTGGGTTTGTGATCTAGCTTATGTGTATACTGAAGCTGTAAACATAGCTTTATAACATGCTGTGTGTAATAATTAATACTAATAAATCAGAAGATAATTATTGTCTGTTAAGTTCCAGTCGGTGTGATCATCCTCTTGGTTAAATGACTGTACTCTGCAATTAGAGTTCTTTCAGAGCTACACGCCTCAACACTTCTCCTTTGCTACATACTGAGAAGTTTATAAAATACAGCGACCTGTATAATACAGTTCATCTGTGGCTATAGGCGCTCTCTGCCTATAGAGTCTAGCATTTTTACAGAGGAACTTTCTAAGCTGCACAATTATGAAGAAATGAGAAATGAGAAAGAATGGGTTGAATTATTGACCTTATGACACTGTAATAGGTATGCAGCATATGATTTGTGTTGTATTCTGCTTATTGCCTGCAGGTGTCTGAGGGGCTGGTGCTCAGAGATGGAACACGCCTCAAGTATCCCATAAATGGTATCGTTGAGCAGGGCGCGATATAACTACAAGCATTTCTGTTTAGGACAGAATCTGTGCGCCTTCAAGAAACAGATTTAAATATTAAACCTAAGTGTGAAATAATTTGTAATCCTGCTGCACTATCTGCAATGTTTCACAGCTATTCTTTAGTATTATACATGTTTTGACTGCAAATGTGTTGTTCACAGTTGTGTTGCTGACTGTAGTATATTTGAAAAAAAAAGAAAAGAAAATCTAAAATCCACAGGTCTGATCTAAAAGTTGAAGTTACATAATACTCAGCTCTTCCAACTTTTACCTTTTTCTCCATGCAAGCCTCTGTCAGCCTGCTTATCTCGCTCCTCCAGGCGACAACATTTTGTGTTGTTTGTTTCCCTCCCTCAGGTTTTCATGGCCTGTGCATCAGCGGTGTGTTCCTGATGTTGTTACTGGGGCTCGGGGCTCCTCTGGGGTATCTGTTTGAGCTGCTGTTGCCTTTGGCAGTATGTGCAATAGCAGTGTCGTTCCTGTTCTCCATCTACCTCTACATCCGCTCCTTCTGGGCTCCTTCCCATGCGCTTGCTTTGGGGGGAAACACAGGTGAGATGTTGAGGATCATTAATAAAGGTTGAATCCATGCTAAAACACGGTTTGAACCCGGCAGCTGGCAGCATTCAGTGCGTCCACAGGCTTGTTGTATTGTTTGCTGGAGGATTTGGGTGTTCCTGTGGGTAATTATCTAACTGCCACGCTCAACAGGAGCTTGTAGGCATTATGCATGAGGCAAACTGTTAAGTGAGATAGCGCTCCTGTACTTGCTACTCTGCTACCTTTATGTCAGCATGTAATTATAGCATTTGATTTTTGTGATTTTCTCTTTGATATGATTTAGGAAACCCGCTCTATGACTTCTTCATCGGGCGGGAGCTAAACCCCCGGATTGGAGATTTTGACCTGAAATATTTCTGCGAGCTCAGACCGGGTCTGATTGGCTGGGTGAGTTTACCCAGAGTAGCAAACTACTTGGCTCACCTTAACACTGTTCAAAGATTTATAAATACAGTACTCTATAAGAGACACATTTGAAAACTGTCTCTAATGAGATAACAAGGTCCTTTTAAGTTAGTCGTCATCCATTCATTCTCTTCCACTTATCCAAGTGGCTCCACTATCCTATCCCTATAGGCAAGGTACACCCTGGACAGGTCACCACTATGTCTCAGGGTTAACACAAAGAGACAAACAACCGTTCACACTCGCATCACACCAGAATCACCAGTTAAGCTAACCCCATTAACTGCATGTCTTTGGACTGTGGGGGGAAGTCAGAGTACTCGGACAGAATCGACACAGCCGCAGAGAGAGCATTCAGACTCTGCACAGAAAGACCCGGCCAGATAATAGAGTCTTACCCGGATGTATTTGTAAGTGTGCAAAACACCTTCAGATTCACGTTGCATTAAATAACATTGATGGTCATTTCTGTCCAAGAGCCCAACATAACCAACAGGTGGCGGTATTGCTCTCCTCTGAGCTTCCATAATAATTTGCAGTCTGTGAGTTTGACACAGTCACAATCAAAAGCTTTTCTCCCTGCTGACCTGACACAGTAAGACATTTGCTGGAGGACTGGGGTGCGCGCAGCTATCCGTGTCTGAGTCATCAGACTAAATTAGACTAAATGTGCTGTAGAACCTCAAACAAGATCCCTAAAATGACCACGAGGTTCTCAGTGTCATCGCCGGTCACAAAAACGACAGCACCGAGACTGCAGAAGGTTGAAGCGTCTCGGTAAAGCACTGATGCGAGCAGCCGTTTTCCTTTGGTATTTACAGTGTACAAAGGAAAAACCTTTGCACATGTGAATGTTTTAAAGCCATGTGCGTGGGAGAGCCCAGAAAAAGCCTCCACCAACTGGCTACAGACACTGTGTGGGATATTTTCATTTCCTGTTCAACGTCCAAACTACTTTCTTTTAACGTTCAGCATTTCACAGTTGTTGATAAAGTCTCAAATATTAAAGCACAATGGGCTTTCTTAATAATTTAATGGATTCCTTGGACTTTGGTATAATGGTGCCAAATATTGCTTCTTAGATCTAAATCAGCTTCATATTTAATAACTCAGTTTGAGTTATGGAAGTGTTTATAGCTCGAGTGTGAAATATTTATTTTGTTTCTGCATTCTCGTGTATCATCAAGTCGGAAAAATGTACACGATGTATGGATTTCTTTTCCCACTAGGAACATAAATGACAACAGTCTGGGGAATGAATGCAGCTGCAGAATATCCTTCACTCAGAAAGCATTTGGAGTGTGATAATGCATTTATTAATCATTTATTCGATTAGTCCAAATGGCAGACAATTGATTGGCGTGCACGCTGTAATTATTTGCACATTTTTTTGTTCTCTAGACTTTGCACTCCAGCTCATTCCATTTGACATAAAATGATGGATCACAGCGCCTAGTCTGGGCTTTCATTCGAGCACTGAAAAGATACGGTTAAACGTGTCGCCCTGAATCACAAATAGTTCAAATGTAAATTGGACATTTACGCAAAAGACCTCACATGTGACCCAGAGTTGACTGCAAGCTGTCATTCAGATTGAGGTGGTTCAGAGGAGGTGAAGAAGATATCAAGGACTTGTTTGACGACATGACCGGTTTGCCAAAGTTAGATTCATTCTTAATTTTCACTCAAGAAAACTGGAACAAGACCTGCAAATGATCTCATGGATGGATAAGGCTAAGACTTGACTTTTAATGAAGTCTATACTGTTTCATGTTATGTTAGATTAAATGTACCTAAATACAGAGTAGGTTTTTACTGTATGTTTATAATCAATTCATCACAGGAGGAATTTTCTTATTTAGAAAGACAGAAAATGGGACATGTGTCTTATATTTCACGCACAAATGAAAGACTCGATTAAGTGAGACATTATTTGGCAGATTATTAATCCTAAAAACAGTGGCTCTGTAGTGTAGTGGTTAATTTGCCTAACACATGAAAGAGCCCCTGTTTGAGTTTGGGAGGAGATGAAAATCCCTGGGAGGGTAGCATCAGGTAGGGCATCATCTGTAAAAATCGCATATGTGGATCCATCCACACGAGAATAAGTGACCAGCCAAAAGAAGCTTTTTATTTATTGCAAAATAAATAGTAGAATAATGACAGCATCCATTTATTTTAGTTGGCAATCTCATGATCACAGAAGGAATTTGTCTGCCCGTGCAAATGAACACACGCAGCCCCACTTGTGTTCATCATTATTCACGACCCCCTCAGGTGGTCATTAACCTCGGCATGCTGATGAAGGAGGTGGAGCTCCGAGGATCCCCCTCCCTTGCCATGATTCTGGTCAACAGTTTCCAGCTGCTGTACGTGGCGGACGCTCTGTGGAATGAGGTGAGAGTCACACTTTTTTTTTTTTTTTACTTTATTTGATCACTGCTTTTATTTAATGTCTGCTTCATTTTGCTGTAACAGGAGGCTGTCCTGACCACCATGGACATTGTACACGATGGTTTTGGTTTCATGCTGGTCTTTGGTGATCTGGCCTGGGTTCCATTCACGTACGGCCTGCAGGCAGCCTTCCTGGTTGTGCACCCCCAGACCCTAAGTTCACTCAAGGCTGCAGCCATAATAGCACTGAATGGTAATCGCTTGTCAGCTCTTTTCTGCTGTTCTGCTGAAAAGTGGCTGAAAATGAATAATGAACCTTTTTTTTGGTTTGTTTTTTGGGGGTTTTTTGCTGTCAGGTATTGGATATTACATTTTCAGACAATCCAACTCACAGAAGAATCAGTTCAGGCGGGACCCCACTCATCCAAGTGTCACTAGTCAGTTTGTTTCCCTCCGTTTTTATCTTTATCTTTTAATGCATTCAGATAAAGTCTTTTTTTTTTTTTATTGATTTCCTCCTCACATCAAAGTGGGGAGGGAGACAGAGAGTTGGTAAATCTTATTCAGAAATATCGGTGCGTTTTACGACTCCCTACAGGACTGGAGACCATTGCCACAGCAACAGGGAAGCGGCTGCTGGTGTCCGGCTGGTGGGGTCTCGTTCGTCATCCCAATTACCTTGGGGACCTCCTCATGGCCCTTGCCTGGTCCCTTCCGTGTGGTAAGACATCTTAAAAGCCCTCTGCCCTTTTTTTTTTTTTTTGCTAGAAAAGAAGGCCACGCTGACATAACAGTTTTTTTTAGCATATGTGGGTGAAGTCATGGATAAGAGATTAATGTCAGGCTGAGTAATAATCATCTTCAGCCTTGTTTATTATTAGTATGGATAATGATGGCTGGTTGTGTTAATGATCCACTGTGAAATCCAGGTTCTTTTTTTTCTCGGAAACTTTACTTGTATGCATGTACGAAAGTTTTGACCTCCTCATTATGAATGTCACTAATCCCTGGATTAGTGACATTCATAGCAAAGTAACTCATAGCAAAAGTCATAATCTTTCATTTTTATTGTCATTATACCTCAAATTGGTCGTTTTAAGAAAATCTTTACGTTTGTATTTAGCTGCAAGGACCCCAACCCCAAATGCATTTATTGATAATGAAGCAGCAAGCTGCGGTATGAGGAAGCCTTTATCGGATCAGGGGTGACTCGTGAGCCTGGCATATACAACTGATCGCTTTAAGAAAGACTGACCAACAGAAGAAACAGGAGAGGGAGAATGAATGGGTGTGTCGCTGCCGCACAAGTAGAGATTTACAGATCTATGGCCAGTAGGGGAGTGTTTGCGGCGTGCTCCAACTCCTTTGAGTTTATCTACCTTTATAATATGATTGGAAAGATGTGTTTTTGGTATTTAAATAGCGTTTTGTATGGGGTGCTGATCCAAGGATTTTCAAATATTTTAAACTTAACCATGAAAACCTGGCCAAGTCCAACACCAGGAGCAAATAATTGCCAGTAAGTCCAAGCTCTCACTGCAAAATGAGGGCCAAATGGATCATAGCAATGGGTCAGATACCCCACACTCCTGAAGCACATACACATGAGGGTTACAGTTAGACCCCTTCTTCAAGTCCACAAAGAACATGACTGGTTGTGCAAACTCCCACACACCCTTGTTGTGGAAGTTTTCCATTTAAAGCCTGCAGACGAGCGGTAGCTAACATTCTTTAATCAAAGCACACAAAGAACAGACAACCAAGCTTGATGGAGCCCCTGCATGTCCGCGGGACAGACGGTCAGCAGAGTTCTCCCTGAGTCTAACATGGCTCTCCAGGAACAAAAGGCAGTACACAGCTGTTTCACACCTTAAGGTTCACACTCCCTTGCTACCTCCCAGAGTCCTCGAAGAGACAAAAGACTCTTCCTGTGGAGTTCCTGTTTCCCCCAAGATCCTTACTACACCCCCTACCATTTGTCTTAAGACATGTTAAAATCCAGTGGCACCAAGGCATTACAATAAAATAATGTGATTAATACATAAGTAAAAGAACTTCCTATACACCCTCAAACATGCTCAGCAGGATAAAGAAGCAGTCCAGTATTCCACAACCAGGACGAAAACTAGATTTTACTACATACACTACATACAACTTCTTTAACTGAGCTTCAGGAGGACCAATGTGGACAAACTTCTTCTCTAGTACATCTAGTAGCTTAATATTTCCAGCGAGGCTTAAAAGTGTGATCCTTGTGTAATTGGTCCTGGAGGACATCAAGAGCCTTAAGATGCTTCTAGAGAATCTGATCCACCCCAGGGGCTCTGTGACCAAGGAGCTGTTAAACTACCTCAGTGACCTCACCCCCAGTGATGGGTTGGTCATCCCCCTCACTTCTTCTCTTCCTCTGGGTTTGATAATAAGATTGAGGGGGTCCTCAGTGGAAGTATTCCGTCCACTGCTTGATTATATTAAGTTGAGGTCAGCTGCTTTCCCATTCTGTCACACGACAGTATCCCTGAATCGTTTCAAGGCTGTCCAAAAGTCTTGTTTCTTGCTCTCACCCAGTCCTCCCTGACCTTCCTTCAGCTACTAACAGGGCTGAACTCTTTGCTGGCAGAACAGACACCAGCCACTTTGCAGCTGCAGATTCGTGCAGCATGTTCCTCTTTTTAACCCAACCTTCCTTTGAGTGCTTCAGAAGTTGTGCTGGAGGTTGGGATGAAAATCTCACTCACAGACTGGGGGCTCTGCAAAATGGTCCTCACTGTACATTTGGGTACACGACACCTGTCCAGGACCCTGCTTACGAACACCCTTCTTCTTGAACATGGTGTTTGTTTTTGACAAACTGTACTTAGCACAGAAGTCCAACAGATAAACATCACTCTGGTTCAGATCAGGCAGGCCATTCATCCTGATCAATCCCCACCTGGTCTCACCTGTTCTGTCACAAAGTGGGATGGACTCAAGCGCAGACAAGGCAGCTAGAATACAGTTCCGTTTATTACTATACAACACCAGGTGCAAATATATACAAGTGAGAGGGCGGGGGGAATCCAGGGCACAGGGAAATCCGGGAAAGGAGCTGTTCACACACGAGGGACTTCACAAAAAACACAGCACACCAGCAAGCCTGCACACCAAGGGTTCCAGGGAAACAGAATTCCTGTTTACAGACAACAAGTGATTAATCCAAAGGGTCAGCGATACGAAAAGGCAACAAGAGACTAGTACTCCGGAGCTTACTACCAAGGTTACTCAGTAGTCCAGCGACGAGATGCTTCCAGCCACTGCCTTAAGTAGTGGATGAGTTTAGGCGATGAGCCACAGGTGTGTGATTAACCTCAGGTGCGAGGGCCAGGGGCGGGAGCCCGCAATAAGCTCTGCCCCGGCGAGACACGGCAAGCGTGAGAGAGGTAGATGTAAACAAGAAACATATGTAGCCAACCTGAGTCAGCCAGGCAGATACGGGGACCATGACATGTTCGGTGCCCACGGTGGAGTCTTAATGGCAGGGGTACCCTGAACTGTTGCTCAGCACTTAAGGAACAAACAGCAGTTAAGACCTGTTTTACCCCTCCTCACCGAGCCACTATTGTTTTTCTTTTTTCTTTTTTTTTTTGCATTGTGGTAAATACCGGATGGAAAACAGCCTCAATCTAACTAAGCATTTAATGCCACATTTTGTGTGCTCTCAGTACAGTTTGATGTGGTTTTGGTTATATAAGGTATTAATGGCCTTGTGCACTGTGATATTTTTTTTCAGACTACCTCCATGTCCTTATGAAATATTTGCATTACATTTGCAACTGGTGTGCTTCCAACAAAGGCAGCAGGAAACTGTTCTCTTTGTTCTTCTGTAAATTGCCCTGTTCTCTCAAAAACCCACTTCCTGAAATAGTGACTGTCAGACTTTTGTATAGCTGACACTCTCATTGGTATTCAACATTATGTGACTCATTTGTCTCTCTGCTTTTGTAATTGAGACGCATTCTTTAGTTTCTGCTTTTTATCCTTTTTTATCGCTGTAGCACAAACTGCAAAAATATGCACTCCAAAAAAAAAGTGATGACAGATGAAAGCTGCCCTAACAAACGAGCTCAGTGGTCCCCTGTAAACCTGGACTGAGGAAGCGCTGACTAAAGGGACAAGGGGTACTGCTCTGATTACTGTGATGACTCAACACTGAATATTAAGAGCTTAATTAGACTGGTATTCACTGCAGGGCTTTTGTACAGTAAAGACTGAATAGAAAGTAAACTGCTATTTGCAGAGGAGGATGTACACTTGATTGCAGCTTGTTTTATACAAATCACAAATGCTGATGTCAGTAGCAAAAGAAGGTACTAGTTTTTTTTCACCATTCATTACTGAATCATATAATACTGTCTTGTGTTTTTTGTCATATGTGCCTCTTTATTTATAGGATTCTCATATCTTCTGCCTTATTTCTACGTCATATACTTCACCGTTTTACTGATTCACCGAGAGGCCCGTGATGAAAGACAGTGTAGAGCCAAATACGGGCTGGCTTGGGACACATACTGCCGACGTGTGCCTTACAGGATTTTCCCTTATATATACTAAGAAGAAAAGAAGATGTGGAAGAGAGGGATCTGAACTGCCGTACAACTTATTGAACACAAACCTAGCAATAATTTCATGTAAATCTATTTTCAGTGAAACAAAGATGACTAGCGTCTGCGCTCCACATCTCTTTGGAAAAACAAATATGACTTAAATACTGATTGGACGGCAGAAACAAATCCATAAATATCAGTGCCTTTGTTCAAAGAATGTCTGCGTAAAAGCGTTTTTTACAGTGTCTTGTTTTGTTGTTGTTGTTGTTGTTTTTTAAAATGTGGTGCCACAGTAAACTACATTGGAAATAAACAACTACAAAACACCAAGTATTCGAAAGTGCTATTGAAATAAAATAATTATATTATAATATGAAGATAAAACGTGATGATGTTTTACATCGTTGCATTATGTATGCAGAAGTCAAGCCCATTCTTTTGTGAAAATGTGACTCATACACTCAGTGGACACATCCCTTTAGTGGGTTTCCACCACATCCCAAAGGTTCTGTATTGGCCTGAGTTTGGTAATTGTGAAGGCTGTTCAAGCACGGTGAACTCATTGCCACATTCAAGAAACCAGTATGACCTGATCTTAGCTCTGTGACGTTGCAGCATAGAAGTAGCCTTCAGAAGATTGGTCCACTGCGGTCATAAAGGGATGGACATGGTCGGCAACAATACCCAGGGAGGCTGTGTGCTATGAACCCCCCCACCAGAGTGGATCCACATTGTTTCACACCAAATTCAGATGCTACAATCCAAGTGTAGCAGCAGAAATCCAGACTCATCAGACAAGACAACATTTCTCCAATGTTTTTGCAATCTTCTGTTCACCTTTGTTCAGCCTGTGTAAACTGTAGCCTGTTTCCTGTTCTCAACTCAGCGGAGAGGTGCTCGGTCTGCTCTTCTGCTGCTGTAGTCCATTTGCATCAATCTGGCCCTTCTTCTCAGACTTTCCTCCACATTTTCTTCCAGAGAACTGCCGCTCGCTGGAGATTTTCTGACCGTTGTTTGCAAACCACGGAGATGGTTGTGTGGGGGAAATCAAAGCATATCAGTGGTTTCTAAAATACTCAGACCAGCCCATCTGGCACCAACAACCTTTCTTCGCCATTCTGATGCTCAGTTTGAATTTCACTAGCTCTTCTTAATCATGTCTAAATGCACTTAATTGGGGCCAAGTGATTGGTTGATGAGATATTTGTATTGATGCGCAGTTGTAGAGGTGTACCTAATGAAGTGGCCAGGGAGTGTAATTTTTAGTAGTAAAACCACAGCAGCTATTAGGAGCCACTTGCTATGAACATGTCTGTTTTTAGCTAGCTAACCTTTTAGAACCTGTTATCATCTTGTTCAAATGGATTCTCTTTCCAGGCTTCCAAGCTACAATAGCAGATGTTTGCCAAGCCTCTAGGCTTTTTAAACATTTGTTAGGCTTCATCTCTGAGCTCGCTCTGTTTCAAATTATTCTAAAGGAACAAGTACACGGCAGATATTAGTACCAGTAAATGCAATCAGAAGCTGCTGAAATGGCCTCTGTCAGCACTAAAGCAATAATTACTTCTTCTTGAGGTTTTGCATTAGAGTAGCTTCTTTTGCTGTGGAGGTGACAGGTGGCCACATTATTGCTGAACTGATGCATCACTTTGAGAAGAGGTTTTTTTGTTTAGGCAATCTCAAAATCTTTTATGACTGTGCGATGATCAGCAGTTTGGTTTTTATGGCGCTTCAATGCTTGAGCTTGTTTGTTGCCCTTTTTAAAAACAGATTGAGACGTCTATTCTATTAGGCTACGATGCAGATTCGTCTAAAAATAATGTTTGTATTATATTTGACCTATTCCATTATAAATCACCCTGCATTTACACTAGCAAATGATGTTTTTCTCACATGCAGTGAGGCGTGTGCGTACAAATGACAGAGCACTCTGCTGATGCACACCTTCGTTTTTCACCTTTTAAACCCATTTACAGTACTGTTGGCCTCTGGCCTCGCCTACACAAGCTATTTTGTGTTGTTTTTCAAATGCTAAGTGCTAATTAGGAACGGGCTTCTATACTGTGAATGCGTGTCTACATGGTGGCTAGACTCATGCTGAATTATTACATAAGCTTCTTAGCTTTTTATAGGATATGCGAATATTTGTGTGCATGTGCAGCATGTACTGTGCCTGTTGTTTTTGTTCTTTTTAAAATTTTATTACATATTTTGTTCATATGGTAATTATAAGGCTGGATTACACCACAGATACCTGTGCATGTGACACAAAATAATAACAAAATATAACTTCAAAAAGTAACTGTAGTCAACCGCAAAAAGTGTTCATACATAAACCAACGAAATGACAAATCTCACCTGGAATGTAAACTCTAGCTTTGAAGTCAGTAAGTTCAGGTGTGGCTATTACACCAAGCCGCTTCTTATTAATATATATCAGTAATAAATATGGCTGACACCTAATATAGTGGCTTATAAATTCAGATTCAGAACATTAAAAACCAGCCAAATATCTTTTATTTCCTTTTTTTTGTTGTTGTTGCAGTAGTTAGCCACACAATAAATGACAAAAGGTAATTAAACTACTTTAATCACTTAATATATGTCAGCTAGGTCTGTCACACAGGCACAGAGAGGCAAATAGTTGGTGTGTGCAGACAAATTGGCATCTTCCATGCAAACTGTGGGTGACTCCAGCAATCTGCTAATCTGATAATAACCACAGGGACCACCACAAGGTGCAGAACAGATTTCCCCTAGCGACTGCCAGCTGTCTCCAGCAACTGCTCCCCATCCTTTTGGGAAATACACTTTTTGTCCCCAGTGACCGGTCGTTGCCAAGGGGTTGCTGACCATTTTCTAGGTCAGTGTGACTGAGGACTACCAGCAAACTACTGCAATTAGCTAAATCCTAAATCCCACCTGTTTTAACTTCTGGTCAACACCATTTTGTATAATATAGTTGTTTATGGTCATTCAACCTGGAGTTCGAATGTAAATGCAATGTTTGTATTTAGCCAAGACTACTAGATATTAATGACACACCTCCATCTTTTATATACACTCTATTGTTCCAAGCATTATGTAATACAATACGATGTCTACTTTGCAAGTCATCATCACACTTGTGACTGACAAGTCTCTATACAAAATGAGTAATTAGCCCTTAGATTAGGTGTTCAGTTTTAATAAGAACTAAATGCTTAACTCTTTAAATCAGGACGTCACAAACCATCTCATGGCATTATTATATTACATTGTATCAGCTCATGATTTCTTTGACATGATGCCGTGCAAACACACTGCCATCTTTAATGAATATAATGACAACTGACATATGTGGGTAAAGACTTTGTCATTCTTCACTTCCCGTAGCGCCAAATTATTCTGTAAATGCTTGTCACTTTGATTCTGTATAATCTGTGAAAAGTTGCTTTCCCTGTGTATTAATTAAATGCTATATAGATATTTCAGGTGTTAAACTACACTATCAGCATTGCAGTAGTCATCAGGATTAAAATTAGACTGCCATTCTCATTACCAAAAGGAAAAAAAAACTCTCAGCCTGAGGGCTTCATCCATTTAAAATATTCAATTTGATCTGAAAATTGAAAATTAAAATTAGATATGAGCAGACGTGGCTGATTAAAAAGTCTGTTACAAGCGAGTAATACTCTGTTTATAAAGCGGCCTTAAACGTGACCCGGGAACTTTCAGACTCGTCTTAAAGCAGTCTCACATAACAGTGAAGAGGGGAAGACAACAGCAGCCAAGTCATGACTTTCTAAGGCCAGTTACTGAAAATGAAGTTAGTAGTTAGTTTGATGAAATTTATTTATATAAGTGAGACAGCAGCTGACAGAGTGAGTCACGCTCGTGTCTCTGTCTGGACAGACGATGCACAGTCCAAATAAAAACATAAGTGTGAACAGGTTTGACACATCCTTGGAAACAAAAAGAGACTGCTAAGACAGCACATCTGCTCCTTCCACAAACTTAGGACTTCAGAAAAAAATGCAAAAACATCATGCTAATTTTGTAATACATCCATGATATGCAGTGACAAATCTGGTTGATTGATTTTCATAAATTTCATGGGGGCTTATGTCAGGAAGGGCATCCGGTGTGAAAATCCTCCAAACCAAACATGCGGAGGTACCCGCTGTGGTAACCCCTTGTGTCTAAGGGAGCAGCTGGAAGTAGCTTACGTTTTCATTTGTTGTTTTGAGTTTTCAAACATATAAAAAGGTCTCACTGCATGCGCAGAGTGTTTATGATGAATGTCAAACCAAAATCATTTTGCATTTTACAGGAATCCGAGTGTGCATTCAAAAAAGGGACAGTCAGTAACTACATATTTTTTATTCTTCTCCTTTTTTCTTTAATTTTTCTTAAATTAACCCCCACCCCCCTTAAATTTGGTGTGCACCCCTTCACCATACCTATCGTTTCCTTATGCATGCATGCCTATAGAGCCAGAATAACATGCACCAAGCTTGAATTGTATAATAATGAATGTGCACAATATGTATGTGTGTGTTTGTGCATGCACCTCCGAGCGCGCGCGTGCTTGCCAATCGTGCATGCCAATCCTGACGTTTTCAAGCCCATCAGTTGTTAGCCAGTTTCCATGGTAACGCCTGGCTGAGAGGTGCACAGACGTAGGAGAGAGGGGAAAGGAGTTGAGACAATTATGGTGGTGGAGGGTGCTGAAAAAAGGAAGAGCCCGAGATGATGAGTGTGAAACAGTGTGAATCGTGGGATGAGAGGGAACGAGAAACAGATGCATGTGCTGTGAGTGAGCGGGTTCAGTGTGTGTGTGAATGTTGTATATATGCGCGCGTGTCAGTGTCTGTGTCTTGGTGTAAGCAAGTGTCATAACTGCTTATATGAAAGTGATATGTATGTAGTGGATGTAATAAATATAAATGCACTGGGCAGTGAAGCAGTGCTGCCAGGCATGTGCACCAACTTCTATTGGATTTTTCTGTGTTTTCAGCTTCAGAGTGAGTCAACAGGAATTTCTAATACAGTTTAGTTTCCATGGTGACAGCGGAGAATGATCTGTCCTCTTCAAACAGAGGGGAAAACGCCAACTTGAAGCCTTGTTGTTTCTCTGTTTTCTGTCTGAATCATTATTTAAACAAGTGATAACCTGGCAAACCTTTCAGACTCTACAAATGAGCCCCAGAGCCAGTTTAGACCCACACTCAGTGTTTTAGGTTGTGTGTCTTTTTTCTCTCCCCCTCTCTCTCTGAGGAATCACAACTTGTGAATTTTAAATGTTATATAGCTACAGTGACATTTTCAGAAGTGATGATGTCTCTCTGTGGAGACGAACTCTGTCAGCTTCATTTTATTATGTAATCTAATAGGCATCCAGAGCTCTATAATTTGAAATGTTAGTATTCTGAAGGTGCAGACGTTAATGAAAGGCTTTAATCCTCTCTCTGCTGCCCTCCAGTAGAAGCTTTTTCCACATCAGTATTGGTATTTAGTTATTCTGGTGCCTTTAGAGAGGTTGGCTGAATGTCTCTGGAACCACTTCTAAATGCAGCTGTTTTTCAACAGCTTCTCAATGAGGCAGTTCGTCTCCTATCCCTCAGTCTAATGCACCACTCAGTGTCCCCATCATCCTTCAGTTTTATTTTTTCTCTTCTAGCACATCTTCGGAAGAAACATCGCATTTCTGTGACAACTCTTCACAGATGGACAAATAAATTCTGACCCTCAACAGGCAGGAAATGATCGACATAGAAATGGACATTTTGGCATCGTTGTTTTATTAGAATACGGCATGGCACGGCTGTACATCATAGTGTAGCCTAATATCTATATATATAAAGTCATCCACCAAATTTACTGTAGCGTACGTTGATGAGAAATGTATAAAAGACAGATACAAATAATTATACTCAAATACAGTTTTCTAAAAGGCTTTGTTCACAGCAACTACATGACATTCAACCAAGCTGTATGTCTCCTCCCCCCTTTTTTTCCTCCTCGTGTTCCTGTGCTTTAGAAGCGATTGTCCAGACTCTACACGCTCACACTGTAGTTTTGAGGTCTCAGTGTCCTGTGATTACTTTTGACATTATTTGGAACAGCATACACCGTCTTGTCTTCAGACACACTGACAGCCTACTGAAATTGCTTCAGTGCTTGCGATTCAGATCACACAGGCAGTTTGATTTGCTCTGCGTGCCTTGATTTCAGACTTAGATAAGGCTTTGTTTATATTTATGTATGTGTATGTCCTGAACATCTACAGTGCAGCTACATTAACGACACGGGTTATTAATGGTTATAAAACATGTTTTTTTCTCCTTTAAGACTAATATATGATATATTTTTTGAAGAAATTAGGCTTCCTGTAATGTAGAGCATACTGTATGTCAGTCAATGAAGGTGATTTTAGAACTGTAAGTACGTTCTGGACACTTCATGGATTTATATTAATTATTATTAATTTCTGCTTTTCTTCCACAACCTTCCTCCCCTCATCCCAAAAAGTCACGGCAGATGGCCGCCCCTCCCTACACCTGGTTCTGCTGGAGGTTTCTTCCTGTTAAAAGGGAGTTTTTCCTTTTCACCGTCACCAAAGCGCTTGCTCACTGAGGGTCATATGATTGCTGGGATTTTCACTGTTTTCTTTTTACTATTGAAGGGTCTTTACCTTCCACCTATAAAGCACCTTGAGGCCACTGTTGTTGTGATTTTGAGCTATATAAATAAAACTGAATTGAATTGAATATTAGGAATTAAAGTCATCCTTTCCAAATTGCCAACACATTTTGTGAAAATTAACAAACCACAATTCAGCTGATGTGAGTATTCCAGTTGTAGCAAAGGCTTGGTACATTTCGTTCCCCCCAGTGTTTCAGCTTGACAAATGTGCATGGGGCTAATGTTTTATGAATCTGATAAACACAGTGCTGTTGCCGGAAAAAGTGCTGATGCAAAAATGTTTCTTTCTATAAGAAATATTGCATTTATTCCTGTTTTGAGGGACATTTGCTAAAACTACAGTGAAAAATATAGGCTTGTGGCTAAGTAATACAGGCAGGGCAAGAAAGCGTGAAATGCTGATGTACACAAACATTTGTATTGAATTTGCTGAGCTTAGCAAAACAGCCTCAAGCACTGGTATACAGTGCAGTGTGGGCGTTTTCTAAGGAAAACATAGTTTTCATTAGAAATAAATTTCATATATTGCTAACACACACTGGAAAATTATACTGTTACTTTTATCACTGATCGAATGATCAGGGAGTTTTTACTTCCCACTGTTGCCAAGTGCTTGCTCATAGGGGGTCGTTTGATTGTTGGGGTTTTGTTTCTATTATTGTAGGGTCTTTACTTTGTAATATAAATGTGACTTCTTGTGATTTTGTGCTATCAAAATAAAATGTAATTAAATTTATTTAAACAGATCTACTATTTAATTATTGGATAAATGTCATGACAGTTTGTCAATTTTTGCTGTGAATCCTTCTACGTAACAAGAACTTCAGTAGGCTGCAGCAGCTGAGACCATTATTTTAAGTGGGCATTCCTTGACAGTAAGACGTGGTTAGTCAGGGCTGGGGGCAAGGTAACTGATTACAGCCAGCCATGTCTAGCAGCTGAGAAATGCCCACCCGTGTTCTCCGGAGACTCCTTACCTCATTTTTTCCTATCTGAGCCCACAGTTTGTCTATCAAACACCACCATTTAGTACACCTGGAGTTGGTGTATGGCAAATATCACAGCTTGTTCTCAGGCCCCCAGAGTTTCTGTTTTCCTACTGATATCACACATCTGAACCATCACTTATCTGCAAACAGATCCATCTAATGAACACATGGCGGCAAAGGCCAGCCGAGGAAAGGCTTTACTGTTTATAAATCTTGGTCATCAGCAAGATTGTGTGTCTCTTACGTCTGTTGCCTTTGCAGCTGTATGTTTGTCGATGTATTGCGATGCTGTCGTTGCACTCCTTAAACAGCTGAAACACTGTCATAGAGTCGTTATTGTCTCATCTGCCACTTTTGTCCCACTCACTGTTACAAACACTGAATAACACTGGATCGATATGTCTCATGACTCAATTTACATTGCTAGATTACTGTTATTAATTGCTTTTTTGTACATGAGATGACTATGCTATGCTATTCTACCTCGAATCAGAGAAGAGTTGCTGTGCTAAGATGGCTATAGTATAAATGCAGATGAATAAGAGTAAACATCACTGGAAAGAGGAATAAGGTGCTTCCTGCACACTAAAAAACACAACAAAACTAAAGTTTTTTTCTTTTTTCTTTTTTTTGAGGAAAAACAATATTGTGCCAAAGAAAGTAGAATTAAAGATAAGGTTTGAGAGCACAAAATACTGCAACTACTTTCTAGTCTCATCATTTTTCTTTTGACCTTGATTTTATATTTGGCACAATGATTTTCAGCGGTAACATTTTGGCATGTTTGAGCTGAACGCTCTTTGGAAAGCATGAACCTAGCATATAGCGTAAAATATGCCCTCTGGACACACCTATTTTGAATGCACAACACAAGCATTGACCCTTAAAGTCAAACTTATTTAAGTCAACCCTGGATAATTCCTTGCTTTTTTCTCATTTCATTTTATTTTCGTTTTACCAATGTCTGATTTGACTTTGCATTTGGCAGAGACTGGCATCAGGCAAATCTTTATCCTCTGTCCTGGTTAAAGGTGTCTGTGCAGACTCCAGCTCATGCCAGGTTCGTTAAACCTCTTACACTGCTAACCCATTTCCTGCAACACGATCAGAGTAACGGTTTGATGTCAGAGTTTCCATATGCAAAACAATCCTGCTTTTAGTACATTGTCAAAGTCAAAGAATACAGACATAATTTTTCATTTTCCAGTCCCCAAGTGTTTGGAGATTCACAGTGAGTTGAGCGACTGGATTATTAAGAGCAGCGTGGGGAAAATCCAGCCCTTCAGAAATATTGTTAAATTGTATAATGGGTCAAAGGCAACACAAACACCTGCGTTTCAGTCCTTCAAGATTTCATCCGGTTGTCCGACGGCAGTATCGGGTGTACAATGATACAATCGAAAAGAGGCTTTTTCGAAAAAATTCACATTCACTCAAATTGTTCTTCGTGCTTAGTCCAAGGTTAGACTTCCAAAGCCCAAAGCCAGAAAGGTCAGAATACATGGAGAAAGTAAAGGTTTGTGTCTCCGTTTGTTCTCCAATTTTTCTTTTACAGTTATTTTATTTCTTCATCTCTCCTGTTTGTTAGAAGCTCACCAAGGCGTAGACCATACTACAAGAAATAGTGTAGGATGATAAATTAAAATTAATTTTACAAATTTATGAATCGTAACACACGTCTAAGGATTCCTTGAAGTGTCATTATGAAATGAGAAACATTGTAAATCTCCCACTTACCTGTAGAGATAATAGAAAAATGAGAGAAGATAAAAGCCCAGCTTACACCAGGACTCTTTCTGACAGTAGTTGAGAATGTCGGCGTTCATCACGCTGACAGGATCATACATGACCTCTGAGCCATCAGCGGGCCGATGAAAAAACCTGAAAAAAGCAGGAGGTTTGGCTCACTCACCCATCAGACCAACACAAACTAGTTACACATCTGCTGTGGGACCATACCTCCACAGATGGTAGAAGAGCAGCGGGATATTTAGGCCAAGTGTGACCCACTCTCCAGCACACATGAACATCAGGCAGAAGAGACCGTGGATGGAGTACTCTGGTACCACCAACTAATAAGAAATATAAGAAGGACGGAAACTGAAATGATTAAGTGATAACACTCCAACAACTCTTTAGAAAACACTGATGTGATAGAATTACAGTGTACAAGACCACACTGCAGGGCAAACACTTTCACACGGAAGGTGTTGCTGTTAGTCAGGGCTAGCTGCTGTTACGGGTGCAAATATATGTTCACTTGCATGTGGACTCTTTTTTATACATTAGTAGAAGGTGATGTAAGTTGCTGACCTTTTTTTCTTGTGATGTAAAGTCTAGCGTTTGGTTGTTAAAATACTATTTGGGAAAATCTGAGATGGGGTTAAGACTCAAGATGGCAACAGGATAGCAACAAAGATGATAAAACTACATTTACTGTGAAAGGACAAAAACTTTTGGGGGGCAACTTGAGGGCAGCAGAAACAAGCTCTGAACACTTACTTATCAACATTTTAGTGTTTCATGCTGGGCAGGGAGTGTGTTACCACTTTTCAGAACTTTTCTCTGAAAATAGCTGCCTGTAGCAGCCAAAAGCAGTGCAATGAGAGCACTGAGAATGAACCGACGCTGTAATGTCTAGGCTAAATGAGGCCAGCTTGCAAGCACCAGAAAGTTCCTTAAGTGGCCACTTGAAAGTTGTTCTACAAGTCAGTGAGTAACCATATAATCCTACGTTAAAGAGCTTTCTTGTTCCAAAAAAGAGTTTTGGTTGCTATAACTAATATACCCCTACAAAATGACTACAGGAGGTGAATTTTTCTTTATTTGGCTTTTCACCTTAAATCTTTTAAGCTTTCACCTGCGCTAATTCAGATGTCAGACTCGGGCTTCAGTGTGCGGGAACATTTTAATAGAACTGTTTTACAGATAATGCTGTGGCTTTGTACTTCAGTTTTGGTGAGTGAAATTCTAGTATTTCATATTTGTTAGAAGGTTTGTGTATCTGTGTTTCTCATTTTAACTCATACAGTCTGTGGATGTGCCTTGCTAACCGTGCTAACAAGCTAGCATGGTTAGCCCCACCAGTAACCCCTAGTAGGCTTCTTGGTAGTGATGTGCGATACCACTGATTTCCTTTCCGATCCGATACAAAGTAATATTCAGGGTGGTATCGACGATACTGATCCGATACCGATACTTTGTACAAAAACTTATTTTATTTATTGTAGCTCAAATTATAGCGTCATAATGATTACAGGACATCAGAGTACTTGTTTCCAACAATGCTTAGTTTTAATATTACTCTTATTTCTCTTTCTGGGTCGCAAAAAAACTTTTAACATATTTTCAGGTGAGAATGTAGCTGTGTAAACTTCAAATATCTGAGCCCATCGACACATTGTTTTCAAACCCCTGCGGTCTTTCGCTACTCGGGTTAAACATGATATATAAGTCACTTAGATAACTTAAAAATGTTATTGTTTGGCTTTTTCAGTGTTTTATTTGTTTGTGAGTAAATCAGTTTGGCTGAGATTAAAGTTATTAGATTAGATTAAATAAAATGTAACTTTATTAATCCCTCAGGAGGGTTCCTCGGGGTTTTCACACAGCTGAATAAACGTCAAACAGAAAACTGATTAAACAGAAGTGTGAGACGGTCGAGAGTTTACGCCAGTGCCCGGTTATATTTTAGATAGCAAGGAGCAGACGGCAGTTTCACTCCACCGAGGGAGCTCGTGCCGTACTACCTGGCTTTCTTTAGACCGCGAAGGCCGGGCCCTCAGGTGGAAGCAGCCTCTGAATTTGGACACCCCCACTGTTTCCGGACATTTAACGTATTTTATCCGATAAATAAACACTGTAAAATGTATTTATTCCCCCAATAGCCTTTGTCTCCCTAGTGTGGCCACAACACCTCACGTTTTTGCCACATGTATCGCAAACCACGTCTCAGTTTTTGTGGAGGTAAAATAGGTTCGCACATGACTCCAATTACGCTCAGCCATTGTTGTGAGTGCGCACGCCAAGGGGCTGCAAGACAGACAGCCTATTTCGCAAATGACTATGAAAGGCGGAAGAGGAAGTAGTTCCTTTGAGTGTAGACAATCCGAATGTTAGAGTTTCTTTCCACTGTGTTCCTGTTAATGATAAACTACAAATTTACCCTAAATTACTAAAATATCGATATTTTAATGTGAGAATCGATTCTAGAACATAAATGATTGGTATCGGAGGAATTGATATTTCAGGATCGATCCGCACATCACTACTTCTTGGTTGTGGGGTGACCTGCCTGCAGCATTCAGGGTAGTTTTGCCAGTGTCTTCTTTTAGTGTTTTACTGCTAAAGACCTGTTTCTTGCAAATTTTATTATAACATTTTTATCTTTAAGATTCTTAGCTTAACACCAAGTTTTGTTTTAACTTTTAATTATGTTCATTTCAATTTATTCTTTACACATTATCGCTTTTATAAAGTCTTGCATGGTCTATTTTAAGTGATTAATAGTTTAATTTTTATAAAAATCTATTGTTTGTTTATTCTGTTTTTGGGAAGTACTTTGTAGTGCTATACAAATGAACCTTATTTAATGTGAACTTAATGTAATAAGAACTATCACATCACATACACGTAGCAATTTGATCTCGATGCTAGTTCAAAAATATGGCTGCAAAATAACAACTTACATTTCTTTGACTGACATCATAACCCTTAGCTGGCTCCATCAATCATTACAATCTGTTTCAATATTATTTGAATATTTTTAGTGGAACCAATTTCAGCAGTGATTGGTTGGAGCAAATATCACTAATACATATGTAGTCTAATTACCACGCTAGATTAAACCTGTGTAGCAGTTAAGGGTAATTGAAATTATATTTCCACTGCAGCAATAAGAGTTCCTTTTCAATAACATGGTGGTATTGTAATTATGCATCAGTGGCATTTTATTTTCTTGCACTGAGCAGCTATATAAAGAAAAACGTAAAAAAAACCCGAGAAAATGGTAACAATTTGAACCCAGGGCAAACCTTCTCAGAAAATGCTCTTTACTACATTAGCATATAGACCCTAATACTACAATTAGTAGTAGTAGTAGTATTAAATTAAACTCTTGTAATTTTATATATTTTTATTTATTTATCCATTAACTTTGAATCAAAAAAACCCAATGGCACTGGCCATCTTCAAGCACAAGCATGTTTAAAATGGCCTCCACAGTGTGTGATCTTTCACGGACACAAAGTTCTTTTTCTGAAAGCCTTGAAATAAAAAGCTGACAACATCTGGGCTGTATCAGTGCTCTCCATCACTGTGTGCCTGTAAAGAGGTAATGGCGTGTTGTGGGGACGGGCTACATGTGAAATGAATCAGTGTGTGTCATGGTCCTCACAATGAAAAAAGACAAACGGTCATGGCTCTGTGAAGCCCCTCTGCTTTAGTCATCCACCACCAGCAGATGAAAAACAGCTATTACTCACCCTGCGAAGCAGGTTGCAGATCCTTTCAATGTTGAGAATCCTTTCTCTCTGTGGAGAGGATATAAAGAAAGTCCGGTCAACAATATTACTGTCAATGCCTAACAGAAATAGCTGTCTCATAGCAGAAACAATAGACGATCATAGACTGGAGTGAATATTTATTATTATTATTTTGGAGGATTTTTTAAACTGGACAGATATTAAATATAGTGATAAAATCTAAAAACTGGACCTGATGGCTAGTTTTATGTTAGCATTCCTGCTTAAATATCAGTATTATGGGTATAGTGATACTGTAATATGCAGCTGTATATTACATTAGATCACCAGGCCAACAATAGTACCATGGAAAAATACACTTACCAACTGATAGTAATTAATTAACTACCTTCTTTTTTAAAAAACTAAAACTCCCGAGTTTGTTTTCATCATACGTCTAAAATACATATTTTTACACTTTGGTGCAGTTTTATCATAGATCTGTTTTTTAAATTTTTATTTAAGTTAGTTTCCAGAGTGAGTTTGCTCATTTCACTTTAGTTTCTATTGTTTAATAATTTTAAGTTTAATACAGTTTTTCGGTTCTTTTTTTTAGCCGCAGCTTTTTGTTGTTATACATGTGGTGTCTGTCAGAAGTTCAACACAATACGATACAAAACAGTATTACAATATTAAAATACACAGACCCACACACACAGTTGCGTAGACATCCCTGTTCTAATAAACACACACACGCAAGTACTTCTTCATTCTGGTATTGTTGGTTAATTTGACCAAAATGATACATTCATATGGATTTTTTTAGTGTATTTTAGTTTTATTTATTTATTTATTTTTGTTTTTTAGGCCAGTCTTTTATTTTTATTTATAATAACCTTGGTTTGGTGCAGACAGGACTTTTCATTTGGCTGTGGACTATAAGGCCATAACCATGATCTGGGCACATACAACAGGTACAACTTTTGCATGAAATATGAGTTAAATATAGGTTTTATTAATGACACTAGTGACAGTCCTGATCTAGAGCCTTAATGAATGTCATTAATCATACCTGTGCCCACCTATGGCAGAAATCAGACTTGTTCTTTTTTATGAAATTTGAGAAACACAAACTGTATATTATACTTGAATAAATTCATTTTCAGTTAATAATAATAATAAAATACTTACAATGGTGTTGATTTGTTTTTCATTTATGTGGCTGAAACCTATTTGAGAAGTAAATCTCATATTGCAGGGAAAAAACCCTGTGCGCACATCTCCCACCTTATCTTGTAAAGCTATCAGCTCAGAGTCTCTGAGCCATTATAGAAAGCTCAATTATCAGTTTTAAAATTAAAGCCATCCGTCTTTGAGTACATGAGCCTGACATCAGATATTCGGCTCATGCAGATGTTTTCTTTGGTTGTCCATTGATTAGTCAGCAAGGCAAATTAGATGTTTTGCTCTACTTCATTTGCCCCGTTTATCCGTTTCCATCAACAGAAAGTTATTGCTTTATTGTGTAACCATAATGTCTATAGTCAGATAATTATCACAGGGCTGTTAATTTGCTTGGCTTCATTTATTTTGTTAAATATAATACATCAAGTGGATAAGCATGTCTAGTCATTCTGACATATTGAGGCATCTATCTTGGCTACCAACCGGTGATATCGGCTTAGTGTAGCTGGAGCAACATCCAGCTTTTATGAGTCTGTGGACATAAATTAAAACTGGTGACCTGAAAGGGAAAAGTGGATTTTGCCCTGAATTAGACACAGGCACTCTACCTTCACTGTTGTTAGTATGCTCAGTGTAATTTCCTGCCTTCTTTCTTTCTTTCGTTCTTTCTTTCTAGTCCTTCCTCCACAGTGCTGTTATTTAAGGAGCGAAAGTGCCAGCCTAGCTTCTGTGCATCATATGGTTTATTGTTGTCGGTGTAAATCATTGCGCTGCTCAGATTTTACAGCTCGTAGCCTCCCCGAGGTGGCCCTATTTGTGTCAGGTCATCCAATTTGCTCTGAATATTTAATAGTTCCAATAAAGAAACATGACTGAGGATGTTAATCAAAGGCAGCGGAGACATTTCACAATATACACAATATACAGAAGAGATAAAGGAGCAACAATTACAGGGCAAAGAGTGCTGTAGTTAGATTGGTAATCTAATTAAGCCGTTATTATCAGAGACGCAAATGAGTGATCTCCCTGACAATCTGCCTCATAACTTTTCTAGAGCTACTGGCATAAAAGGAGGCCTGAAAAGGAATAAATTTTACCACTATGATGTGTTTAATTTTGTTGTTTTAACGGGGGAAGTAGCCATAGAAGGGCTCTTTATGGATGGGGTGGTTCTCCCTCTGAGTGTTACTGTGATTAAAGGCTTTACGCAGAAACCTGATTCAAAAACAGATGTCTAGCTTCTTCCGCTCTGTCTTTCTATCATTTCTTTCTCTCTCTTCCCGACAAATATTGACTGCTTTTGTCCTTTTTTGTACACAACCGCACTCTAGTGAACATGTGTTGCTCTCAGCTAACCACAAATATAATTGCTGTTTATCTTCCATGGCTGTTGCCTTCGCTTGTCTTCTGTTTGTGCAGCTTATTGATTTTGGGGAGAGACCGGCAGTGTCGCGTCCTGCCAGATCCAGTTATTTCTGAACACATTTGAAACGGTGACATCAGACAGCGTGTTTAGGTTGTCACCAGTCCTACAGAGTGGCCTCAATACTTATCTCACTGCTGTGAAACCAGAAAAGTTCTAATGGGGATTGTTTGTCAGACAGCTCTCCATCGTTGTCCCGAGGAAAGTAAAAGATCCACTGTGGCTTTTGTGCTCCATTGTATTTGACTGCATTATAATTTACAGGTGTTGCAGTTATTGTGTCCACCCCCTTGTAGCTGGCATTCCTTCACACTCCTACAGTCTGCTTTCACAGTTTCCTCTCCCACTCCTCATCACTCTCACTTTGCAGTTCAGATGCAGGTTCACATGATTGCTAGAACATTAGCTATCCTGTGAAAACGATAATCACAGCTGCTGTTAACTTGCTAAGCGAATAATAGCTCGAACTACTGACTCATGATAATGTTATTTCATCTTCAGAAGAAAACTTATACATACTGTAAGCAAACAGCTCTGCAACATGAGAGGATAAATAGTTGTGCTAACTTTCAATCAGCAATTATTTATCTGTCACTTTGGATCGAGTGAATGCGTTTGTTCTCGTTACGGTAAGGTGAAAACTCCAAATTGCACTCCTATTGTGGCGACACTACAGTATCTCATTGTCTAAAAAGCAACTTCATTTGCATGAATCTCTGTAACTGATTAAGCCAACGAGCCGTGGTCTTTGTAGGAGGCTGATTGCTTCAATCTGCATACAAATGAGCATTCAGGGAAACACTGCCTGGGTGTTACTGTAGCAATCACCTGGAAGCTTGGATTAGTGTTTTCAAAGTAGGGCAAATATTTGATTTAGAAATATTAATGAATAAGGCTAAATGTAGCCGAATTAAATATATGAAAGCTTTCGCTCCAAAAACCCCAAACTCTCATTTACATAACATGATGATTTCATTTTTTTTGGTGATTGCAGGCTTGGAAAAAAGCGTTTGCTGTGTTTATTTATGAAATGAACGTGAAACTTTGTGAACTGTGCTCGGAAAATATGCAGCATAGGCAATATTTGGGGGGCAAAACCTTAAATGTATAGTCTCCTTGAAAGTACAAAGAAGGGATTTCTCTGTGTGCACATGAAGGTTTGATCATTCTTGCAAGAAGTGAAACAGCAGGGTTCTTACCGCTCTGGTGGGATTGCTCTGATCGATGGGGTTTTTGAAGTCTGTGCGAAGCTCATCAAACGCAATGATCTGAAAAAAATAATAAAATAAAATAATAATATTGGACACGTGAGCTTGTTTTTGTTTCACCACCACTACGCTGCAACTGTAATGCAAATGTAGCTGTTGTCTTCTCGCCACTCGTAAATTTGGTTCGGCTGAGTCGGCTGAACACTGTTGCGATCCCTACATCCACAGCTGCAGCTGCTTTCAGATCACTTTGAGTACATATGGTGAGTTAGTGGCATATGTAAATGCAGACATTTGCTATTGCCCTTTATGCTGTTAGGAAGGTCATGTTATGTTGACATCATGTGTGATTATGTAGTAGTGCTTGTGCTAAAGGATTTTTGATTGAAATTTGTCCCTGAATAAGAACAGCTTGGATGGTTAATTCACCCCATACAGCTTTGCATTATCCAATTCCTGTAAAAAAAAAACGATGAAAAGCTGCAGGAGTAGATAAATGCATTGCACTAAGAAATTACATAAGGGTTGATTCTTACGTTGAGACCAGTAATTAAGTTCACATTGGAAGATTAATATTAAGACACAAATGCCAGGAGTCGTCCAAGAAGTGCTTGAGAAATTTAAAATGCAAGAAGCTCTTTGACTGAGCATTTTTTAGCTGGGTTGATATTTAAGAGCATTGCGGTACATTTCTGGTACATACACTGTCTTGAGTGTCTCTCTGCATATTGAAATATAATATACTGAGGGCACTTGTTCAGATACACCAATACACTCTAACTGCCTCCAGTGAGGCGAGTATAAGTGACAATTATTCTCACTAGCTCCCTGATTAATAGCTCTATAAAAACACGAATAATTCGGAGTGTAAAGGCCACCTGCTGTGCTTATCATCGGCTCAGGTTTTAAAGAGCTAAGCTTCCCTTTGACGGCTCATTGAAAAGCCATAACAAGCAGACATCATTTGCAGAAAAGTGAACATCAGCAGTGACTGATGGCACGAAGGGGAGAGCACCTTCCACATACTGTACGAGCCTATATGGCTCGCCCTCGTCTTCGTTCACAATTAGCTCTGTTGTAAACAGATGCAGTTTCCATGGCGACATGATGAGCCCCTCAGTGGGCACCATGGTTACTATACCAGTGAACCGAGGTTCTGATTGGTCGACGGCCACATACAGTTGGGGTGCTGTGCCCGTGGGTGGAAGCAGACTGGGGGAAGGGGTGAACAAAATCATAGGTTGATAAGCGTTTCGGTCACATGCTCGAGAGCCGAGCCAGACGCAGGCTTCTCGCTGTCTCTTTCACACACAGACACACTCACTGAGTCATATGTAGTCTCACCCACTTAGTCAATTGGTACGTTAGTCATTTCAAGTCCTATATTCATAATGATGCGTTTTTGTGCTTCGCCGTGTTCCTGCCTCCACGGAGGGAATGTTAAAGGTGAGAGATCAAAGCTGCGGTGTTTGTTGAGTCTGTGTAACAGGCAAACCGAGTGCACTGGTCTCCAGCGATAGCTGTGCAAATTCCACTGAAAATGCCTGCGGGCAGACAGATTCACAACAGTCTGGTGGTGAGATTTATGATCACTGTGTTTTGCTGACTGTCTGTACTCATTATCTGGAGTTTGCTGAAGCCCGAACGCCTTACGTGGAAATGTTTATCATCAGTTCTCTGGGATCATAAGTTGCTTTTATGTGGAGGGATGAAGCCAGCAGGAATCTGTGTTTTTTGTCAAAGTGTCATCGGGTGGCTCTTAGGAGATCATTTGAAGTGTCTGATAAGTACAATTACACCTTTAATGCATATCATTATCTCTAGAGGGGCTGAAGTGTGTATGTTATGTTGCCAGCAGCTCTGTACACCTGTGTGTAGGCGGCCGCGCTAGTCTGCCTGTGTGGGATGCTACAGTGAGGATGCTGCAGGCCCTACGTGTGTCAGTCTTAGTTCTGGTGTGTTCACCGTGCCACTCACCTGCCATATGACAAAGAAGATGAGAGCTGCACACAGTACCAAGGTGAGCATGTAGCAGAAGGCCGCAAAGGTGAACGCCATGGCTGCACCAGCCAGCCTGACAAGGACACGGGTGAAGGGAGAGAAAGGAAACTGGTTCCCTGCTCTCTGCCTCTCTCTGGCTACTGGTCACTCCCCCTCCTCCTTTTACTGTGGTAGAGGCTATTGTTGGTTTCCCCCTTTGATGCAAGCTGAGTCTATATTGTCCAGGTGGGTAAAGCACTCAGTTTTAGAAACAATCAATAATCAGCTGACGTCGCAGCTCCACTGCTTACTTGCTTTCTGTCTTTGTCTCTTCTTGTAAATCTGACAGCAGGACAGCTCCTTCCTTGCTTTGATCTAGGAAGCACTTGTGTGTCTGTTCACAGCCACAGTAGTCTGCCGCTGGCCCAGTGCTCCTCTTTTCAGTCTCTGACAGGGAAAATGTCTGTCTCCTCCTTGTCCTTCCTGCAGTTTCTCTTTAGAGAAAGCCTACACATCATGGTTTTTTTTTTCTTTTTTGTTTTTACTGACGAACCACCAAGAGTCTGACTGACACGCCGACAACAGAAGCACAGGTTACTAGTCGATACTAAGAGCAGTAAAAACAGCGAGAATTATTGTCCCAGTCGGTTATGGCTTTTTGTAGTTTTTGTAGTTTGTTGTATGGCTTTCTGTTCATCTGTTGCTTCGGGATCCAGAACAATTAATGACGCATATATTTCCATATCATAGTTAACAGGTTTACATCTGTGAGTTATTATTTACAGAGTCTTTACTTATAATGATGGCTAAACTGCTGAGTAATTATTTACATCCTAGCTGAGATTCAAGGTATTGCTTTGCATGTTACACAGTTATATTCTGACAAAGCAAATCACAACTTGCCACTGCTGATTTCACAAAGTGAGAAGGGTGAATCACTGAGGCAGCAGATATTCTAATTGAATCGAAAGATTAGTTAGCACTTCAAGAGGGCTTAAAGATGCGACATCACGATACATTATTGATAGTTTCAGTTAGCATGGATCGACATCTTGACTGACCTTAATATCGAGTAGCGAATACCTGTGCCTGGTAGGAGACGTGTCTGCATCTGAACAGTCCACTCTTTCCTCTTCTCTGTCAATTTGGGTCGACACCATGTCAGAACTGTCTGCTCTGCATGTTTGTCTCAAGCGCATCCCTCAGTTATCTCCAAAAAACAAAAAGAAAGACGTGAAGCCTTGTCTCTGCTGATGTGCAGGTTAAATAGTTAAATTCTAGCAGGGAAATATTTACACAGAAGCCTGCAGAGTGTCTACATGTTGAAACCCATTCGTGCTGATTTAAAAGAAAAATAAAGCGCTTCTGTTCTTAAGTAAAAAAAAAATCTCCACAGCCCTCAGGAGTCATAAGTTAGTCCACCTTACTATCATCTCTCCTGCTCCTCGTGTACCCTGCTTTCTTTTTCCTTTCTTTCTTTCTTCTTTAACTCCCCCTTCTTTTCATCCCTTTCAAAGATTTTGAAAACAGACCTGAATGTTCTTCCTGAGTCTACTGTCTCTGGCTGTCTCTTCCTCTATTTCTTAGACTGCGAGAGAAATATTTCCATCACGGTTGATGTTATAACGGTCAGCCAATAGCATCGCTCTGTCTCCCTCCCGCTCTTGTTTGCTCTCCCCTCTGCCTTTCTCTCTTCCTCTCTGTCTGTCAGACTCCCCCTCTCTTGCATTTATACATTTCCATAATCCCTTGTTCCCGTGAGACTGATGAGGGGGCAGGGAAGGCTGCAAATGTCTGGTGTGCCCCCCCCTTCCTTATTAGCCCCTTTCGCCCACGCTTTCAGTCATCTGTCATGCCATAAAATATAGCTCTGTCTGTTACAGGGTGTTGTTCTCAGTCATTTGTCATTTCCTTCAATTCTCTCAGTGCATTCATTAAATACCTCAATCTCACTTTTTGATTATTCTCTCACTCTATTAATGAACAGAATCCACTAGTGCCACCTAATGTAAGTGTTGATACTCGTATTATTTGTGTGGCCAATGTAGGCTTATTCAGAAAAGTAATTCCTCTGTTAGAGGGATCTATGCCATGGCCCAACCTTTTTTAGCTGCCCCACATTAACAGTGTTGGTATTTATCTTTTATGTTTCTGTGATGGTTACTCCTCCAGTCAGCGTAGGCTCTTTCATCAATATGATATTTTTAATGCTTGTATATAACTATTCTATCCATGAATGTTCAAATTCACTATTTTATTAAAGAACAATTTAATAAAAAACTAGAAAGGCACATTATTTTTGATTAAGAGGCCAAATTAAAGATCATACCTGCTATCCATGATTAGTATCGGACTTATCCGAGGTGTCCAGTGTGCCAGCTCAAATTCTGGTATAAAAATTTTGATATTTGTTTATTGTTTGCCTAATAAATAACAATGGATAGATTTCAATGTTTGTGTTTTCGTGTGTTTATGGCAATTGGTCTATTAAAGGATTAAGTTCAATTCAATTCAATTTTATTTATACAATGACAAATCATGACAACAGTCGCCTCAAATCACTTTATATTGTAAGGTAGACCCTACAATAATACAGAGAAATACACAACAATCATACGACCACCTATGAGCAAGCACTTTGGCGACGGTGGGAAGGAAAAACTCCCTTTTAACAGGAAGAAACCTCCAGCAGAACCAGGCTCAGGGAGGAGGGGCCATCTGCTGCGACCAGTTGGGGTGAGAGAAGGAAGACAGGATAAAAGACATGCTGTGGAAGAGAGGCAAAGATTAATAAATAGTATGACTAAGTTAAGTTAAGCACTGTATAAACAATATCTCTCTATATACTGTAGATATACTCTGTAGAAATACTTTCTATATACAGTATATTTTGCCAGACCGAGAAGCTTGATTGAGTCCACTGGCAGCGTTCTTTGCACAATTGCATCCAATGCTTTGCACTGCTGACGTAAGACTTGAATGAATGGAGCTGCTCAGGCATGCATCTCCATTCCATGAAGCTCTCTGTGCACTGTTCTTGAACTAATCTGAAGGCCACAAGAAGGTTGATGGTCTGTACCGACTGACCCTACAGAAAGTTTGTGACCTCATCATCCACTGACTCCACTCTGGGATTTTACATTGGCTACCACTTCATGGCTGAGTTGCTGTCATTCCCAATCACTTCCAATTAGATTTTTGACTGTGGAATATTTCGTAGTGAGGAAAGTTCATGACTGGACCTGTTGCACAGGTGGCGTCCTACCACGGTACCATGCTGACATTCACTGAGCTCCTGAGAGCGACCCATTCTTTAATAAATGTTTTTCGAAGTAGTCTGCATGCCTACGTGCTTGAGTTCATACACCTGTGGCCATGGGAGGGATTGGAACACCTGAATTCAGGGATTTGGATGGGTGAGGGAATAATTTTGGCAATATAATGTATTTAGCACCTTTCTACTCTGTTGAACACTTAAAGTACTTTCTACTACAAGTCACATTCACGCATTCAATTCATACAGCCTAACATTCATACACTCTCACAGGTGCTTGGGGGTAACTTGAAGTTCAGTAGCTCAAGGAGTCAGGGATTGATCCACTAACATTCATTCATAAAACCTGAGCCACAGCCTCCCCAAACGAGTGCTTAATGTGAGTTGCTGTCACCTTCCTATCAGCCTGAAGCAATCTGGTTGTTCTTCTCTGACATCAGCGAGATATTTTCTCTTTTTCAGACCATCCTCTGTAAATCCTAGTTACAGTTGTGTGGAAAAATCTCAGTAGATCAGCAGTTTCTGAAATACTCAGACCCGCCCATCTGGCACCAACCGACATTAAAATTAAAAACACTCTTCTTCTTTTTTTTCTAAAGAAAAAAACCCCCAGAACAGAACAGACATTTTATCACAAAATGTATGTGCCACAACATTTTACAGTATACTGTAAATGTTCAGTCACACTGACAACTGAAATGGCAGAGTTTTCTTTTTTAACTATTCAAATCAACCAGTTTTCATTACTCAGACAAATCACATTTAATTTTATTGTTGTTATAATAGAGATTCTCTTATTACTGCAATAACCAGACGCGCTCTGTTTATTACTTTCCATGTTTCTGTACTGCAAGATATACAGCAGTGAGCAACATTGCTTTCATGCTGATATTATTGTTATGCTTCATTAATAATAAGTACAGCCTAAATATTAAGAGGTATTGTAAATGTCTGTTATTTCTGATCGTAAGGAAAGAATGAAGAAAAGTCATTACATAGATTTCAATCCTGCAACATTTCTGTTGTAACATTTTCTGTTAGAGAAAACACTCAGACTGATATTCTTGTTCATCTTCCATAAAACTATAGTTCCATTTGGCTGTGTAACTTTATCACATTGGGTGACACATTGATCAGTGCTTTGTGAGCATCTCCAGATCCGGTTAGCTCATAAAGACACTAACAGCTGCTTCTCAGCCCAATCTTAATTAAAAAAAAACAAACAAAAACAGATCTTTAAGAGCGTATTGCAATGACTGACACTGACACACCACAGATTCGCAAATTGGAGTTGGATGATGGTTTGTTTAAAAGGTTAGAGGTGTTTTGTTGTTGCTGTTTGTTTGTTGTTTGCCAGTCTGGGTAAGTGTGCTAGCCATCTGACAGCCGAGGAAAGCAGAGGTTGCTGGTCTATTTTGGGTTACTGTGTTGTCGGCAGTGGGGGTTCCCTGCAGTCTGATCAAACTGTGTCAAGATGTTATTTTTAATCAAAATTACTTTCTGTCCTTCAGCCTCCTTATCCCGATGTCATTTATTTTGGTAAACCAGGGAGCACAGTGAACAATCAATAAAAAAGTATCACAGATATCTCACACAGTTCGCTTGTTCAATTCACAATCAGCATCCTTTGAGTGTTTTTGTGTTGAAAGACTGATGGAGGTCACACTGGATATGAGCTCCAGTTAAATGCCACAGGTCCTAAAGGCTGCCAAATGAGGTTTTGGCTCCATCTTGAGCCAGTAGCTCAGAACTCATAGCATGAAATGAGTGTTTCTGGCCCAGAAACCATAGGACAAAGTCCAAAAAGGTTAGTCCTCTGGCCCTCAGAGTGAACATTTCCTGAGTTTCTCTGATTAAAATGACCTCACTTGATCTTAAGGCTGGTATTACATCTATATTTGCATGTATGTATAAATGCAGGAAAGCGTATTTAATGTACTGTGGGTGTACGTCTATGGTAAAAGGAAAACAAGCCCCATATTTTTTCACCTCACAGAACTCTAAGGCCACCACTTGGCTTTGGTGTCACCGACTAACCTGTGTCAAAATAAAGGTCAGATTTGAAGGGCTTGTCTTTTTTACCCTCTCTGCCTGTCTGTATGTATTGATGTTTTCGTGGGTTTTTATTTGACACGTTTTTCAAAAACAAGCTTGAACAGAATCCAAATCTTGCAGCACAAGCAAAATCATTTAAACCATGAAAGACTTGCTCTTATCTTATTAGTGGCTTTAGGCTTCCCACTAGTGGCAGTAATCAGTGACTGCAGCACCTCATGTATGTGCATGGTCCCAAAAGCATCACAAGAGTACCCACACACATGTGCAAAGGAATGAAAAAGAACAGATACATAACTATTTACGGTTTATCGCATGTGCCTTATTGGCATGATATTGATATTGAGCATCTAATAACAGATAGAAGGCGGACGAAAAGAGAAGGAATAACCAAAATGGATATTGGGGACAAAAGCTTTAGGTGCTTATTGAAAAACTATTTGAATGGAGGATGCTTTCAATGCCGTGATTTGTATTTTTTATTGTGAGTTAGACAAAACAAAAAACTAATTAGTATTTGGTGTGAGCACCCTTTGCTCATTAAAAATGCAAAAATTCTACACTTGCTCCCTTATTTGAGCTGCTCAGCAGGAAGGCTGGACCAAACTATCATGAAAATAAAAGTGAGAATCATTCAGGGACCTGGATTCATTCAGGATTTTGCCTGAAACTAAAAACTTTGCTGATTGTCATTAGCACATTGAGTCTAATTGTTTGATCAGGCTGCAGATTCCATGCCAGTAAATTTCATGTATTTATTTATTCATTTATTACACAGGTGTTGAACTCCAGGCCTCGAGGGCCACTGTCCTGCTTGTTTTCCAACTAACCTGCCCTTGTAACTTCTTATTGGCAAAGCACACCTGATCCAGGTAATCAGCAGCAGGTAGGGCAAGGATATCTCAAAAACAAGCAGGATACTGGCCCTCGAGGACTGGAGTTTGACACCCCTGATTTTTTAGCTCTACAGGACAGTAGTCTGTCAAATTGTTATATGTAAATCTAATATAATTCCAAATGGCAAGCAAATACAGAGGAAATAAATCAGCTATGCTTTAACGCACAAGGTTGAGCAGGAAAGCCACGTGCCACAGGGCATTGTACAGTTCATGCTGCCTGCTGTCGTTCCCTTCTTTTGTTTTTGCTTCACAGTCCTACCCAGCAACAAAATGCCCATTAATAAATCTTAAAAGAAAGAAAGAAATTAATTATATAAGTCAACCACATTTATGAGTATTATTTCCCCTCATTATGGTAATGTAAATGTAATGAACGCAGACACAAGAAGAATAGAACAGAATAGAATAGAACAGACTAGAATAGCCACTTTATTGTCAGTCAGAACTTACACCAGACAGTGCACATCAGTGCTTTTATTCACCATCAGACTCTACAATAAACATACATACAAGTATAAATATATCAAATGTCCAAATGTATAAAAAATGTGTTGTTGGTGGTGTTGTTTTCTTATTATCATATACTAACACTGTCATTCATTTAGCCTTCCTCAGACCATTTTAATGTTTTAACTCGGTGCATTAATACAAATGAGGACTGGCAGATTTTAAATTGTCCACAAGATGGCAACATATGAGAGGCAGAGTCAGCAACAGATGGTCGCATTAGGTGCCTAACAGCAGTATTGACTTAGGAATGACTCACTAAAGCAGAATTCGTAACCTGACTATATAAGTGCCCTGAGATGACTAATGATGTGGAGCTAAATAAAGAACCCTAAAGTGAATTCTGCAGTCCTGCAACTTTGTGTTTGCTGTACATTTGAGGAATCCATGCTTGGTAGTCTCAGGGAGAGAAAGCAACCTCGCTGAGAAATCAGAGAAAACAAATCAAGCAGTTCAGTCCGCCCCTGAATTTAGAGATGTGCATGCTTTATTAGCTCATTATCCCCGGTCACATGACCTCGGGGAGTATCATGGCACAAACTGGTCTCAGTTGTTTCAGCACAATGATGTCGAAGGTGTTTAGTGAGGTGATGTAAAAGAACATCCCGAGAGTACTAAAGAGTGAGGAAATCATCAGCTATTGATATGCCGTAAATCAAGACTCATGACCTTCTGACCTCTGGTCCCAAATAAAATGTCAGTTTTATTGATTGCTGTAAGCAGAAAAAACAATCAGAGTCAACTGCCAGGAAGTCGGAGAGTCGTACATACACTTTACAATCCTAACGCATATATTTGACCTTACCACAGCTAAGTGGTACATTTGTTGTTAGTTTGCAACACAAAACAGCTTCATGCTGCTGTCAGGAAGCTGTCTTGGGCATCAAAGCTGCCAGTGGAAAAGCTCAAGGAGGTTCTTGTATAGAAGACAACATAAAATCCTGACAAGACTCTGTGCAGCACAGTGATTAAAATGCATTTTTAACCCTTCATGCTGGACAAAAACGTGCATATGTAACAATATGATGGATTTGTAAGTCTCCGGGAAATGCTAAGCTGTTTTGTGTGTGTGTGTGTCAAATACAAGAAACTTTTTGTGGGGTTGGCTGTGATAGGTACAGTAAAAGCAACAGTGACAGTTGATGCGGATATTATCACATTTTTAATACACTCAATACAAGTTGAAAACAATTTACAAGTGTCTGCCAAAAAAATTAAATCGCTCAGCATGACCACCGTGATGAAAAACGTCTTTAACATCCATGGATACACAGGAGCAGCAACAGTTGCTATAGCAACTGAAACAAACCCTGGAAGGTTGCTTTTTAGTCTCTTTGCTATAATCAAATGTTTTGTGCCCTTTCGGTTGTTCTGATCATCCTGAGAGTGTTGATTTGAGAAGAAGTGTACAAAGATGATTTGGGAGATGTTGTTTAATGTGAAACACGTGTCTCATATTTCACAATCCAATTCTTTTTGTTTTAAACACCACTGTAATTACTAATCTGGAATAAAAGCCTGTCCTTCAAAGAATACACCCCATCCATCCGTCTGTCCATGCGTCCATTTATTTTCCTTATTGAAATCAGGATTACAGCAGGACAGAAGCATTTTCTAGCTGTCGTGGAGTGAGCAGCAGAGAACACCCTGGACAGATAACTAGTCCAAGATGTCATCACAGAGAAAACAATGCAAGCTTTATTGTCTTCTGTAGGGTTTGGAAGATTTTTGATATTTTGTGTCTTTCTTTGAGGGGATAAAGTTATGTCTCCATGTAAAACTAAGACAGATGCATTGACTTGTAAGCCACCTATTGCTATTCTTGTAATTACTTTGTGCTTTTATTGTCTCAGGAATCCCCTTCCCTTTACCTTTTCCATAGAGCACAACGAGCAAAGCAGCAGCCTTCAAAGCAGCAGCATATACTGACACAAGGATTCAAGTCAGTTCAATTGTATTTGTACAGCACCAAATCACAACAACTGTCGCCTCAAGGTGCTTTATATTGTAAGGTAGACCCTACAATAATACATTCAGAGAAAAAAAAACAACAATCATATGACCCCCTATCAGCAAGCACTTTGGCGACAGTGGGAAGGAAAAACTCCCTTTTAACAGGAAGAAACCTCCGGCAGAACCAGGCTCAGGGAGGGGCGGGGCCATAAGCTGCGGCCGGTTGGGTGAGAGAAGGAAGACAGGATGAAAGACATGCTGTGGAAGAGACCCAGAGAGCCAGGGATGTTGAGATGCCTCAAGATGTGAAAAAAGTGAAAAAACAATCATGGCAACAGTGGGAAAGAAAAACTCTCTTTTAACAGGAAGAAGCCTCCACCAGAACCAGGCTTAGGGAGAAGCAGCCATCTTTTGCTACCAGTTGGGGTTGAGGGGAGGAAGACAGGACAAAAGACACGCTGTGGAAAAGAACCAGAGATGAGTGACTCCTGATTAAATGCAGAGTGGTGTATAAACACATGGAGAGTGAAAAATGTGAGTGAAGAAGAAACACTTGGTGCATCATGGGAAGCCCCTTTCAGCCTGGCCCAATTCAGCGTAACTAAGAGAGCATTCAGGGTCACCTGATCCAACTATAACTATATGCTTTAGCAAACAGAAAAGTTTTAAGACGCACTTTAAAAGCAGAGAGGGCGTCTGTTTCTCAAATCCAAGCTCAGCACTGGAAATGAGAAACTCACAAATACATAAGCATCCAAGCACTCACCAGTAAAATGATAACTGCTACAAGGAGACCTTATGAATAAACACTTTTGCATTTTAACCATAATCATCTTGCAATAGTCCATGGCCACAGGGCACATGAGTGGAAATAACTCAAGATACTGTATCTGCTCTCTAAACCATAACTCCCTTCTACAATAACATGAATGTCTTTTGCATCATATCAGGAAACTGGGGTTTAAATGCTGCAACAGTTATTGGATGCTAAGATATAAGAAATCTTTTCCATGAGGATAATGATACACTACTGTTGAGAAGGGAATTGGAGAAGGGAGAGATATTACTTTATTACTCAGTGAGATTTTACTGTTTTTCCTTTAACTGTGTTTTTCTGTCTCGTATTTCCAACCAGTCTGACTATTAAGAAACACAGACTATTGTTATTATTCGGCTATCAATCACCTCTTTTACATTATTGGCCTGTCTGGGCCACCTATTTAAGTTGATTGGTGGGGCTGTTGGACAACTAGGGCACTGCTTTGGCTGGCCACAGTGGGACAGAGTAAATGATGCTGGACACCAGTGGTGTGGACCAGTCCCGTCGTATGCAAATCATCTGTGAGACTCAGTTTGATTCACTTATTTATTCACCTATCATTAAAAACAATAAAATGAATTAATATTGTTAAAAGAAAAATAAATTAAAGTAAATTAAAAAAGGACCAACTGCTCTCCCTTGTCAATGATATTTCTTTGCACCTTGCTGCAGGTGAGAAAAAGAACCTGTACAGATGCAAAAAAATTAGGTGAGTTATGACAATATTATTATGCGTTTTAAGCTTTATTGAGCAGAAAGAAAATCTTCCAAGTATCCTTTAAATCCAGGTTCTCACTAATGAAGACAATGGGGAATCCTTTGCCAAGCAACAGATAATGCCTGAGCTAGCTCTAATTTAGGGTTGATTTTTTTTTCTTTTTTTTTTGGGGGGGGGGGGGGGTGGGGGGGGGGGGTGCACATCATAATGCATCATAATTCATTTCCAAATATTTACCTCATCTTTTTTTAAATTTAGGCTCCATGTCTTTAATACTGAAAATACTTACTGATACTTAAAATCTAGTTATGGCATAATAAAAGAGAGTTGTCAGGAGCAGGTTATACTTTAAGAGAAACTGTTTCCCCCTCTCATGTTATATTTTCACTGTATCATTATGGGGTTTGGACTATATTATAGAGTATCCTTACCCCCCTCCTTATACTGAGACTACACATTACTATTATGAATGTTGGTTGTATTAGAACGTACTATAACCACCTCTTTCTCACATTGTAACCATGCAAAAATGTTGGTGTGCAGACTGTGATACATTTAAATTATTGTGTTTGTCACTTTAGGGAAGTCACACCCTTAGTTGCATGTTGTATTGTGAAATGTTACCTTGATTTTAATCACAGAAGCACACCCACATTATTAAAGGGCAAGAAAGCAGACATTCTTTCATGCTATCTAGTCCATTAATGCCTGTGGTTTTGATGTTCTTTTATTATTATTATTATCCGTCTCAGTGTCAAACCAGAGTTCCTTCAATTCTATATTTTAGCCGTGCAATCGCTGCATTATATTAAGAGTTGTTTCTAAACACCCTGCTATAAATTGTGGGATGCAGCTTAATAGTTAAATAGGAAAGACACCTCTTTGTAAAATCTATTCCTGTAAAGCAACATTTAACTATGATCTTATAATACATATTTCAACAAAAGCATATTTGACCTCAGCCCGATAGAAGACCTTTGGGATGAATTAGAGTGGAGCCAAGCCAGGTCAGGCTTCCCGTACAACCACAGTGTCTGACCTCACAATGCGCTTTTGAAACAGTGGTCAAAAATTCCCATAAACACATTTGCAAACATTGTGGAAAGCCTTCCCAGAAGAGTTGAAGCTGTTATAGCTGCATAGGGTGGGCCCACATTTTATTTAAAAATATGGGGATTAAGAATGGGCTGTCACTCAAGTTCATATGTGTGAAGCCACACCAGCGAATACTTTTGGCACATATAGTGTATCAAAAGAGGCTCTGTCCATGGTGCTGAACAACAGCAACATTACTCAAGCTAACCGAAATGTGACAAGCATACCAGCTAATCTGAACACGTTGAAGAATGTAATAGTATATATGTGTGTGCTTTCAGGGGAAAGCAGCAGTATCATTTGCATCAGAGTCACGGTTTTGTCTGAGCAACACCTTTTTCTCTGAAGGCGCATACATCACCATCTGCTCCCACCTACAATGAATGAATAAACTGGATACAATGTTGCGATTCAGTATTTCATAAGATTTGTTCTGCCAAGGCAAAAGGGAGAGCAGTGTGTTGTTCTTAGAGTAGGTCAGTGTTTTCAATTTAAAGATCCCATTTAGGCATTCTTATCCAGGCTTGTGTGTAATGCGATTATTTGTGTTTGAATACACTGCTTCCTCTTTTTATTAAAAAAAGAGGTGCATTCAAAGACATATAAATGGCTGCCCTCAGCCTTCTGTAGTTAAGTAAAATTTCTCTTGCCACTTAAACATCACAAATGTGTATGTCATAAACTGGAGCCTTCACCACTTCATGAGTAATTAGAATTTCTCTTTAGTTCAAGGTCAGTGTTGACATAGGCAGACATGTTTTACAGGAAATATGCAGGGTGTGATGGATTAAATATGGGTGTCTTAAGTGACTTTTTAAAGAGAGATGTCTCTGCAGCTGACCGTGCAACCTTTCCACTGTCATCAGCAAGGTGTTTTAAACGGATTCCTCTTTCCAGGAAGAGAAGCCACATGGTATTTGGGTTGTTTCCCTTCTTTGGTGTTTTCTGCCCACCACTCACTGTCTAATCTCTTTTATTTCTCTCCAAGGTTTCCTGTAATCACCCCTTCAAGCCTCCATTCCATGATCATCGCAAGCAATCATTCACCAGTGAAGAGTAAATGAATGTTATTCAAATGAAAGCTGTGTTTTTAGGTTTCCGCTGAGTTGCTGTGGAGGTGGCAGTACCTCAGATACAGGCATTGATTGACATGCTTGATTACTGATGCTGGTGCTCACCAGACAGGTAGGTTAATGACTGAATACCTCACCTGTATAATTTGAAGTGAAGCAAGCTAGTATGCTATAAATTAAATAAAGTGAGCTATGACCCTTACACATGCTAGCATTTGTACATTAAGAATGGAACAGCTGTCCTCAAAGTAGATCTTTAAGGCTCATCTTCAGCACCATATTTTTATTACTGCATTCTATTAGCTTTGCTTGATTCATCTTTGAAAATCATCCTGATTTATTTGAAGTAGGCCTGTGCCTGAGTTTCACTGTCTTAAACAAGTTAATTTAGGGCCTTCCCCTAAACTTTAACTTAACCTTCTTCTGATTGGCTGGCCCCTGCAATCAGAAGGTTTTATTTATTGAATTAAAATATTATTATAAGCCGGTTTTATTCTTTAAGTCTACATAAAGTCAACAAGGTGCCAGAAAGATTCCTCAGAGATTTTTCTCCATATTGGCACGATAGCATCACACATGAGAATATCCTGTTCCACCAATTTAATTTAACTTTGTTTTATTTTATTTTATTTATACATATGCCTTTGAAACATGCCTGTAGTTTAACTAGTTCATATGTGTCATCTAGCTTCATGGAAAGATAAAGCTGGACACCATTTACAAAGCAGTAAAAATGTATGCTATGCCTTCTAATGATACTGCCTAAGGGGAACATGTATAATGTAAACAGAACTGGTCCTAGCACAGAACCCTGTGGAACTCCATTATTAATTAATCTATTAATCTTAGCATGTGAAGAGGACTCTGCATGAAATGAACAAACAGAAATGTATTAGATGGATACGATTCAAACAACTGTAATGGAGTGCAGTAAAATATTGTGATCAGTGTTAACAAATGCTGCATGGAGGTCTAACAGGACAAGCACAGAGATGAGTACACTGTAAGACGGTCATTATTAACCTTGACTAATGCTGTTTCTGCACCGTGACGAATTCTGAATCCTTCCATCGCAAAGGCGTTCTGTTGAGATTTGGTGAATGTGGAGACATCCCAAGTACACTTAATTCATTGTCATGTTGAAGAAATCAATTTCAGATGAGTTTTGAACTTTGTGTCACAGCATGTTGTCCTACTTGAAGAAGCCATCAAAAGATAGGTAAGATAGGCATAGATATCAGCAACAATAGTCAGCTAGGCTTTGACTTTTAAACGATACTCAGTTGGTACCCAGATCCCAAAAGTGTCTAACTTGTATCTAACTGTTGATACAAATCAAGCTTTCATATGATTTCAAATACTGACCCTACCATCTGTTGCAGCAGAAACCAAGATTCATCAGACCAGACAATGTTTTTCCAATCTTCTGGTAAGCCTGTGAGAAGCTTCTTTGTAGCTTCAGTTTTCTGTTCTTGCTTGACATAAGTGGGTCTTGGCGTTGTGAGTTCAGAGATGCTCTGCTGTATACGTTGGTTGGAATGAGTGTCTCCATTCTCTCTCTGACCACTCAAAGAACTGCTGCTCACTGGATATATCCTTCTTTTGGACCACTCTCTGTAAACCTTCCAGATGGTTGTGTGGGAAAAATCCCAGGAGACCAGCAATTTCTGAAAGATTCATACTAGCCTGTCTGGCACCAATAGTCAAAGTCACTTAAATCACCTCTGATGCTTGGTTTGAACTTCAGCAGGTCATCTTGACCATGTCTACACATCTAAATGGATTGAACTGATGCCATGTGATTGGCAGATCAGGTATTTTTCTTAAAAATCTGTTGAACAGTTTTACCTGAATACCTGGTGAGTACATAGGTATATGTTTTTCTCTCTCACACAAGTAGCCACATGTATTTAAAAAAAAATCATCTGAAGATTTAGAGATTTAGACTGAGCCGCTCCTCACAGGGATTTCTTGCCCAGAAAGCGACATCCTTATTTTTAACTTATTTTCTCATTGTGTAATGTGAGCTTCCATCATTTTAACAGTATACACATGATAGGAAAGGAAAAGCATAACAGAACCGCTTTAAACACGGCTAGGATTAGTAATGGTTAAAAAAAACCCAAAATATACTTTTTATGAAACATAATCATCCTTGGCTGCTAAATGCCCTGTTTCCAGTTTCTTATGAAACCCAAACCTGACAGAATAAGCCCATCACTGTGGCAGAGTGTCCAGAGAAACACAAAATATCATCTTCCACACATTAAGCTTTAAAATTGCTGGCTTTTACCCTGGCACCACACCAAAGCCCGTCATGTTCTTTGGCCCAGTGGTGGTACAGATCACAATGACAAAGCACTCAGTTTTCTCTCTCTAGGATTTCGATTTGTTGACCAGATAGAAGCAACATGAGATGGTGGTGTCTTATTTCTCTCAAATGAAAGTCTAATTTACTTTGTTTTGTCTTCCCCCAACAGTAGATCAACCACATGGCTCCCATCTTTTAAAGTGATGTTAGGCTAAATTCACATGTCAGAAGAAAAACTATTGAGACTATGTGCTTTTTTTCTTCTTCTTTTTTTGTCTCTAAGTAACCATCCAGACTACAACAACGGCAGCCCACAGCAGGCGTACGGGCAGATACATCTGGGATTTCGGAGTGTCAAAAACGAAGATCAGCTCTCTATCTTCTAGCTTACAGCAGGTTTTTTTGTGCTGATGGGCAACCAAGATAATGAGCAAACATTCTAAAGGGTTTCTGATGGAAATGATCATTAATCCTGGTCTCCTGATGCGCAGTCAGGAGGACCAGCCGTGCGTGTAGCGCTGCTTCTGAACGTCTCCCCTCCCCTGTTTCTGCAGTGTTACTGTTTTCCCTTTCTCGCTCGTCGTTTCTTGTGCCAGTGCTGCCCACCGCGAGAGTAAGACAAGACTTCCATTCCACACCACACTCACACTCCTCTTTCTTGTGTGCCACCATCCCTCTGCTTGATATCCATCTTGTCCTGATCCGCGTACTGTGTGGTTTGCGTCCTCTCAATCCTTCACCATTCATTCACGCCCACTCTCATGTGCAGCCCTGTTTGGTTCCTTGCGTTATCCAGCTCAGGCAGAAGAGCGAGGGAATTTTTTGCACTCAGTTTATTTTTCGGAAATAGAAAATACAATTAAATTCTCTCTTTTTTAAATTAATACTTTCTAAGATTTTGTTGTTGTTTTTTTTGGACTGGTGTAATTTAATTTATTATTTTACGCATCAACACGCAGTCAGGAAAGGATAAAGCTGAAAGCGCCTTGTGGTTTTTGAATAATTTACTTAGCTTTGCGGAGGGTGTCGCGGTGGTGGAACAATGGGAATTTAATGAGGGGAACTATTCCGGCTGTGTTAAGTTTGCTGAGGTAGGGTACTTGTCAAAGAAAAAGGAGAGAGAAAGAAAACAAGCACCGGGGAAAACTACGCGTCATTTCCAAGACACCAGCAACAAGCCAACACCATTACACCAGCCTGCCGTGTGAATGGCACACGGGGTGTCTTCCTCTGTTGAACTGGTGCAGGGTAGCCACGCTGTGACCAGGATCCAACTGAGATTCTGGGCTTTCCGTGAGTATCAGTGGGGCAGCTGTGCGCACCAAATGGACCGGTCTGTTTGTCCCTCATGCTCAGCGTACTGATCATTTAATAGGCTCTATCTTTTTTTCTTTTTCCCTTTTTATTCTACCTCTGTAATATCACTTACCTAGCCGTCTCAGAATCTGTTTCTAACTTAGCGTTTTGAATTGTTTCGAATCTGCAACAGCGGTGTTTTGTGTTTTTGTGCTGCTACTGGCTCACATTTATGGCTTTGTTTTTCTTTTTTTTTAAAGCTTCTCAAAATTCTCCGATGTGGAACACTCGTTACTTTCATGATGGTTTTAAAAACGGACTTTGTGGTATGCTCGTTTAAGATAAGCTGTATTTCCACAGAGCAGCATGAAAGATAAGTTCATCTCCTGAGGCTAGAACTTCCACTCTGGGTTGACTCACTGACAGCTGCATCCAGGTGAGTAATATAGTTTCTCACAATGTTTAAAATAGGAACTATAACTATAAGCTAAACAAAAAAAAAAAGAAAGAAAGAAAAGAAAGAAAAGAAACTAAGCAAGCCCCTGCATGAGAATTTTTCTTGCCCCCCATTATACTAGACTCTTAGACTAACAGCTGCATGTAAATCCAGTAACACTTGTCTTAGTGCTTAGACTGATGAGTGTGCTTTGAGCTCAAAACAACATCTCGAGAAACTCCGGTTTCTTTTCATTTTCTTCCATGTTTCTGTTCTGTTTTCCTTTTGTTTATGAATTCTAATGACTTTTCCTTCCCTAAATAGCAGAGATGACATTTATGAGGCGTCTCAATACAAACTGAGTGTGCCACCATTTGAAAAGCGCACACGCTTACACACAAAACAAGTGCAGGCATCAAAGTGTGAGTCATTATGTGTTTACTTGCCAACCCTGGACCTTTGCTTAGCAAACAAGAACATGTTTGAGGATTAATTTAATTTGGGTCTGCTTTTTTTTTAAAGGCTTGGATAATTATAGAATTATTGAAGGTTAGTAACTCTGTTAGATGGAAAGTGGCATCATGCTGGGTTTGCCAGTAGTTGGTAAAGTCTTCATGTTGCACTCGGGCTTTTAATTGCAAACATGTTAGAAATCAGCAGATCAGAGAACTGTAGTTTTGCACTGGATACTTGCACACTTTGAATAGATGTAATGTGACGAAGGTGAGGAGATTTCAGAGTGTGTGCTTGTGTTGACTAAAAAATTAAAACATCTGTATTCTTAAGGGGAAATGAATAATGTGCTTCAGTATCTCATTTACTTGTTGCTGCCTGGCGACTTTAGTGAGGAAAACATATCACTAAATACTGCACAGAACAGAAAGAGACATTTTTTCTCTATAGTTTTCCTGCATTTCCACCAGTCGGAGGTCTTGCTTTTGCCATAGAAACATCACCCACTCAAAATTTGTGCAGGATTGTGTGCCAGATGAAAGCAACGTATTAATTAAATCTGCTTTCGAAAGTGAAGGAATCAGTGATGATATCAATATGTGATTTCACATAACAGTAATGAGGGATATTTCATTCAGTCCGAAAAAAAGACTGTTTCATTGTCCCTGATTGGAGCTGCCTGTTGCAGGAGTCGCTGTCCATGGTGCTGATCTCACTCGCTCAATCTGATCAGCAGACAGGTGTCGGGCTGTTGCTGTTGTTGTTGCACAAATACAATCTGTTAGTCACTTATTTATGAGCTAACAGCAGAAAGAAAGAAAAAAAACTGACGGCTTAATTCCTGCATCTGTGCTGCACCACTTCACCCTGAAATGTAGCCTTGATCGAAACCGTGCTCTACTGTTATGCAGGTCAGATTGGAGAATGCTGCCTTTCACTGCTGCATGTCAATGAGAGCAGGTGCCAAACATGCAGCTTTGCCAGACTGCTTCTGCTGTAGGTGTGCAACCTATTTCTGAGACAAGGATGGTCTTTAAATTTTCATTAGAAAACACCAGACACATTACTAGACATCTTTCCCTCTCCTCTTTTTTCACAGATGTTAATCCTTTGAAGAGTTTAGCACAGTACTCCCTGAAATGTCTATTCAGGCCATTAAGATACTGCTGGTGGGGGGGGGGGCACTGGGGAATTGTTTTTACTTGTCCCCTGATGCCGTTTCCATTGCTTATGTAAAATTTTAAACTAAATTAAACTAAGCTAAACGGCAGATTGGCTGATCTCAGTGGTAGCCCGCATCTGTGGATTTCTCAGCTGATACCCATCTAAGCGTCAGTCTGGTTAATTTCATATAACACATGGTATTAAAGCTGCTTCAGCCAGCCCACGAGTTGCTGTGCATATGCATGCTGCTTTGCAACCCCACTCCACCCTGTCATGCTCTGTCTGACTTAATCAGAGAAACTATGTTGGCAAATATAAATTACTGCATGTGGAATGGATTCTTTTAGGTAAGGTGGTGATGATTGAATTGCACTCAGGCATCCAGCTTTATATTTCATACTAGACCTGAGAAGTGTGTTGGACTCTCTAGACACTAGAGCTGTTCCTCCTTTAAATCATCCTATAATATATGTACCAGTAGGGCTACCTAAGAACAACTGCTCCTTTCTTGTTATTCTCGTTGCCAGTGGATATTATTTTTGGACTCCCATCTAACTCGACAGTACCGGGTGGACTGAGTCAGTTTTTCCCTCGATACTACAGGTGCAAAGGGTAACATTTTCACTGCGGTTTAGCACAGAATGACCACATTATATGTGTGGGAGTCGTACAGGGTAGTTCAATACCAGTGACTCAACGATTAGTAGGTGCCAATATTTCTGGCTCTCTAAACTCGGACCAACGAAACTGATGGATCCCACATCATTTGCATACAAAAGAGCACTTTTGTGGTGCCATATTGGGGTTATTTTGAGAATATAACTGAATAATGAACATCTGACATGTGGCTTTCTCATCCACCAGGCAAATTTCTTTTTTTTTCCTGTCTTTCAGAGGTTCATGCGAACCTTCACATGTCACGTGCACTGATCTCTAGCATTAGAAGACTCAAAGCATCACCACACCATCATGTTTCTACACAAGCGTATCTTGAACTGCTCTCCACCTGCCACCCCATGCATGTTCATCTCTCTTCTGCTGGTTCTCCTCCCGGGAGTCACCCGGTTCTCCTACGGCAGCAGGGATGATGACATCGGCAGCAGCCCAGGCAACTGCTCCAGTGATGACAACTGCTCTGAGGGCGTGGTGCTGCCCATGTGGAATCCCCAGAACCCCGCAGTGGGTGACAAGGTGGCACGTGCCATTGTTTACTTTGCCGCTCTCATATACATGTTCCTGGGCATGTCCATCATCGCCGACCGGTTCATGTCTTCTATCGAGGTCATCACCTCTCAAGAAAAGGAGATCACCATCAAGAAGCCTAATGGTGAGACAACAACAACCACTGTGCGCATCTGGAATGAAACGGTCTCCAACCTGACCCTGATGGCCCTGGGCTCCTCGGCACCAGAGATCCTGCTGTCTGTCATCGAAGTGGTCGGCCATAACTTTGAAGCGGGAGCTCTGGGTCCCAGCACCATCGTGGGCAGTGCTGCTTTCAACATGTTCATCATCATTGCTCTCTGTGTCTATGTGGTGCCAGAAAATGAAACCCGCAAGATAAAACACCTGCGGGTGTTTTTTGTCACCGCAGCCTGGAGCATATTCGCCTACATCTGGCTGTATCTCATCCTGTCAGTGTTTTCCCCCGGAGAAGTGCAAGTCTGGGAAGCAGTCCTGACCTTCCTCTTCTTCCCCCTGTGCGTTCTGCAAGCCTGGATCGCAGACCGCCGCCTGCTCTTCTACAAGTACGTCCACAAGCGCTACCGAGCCGACAAGACCCGCGGCATTATCATCGAGTCAGAGGGAGATGCCATGTTCACTAAAATGGACTTGGAGATGGATGGACAGGGTGTGAACTCTCACACTCACCCCAAAGAGGCTCTGGATGGGATGCTGGAGGGCGTGGAGGATAGTGGTGGGATGAGCGCGGAACAAGATCAAGAAGAAGAGGCCCGCAGGGAGATGGCTCGTACTCTAAAAGAGCTAAAACAGAGGCACCCAGATAAGGACATGGAGCAGCTCATCGAGATGGCCAACTATCAAGTGCTGGTCCAGCAGCAGAAGAGCAGGGCCTTTTATCGCATTCAAGCTACGCGCATGATGATCGGAGCGGGGAACATCCTGAAAAAGCATGCAGCTGACCAGGCCAGGAAGGTGGTGAGCTGTCACGAGGCCAGCGGGCAAGAGGAAGATCCTAACACTATCTACCTGCAGTTTGAAGACTCTCATTATCAGTGCTTTGAGAACTGCGGCTCACTAAAGCTGACCGTGAGTCGGCACGGAGGAGAAAGTGGCTGCACTGTCAAGGTGAGGGGGGAAAGCACAGAGATTGCAAATGCTCAAGGTCAATTTTAAATCACCTTTAACTGCCTGAGGCATAAAGTATTAATATTAATATTTTTATTACAACTCCAGCCACTACATATTTGATGACATTTTTTTTCCCTGCACAGGTGGAATACCGGACGGAGGACGGGACTGCCAATGCAGGTTCAGACTACGAGTTTGCTGAGGGCACGTTGGTCTTCAAGCCTGGCGAGACAACCAAAGAGTTCACTGTTGGCGTGATCGACGATGACATTTTTGAAGAGGACGAGCACTTCTACGTACGCCTCAGCAACCCGCGCATCGTGCACAGAGCCGAGGTCTCAGTCCTGGAGCCGAGCTCCATCACCTCCAGCAACAGCATGGTGGGCCTTCCCTCCCATGTTCCTCCAAAGGCGGCACTGGGCAATCCTCACATCGCCACCGTCACCATCTATGACGACGACCACGCTGGCATCTTTACGTTTGAGAGCAACTCCACAAGGGTCAGCGAGAGCGTTGGCAACATGCAGGTGAAGGTTCACAGGACATCCGGGGCACGGGGAAAAGTGGCTGTGCCCTACCACACTGTCGAGGGGACCGCCAAAGCAGGGGAGGACTACGAAGAGGTGTCCGGCAAGCTGGAGTTTCAGAACGATGAGACCATGTGAGTGCCAGTTCCTCTTGTTCATCACTTGATTAAACATCACCGCCCACACATTGGTACATTAAACTGTCCTGCTAGATTACTGTAAGTTATCTATTCTGGTAACGAATGAAAGGCCTATTTTTATGACTCACAGATACGTTTGCTCGGCGAAGTTTAGCTCTTTTCGCAGGGACGATGTGGGAGGATAAGAGGATATAATTGTGCGGCAGATAATGAAAGATCGTGGAGATTTAAAAGAACAAGAAAAAGGAGGAGAAGAGGAAGATGAAACCCAGAAACAGTTTCCTGTGAATGAATTAAATGCAGCCTGTTGGGATTTCTGTGGAAGTTCTGTTGAAGCTCATTGTAATGCACAACACTAAAGACTTCCCTGTGGAAAACAAAGGAAGCCCACACGAGCAACAGAGTAGAAGAGGGGGGAAAAATCAGACAGGTGACTTGCACGGCAGCTACTAAAACAGGTGCATGCACTGGAGCCCGTGTGGTTATTTTAGTTAAAGCATTCGTGGATGCACCAGCAGAGATGAGGAGAGAAAAAGATGAGGGAGGCAGAGTGCAGAGAGCGAGGGAGTGAGAGAGCGCTGGAAGAGTGATGTTTTTCCAGCTTTTCTTTCTTTCTTTTTTTTTTCACTTGAACGCTGTTTGAAAGGGCTGGCTGAATGATGAGTACACTTGTAGTGTTTGCTTTATGACGAGATGAGCAAAAGACCTGGCAGTTACACAGAATGGTTATGTTTTGTTTTTTTTAATTTCTTACTTTAAAAAAAGAAAGAAAATGCCCTCAACCGTACCGAGCTCATTACAAAATGATTTACTGCACGGCAAAGGACGAAACAAAGGAATCAAATGTGTCAGATGCATCCGTCTGCGCGAGGCTCGTGTGTAGGTGTATTGTGTAGGTTGGCCGAGTGGGAGGAAAGGCAGGTGAATACATGGTGTCAAAGAAAACGCAGATCTCCCTATTTGTCTTTCTTCTTTTTTTTGCCTCGCAGCGCAGGTGAAATTTGAATATACTGCTCTGTTTTTAGCAGTTTCCTCGCGCACAATCTATGCTTTTTCTCCTTTTTATGCATTAGTCTATGTGTATAATTAAGGCCGTATTAGAGTGCTGAATCTGCTTTAAACCCACATCAAGCAACATGTCGCTCCAAAGGGGAACTAAAAAGAGCTTCTTGAGCATCCAAAGCAATTAAAGAGAGTGAAGAGGGGTTAAAGGGGTCCCAAAAGTTCCCCTCATAGCGCAGTCAGCTACAGAGGCTGCAGTTAATGAGTCAATAGTGTATAACAATGTGAAATGAGAGGCAGGCAGCTGGCATCTGCATTCAAATAGAGACCGAGCAGTAGATACAGTCCTCACCTACTGAGCTAAGACTGTGCTCATTCGACTGTAGAAAGCTGACAGTGAAAGTACACTTCATAATATCTGGAGTCATGCTTCCCTTAACAGTCGATGTGCAGCAGTGGAGAGGACTGGGGGTGTGACTGTGGAGAGTGGGATCCAGTGGGGCAGGACAGTTTGTTATCAGAAAACAGATGAAAAGAAAACCCAGACCCAGCAGAAAAAAAATGCCAAAGCAGTGTTCAGCTACTCCTGTCCTCCTCGGAATAGCAAGCGAGGACTTAAAGGGGAATGCGGGAGTACTTTGATCATAGGTGGGAAAGGTTTGACTCAGATCTTGAATCGAAATTGCCAGGTCGAGCAGCTGACTTATCTTTTAAGCTGAATCTAAATGAGTTTTCTAATATTGCTGCTGGAAATGCGCTCATCTCTGCGTGCCACCCGAAGGTGTTAATGTTTGACTCTGATGCCGAGCCAAAAGTTCACCACTTTTGGAGAGTTTAAGTCGAAGACTGCCAGGCCAGATTGTGCTCCTCTTTACGCAGCGTGTGAATTCTTTATGCCAGTCAGTCCTGTTAAAAGATGTAGGTGAAATGGCATCATCTTGAAGCGTCGCTGTCGTTGTATGCGTCTATTTGTTTCTCCGAGACTATAAACTCACACCCTCTCTGTGTTAAATGCACGTCTGCGCTCATTACTGCTCAGCAGGCTGCCAAAGTTCATCGTTCAAAACCGAGCTGGCTTTTCATACCCGAGTGTTTCCCCGCTTGTTCGCGACAAAGAGATGACACTCGGCGACGGTCCTCTGGGCACCTCTGTGTTTGCGTGTTTGTTACAGGGTCTCAAGCTTTGTGTGTCTTTGTGCTCACGTACATCTGTCTTCCCCCGTCAATATTTGAGCATGCAGAGGAGCAAAAGAGGAAGCCAAGTTTTTAAGCTTTTGATGCGGAGCCAGGAGGAGCAGTTTAAAATCTAGGCATGCATATAAATAATAATTTACCATTGAAATTCTGCTCTGCAGTAAATAAATTATGATGTACAGACACAAACCTGAGCCAAAATAAACAAGCTGACATCAAGCGCCATTTTACATTCTGTGTTTATGGATTAGAGGAAGATCTGCAATAGACCCTTTGATGCTCATATGTAGCATAATCTCATATCTGTTCTCGTTAGTGCCTCAAATATGCGCCTCTATGCACTAGTTGAGTCTGAAGTGGATAATGGGGGCAGTTACATAAGCTAAGATAAAACAGATAGAAGGGGATCACTTTTGAAAAGAAAATCAATACACTGATATTCTTTATCGCTCACGCCTGAGGTGCTCGAGCTCGATGACATACAGAACTTCCTGAAAGACAAACAGATTCAGGGCTTGGTAACATTAACACAAAACATTTGCAGACCAATGTTTACATATTATAGCTGTTTAATGTAACTTGGAGGTAGTCTCAAAAATATGTGGAAAAACCAGCAATGTAGGCTACTCTTGTTTATGTTTGGGCTGTTAGCCTTTAGCTTAGCAACTGCTGCAAAGAAGACAGAAGCTATAACTAAATAACTTTTTTATGGCATTTTTCCTTTATTGATAAGAAAGTGTAGACAGCATACAGGAAAACAGGAATTGCTTTGGGCAGACTCAGACCCCTGGCGTAACCTCTGGCATGCAGCTTCTTTATAAATCCTCATTAAAAAGAATGAAAACATCCAACTGCAGTTATTGCGTATCCTGTCCCTTCAAATCAACTTTTCAAGTAGCCACAGAGCTAATCACATATTAGCCTTCCTGCTTCCATGTCACAAAGGACGGCACTGTTTGTCAATCAGTGCACCACCATAATTCACTGTGAAATTTCTTGACTTTTAATGGATAATAGACATTTGTGATCCCCAGTGGATGAAACATCTCAATGTGTTTTGTACTGGGGTCAAATATTGTACAGACAAACAGTCATGGTTCTCGGAGGATGGATCCTAATGTCTTTGATGGCCTAACGTTTTCTCTTGTGCTGATATGAGGTTAACATTTGTATCTCTGAGCGTAATATCTCTGCAATTAGTGCTACGAAATTAGGTCCACCAGTTAATGCTCACCTCTAGAGGAACAGTAATGAAGTGATAGCATCCCTCTGGTCAAAATCCTTCCCAAAGCCAACCGTGCTTTACATTTATTGCAAATTAGCAAGTGAACATACTAAATTGAGATAGTGAACATGTTACACAGTACACCTGAGGAGAATCAGCGTGTTGTCCTGCTGACATTAAAATTTACCACTGAGCTTAAATTCAGGGGAGCAGCTAACACGGCTGCAGGGTAGAAATGAATTTCAAATTCTCCTCGTCCCACTTGTCTCTCCCTGTGCTTATTAGTTCAGACCATTCTCCATTATGTTGCCACACATTTTTGCAAGTACAAGTTATCAGTGGTGGAATAATTTGTTATTATCAATGTCAAAACGGGTTTCTTTCTGTAGAAATTTTCTCTACATAATAACCCAACAACACAGTGGAGACACAGTAATGTAATGTAATGCAGCTGCTTTCTGTTTATAATAAGCTACACTGCAGCCTCTCTGGAGCTGGCTGAGATTCAATATCTTGCTCAAGGACACTTCAGCACTGTAGGCAGATGCTGACATGCCACTTTGATTCATGGCTCTTTAAATGAACGGAGGTGCTAGGTCCAGCTGTGGATTTTGACACACTGTCATGCATTCACTCGGTCTCCCTGCCGGCTTAATTTTTGTCAGGGTCTCGGGAGGGCAGAAGCTTTCTTTTTTTTTTCTTTGCAGCAGGCAGAGGGTAGAAATTAGAGACACTCTCTCTGGCTACAGAGTGAACACAGTCATACCTGTGGGCAGTTTGGAGTCTCCGGGCCTCATGCCTTACTGTATATGCCTCTGGATTGTGGGAGGAAACTGGAGCATCCTTAAGGAACCGACAAAAAATGTGGAGGAGAGGGAACCTCCAAATAAAAACAGAACTACTTTAAGAGTCACAGACGATATGTATGATGCTTTCTTTCTGTAGGTGACAATTATGACCAACCTCCTTTTTCTCATTTCTCTGGTTAAGTCAAACTAATCCTGATAATTAATTTACAAACAAGGCATACTTTTTTTAGCATTCAACATACTCTCAGTAAATGTAAGACAACTGCAAAAAGAGCCAGGCAGATGGAGAACAGATTACGGTTGTTGCAGATAGAGCAGAGATCAATCTTTAGAATGCATGCAATATTGTCTGTGTGACAGATGCAATTGGAGGTTTATACCACTGCAGCTACTCAGAAACTTTCCCAGGAATTGAGCCAACCGGGCAGCAGAGATGGCTGATGGCTCCGCAGTGTAATGTGATATGGAGCAAGCCAAGGATTTACAGTGTTGATAAAATCCAATTGTGTCTGTAATAATCAGAGTTTACATTGACTTGCAGCGACAGGGCTCATAAAGCAGGACTGTGTGCTGTTTAGAAAATGTATTTTTAAACTGAACATTTTAAACCCAAGCGTACGAAGGAAATTATAAAGGACCACAAATTTTAAAAGATAACTTTACATTTTGGGAAATGTGCTAAAATAAAAAAGAACAACTATGATTTTGCAGGGAGTTCTATTCGTTGTAAATAACTGGCTCAGCATGAATATTGTACAGCTGTGGTCAAAGGTTTACATACTTACCATGACAAAAATGAGGACTATGATTAAAAGCCCAGACAAACATCAGACAGAATTATGTCAGAATTAGGCCAGAAGCTTGTTAATGGTTACCAAAAAAAATCTTGTTGATGTGCAACTTGCTAAGGGACATTTAACCAAATGTTAACGGGGGATATGATGCTTTTGACACTGTGTGGTTTAAAAAATATCTAATACTAATATAAATTCAAACTTGTGGACCCAATTCTTTTTTCTTTTGTTTTTTCAAACTCATTATAGATGTGTGCTGTATAATCATTTCACTATGAACAAAGAACAGTTTAAAAAAATCATCAAAAGCCCAAAAGTATAATGAAGTTCATATAAAATGATGAGTATCTGTAACTTTAAGATGAAATCCACAAACTTACATTTTTACATCATCTAAACTGACCTGCGAGAGCTGTGTTGTTAGCTGTAGACTGGGCTCAGCTAGGCTAGCTGTTTCCCTCCATCCAGACTACATGCTAAGCTAAGTCGACTGCTTGCTATTCTACTTTAATAATTTGAGTGCAGACATTAAACTGTCATCAATTTTCATTTTCAGCAAGAACACAAAATTGCGTATTTTTTTAAAATGTGAGACTATTCCTTTAACGTATTTAGCTAGTTAGCAGGTGTCTGACTTAGTTTACTTTAGCTAACTTTTTTAGCTAAATCAGCTAAATTGTGATTATTTTTACTTACAGTGAAGATGAAGGCAGAACTTCATTGATTTCATATTTTGATTAGTTTACATGCTTTCGTTGGTAGTCATTTACGTGCTGGAAACATTTAAAATTAAAAATGCATCACTTCATCATCTGAACTGCTTTTGGGTGGTGATGAGAGACAAAACCACTCACACTCTCAACCATAGACAGTTTAGAACCAGTCAGTCTAACAAGCGTGTCTTTGGATTGAGGGAGAAAACTGCATCACCAGGACTAAAACTCAGTAGGCACAGGGGGGAAAAACGCAAATTCTACGCAGAAATGTGGCAGCATACATTCTTGCTGCAGGTCAGAGTCTCTAACGACAGAACCACTGTGCGCATGAAAATTAAAAATGTGAAATATGTTCTTAAGCTTTGGGCTTTTAAGGCGTTTGAAAAGAATCTGCAACTTTCAAACTCTGGTGGTACGATTTTCTTTGAAGAATTGAAGCATAAATTCAGCTTGAATAGATTTTATTTTGTGTGTGAGTATTGCAAGCTGCCCTGTTGTCATCCGTTCTCGTAAAGTATAACCAAACTTTTGAGCGTTTGAGCCGCTTACGTGCCGTGTTTCCTGCCAGGTAAATGACGCTCCGCAACGTGGTGACGTCATTCGGGGCGACTGGAATCGATAAGAGAATCGTTTGCAAAAATGGCAAAGAATTCCAAGGAATTGAAACAGTGGGAACCGGTTCTCAACAAGAACCGGTTTTCGATACCCATCCCTAGTTAAGAATGACAAGAGTGACATCCTGTTCATCAGAGGCTTCACATTATAAGCAAGCTGCATAGAAAAAAAGATCTGGAAAGTGAAATCTCAGCAGAGAATGTTAAGTGACGGCTGTGTGCAGACAGGAATAGGACCCAAGGTGCAGACTCCAGAGACAAACTTAAACCGAAACAGCTTTAATGCTGAACTCAAACATAACATAACTGGAAAAAATCAAAATAAACTAACACCGGTGGACTGACAAAACACACAAACGGTAGATTGCAACACGGACACAGAGAAACACAGGGCTTAAATACACAGAGGGAGCAATCAGGGAAAGGGCAACAGGAGTGAGACACAGCTGGGGCAAATCAGGCCTAACGAGACAAAGGAAGCAAAACTAGACACATTAACATGAGACATGGACTTTCAAAGTAAAACAGGAAACATAACAGAGACTGAACAAAAGACACAGACTCACATGCAGTCACTACAACAGAGGTAGCTTTTATATCAGAACATTCTCCTCATCTCTGCCTCCAGTGGCTTTTGAGATTGCTGTGTGTTAGGCCTCAGTTACACCAACCTAATACAGACTGTGAAGCAGCACTTTGCCACCAGTTTCTCCTAGCGACAGCAAACAACCTACCACACGCACCAACCAGCCAGGGGAATACACATTTTTCTCTGGTGACCAGTGGTTTCCAGATGGTTGCAGACTAGTGTGCAGGACTGGAGTGTAGCAATAATTAAATCATCCGTTCTTCCATTCGTAACTGTCTTTTCTTTAGCAAGCACTGCTTGTCTTTAGCCACTCAGTTTTGCTTGGTTTATTTGCGCTGCTAATGCTTTTGAAATACTAACAAAGGTATTACTGATTCAAGTAAAATATATTTTTTTAAAAAGAGGGATGGAACTACTTTACGTGAAGGACCAACTCACCGAAACTAAGAAAGCAGGAGAACTAATCTCACCACAGCTGTTTTTTAGTCTGTTTTGAAAAGTCACTTTTGATTTTCTCGCGTTTTGCATTATCACCCACCTCTTTTTGTCTGAAATCAGTGCAAATGAGCTTCAAACTGTGGCAGCAGTTTAGAGTTAGACTGCCAGCTAATCAGCCCGATGCATTAAATGAACCCGGGCCCCTGCTGCTTCTCGACAGCCTTTAATTTCTCGTTTGGATTTTAGTGGAAAATGTAAATGTTCGTCTGTATATTCTGCTTATCTAGGTACGCTACGGCAAGACAAACAGTGTCTGCCTAAAATGTGATGTAATGTCAAAATGGCTGCTACATTAGCACAATCCACAGCAGCAGAGCCTTCACATTTTATTTCAAGGCCCCGGCACGGCGATTCAAAGCAAATATACCATGCACACAAACTCTTTTGTTCCTGTTGCGAGGTCTCCAGGCTGCGCTTCACGTTGCTCCCACTGGCATGACTTAGCCTGACATTAGACAGCCAGTGACGTATCGTTGCTGTTTAAAATAAACTTCTTCTTCCTCAGCAAGCAAAAGCTCTTCATGCGTGTTGTCAAACCCTGAGTGTATATGTGTAGACAGAAATAGACAGCCACCCACATATCATTAGGGAAATGGAGGGAGAGGGAGAGAGAGAGACTGGCTGTGACAGTGTGGGCGAACGAAGAGGGCTGAAGAAAATATGTCGGTCACAGTTTGACAAAGCAGCCTCACGTTTTTGAGCTCTCGGATTTAAGAGCACAAACTATATATATATGTCTTATCATGAGTCCCTGTGTAGATAGGTGACATAATTTCCACAGAGACAAAGGTAATAATTCAATTCCTCATGACTTCTAACTTGAGTGTGTGGGAGGGGTGTGGGCTATTTCGCTTTAGTTGTGCTCTAATGGAATTAATGGTGCAGAAGGAGTCCGCCCTCTTGTGGGGTGTTAGGAAAATTTATATTTTAGTCTTTTTTTTCTTCGTAGTGTTCGGCAGCGCATGATATTTGTCAATTTGGGGGAAATGTTGAGCTTCCACCTTCTTATCTAACAGATCTGTTTCATGATTCACTGTGTAGGCAGTCTACCTCTTAGCTACTCTGGTTTTATTTGAATGTGTACGAAAGCATAGTCTCAGCATTGGAAGCTGCTCTTACCTGCCTGGGATCTATTTTGAGCGTGTTTAGATAACAGAGGGTTACTGCAGGTTGACTCATACGGGCAGCTACTTTTATTTCCCCTAAACAAAGCTAATCCGCTTCTCCTTGTTCCCCTGACCCCTCGACCTTTAGGAAATTGCTGAATGTGAAGATCATTGATGATGAGGAGTACGAGAAAAACAAGACATTCACAATTGTGTTGGAGGAGCCCATACTGCTGGAGGTGGGACAGAGACACGGTGAGTGGATGACATCACTGTGTGCTACATGTGCAGAGTGATATGTCACTCTATTTGGTGGCTTGAGATAAATGTGTGCACTAAATGCTTGGATTAATGCAGATTAAACCTTACAGCACAACTAATCTCAAACTTCCTCATCAGGCCTTATTCATGAAGACTGAAAGTCTAATTGATGTACTTAAAATTGCTCAGGGTTAGAGTAAAAATGTCATTGTATTTCATCAATGTTATTTTTGAGAGCTTTTACAGTCAACCGTGGCTCAGGGGGTTGGGAAGCGTATCTGTAACCGGAAGGTCGCCGGTTCGATCCCTGGGCTCTCTGTCCTGGTCGTTGTGTCCTTGGGCAAGACACTTTACCCTACTGCCTACTGGTGTTGGCCAGAGGGGCCGATGGCGCGAAATGGCAGCCTCGCTTCTGTCAGTCTGCCCCAGGGCAGCTGTGGCTACAACCGTAGCTTGCCTCCACCAGTGTATGAATGCGAGAGTGAATGAATAGTGGCATTGTAAAGCGCTTTGGGTTCCTTGAAAAGCGCTATATAAATCCAATCCATTATTATTATTAATCATTCAATTCAGTTCAATTTTATTTATATAGTGCAACAACGGCTGCTTCAAGGAGCTTTATACTGTAATAATACAGAAAAAAACAATCAGATGACCCCTATAAGCAAGCACTTGGCGACAGTAATGGTAAATGGCCTGCATTTGTATAGCGCTTTTCTAGCCCCTAAGGACCCCAAAGCGCTTCACACTACATTCAGTCATTCACCCATTCACACACACATTCACGCACTGGCGATGGCAAGCTACATTGTAGCCACAGCTGCCCTGGGGCACTGACAGAGGCGAGGCTGCCGGACACTGGCGCCACCAGGCCCTCTGACCACCACCAGTAGGCAAACATGGGGTTAGTATCTTGCCCAAGGATATTTGGCATGCAGCCAGGGTGCAGCCTGGGATCGAACCACCGACCTTCTGATTAGTGGCTGACCTGCTCTGCCACCTGAGCTACAGCCACCCCAGGAAAAGCTCCCTTTTAACAGGAAGGAGAAAAGACACACTGTGGAAGAGAGCTGTAATTACTGTGCAATAGCTGCTTTTGCAATTGCATGTTAAATTAAACTAACTAACATCAAAAAAGTACTTGTAATACAACTGTGCTCATATCAATACTCACTCAGACTCTTTGCTAAATGTGATCATATTTTAATGACTGATGATTTGCAACCTAAAAGTACTGTGGATATATTAAAAATGTGACGTGTAGTCAGAAAATGTTTGGGAAAGTCCTGTTTATGAGACCTATTTATATTAATAACATACGATTCTGCTTATTATTTATTAAACATAATGACAATAAACACATACAAGAAATGATAAGCCAGTAATGAATGCAGAAAGAATATATCCCTGAAGTAAATTACTAAGTAGAGAATTCAAAACATAAATAACAGAATACATATTCACATAATCCACTATTATAAATAAAACCACTGACATAAATAAACCTAAATCCTCTATTCCAAGTACTTTTTATGCTCTTGATTAAATTTTGAGTATCAATATGCAGACTGCCGTGTTTTATTTATTTCAATACGTGTCTCCCCAACATCTCTCGCGTTGGGTTTACCAATTATGATTGGCTGATCTGTCACTCAGAGTCACTGTAATGGACCGTAGCACACACAGAGGACTGACTTTCATTATCATCCAAGCACCATGTAGGAAATCCTGGATGATAGTTTATTCTTGTGCTGCCCTAGGTGACACTAATGACAACAAGACAGCAGTGGGTCCGGAGGACGTGTCAAAGATGGGCTGCCCATGTCTGGGAGAGCACACCAGGCTGGAGGTGGTCATTGAGGAGTCTTATGAATTCAAGGTAACACAAAATCAGCAGCTTCGTAACTCAGAGCCGACATGGACTGACTTTACAACATTAACCTGGAAAAATGCAGCAATTTCACTAATGTCACAGTATTTTGGGTTAATATATATTTTACTTTTGATGTGTGATAAATTATGCAACTCATTAATCTTCCAGTAGATGTGTTCACGCATCATTCAGCTTGAATAGTCAGAGTTAAAGAATTTGTATCATTTGCCATAATGCAGAATTTATAGCAGTACTCCATCTGTTTTGTATTGATAAGTTGGGTGTTTTACAAGAGACAATAAATGGTAAATGAACCGGTACTTAAATAGCACCTTTCTACTCGGTTTGAGCACTCAGAGCACTTTTTATTACAAGTTTTATTCACCCAGTTCCACACATATTCATACAACACTTTCATCTAAGCACTTTATCTAACGTCCACAGACACACTCACATGCCGATGGATGTGTTGAGAGCAACTCAGGGTTTAGTATCTTGCTGAAGGATACTTTGACATTTGGACTGGATGAGCAGTGGATCGATCTCAACTCAGGAAAAAGTACAAATTTTTAAAAAAGAAAGAAACTTCAGTTACCTTAACACAACATGATATTAGGCCCAAGTGGCAACCTCAGAAGCTGGACAAGGAAGCAAGCCAAAAACGTAGTGGAAAAAAAATGCTGCTAATTCTGAAAACAAGCTCATTTCCAGAAACTCTCTTTAGAACAGAATTAAACAAATTTGCAGCCCGGTAAGAAAAGGCACTGGGATTGCTACTGCTAATTTTGGTATTCATGAAAAATGTGCTGAGGATGACTATTTATTTAATTCACTTTAAGTTATATCCAGACTTTAAGTTATGTTTTATTAGAGGCACGGTGTCTTCTGTGACGGGTAGGTGCTGACACATAGGAAAAGTCACTGAACTCTGCCTGTGAGCTAAATTTGTGGTGCCAGTGCCACTTGGAGCTGAAAATCTGATTGATGAGAGAGTGGTGTGCTAACATACTAGCTAACGCTAGCAACCTTGGTTAGCAAGTAGCATCCATAGATTATATGGCAGCAACAAAATGACCTGCTGATTATTTGTCCTGCTAATAAAATACTAATACGTCACTCACCAAATCTGGAGTTCTTGGATGAGCTGTAATAAACAACAGACCATATTCTTTATCACATAGTTGTACACAAACATCAATATCGGCACAACTGTCAATCAACAAATGTTTGTGCTCCGCTGTAAGCCCTGCAGGTAGAATAATGCTCTTTTTACCTTGAAGGTCGAAGCTAGGCATGGCTAGCCGAATGCATTTCAGTAGTAGTCAAAAAAGCAGGTGCTTCCTAACACAGAGAGAAGATTCATCCATCAATAGACTCTGTTCATGAATAGAGCCTAATCAGTGTTTATCTAGTGAGTCATAAATGCACAACAGTAGTGGTATAGATTACATGTTCCATCATTTACTACTATTTAGTAAGTAAGTACTGCCTATTTACAAGATGCCATGTTGGTGTTTTGAAACCACAAGTGGTGAGGAAGGGGCATATCTGACTAGGGTTGCCAACTCCCTGAAAAATAAATAAGGGACACCTCGTGGCCAGTTCACCCTTCCCAGTGTGGTGAATTTTGTAGCTCTTTTTTTTTGTGTGAAATTATTTTTTAACCATTTGACTTGAATTTGATTTAAGTAGATGCATATTCTTTGTGATATGACCATATGGGAAACAAATGATCATTTAGCCATTTGTTTTTAGCTCAAAATGACAACATTAACACAGTAAAACAGGTCTCTTTCTTAAACAGAAGCCTGTCATGCTTAACTTTTGAGAATATAAGTAAATCTTTCTTTAAAAGAACTCTGTCCTGCTTAACTTAAAATTATATAAATTAATAGAAAACAATAGAACGAAAAATATTCTTGTAACAGTGCACATATAGTGCATTTAGTACAATTGGCTTCAGCTGAGGTATTATTTCAGCTTTTCTAATGCTAATCAGCTGCTCCTGTTTGTAAACCGGCTTGTTCCCATGATTACGCATCTTAACTCATCATCATTATTAATCTATGTATTACTTTTATGTATTAGTGATCTATTTGTTGTAATCATCTATCCTTGCAGTTGTTTATTACACAAAATAAATTATATTATCACACTTCTGGCCACATAGCGCTGATATTCACTGCACATGCCCATATTAACCTTAACCAGAGGGTTTAAAAAAAACAAACCAGTGTTTACATACCATATCTGCTTCTGCCGTGGCCTGGTGGACAAAAAATTGGTTAAGGGTTCCCCGAGCTTTCACGCCCCTCATGTTCTTCATGTGCCCACCACTAGAAGCATGCCTATGGAAAAAGTGCGCCGGCACACAGTGCAGTGCGCTTTAAAGGTGTTATCGTGCATTTTCCCAGCCAGGTGTTTTCCTTTTCCCATTCCTCCCTGTACTTTTGCAGCCTTTTTTTTCTTTCTCTGAGCAACAAACATTGCTGCTCTAATGCTGGGCTTACACTGTGCGATTTTTGGCCCATTTTGAGACGATTTTTGAGTCGTGCGACCGATTTGGTGATCGGCCCGATTTTGGCCTTCATCGTGCATCGTGTAGTATACGTGGGGTAACGAGAAGCGATTAACACCTCAAGACCAGCTCCCGATCATCAATCGCTCGTGAGGGTGTCACCACAGCCGCTCACACTGCTCACGTGCAAACACGTAAACGTCGGTGAAAAAGATGGAGCAGCACGGCTGTGCAGCGTGTGATCTGGACACAAGCGATGGAGGCGCAACTTGTAGAACTTTGGAAAGCTCATCCGAGCCTTTTCGATGTGGCATCACAAAATTATCACGACCACAACAACCGTGAAAATAGTTGGATTTACACTGCTGCTCAATCACAGCTGCCTGATCATGTTTTACATTAGCAATTTAGCAAAGTTGATGGTGGTGGTGTGTGTGTGTGTGAGTGAGTGAAAGACAGAGAGAGAGAGCGAGCGACAGATTTTCTGTTATAACCTTCATGTTATGGAGGCACAGTGTGAGCTCTCAGGTCGCATCAGAGCATCGGGCGGTATAGTGTGAGACCCTGCATTGTGACCCACCAACTTCTAACCCCTGCGAGTCAATCGTGCAGTTTGAGCAGGAGCTGAATAACGTGACTGAAAAAATCGCAGTGTCTGCCCAGCTTTAGGTGTACTGTCGTCCGAGACTTGCGCCGCAGTGTCGGCGTTTGTTTCCTTGTTGGCCATGCTTGTTGTTGTGGATCTGTTGTCTTCCGGTATTTTCTCCGTAAGCGACCTTTCCTCGACCAATGAGATGAGCGGTAATCTGAATTGTCATACTCGAATTGTCATAAGTGTGCTGTCAGCTCATTGGTCACAAAGCAGGAGAGGGGCTGGGAATTATGTTTTCAAACAAAGCGTTAATTCCATAAACATTTATAGACTACTTTTGATTCTCACTGTATTACGGGACAAAGTGCGTCCCTTATTAGCTCAATACGGGACGTGTACTTTTGTTTCTAAATACGGGACCATTCCGTTTTTTAAAGGACGGTTGGCAACCCTATCTGACTGCGCCTTCACATGCTCATTAGCTAACAGCTATGAGCTGTATACAAGTGGCTAATCACTTTTTTTCAGTCCTGGAAAAGAAGTCTGTGTTAGCATTTTGTTTTTGTTTTTTTCATTACGGGAAATAATATTATGGTTCTAGGAACCTGTGGCTGTGCAATACACCTGTACAGCTAATAAATGTGTCATGCTATCATGCTAACAAAGCTAGCTAGCATCGGGTCTCCACTTTAAGGTCACCTCTGGCAAATATAATTAAATAAATAAAGAATGTGACCTGTCCACTCAACTTAAGGCTTTAAAACAATAATCCAAAAAAACAATGACTGACATGTAGTGATGGCATTTTATTTTTGTGATCATGAAATAAATAACCCCCTGTTTGATGTGTAGTCTCCAGTCACAATCTGAGCTAACCCTTATCAGATAACTATGACATTATCGCCATTATACTTGTGCTGGAGCTACACAGATACCACAGATTCATACTGCAATCCTCTGCGCAAGTAAACTGATCCTTCAGCTTAAAATGGGTGGTGCAGCACTCTGAGACAATTTAGGAACATTTAAGCTGTAACATGATACTGCAGTGATATTAACAGCTGCAGTTTTATGAGTTGGCTTGTGTTTCTTCACTGCTTTAAAGCAGCTTTATGCTCGCACACTCCCTTGCACACTCCCTTTCTCCTGGGGGCTACTGGGATTTTGTGCTCGCATCTGTTTTGGTGACTCACCATTGCTTCACACTGGGAGGACAGAAGCTGGTAATTGTATCTTGATTCACCACATCAGTGTCCCCAGTGTCATACAGCACTAAGATTGTACTGAGTATGTTATTCAGTGTGTGTTAATGCACCTTTCTTCTGCTTTCCTTGCAGAGCACAGTGGACAAGCTGATCAAGAAAACGAACCTGGCTCTTGTTGTAGGGAGCAGCAGCTGGAGAGAGCAGTTTGTTAGTGCCGTCACTGTCAGTGCAGGTAAGTCGCGGCGTCCTGAAATGTCTCATCTGTTCATCCCTCTGAAGGCAGTCCTGAAGAAGATTGAGCCTGCAGGCTGGATCCGGTCCGCCTGTTGTGCAGCGCTCACTTAGATATGTCTTTAAAATAAAATTTAAAATGCTCCGTTTAAGATTGCATAAAGAAAAAAACATCCCCAGTTTAACGGAAAGGGTTGAAAGAGCGTACAAAAACAAATGCTATTTTAATTCATTTTTGATCATTCTGAGCTTATTTGCTTCATCCATTTAAATCCAGACAGTTTATTAAAAATGCATGATGAGGCTCATCATAAAAACTAAAAGGGCCGGCTCTTCCTCAACAATTAATGGTTCTGAAGAATTTATGACGATGTTTGTGGTATGGTGAATCTTTTTTGGGGGGTCTTTCCAAAGCTGTCTGTGAACCTTTTAGATCTGCACTAGTGCACAAATCATTGGGCTAAAAGCTCACTTAGACTCCCGTGATGTGTCATTTGGTTAACGTACTCTTTTCTTTATTTTCTCTCTCTTGCTGGATGGAGAAACTCAGATTTGCATTTGTAATGTGCATATTTAAGATAGAAAGTACACTTCCAGCATGTCTCTGATTTGAAAAGGATTGCTCAAAGATGCTGAAGGTTTTACTGATCTAAAATATGAAGATGAATATGATGACAAATTGGCACAAAATTTCTGAAAAGTCAGGATTTTTTAGTGCTCATTCACTTCCACAGTTTGGGTCTGAGCTGTATTATGAAAAATATGATGATATTATAAATTATAATGTAATCTCCTGCCCTCAGCGATGGCTGTCACTGGAATGGTAGCTCTACTAATTGCTGTGCTTTGGTCGCACGATGACACATTTGTTTTTAAATGGTGTGACACTAACTACGAGCCCCCCGCATGTGTGTAGTGCACTGAATTGTGACAACTGCGATGACTGCTGTATTGAAGCCACTGTATTCCTGTCCTCCTGTGGTGTATTTGTTGCACGTCTTTCTTATCTAAGCACAACTGGTCCAAATCCCATTTGGCTTTAACAATGATTTCTTGGCTGTAGATAACAGGAGCAGTATAGAGCAGTCACAGAATGACTATGATAACAACGTGAATGGCCACATACCACAAAAGCAGCCATTGTCCAAACAATATCCACATTCACAGTTTCATCCAACAGCAGTGCATATTAAATCTTCTCTCCATTTTACAGTATCTGTAGAACATTTCCCAAAACTGCCAGTGTCTGAACAAACACAGTAACTGAAACTAAAATTATATCAATTTCATGGTGGCTTTACGGTGCTCTGTAAAGCCAAACAGTGGTCTAAATGAAGGTTGTGTTTCGCAGGCTTTCATGCATCTTTTCTGTCTTTGGTAGGTGACGACGATGAGGAGGAGAGCGGGGAGGAACGCTTGCCGTCCTGCTTTGATTACATTATGCACTTCCTGACAGTTTTCTGGAAGGTCCTCTTTGCTTTCGTCCCACCGACTGAATACTGGAACGGCTGGGCCTGCTTCTTTGTCTCTATTTCCCTCATTGGCGTTCTGACAGCTGTGACCGGGGACCTGGCCTCACATTTCGGCTGCACAGTCGGTCTCAAAGACTCGGTCACCGCAGTGGTGTTTGTGGCCCTCGGCACTTCTGTTCCAGGTGGGCATCTGTGCTTGTCGTTCAGTCCTACCAGCGGCCTTGTCCTGTGTCTCCTCTGGGCTTTTCCCCTGTGGCAGAAGCAGCTGCTTGCGTAACCTTTTCCCCCACCTGTGCTGTCAGAGGGATTCTCTCCAAAGCTCATGTCTTGGATATTAACAAGTTGTAAACAGAAAAAAAAAACCTTGTTTCGCTTGTTAGTTTCGCCCTAATTATAGTCCCATTTTGCTATTTCGTAAACACTAACACTGAACACAAAAAATGACTATGAAAATTAGGTTTTGGTTTAATAAACAAGGGTTGCCAACTCTCACGCTTTGAGACTCCTTCTTATCCTCTCATGCTTCCCTAAAAAATCCCGTGCCAAATAAGAGAAAGCCATGAAGCCCCCCTTTTTGAAAAAGTCACCATTAATGAATGTAAACTAGGTCTTAATATAAGAGTCAAATTCTCGTGTTTTCAGTTGTTCAATGATCCCTGAACTTGACTTCAGTAATTAGCCAGCTTAAAAATAATTATTCTTGACAGTCAGAAAACAACATTGTGCTTTTTTACACTGCAGACAAGTGATCTGTCACATACAGAGTCACAGTTTATTAGCTACACATATATTATTTGATACATAACGGCATTTCTCTTGAGTCCTGAACTCCTTGACAGCTGGGGGCCCATTTTTATTTTACTGTGAGTAAAAGTCAGATCTGTTTACGAGCCAAACAATGTTTCATCAATGAGAGAAAGTTTTCTATTTTGCAGTTTCACAGTAGGCTATTGGCTGTATTCCCATAACCACATATAGGATGTGGTCCTTCTAATCATTAATGCAGGGCCACAAGACTACAACAGCCTAATAACAATTAACGTACACACAGAGCACCATGGGTGGCTATTGTTTTATGAGAACAATATTACACAAAAACTGTGTTATTTTCAGCTTTAAATAACTGAGTTTCACAAAAATCTGGGTTGATTCTGTTCATCTGGACGCAGCATTTTCAGTGGGAGAAACGTTTCGTCACTCATCCAAGTGACTTCTTCAGTCTCAGCTGACTGCAGGTTTCCCCAGCTTTATAAACAGTACATCGCACAATGACTGAAATTAGCCCACTGGACAAGGGGCTGTGAGGTTGCTAATCATTAATATGCAAATTGTCATGACCACTGATCAACAAACAGTGTTGGGAAGGTTACTTTTAAAATATTTTCCACTACAGATTACAGGATACATGGCCCAAAATGTAGTTTGTAATGAATTCCGTTAAGTTATTCAATGTGAGTAACGTATTCTGAATACTTTGGATTACCTAATATATTGTCTTGCTTTTTACAACTACATGAATGTAATATTGCTGTGTGATTTATTACTGAAGGCTACTCGCCACCGAGCTAACATTGTTAGCTAGCATTAGCTGAGGTTAGACTTGATGGATAGCATTAACAACCTGCTGGCTGCAAATAATCATGTGCAGTTCTGAAAGCAATACCAACTAGATTTTAAAATCTTAATATAAAATGAGTAACAGTAGGGTGGACATTAGGTAAGGCTGCAGTTTTTGCAGTGATCTCGTGTAGAAAACTATTTCTGTATCAGTAATATGTTTTCTTTCTGTCTGCTTTCAGAACTGCACGTGATTATTTGCAGCTAGCAGGTTGTAATGCAGCCTTCATTAATAGTAATAAATCACACAGCAATAGTACATCAAAGATACTGAAGTGGCACATAGCCCAGGTAGCTACCACAACTAATTTCGACGAATTTCCAAGTAAGAAATGAATTCTTGCCCGTGCACCGCTGGCTCTGTTGTGCTGGCTTTCGGTCCATTGTGTAACTGACGCCCCACCAACATTAACAGGACGCTTAGATAAAGCCTCTTATTGCGTGTGCTGTTTGGGTTTTCGGCAATGTGTGGAATTATGAACATTAGACCAAAATTAGACCATTGATCAAAGCCCACTGATCAATGGCCAGGAGTACCATTCACAGAGAGTTGGGGAATGGCTGCAATCACGGCATTTTAAGATGGTGAAAGATGTACCCTTAGCCCCCCCCCCCCTTCAATTCAGAGATGGTCTTTCCTTTTTTCACGTAAATGGCCTCCTTGACTCCGCGCTCAAACTAGCGTTCCTCCCTGTCCAGGATATGTACATCCTCATCATTAAAAGAGTGTCCACTGGCCTCTAGGTGTAAATAGACTGCGGAGTCCTGGCTTGACGAGGTTGTGCCATCCACTTCCCCAGAGGTTGTTTGCCATGTATAAATCATGGCAATCCTCCAGGTACTTAACAGAGTACACTACACTACTCTGCTTGTGTCAGGGGACCCAATCCTTGAGGTGGACCAGTTTTTGGCGCAACATGTTTAAAAGCCAAGGAGATGTGGTGTTTAGAAAAAATGTGTCTCAACCCTTTGGGATTTACTTACCTGGATGATTGAGCATGCATCAAGACAATAACTGTTTACGACAATTTTGAAACACAACTAACATCACTTTAAATGTAAGTGTTGTTTTTAATACTTGAATGAAAACCCTTTTTAGTCAACGACTGGAAACATGGACATCACCTAATCCTGTGTTTCTTCCTTTGCATTATTCTGGCAGGCCTTTACTCCAGCCATCTCCAGCTGCTGCTTGTTTTTGAGTCTCTCTTTTTGAGGGAGTTTGTATCAGTAGTGATTCAAATGACGATCTTAATACAATGTTAATTTTATTATCTATTTATATATTTATATTTATATCTGAGTATGATTTTTGTTTTCTTTGACAACCCTTTTTTCCAGGAAAGCCTAATCAGACTTTCATGTTTTTAAGTGTAACCAGAGGTTTGCACCTTGTTATTCTTGTCTTTGTATTTCCATTCCAAAAAGCATGTCTTGATTGTAGATTCATAAAATAATCCAGTTTTATACCTCCTATTGAGTGTTCTTGACAGAATCGATGAAACCAACCAAGAAATAACTTCTGCAATCATACACTTTAGTCTTCTGTAGTCTTTTGGGATGTGTGGTATTGCTGAGCTGAACAGTCCATTTATTCGTTGTAACCATGATCTAGTTTGTTGATTTGGCCACTCTTACAGCTTAGGCTGTGTTCCTAAGTTTTTCCTTTGAACTTTCAGCCTAATCATGGCCTCGTTGCACTTGCACGGACACTTTGGACTTACATGCTAAGAGTTCCAGTCACAACTACTAAATCAACTCCAGATCTTTAATGGCTTAATTTGGTAAATATGCCTCATCTGGCCATGAAATTACTTGTAAGTCAATTATTTTTGAGCCTTTGAAATTGGGAAACTATATACAGTATAATAATGGCGGTACTTCCTAAATTAAGGCTTGAATTTCCTTAAATACATGTAGTGCTTATTGTACAGTCCCTGGTGTTTGTGGCACCTGTACTCAGTCTGTGCACATTACTGATTACTTATATATATTTGCCTATTTCTCTCTCTTTTACAGACACTTTTGCAAGTAAGGTGGCTGCCATCCAGGATCAATATGCTGACGCCTCTATTGGAAATGTGACGGGCAGCAATGCGGTCAACGTGTTCTTAGGCATCGGAGTGGCGTGGACCATTGCAGCAGTTTACTGGTACACCAAAGGCAAGGTGTTCAAAGTGAACCCGGGGTCCCTGGCCTTCTCTGTCACCCTCTTCACCATCATGGCGCTGGTGTGCGTGCTGGTGCTGCTCTACCGCCGACGTCCCACCGTGTCTGGAGGAGAGCTCGGTGGCCCACGGACAGCCAAGCTTCTCACCTTCTTCCTCTTCCTCTCTCTCTGGTTCATCTACATCCTGTTGTCCTCCTTGGAGGCGTACTGCCACGTGCCTGGCTTCTGAGACAGAGGGAAAGGCACAGACACAAGCCCTTTCCTTGTTTTTACAATTTACTGAACGTGTTTTCTCTCCGTTTTTGTCTATTTTCACAAAGGTTTATAACTATTTGTATCATTAGTTATTATTAATACGGCACAGTATCTGACTGACTCTGATTCTTTGGACTTTGGTACTTTGCTCCCACCTATGCTGTGAAGGATAGCTTTAGCCACTGAAAATGAAGCTCTCTTGACTTTATTCCTTTTTTGAAATATTATATCACATGACACATTTATCTAATCATTTCTATCACCATAAATTATATTCTGCCACTTGATGCATACAGACAGCTTTTGGCATTGGATCCTTTCTCTCTCTGTTTGTAGATGTTAAGAAAGCACAAGATTGAAGAAAACGTCTAGAAGAATTCTCCTTTTTGGCCTTTGTTATATAGCGGAAACTTAAAGATGGTGCATGGGACGGCATTACATAGTACTTGGCATTTACATTAAGTGGAAGACAGAAGTGACCAGTAAAACATATTTGTGAGATGATATTTATTACTTAGTCTGTACAATTATTCATTGTATATCATGTAAAAGATGAACATTGTGCGTGAGAGTGTTGTGAAAGGTGTGCTTAGTTTTGCACGTTATCAGATAACAACAGTTTCTTAGTAATATATTTTAAAGTACCGTATGTAATATTTTGACATGGGTGTTGATGTGTTGATGTGTTTGTGTACATGTGAATCACAGCTGTATCATACTCTATTCACTGCCTGGTGCACTGTCATGTTTGACATAGCCAAGATTTTTTTGGAAAAATAGCCTTTTTTTTAAGCCAACCTGGAGCAGAGTGCCTGCTTTTAATTGTACAAATACTTTAAGCACATTTATGATTTTTGTGTATGCGTGTGTGTAGGTGGTGAGTGTGTGCTCCTTTGCACTCCAGCACAAATTGTCAAAAAGCATGGCACTGTCTCCATTTTGACTCCACAAAATGGTACGGGGTGGTTTGTTGGTAACAGAAGAGAAACAGAATTTGAATATGGATATTAAAAGGACTGCAGTTTTCTTATCTGTCATGCTGACACTGTGAACATTATTCAACAATATCTCTTTTAGGAAAAGCACAGCAGAGAGCAAACGGGCTCTTTTAAATGAGAGTGGAGTACACTGTATCATATCGCAATCACCAAACAAGTCCATCATTTGACATGGAAAATGTGCTAAAAGAGAAGACATGTACAGTGTGTCCCGAGAGTGTCTCCTTGTGTTGCACCGCAGTTGATACTGAAATCTGTTTTTTATTTAACCTAGAATCTGTAGAGCCATATTTATTGTAACACTATAATAGTAGAGGTATTTATATGATCGATTTTAGTTTTATTGATATGCACGTTTAATGTATAAAAAAAGTGGAAATAAATGTTGCTCATTTATTATGCCGTTAGACGCCTTGTCATCTTAATTTAACTTTTTGAACGATGGTTTAGATTATACAAACCAGGTCGTCAATGACTCTCACAAACTACTCTTAATAAAGTTAAAAGTACAGTCAGCTAGAGACTAGCCAAAGAGTTAGCATGCTAAAGTAAAGGCATTCATGTGCTGTGGAGAGAAATTTTAATTCATGTCTGTACAGTCAGGCTCCAATTATGAGGGATGACACCTGTGTTTTATCATCGGAGAAGTGGAGTCTATCACCATTTAAAGCAAAAATGCAAATAAGAAAGACAAGACAGCTAGCATCTGGAAAAAATAATCATTCCTGACTTCTAGCTTCATCTCCTGAACTAAAGTGAGGGCTTTAAAACATGAAACCATGCACAAACATGCTTATTTATTCCTGATATTGTCAACAGATTAAACATATAACCATCCTTTCTCTGGACAGCTGACAACAAGAACAAACCAAACAACAACAAATGGTTATAAGCTAACATGATGCCAGCTAATGTTAGGTTCCTAAAAATCACGCTTTGAATCTGATAAACAGTATAATTATATTCTTACATTGTATGACAGTTTATTCACTAAGTGTCCAAGTCCAACAATGTTTGGTGTTTTACTGTGTTTTACAATGTTTTACTGATGCCAACTAACAGCAGCTAACAGCGGCATAAACAACAGTGTTTACCAACAGAAAAGCACAGAATATCTTCAACTCACCTTAGTGTGGTTGTTATTGGTCAGTTTCATTGACTCATCAACTCATATTGAAACTTTTTTTTCCAGATTTTTGCAGCTTCCTCCAGAGTAAATACATGTGGACACCCAGCATATTGAGAAGCTACACTCACTACAGATGAATTGTTTGTCCTACAGAGGCCGCCAACAGAACTCAGTTGACAGCAATCTACAATTGACTAAAATATGGTGGTGAGATTTTACACACTATAACTTTAAGACATTACCTTTAGACAATGAGCGTAGATGTATTCAGAACTTTCCAGTTAGCATCAATTTTAAAAAGGCCCCTGCATGTTTTTCATATGTGCTAAACTACATGTCGGGACACAGTCTGCAAGTACATGACTGGCCTGTTTGGCATTGTTGACGTCCTACTGTGCATGTCTAACTACTTTTTCACTGCAATTCCTGAATTTATCAATGAGAGAATAACTATTATAGCCTCAGTATAACAGTAAAAATCAAAGCATCAATATAAAGACTCACAAATGTCGGCAGATTCCTGGAAGGTGGCAAATAAATATGAGAGAATGTAGTGTCTGACAGGTTAGGCGCATTTTAAAAGTGATTTAGGTTTCATCATGTTGATAATTGCCTGATAAATAGCAGCAGCAAAAACAGAAAATCATTTCAAAGAGAGGAAAAATGGAGAATAATTTCATCATTTTCCCTCGCTGCAGCATATGCTGTGTCTTAATAACTGTTTTTTTATTGCAGGCAGAAGAATGTACTAATTGCAAACACATTAACTGGGAAACGAGCCCCTGCTGAGGTAAAAGGAGAATATTATCATTTCTTGTAGGCGCATACATTCCACTTTTCACACTTTTGTGACTGTAAAATGTGAGTGCTAGTGCTCTGCTTTATAACTCAAAGGAATGAATTTTTCATTTTCTGGCAAAATTCATTCCTTTGAATTATAGAAAAGGAGTCCCACGCTCTGTCAACTCTCTGGCACGTTCTGCATTGAAGGTCCAAGGTGCCGTACATGTTGAAGGGCTGCGGTCTGAAACAGTTTTGAATGGGAATGCTTGGGAGCTGACGAGACATGCAGAACATCACGTTCTTTTGATCCCCCCTCCCCAGGTTGTTCACCAGGATCAGCCCTGCAATAGCACTGAGAGCAATTTCGAAAGAAGACCTAAAACAGGAATGTCAGAAGGAGAATGTTGCAGAATGGCATTCATTTGATTTATATTGGATGGGTCTAGCATTATTGAATAGAAAATGAGTGACTGACTTAATATGCATACATACATACATACATACATACATACATACGCTTGATGCTAAAAGCTTGCTGGATATGTGCTAGCTGTCTAAATAAGCAGGTACAGGAAAAGGTTTTTAAAAAGTGTGCAGTAGTAGCAGCAGCACGGAATTAAAGACGTGGATATATGAACATAGCGAAGCATTCAGTAGCTAAAGAGACAGATGTTTCCCCCAGGAGTTTGAGGAGCTTAAACCCAGGAATAACAGGACACCAGGTGGCAAATAACATGAAAGTAATGGTGCTAATAATTTTCTGTCCTCTGGTTGTGTGAGTAGGAAGCTGTTTGCTAACAAGTTCAAACAAATTCAATGGGAGACAGTGTCTGTGTTACAACTACCCTGTGGTCAAAAAATAAGTTTTGGAAACTAAGGCGTCCACATTTTAATTTCCTTGGACAGCGGTTCTTAGCTTATGTGTCCAACAATCATCCATTCTGCTTATCCAATTCTTGTTCCCCGCTGTCATTGGGCGAGAGGCAGGGTACACCATGGACAGGTTGCTTTGTTGCAGGGCTAACACAGAGAAACAGACAGTCATTCAAGCCTACAAAGAATTTAAAATGGCCAGTGAACCTAACCACACTAACTGCATGTCTTTGGACTGTGGGAAGAACATGGAAACTCCACACAGAAAAGCTCCGGTTTGATGGTGGATTCAGACCCAGGACTTTCTTCCTGTGAGGCAACAGAACTAACCACCACACCACTGTACTGCTCTCCTCAAACACTCCCAATAGTTAAAAAAAAAAATTTTTAATTCCTCATATCACCCCCTCTAGTTTATTCCTGCACTTTCCATACCTTAAGGCTGTCCCGTTGTCAACAAATGAAGTGAACGACGACTCTCAGACCCTTTTATCCCTTTAAAGCCTGAACCCTGAATTAATTGCCAGAAAATTCAAATCTTTTGAAAATGGAATGTTTATTGAATCTTCTGACATTTTTTTCAAAAAGACACCGAAATATAAATTGGCAGATATGAGTTTAATTTGTATCATATTTGCTATCTCGCTTTTTTGGGCAATTTATTGCTTAAAAATGCAATGCAATTTATTTAGATTTTACAGGAGGGAAACACTCTGATGATATAAGCCTCAAAAACTCACACAAAGTGTGTCAAATACATACATGGCCCATTAGGGGCTTATTTTAACCCTTTCATATAAATTTTAGCTACTTCAAGTATATTTTGCAGCAAGCAACGTGAAGCAGTGTGTGCTTTATTACTCTGCAGTTTGGGTTTTTTTGATGATCCTTTTTTATTACATTTCTATGTTTTGACAAAATTGAGAAAATTTCCTGTCTTTAAAGGAAAGAGCATGGGAGAAGATCAGACTCTCGGTCCCTCAAGTTCCTTTGGCTGTGCAGAAAGTAAAAAATGCAAAATAAATAGTCCCGAACTGACGACAGCTAGACGCATTTTTTTATGCTGTCAAGTTTCTATTCACACCATTTTGAACCTGTATAAACCCAAATTCTTAAACACTGCTGCTAAAAACACAAATTTTATAGCAGTCTTTGGAGGGTTTGGTGCGTAAGCCTTTCGGTGGACTGGGCCGAGACACACCTTATTAAAAGAACAGTTTGCCATTTTTGCTTTCTGGCCAAGACTTTAACAAGAACAGGTAGGAAGATTTTGTTTCCTCTGGATGGAGCGAAACCCACATATTTCCAGTATCTGTGCTAAACTAAGCCAACGAGCTGCCGGCAGGAACTAATTATGCCATCAATCTTCACATCAGACTCTCAGTAAGAGCGTATAAACATGATCAACTTGTTCCTTCAAGGTTAAGACAAGATCCTGACGGTTTCATCATCAACAAATTCACAAAGAAACTCCGCACAGCCAGATACATTTCCTCCTAACAGGTACTGCAGGTGGAACTGAAACCTCCTGCGCTATTTTATTGTTATACCTTACGGGGCTTCCTGCAGCGTTTAGTTGACACATTAGAAATAGACACATTATCTAATTTACATTGCACCTGCAAAACTTGATAATTCACATTATAAGATTTACTCATCATTATATAACCACATGCAGCAAGGGGGGAAAAAAGATCACCCTCACTCATCCAGTAGGATGTAAACTATTGTGTGGCCCATGCTGTTACAGTGATAGCTGTGAATGGGCCTGAATTAAGTCAGCTATGTGAAGCGACTCTAGTGCTGGCAGGGTGAGATCAATCTCTCAGCAATTAGTATCATTTTGGAGAAGCACAGACCGATTGTGTTTTGGGAATCACTGCAGAAATGCACAGCATGAGTGAAGATAACATCAGACAGACAGTGTAATGCTTTTGTATTGCTCCAGTGATAATTCTGCTGCAGAAGTGTCAATACAGAGATTAGGTTGAGGTGGGCCAATCAACCCTCAGGGTTTTTATTTTTTACTCCAAGGCTTCAAAGAAGCACAGGAAGACAAGTGTGTGTTGATTAGGATACAGTTTGTGGCAAATACATGTTTGGCAAAACTAATAGCTGAAAATTATAGTAAATGTGATGCTATGTGTAAACAAACAACATAGGTCAAGTGTGTCATAGCTACAGGCTGTTCTACTCCCAGATATGTTAAAAACAAGAGTAATAGGAGCCGGTGGACCCAGATCCCAGCCAAAGTGAGAAACACATAAAAGTCAGTTCATTTTAAAGAGTGAGTGCCGCTTCCGCAACATCTAAATGTCTCCATTTTCAGTGTGTCTCAGCAGCCTAAACTGCTTAAAATGTTAAAATTAGCTTGTGGCTACATTCTACTTCATGATTTCACACAAAGAGAAGATCATTTCCTAATCAGCACGACACGCATGTCAATCATCTCCCTTCCTCCCGAAGAAAGAAATCTGGCTTCCCTCTGTTCAAGCTGAGATCAAAAATATCATACTGACATAGCTAATGGTGTGTGAGCAGGAGTGCAGATTTAAATTTTTATTTTTACGATACTTCAAATCAAACCTACAGAGAAAAACAACCAATCATGCATATTTGACAGACTTTATAAGTTTTTAATGAAATGCATAATGGGTGATAATGTAATTTGTCAGTTAGCTATTGGACTGGATTAATGTTTTCTTTTTATTTATTCGTTTGTTGCTGATCAGATCAAATGTAACTATCAAATCTAATTTATTTATATTACATACTCAGCATGAGGCTGAGGCATGAGAAAACAAAGTGAGCCTCTATTGGTTGATACAAAAAGGTACAAAATTAACAAAGGTGATGAAAAAAGCAAGACTGTAACAATATTGTAATTTGATTGGGGATGACAAACGGGGGAGTGAGGAGACATGGGTATGAGCAATCAGTAAATCAGGAAAAGGCAGATGGGGAAGTAAAACTAATTCAGGACCAGGGGCGTCACTAGGTTTTAAGGACAGGGGGGGCTTAGCCCCCAAGAGATGCACACGACATGAACGAACGTAGTGAATGAGCACAAAATTTCACAAACAGAAAACAAAGACTGAGAAATTGTTTTCCTACTTTTTTGGACAGATTAAACATCCTAGGCCACCAATAGATCTATTGTTTTATTTCAGTCTGCTTTATAATACAGTACAACAAAAAAACAGAGGAAATGTGTTTGCCGCATCAATAACAAGAAAAAAACTGAAAATAAAAAAGTACATTTTTCTGGCTGCAATCACCAGTTACTTGGTGGGTGGAAGCATCAAAGAATGACGTCTGTTTTTAAGAGTGGCAAATCGGTCAATCACTCTGTTGTGACTCAGATGCTGAAGCGTGTCTTTTTCAATAGACATGACTGCAAGACTGTGAAGTCTTTTCTGACCCATTGTTTGACGCAGCCAGGAGTGCAGCCGACGCAGTGCACTAAAGGACCGTTCGCACGAGCAGCTGCTGACAGGCACTGTTAGGGCAACTTGGATGGTTGCCTTCAGAGAGGGAAACATGTCTGAATCAAGGAGGTTGTACACAGACAACATATTTTTGGGTGGACATCCAGCCTCTGTTTTCCGGGTAAGAAAGTTTCTGGCCACCAGAACCTCCTCTTTTTTCAGGTCAAGTCTGTAGTGCTTTGCAAGTTCATTCAAGTGTGGTTCACTCAAGAAGTTCTCAGATTTAGGACTGCATGCCTGGACGCCTTTTAGCAGCCCTGCATCTACACTGCAAAATCTTTGATCAAGCTCGCCAACCATCCGATCCACACAAGGGAAAAGTAACTCTCTTTTCAATGTGTCTGAGTTGTTCAATTCAGTGCGTGAACCCACAGTTGCCTCCAGGACAAAATCCTCCATTTTCCTCTGTTTGTGCCTTGTCTTGGCACCTGTTTCAGGGATACTGTGGGTGTTACACAGGGCCTTGGTTTTCTCATACAGCTCTGTAGCAAATGCATCTGAGTGTTTGCCCTTAAGTGTGTCACACACAGCTTGTTTGCAGATAAAAGCTTCTGCCAGGTCTAAAGTCTCTTTCTGCAGGAATTTGTGGAGTCCTTCGGTTACAGACAGAATCGACTGAAACATCAGTAGTGCATAGACTGCTGAGAACTTGTAGAGCTTTGCTCTGAGACCAACAGCTATGGGGGATCCAATTGCAGATAGGCACTCCAAAATGGCAGGCAATGTCTCAAGAACTGCACTGATTGATCGCAACTGACATGCCCAGCGAGTGTTTGAAAGTTGCACAAGCTCAGTTTTTGTCAATCCAAGCTTTGCCTGAGTCTCCATGAACTTATGATGATTGACTAGGGAGGTGCTGAAGAAAGAATACACACACTCCAACAAGCTGAAAAGCTCCACAGCCTCTGGGACAGCCTTGCAAGTATTGCACAAAACCAGGTTGAGTTGATGAGCATAACAATGCACATAGATAGCCTCAGGATGGAGCCTTCTAAAATGTGCTTGTACACCTCCAGTGGAGCCACTCATAACGGCTGCACCATCATATGTTTGTGCTACACACTTAAGCTCTGCAAGACCATAGTTTTGGATCTGCTGCTGAATCTCATTTGCAATGGACTGGGCATCAAATGATTTTATCTCTGCAAGTGCAAGGAAACGCTCCTTCACTGCCCCCTCTGACACGTACCTGACACAAACAGCTAACTGCTCTGCCTTTTTATCCCTTGCCTCATCCACCATGATGGAATAGACTTTAGACTTTGTCATTTCAGATACAATGACACTAGTAACTTCCTGGGCACAACAGTCAATCATGTCATTCTGGGATGTTGGTGAGATATACTGTGCATTTGATGGGGGATTATGTTTTTGAAGAAAAGGATCAAACTCCTTCAAAAGCTCCATGCATGCAAGAAAATTCCCTCTGTTTGGGCTGTCTTCACCTTCATCATGGCCACGAAAAGGGAGTCCCTGTCTCCCTAACATAGAGGTGACTGCAACAATTCGTCTGAGATACTCTCTTCTTTCGACTATCTCACTCACATTTGCAGTTGCTATCACCTGTGCAACGTTTCCCTGTTTGCTAGTTCCCTGGTAGCTTTTCCATGTAACAACACTGTCCTTATGTGTTTGTGCCATCTCATGCTTGCCAAAGATGACTAAAGCTTTCTTCCAGTTCTTGCAACCGTTACTGACCAAACTATCATGTTTGATGTTTTTGCCAAACACTCTACATGGGAAGCAGAAAGCTGCACTCTGGTTGACTGAATATTCTAACCAGTTGTGCTTTTCAAACCAGCTGTGGTTAAATGCTCGCTTCTGTGTACCAAACGTATCATGTGGATAGCTCTTCAGCTTCACCTGTCTGGGCCTTGTGTCTTTGTCACCTAAATCAAACCCTGTAGTAGAATGAGTTGCTGCAGCTGCTTCATCATTTTCCCTCTCTTGGCCTGTTTGCTCTCCTCTCTCTGTAATAACTTGATCTTCCTCTGCCTCTCGATCCATTTGCTGCAGCTCCTCTGTCTCTCCTTGCTCTCTCTGACTTGAACTTGCCTGTTGACCTTTTTCTCCCTCAGCCACTCCTTCTGCCTCACCCTTCAAGATACATTAAAACATACTGAATTGTAATGTAAATTGCTAATATCATGACTTCTGCTCCCGCTCCACAGTAATTTGTTGCTCCCAAATATTTTGAAGTTACAAACATTATATTTTGAGCACGCATGTGACTAAAATGGTTGCAATTTAAAGCCCTGAAAAATATTACTAAATTACTTGAATTGAAGTAATATTAAAATAGAACCCTCAAAAATATGTGAGTCAGGCTAATTTGACTTATATATATCTCTCTCTCTTTGCTCTCTCCACTTTCTAACCTTGACTCTCCTAAATAAAAGCTCAAGTTAAACAGGTCTTATATGTTGTACCGTGACTGAAATGTTTCATATTTCATATCCATATTGAGTCCCATAAAATTCTAATCAGACTGTCTGCATCACAAATGACTCCATCCTTTGACTCACCTCTCCAGCAGACGTCTCTCCCCTCTGCCTCTCTGTGCTCCTCTGCCCTGACTCCTACAGGTTAATGGGGATGGAGTGATTATTATTATTTCCACTGATGATAACCATACCTGAATGAGCTCAGCTGGATTTTTCAGAGCTAAAACGAGTGACAGAAATTAAAATTATGCTAACAATTTAACTTAGTGCGCTAGCCAGGTTTTTATTTACAAAATGGGGAACACCTGGTTCATTATTTACATGGGATTCTCTGCTGTTAGCTGGAGCTAACTAATTGTTACTACCAGCCAGTGATGAAGACTTACTTTCTTGAAAAACTTGAGTATATCCATGATTTCTTGCCGTTTGCCACATGCACGCTAGTGTTTCTGCAGGTGTATACGAGCGGAGTGTAAAGTAGCAGTGAAAACGAGGACTGGATTTTCAGTCATGTGGATGTCCCCTGTGAACAACTGGAACGGATTGGATAACGAAGCACTGACGCTACCTTAACAATGTAAAGCGAAAGGGACCAACCGAGTTATGATCATATTTGTGTGAATAGCGACAGGTTTATATTATTATTTCTTTAAACTCATATTCCTGCATCTTTATATTGAATTTGTCTGCAAGTTCTGTAAAAAAAAAATCGAATAAGTTAAAAAAAAACAAAACCCCAAAAAAAAACCCACCAAATTATTTAGGGGGGCTTAAGAATATTTTAGGGAGGCTTCAGCACCCCTAAAATAGGCCTAACGACGCCACTGTTCAGGACAGAAAAGAAAATCAGGACATAACAACCTGAATACTAACACTAACAAGAATATGGTACAAAGGGATCAATGCATAAGCGCAAGAGGAGACAGAGGGAGGCACAAATAGAAACAATGGGGAGACTGCTACAAATAATAACACTAATAAACGAGATGTGAACCAGAGTACAAGATATCACAAAAACTGAACTCATCACTAGTAAAAAAAAAAACTAAAAAGAGACTCAGAGATATCACAAAACGAAAGGCCGCTAAACGGGTAAATAATCACACTCACCAGAACTATAAAAGCACAAAATGTTAGAGATCAAACAGAAATGAAAGAGAAACCCAAGCTAACAAGAACAGAAGTGAGGCCACACAGAACACATTAACAGAGATGAAGAATCTTTAAACCCCAACTCCCATGACCCAAACCCTGCACCATGACAGATAGGAAACAGTGTGCAAGAAAAAAGCAAAGGACAGACAGAAGGTTGTGGAAAAGGTGAATATTTACATTTTGTCTGAACTTAAAAGGTCCTCGTTATTGCAGATATGTGAAGTGCTTTCACTGTACTTTCTCTGAAAGCATACATTTCACTGGAGGCTGAACATTCTGATAATAACTGTGGTAGCAACAATAGTTGGAATCCAAATAGCTGTTTCTCCACAATCATCTTATTGAAGCCCAAAGACTAGAATATCAGAAAATAATGCATAACTGCTGGCGTAAATTATGACTATTGACACAATGACCTGTTCAAACTACCTTTTGAGCCAAACATCTGGATTTATTGTTTGTTTCTCTATATCATTCTAGTGATGCAGGATGATGGAGGTCAAAAATGGCAAGTTAAAGTGAAACCGCTGCAGCCAGCTCATCGCTAAGAGCGGATACAGGCATAGATTCAGGAATCGAGCGGCCATCAGCCACCTCCTGTAAATGGATGATATCAAGCTGTATGCCAGGATTGAGCGAGACATCAAGTCACTGATCCACCTCACCAGGATATACAGCGAGGACATCAGGATGTCATTCGGTCTGGATGAGTGTGGCCAAATGGTTGCAAAGAGAGCTCCCAGTGGTAACAGGAGCATTAGGAGCTGTAACCCTGAAACTGGAGAGTTGGCTCCAGCAGATTCCAGGCACATCAGAGGTCTCAGTCTCTGTAAACTTTTTTTTTGTCATATATATATTTCTATTCTATTTCCTTTATTGTGCTTACTGTAGTTCTTTATAATTGTCTTTATTGTTTTTTAATTATTATTAGTTCAATTTATACGTTTTATAAACAAACTTTGACATTTGAAACAGAAGGGTGCAGTCCTGGGAATCGCAAATAGGCTATACAGTACTGCACAACCCTCAAACCTGAGCTTGGGATATATACTGTACAGAGCCTGTGCTGCCAGTTTCAGGACAAAATCTGCTAAAGAACAAATTCTGAATAAAATATGCAACATTCAGGAGCTAGAAAACATTTTTAGTCTTCATCTTAAACCTGTAATCAGCTCTGCCAAAAGAAACAGATGTAGCTTTTACGTATTTATTTCATTTCATTTTGATTTTATTTTATTTTTAATCACTTAATTAATGAATTATTGTGGGAAATGTTTTGATTGGAGAGAGTTCCACGTAGAAGTGGGCAAATCAATCAAAAAAGCCACAGTGTCCATATCAGTGCTGGTACTGGTATCAGACCGATACTATAGATAGCATTGATACTTTGTTTCTATCCTCTTAAGTTCAGTATGTAGCCCACTGAATTGTGTTACATTTTTTAATGAAAAAATATACCTCAAAAATGCAATATCTCTGTGGCTTTTTGTGTTGTCTGTCCTTCTGTTTAATTTATAGCTTATAACTTAAATGACAGAAGTGGACCCAAAGTGCCGTAAAGACAGGGACATTTACGTTCCAGGTCTCCAAAAGTATCGGTAACGGTATTGGTATCGGCACTACTTGGTATCCGATCGATACCAAAATTCGCAGTACTGCACACCACCAGCTTTACATTATCCCCTCACTTTTTCACGTCCTCCTCCTCCAGCCCGCACGTGCTGCGTGCTCGCCCCTGAGTCCTTCCTCTCGTGCGTGTAGCCATTGGTTTGGGATGATGTCATCCGCAGTAGAGACAATAGAGCCCTCCTCCCCCGTCACTGTCTCCTCACACACGCTTCGCAGCTCAGAGTGACACACGCTCAGACGTGACGCCAGCTGAGTTAGCCAAGCACCCCTGATGACATTTCCTAATTTATCTGTTTACTGTGAGTCCGGCAGAGCTGTGCATCGTCTAGTCAAAGCAGTTTTTTTTTAAAGAAATTATTCTTATTTGTGATTTTCCTTTTTCTAATAAGCTTCACCTACAAACGAGCAGGCAGGGGAAGGTGTTACACAGCTGGATCATACCAACACATCGGGTCGTGCTATTCGGGCCACTGCAGACATGAGGAGCTCTCATTCCGCTGCGCATAAATGATGAAAACACTACGGGACTGCCACTCTTGATGTAAGTGATGTTATCTTTTATTTAAATTTATTATTAAGTAAGTCGTCGTAGTGCACGGTCCGGTCGGCCTGCAGCCTGTGATAGTCCCCCATCAGCATCTGCTTTCAAACGGTTTATCTCACAGCACAGATCTGCTCCTGAACGCCGTCATTGTGCAGTCATGTGAATGCAAGAGAGAGAAACAAGAAGAAGAAGGCAAAGCATGATCGTGCATTTCAGCGCTGGCTGCCGGATGCCATCAGTCATCTGTGTTTGCAGTGATAAGCGGCGTGTGCCATTTATTGTGATAAATAACTGCAGCCCCGTGGAGGGGCTAAGCAAAGAACGACACGTGAACTCTTAATTATGCACGTCCACGCTACATCAGAGGCAGGAAGTGAAGGTACAGGCCTGCTGGCCCGGGCCCGCATTAGCTTCATTTCTCGTCATAGTAAAGGTTAAAAGACCGTGCCACGGTGATGCGATTAAAATACGGAGAAATTAGACGGTGCGCCATCTACCGACTGCACAAACAGCAAGTAAAAGATTGGCAATTACTGGCCTTTAGTAAACATGAGTGCAGAGGAAGAATGCGACTGTTTATTTTCGCTTGTAGTGGTGCTGATGAGATGAGGAGAGCTTGTTGTTTTAAATAGCAGGATCCAGAGATTTTGATGCCATTTACAGAGAGATGAAGGTGCAGACACACATAAATATGCCAGCCTATGTAAGTGACTGATGACCTGTACCTCCACCATACACAGGAGGCTGGTGGATTACAGTTAGGCTGTGGTCAGAGTGAAGCATGCAGGTTGCTTAGCAGCTTCACTAACTTTACCAATGACACAAATCTGCAGGAGAATCACTGCAGTGGCATCGCATAGACACAAAACAGTTTCAGATGTAAACCTGCCCTAGGCTCCATTGTAACTATTAATATGGCTCTTTAACCTGACACAGTCAGTTGTGGGTTTAGTGATCACCCCGCTGAGAATAATCGTTCAGCTCTGCTGTTCAGTGTTGACTCAGTGCTTCGGTCAACCTGTCCAGGTGAAAGCACGAGCAGTTCTGCTGATGGTCCAACGCTTCTGTCAGACAATGCTAAAAACCTCCATCTATTAAACCAAGGGAAGAGGCATCAAGGTGGCATTTAAAAAGTGGTTAAACTGATTAACAGCAGCTGATTAACTCTGAAATATTTTCAACCTATGTATAAAACACAGGAACATGAGCATCACTTGAGATTACTTTTAAAAAATGATCACATCAGAGTGATGTAGTACCTTGAAGGACATGAAGGTTAACACCCTCATCTTTCCTGTGATGAGTATGCATATTCTTTATGTGCTTGAGTTTAATGTCAGAAGGCACACACATCAGGAAACCATAGAAACAATGTTACAGCCACGTAGGTGTCCAAAATCACTCTCTATGTTCTACTTTCACACTATATATAATGATAATGTGTGTGTCTGCAGTATTTCAGTGTCCTTAGAAAGTTCCTCATGGAAAAGTACAGTAGGTACATTGCATCATACAGATCCAACAATAATCACTGGGCAAGATATAAAATGGCAATGATAACTTGGCATCTTAAATATAAATCTAGTGTTGACTGAAGAGTAAACACTTAGTACCGTAGTAGCATTTTTCTCCATGTGGATGTGCATAATCCTCTGTAAATGGACAAAGGCCTCAAACAGGTCTTCTGTTGTCACACCCAAAGTCAGAGTCAGCAGACTAGTCAGGATGACTGTTAAGTGATCACAGGGTTTGATTGTTACCTGAAATGAATCAGCAAACTCAGTAGCTTCTCCAGAGTGGAGCTGGCTCGTTCTTCTCTGTTTCATGGGAAATTGAATATGTTTGAGTTTAAAACTTTTCGTGCTCTCTGACGTGTTATAGGCCACAGGAGATTAACTGATCACATTTGCAACCCTGCTGTGAGGAGAAGTGAACGATTCAGAGTCAGATAACTTTATTTATCCTAATGGGGGCAAGTGAGAGAGGAGAGAGCGTTCTATAGTGTGAAAGAGTGCAAGGAAGTAAAATAAAATAATATAAAACAACATAACATATACATTGAAGTATTGGTAATGATGGTAAGGAATGAAGGGTTGGTTTAGAGACTGCTGGACTGTATGACTGACTGAAACGGGAGCACTGAATTGGTGGCAAGCAGTTAAAAGTAGATGATTTAATTTGGATTACGAGCTGGTACTTAAAAAAAGGAAAACTAATGTGTGTTGTCATCTGCATGCTCAAATACAGGAAGTCACTGCTTTTCATACATGGATCCTAAATCATTTATAACAAGACGTCTTACGAATGCGAAACGAACACTAAAGTGGTTGCTATGCAAGTGAAGTTCTGAAACATTACTAGTTTATTTAAAGGCAAACATACACTAAATATGGCCAAGTGAGTAATAACGCACAGGATTACCTTGATTTCTTTTTAAAGAAACAGCCAATGACAGCCTGTCTGATTAATGTGAAATAATACACTGAAACATGTGATCCGGCTCCATATAGGGCTCCAGACCTCAAATGAATCCTCCCAACATGACCTCAGAATCGCTCCCACTGTTAGTAATGATTAAATCATTAAGCGTTCCTCCTTCTAAATGTTGACGCCGTCGGCCAGCCTTGGCGCTGAGAGAGATGCCGCGACAGCCCCGGGGTGTCCTGTATTATTATTTTCATGCACACTCATACTTTCTTAGGGGAGGGGGTTTCTTTTCGAGGATATGAGGGAAAAATAGAAACCGAGTGTTGTTACCACGCTGCAACTAACAGATGCTGCTGTTGACTTTTTTTTTTTCCTTTTTTCTGTTCTAGTTGAGCGACTCTCTGTCAAATAGCATAAGGTTTCGGTGTTACCCGCAAGAGACAAAATGATTTGGGACCCAGTGGAGCTTTTCTGCTCTGCTCCTCCAAAGGTTCTCGTGTGTGTGAGGTCTTTAAACTAGATTTAAAGCCTTCCTGCCCGCCAGTTAAACCTTCCCCCTTCACTGGTTTAGATCAGGCTTGTAACAAATGATCACACACAGTCACTCAGAGGGCTTCGCTACGCGTTGTTACATCTTGTTTGACAGTTAATCTTTAAGACTTTTTTTTTACCTTTGTTTGTAAGAGTCGACATGTCAGAAAGTTACAGTGTGAGCTGAAATCCGGTGGATGGAAACGAGAACATTTCAAGAGTTTTAAAGGTAATTGAGACGGCGTTCTTTTTACAGAGATTATATATTCAAAGAATATTTCTCTTCTTATCTTTACTTGACAGAGGGCTCAAGTCCCAACCAACCACAAAACCTCTTCCTGAGCTCCTTTTGTCACTGTCTATTCTTAGATTTCTATTTTAGGATTGTCATTTCTTTGGCGTTCCGATAAAACTGCACAGAGCTTAAAACGCCTTCCTCATTGTGCTGTTACACCCCACAGCATCATTGTTTTTTGCGAGGTTTAAGAATACAGCATATAAACAGCAACGAATTAAAATACACTGACAATTAATGGCCTTTAAAATGTCCATGTGAACAAGAGTCCAGAGGAAGACCGTGAGTGTTTATTTGTGCTTGTGGTGATGCTGATGAGACGACGGTGAGAGGCAAAACAGAGTGCTAGCTAGATTCGCTAACCTGACTTTACAACCAAAGCACATCTGCAGCGTCATAACACAGAGGCAAACCAGTTGCAAACATAAACGTGCCCTGGGCTGCGTTTGTCCTGTTAATATGGCTCTTTAAATGTGACACGGTCAGTTGTGGGCTTATTGATCACCCTGCTGAGGCTAATCATTCAGCTGTGCTGTTCAGAGTTTGAACAGTTGACCCAGTGCTTTGATGAACCTGCCCAGGTAAAAGCACAAGCCGGTGATTAGCACTGGTTTTCTCCTCGGTTGGTAGTTGGTATTTGGCATTTTTGTTAAATTCAGAAAAGGAGAAGAAGAAGAAGAACTGCACAGATGTGCGAGGGTTATAACACCACACGTCCTATCACTTCTTTTTCTAGGTGTTAATTGTTAAATTATTTGCATGGCTTTTTGATAATCTTTCTTGCGGTGCAGCACTTTGGTCAACGTCTGTTGTGTTTAAATGTGCTATGTTCATAAACTGAGTTGACTTAATGCTCACTGATTGGCCAGCTTGTGCTGTTGCTTCCATCACTTTCTGTCTGCTGACTGTGGCGATTAGGTGATGTAATTATTTTGACTTTGCCTCCCTAGCCCGTAGTGGTGGAAGCTGTGTTGAGACCGATTGCTGTTAAAAATTAAAGCATGCAAAGAACTAACGCACACCAGCAGAGAGCATAAATGCCTTTTGAGCCAAACAGCAGGACATTTTATTTGAGATGTTGGATATTTAAGAATGGCCGTAAACGATCCTCGTGTGTCATTATTGTAACATTATCATGCCTTTGTTGGCAAAATACTCTGATTTGGGCATCTGAGTCACAACGAAGTCATCACATACAAGTGAGTTGCCAGACATTTCCTTTGTCTCAAGTAGAGATGGACCGATCCGATATTACGTATCGGTATCGGTCCGATACTGACCTAAATTACTGGATCGGATATCGGAGAAAAATAAAAAATGTAATCCGATCCATTAAATATCACGAAAGCACCTCACAAAACTTGCAACACACCGTAACTCACCTCAGGTTAGCACGTCGGAGCAGTATGCATCACGTGATAGAGCGGCTGTGGCATGCGGGACCTGTCAGTGGTCTGGATAGCATGTGGAGCTTCGCTAGCAACCCGGCATTTCATCTCCGACAAAGTTATCCCGAGAGAAGTAAAGCAAGTGTGTAAGTCCATCTCTGAATGTTTGTAAAGCATTCCTGCGTTAAGCTTAACAAGCGACTGCCTCTTCTTGCTGCTACTTCAATCATGAAACTGCTTAACGATCAGCTGATCGGCTTTTCTGTCGCGAGTCTGTCTCTAGTTTGCTTTTGGCCCACTTTGCACCAGAAAGAGGAAACCAGCGGCTGAACAACAGCAGCACGTTTAAGCTTGATCAGCTATTGTTAGAATGTATTTAATATTACTTTCTACTCGAGGATCTTTTTCTACGTAGCTGACGGCTGGTAACTGTGCAGGGGCGGATCTAGCAAAGTTTAGCCAGGGGGGCCGATAGGGCATTAACAGGGAAAAGGGGGGCACAAAGACATACTTTTCTTTCTTATTCTCATTTAAAATGTCTAGCTTTTAATAAATAATTATCTGACAGCCAAAGTTTTAATTTGATGCAAAATGAATAGAAGTCCATTACTGTATATAGTAACTATTAAGTCTAATATATATACCCTAGTAAGCTATAGTACTTTTTCCTTTGGGAAGGTACCATCTGTGCAGTCTGCAATTTTGTTGAAGAAAGATGTTGAATCTATTTAATATTTCTTGAAAAATAATTGATTTCTGTGCATTTTTTTTCACACTGCATCAAATTAAGGTTGATTACGTCGATTAAGCATCATGAGGTGGAGCGTGAGGGGTGGTTCCCTATTTTTTATTTATTTATTTTTGTTGTTGCTGGGAGTTGGAACCCTATTAGTTAGGTTGCTTAATATTTATGCTAAGTACTCTTTAAAATACCAGAATAGGGAGGATGGTGTAGGTTTAAGTTTATTAGATTGATCAGTATTGCTGTACTATGAAATATTTTTTTTTGCATACAAGTATAACAGAATAGCTTTAGTGTAGTTGTTGTTTTAAACTTGAGTATGAACTTATACAAAATGCAGCAAGATATTTAAAAAACAGTTTTGTTGATTAAAAAACACCATATCGGATTCATATCGGTATCGGCAGATATCCAAATTTATGATATCGGTATCGGTATCGGACATAAAAAAGTGGTATCGTGCCATCTCTAGTCTCAAGTGAATGCATCATTAGATGTGCGACTAAGGTCTGATTAGAGTGTGACTCACAATGACTTGCGCACATCTCTGTGCCGTTCTTACGCACACAATAACCAAACTTTTTTAAAAACTAGTTTCTTTATCTTGTCTAACTTCACTTAGTCTGAGGTGTCAGTAGTTGTCACTTGATGTCATTACAGAAAAGCCTGACGTTGATAACGCATTATTTATGCTGTTTTAAATGCGCTTCCAAAGCTTTGTTACAAATAATATACTACTGCAATCCAATCCCTTTTTTTCTGACACACATTAATGTAAAACAGTGTTGTAGATGTTAATTTTCTTGCACAAAAGGACAAGAACGTGACGGTAAAGTTTACTACGAAAAAACTGAGTCGACAAGGAGCGATGGTGAGCTGTTCCTGATGTTTCTATACAAGAAAAGGAAGAAAATGAGATTCTGGGTTCTCACAATAAGGCAACAGAAGGGAGAATTTCATGGTTTGATTCAGGAGTTGAAGCTGTATCACGCCGGCTTTCATACATATTTCAGGATTTCAGTGGGGCAGTTTGAGCTCACATCTGAGGTGGTAGAGAAATACTTTCAGAGATAGTCAGATTGTATATTCAGTAACGGTGCACGTTTTGTTGCCAATTGCAGGATTCTGATTGGTCAATATTGTTTATTTGCATTAGAAAAATTTGAAAATCGAGTTTGCTCCAAAGAAATAATTGCCAGAAATTTGTCCTACGAAACACAGTCGCTGTGAACGGTCACATTCACATTAAGCATAGGTGAGTCCGAAAAACATTTATAGTGCGTGAACGAGTTTCACATGTCTTAAAAATGATGTTAAAGCTGAGTGTACACCTAGAACAGCCAAAACTTAATTTACTAATACATAGAGTAGTGTAATTAATTACTATGTAATATGTAATACACAATCATACCTCAGTCGGTCAATAACACCTGACACTGACACATTAACCTACTTGTTTCTGTGTCAAAATGTTATTCACATCTGATTCTGACCCACTTTGGCAACCAGCTATCTGTGCTGGGTGCTTTATTAGTCATTATCATTCATATCATACTTAAGATGGGCAGGCGGAGCCTCGCTCCCTGCTCCCTTTTCCTATCTGCAACCCACTGCTGTCACAATTAACATTTCTACCCTGGGGCGTGTTGAAGGGGGGACTACATACTGCCGTGACTCCACTGTCAAGGCACCCAATGATGATGGGCAGAGTATGTGTTTTGCTTACATGTAGAACAAATTTTGTGCGCTTGGTACTTGGCTGCTTCTGGACTGGATGTTTCCCATAATGCTTTGGTGGTCAGCCAAGTGTATTATCAGTGTTTAGCAGTACAACAGAGGAGGAGTTTTCTGCTGCTTGGCTTGTTGAAGCTTAACGCCAAGTCACGCTCGAGTGTTTAAGTCCTGACAGGTCCTGATGATTGGTGCATTATTCTCTGCCATCAACATCCATGCAAGTAAAGGAAACTTGCTCTGTTTACTCTTTAATGAAGACATAGAGGTACATAGAGTAATTGGTCTAATTCACTAAGCCACTAAAATCACTAAGTCATATATGTAGAAAAAAAATTAGCTTTTATTTTAAGCTAGAATTTTAAAGGATTAGTCTGCACTTTTTTGCAAAGAGGGGCAGATTTTGCAGGCTGACTGAGCAGGTTGCAACTCCACCAGCTACCATTAGAGTTCAGAGACTCACCAGACGCTATGATGCTATCACAATACTTCACTCACAATAAGATAATATTGCGATTTTGCAATGTGTTTAGCATTGCAGTAGTGTATATTTTGATTTATCACCTTTTTTTCAGCTACAAATCACAATCTTCAAAGTTAAGTTTTGACAATATGTATTTTATCCAAAGTTATATCCCATCAGTTACTTATGATTTTAAATGGGAGTCATCCAGCGTCATAACATTACATGATGACATAATTTTCACCAAACGGTAATACATAGGCATAAAGAGCTTACTTTATTCATTTTATTATTATATGTTATTAGTGAGCATCCATCAATAATTTGAATCAACACATTTCCTTTACATTTGACACTTTACACTACAGAAATCTGTTAACTAACTTTCACACCAGCTTGTGTCCAGTGCCCATAACTCTTTCTTTCCATCTGTCCGTTTGCTTATGTGTGCGGAAGAGCAAAGAGAGCAGCAGACCGCCTCTTGTCATTTTGTGCCCACTGTCAGCTCAACACAAGCAAAAATGTGGAAATGTGGATCGTCCTCTGACAGAAACAGCCTGTTCATCAGCCTCTGGAAACAAGTGACTCAAGATGACAAAGTTTCCTGCCATCCTCATGCTCAAGAACCCTTACTGTTATATATAAAAAAAGAAGCATGACAAAAAAAACACATGCAGTGGAAGAGATTCTTTAAATCAACCCATTTAGAGTTATTGAGCATCCTCAAAGTGGTGTTTGCTCTGCTGCTGTCTGCTCTGTGTTTGCTGTAAGGTGCATTGTGATGAAGTAGCTACTTAAAACGGGGGTGGGGTGAGAGAGAGCAGAAATATCGCTATCAATCTTGCAAAACCAGACAACCATCTGCTCCCAAAAAACACCAGCTCCCTCCCCTCAACAGCTTGTCCCCAAAAACACTCACTGCAATGCCTCTGCAGCTGGAAATGGACCACACTGCCTAAATCAGCACTGCGACTGATCACTGTGGGGTTATGCAGCGATGGCCCTCCCACTGTAAGCTTTACACTGTCCTCCTGTCATGCATATGAGGGCCTTATTGTGTAATGCATATCAGGATGCACTTCTTTTGTTCTCGAAAAAAAATTGTTGGATTTCTTTAAAATTGCCTGGTTGACATGGGAAATCACTTAATGCTTCATTCAAGGAAATTATAATTTTATTGCAGATATTTCTTTGCTGTGGGAGAGTTCAGTCGTATGGAAAAACATTAGGAAGTCTACCTTTTCTTTCTGGTTCTCGCCTGTGACTGTAAAGCCGTTATCTCTGCTCTGCTGGTGGAATATGAGCCGAGGGAGGGCGTCATGATCTCCCCCGCAGGATCATGCAGCTCTTACTAACAGAAACTGAGTGGCACTCTTTTTTTTTTTTCCTCCCCCCTTAAATATTGCTTTTAAAGTGCAAAAGTTTGTATTTCAAATCATTTTACTTTTATGTGCTCTAATTCAGAAGCAGCTAATGTGATTTAAAAGCTTAGCAGAGTATAGATATTTTTCCTGAAGTATTCACACATGAGCGTGTGTGTGTGTGCGTTTGTGTGTGTGTGCGTGCGTGCGTGTGTGTGTGTGTGTGTGTGTGTGTCATTCATCCTGCGGTGCTTGTTTATTCAGTTTCATGTAGCCTGCTGTCAAATGTTTCATACAGAATCCTCAGAAAAGTGCTCAAAACATATTGAAAATATACAGTTAGCTTTGTGCACATACTGATATGAATTATGAGACTAATACACTTTACGTATTACATACAACAGCATTATTTACCATTACTGAAATGTTGTGTGAAGAGTCAGAGTTAGTAACACATTAATTTGGCCCATTAAAATGCTGAAAGGGTTTCTTTTCTAACTTTCTTTAATATCTCAGTGAGCGATAAGCCAGTCCCTTTTGTGCCCATGCTCTGCCAATATGCAATAACAGACTGCTCTTTGTTGTGCATCTGTGTGCGTGCGTGTGTGTTTTGGATGCAATTAGAGACAGCCTAGGATCTGTCAACTTCAGCTATTAACAAGGCGCCAGCAATGAAAAACTGTCAAATCCTAAATTTAAAATAACAAGCCTGTTTCTGTGATCACAAAACAATGAGTTTGCCCTTTTAAAAAGGCTTCAAACAAACCCTGTACACTTTGTACCCTCACTATTATTTAAAAAAAAAAATACAATTACTGGAAATGCGTCAGCCCTCGGCATGTACAGCATGTTGGCAGAGCAGGTAGCTTGCAGACTTTTATCAGATTCCATTAGACGAGCAGGTTAATTAGGACCAACCGACTGCAGTGATTTTACATAAACACAGCTAATTAAACACAAATTTGATTACCGTATTTCCCGGACTACAAAGCGCACCTGAATATTAGCCGCACAAGCTAAAATCAGGGGAAAATCCTGTTTTGTACATACATTAGCCGCACCTGACCAAAAGCCGCAGGTGTTTCAATGTTGACTTATCATATGTAAGAGAATATGCACAAAGGGAATTGTCAGGAAAGAGATGGCTGTTTGGAGACATCACTTTTATTAATATTTTGAAAAACAAGTTATAGGTACATATTTGCACATGTAGTACATAACAGTAACCTATAGCACACCAGAAAAATAGATTCGGACTACCTTTTAGGCTCAGGTGCAGTGACACAGCTTTAACAAGAAGAAAAGTCAGTCATTCACCATCTTTCTCTTCTTCCTGCGCACTAAAACCACCAAAGTCCTCTTCTCCAGTGTCGGATACAAACAGGCTCAGGATGGCTTCGTCATCCACTCTCAGCTTCTCTCCTTCGTTGTCACTTTCAAAACCAAAGAAATCCTCATTGTCAGTGTCAGAGTCGAACACCCTCAGAAGGGCCGTGGCGGTGTCCTCCTCTCCATCATGCAGCAGTCCAGCCCTTCAAATCCGTTGGTGATCGTGGATGTTTTCACACTTTTCCACGCTGTCAGAATCCACCGGTGGAGTTGGGCATAACTTGCTTTTTGGGCATAACTTGCAAGTTTATCGCCGCTCATCATCCACGACTCCCGCTGAACGCGTACCGCTACTTTGAAGTTTGTTTTTCGCGCTACTTCGTACGGCACTACGTTGCCTGGCGGACGGACATGTGACTAACATACCACTCTTGAACCCCGATCCTTCCGCCAGGCAACGTAGTGCCGTACAACAGCGGAACACACAAAACAAATCGTCTTACGATATCACAAAAATCATGGACAATCCATAGAAAAGCCGCACCTGACTAAAAGCCGCAGGGTTCAAAGCTTGTGCAAAAAGTAGCGGCTTATAGCCCGACATTTACGGTAATCGTTTTATCAACAGCTCTCATACCCTTGTTTTATTCTCGCGTACTAACAACCCAATGTGCTTAAAGTATTAGCATAAAAAGTACTTGTTCTGCTGGGGTTTGTTAACCGTCCTCCAAGTACAGGATTTTCTGTGCTGCACAAATATGGCTCTTTTTCTGTTGTTTCATATTGCATACACACATTTACATGTTGTTAAATGTTGTGTAATTTGAGGAGTTATTTGAATAAGAGAAATAAAAAACTAAAGAACATCTCAAATGTAACTAGGGCCTTTAAACTTTTTTTATATAACTGCTTAAAAAAAGTTTGGAGCCACTGCTCTTTAATTCTTGGACATTCTTACTTTGTGATATTTTCTTGAAAACATCAAGTTTTTCTTATTTCAATTTTAATTAAATGCTCTATCTCACAGTTATAAATAATTTTAAGAAATCCTGGAGAAATCCTTTTGGTTTGGTCCATTTTGGCCAAACCTGACCTCTGAAATCCATCTAACCCTGCCAACCAGACCAATCACATCCAATCTCCTTGGCAGATGTGAAAATAGGATCTTTTATCAATCTTTAATGTTGCCTTTGAAGCACCGAATGGGCTTAATTTAGAAGATTAGGCAGAATTCCTAATTGAAACTTTAAAAGCTGTGGTGTCTTTTGTTCTTGCTGTGAAACAACATCCTAACATCACTGGTGTGCTTTGAGTGTTTTCCTTTTTTCTCTGTAGCTGAGTGAAAATGCCACTAACCAGCCTGCACTTTACAGCATGTGACAGAAAAGTAATCAGAGTGATAGAGACTTCCACCATGACAAAACTGGGTCATTGTAACACCCACCCCCTTCACCACAGGCAAGGCTGAAAGAGGAAAAAAAGATGAGGATGTCATCACCAGACTCTGTGCGTGGATATAAGCATGGGGACGCTGGAGCGCGGTTTGCTTTCTCTATGGGTTGGTAACTGTGTTGTGGTGGGACCGAAGGCATCCCCAGATCACTTTGACGTGTCCCTTCCTTCCCCGTAGTCTGTGGTTTATAGTGTCACGTTATAATCTGCCTCCCTGTATTTTATCTCTACCCTCTTTTGTTTCTGTCAGCCGGTGTCGTCCCGAGCTATCTGTTCCTCCCAGCACCCACTTTAACCTGTTAGTCTCCCATTGTGCTGAGAGACTTTTGAATGTTGCTTCACAGTTGTAAGCTTAAAAAAGAAAATCCACTCTCAACAATCACTCTCTAAAAACAGCTCTATGTAATTTACCAGGTGGATTGATGGTCTTCTAGTTTGCTAGATCTGCTAATATAAAAAGATCAGTATAGGGAGTGCCTTTATGCTTTTAGGCTGAGGGTTAAATTGAAAGAAGTAAACACCGAGGGTCAGTCTGTGAAACCCAGCCACTGCAAGTGCCTGGTTAGCAGCAGTCAGTGTGATCAAATACCGAAAATTAAAATTACAGCTAGGAAGGCGTCTGAGATGACAACATTCAAAAGATGGTTAGAAGTTAATATAATCCTGTGAGGTTTATTTTACTACAAAAAGGTTCATTTCTAAACCATCTTAGTTTGTGATTCATTTTTGAAGTATTAAAGTATTAAAGTAGTGAGTATCTAAAAGCTTAGCCTAAAGGTGTTCTACACATGAACAGTGCTAATAAAAAGCTGTGGAGGGGCAGAATGACAAATTAAACATTAATTTAGGTCTTTTACCAAAAAAATGCTAAAAACAATGAGAGCCCCAGTGACACAGGCCTAGAGACTGGTCAGCAACTGCCTGGCAACCACTGGTCGACTTCTCCAACTGGTCGGCAAATGGTTGCTGGTAGGTGAAAATGGTCAGAACGAGGTGTACAGGGTTGCATTAGAAACCTCCTTAAGATAGCATCATTGCTCATTTGCACAATCGCCATGGACACCCATAGAGGGCACCAACTTATCTGCAGTCACTAACTTCTGGCTGTGTGGTAGTGAAACAGAAAAGTGTGGCACATAATGGAAATGGATACTGTTTCCCTTCAAAGTAAAAGTTGAAAGGTTCTGTTTGTAGTAGCAAGGCACAACTTTAACTTTGAAGAAGATTTGCATTGTTTCAGTGCCACTGGGCAACCAGTTGGTGAATGTTTGCAGACAAGTCAACATCTTCCATGTAAATGTTTAGCAACCAATGAGGTTTTTGGTGTAGCAGATTTCATCTGGCAACTGTCAACAAACCAACCGGACAGAAAATACACATTTTTCTTAACAAACGTCAGTTGCACAGCTCTGGGCTTGTGAGACTGATGCATACAGAAAAGGCTTAGGTCCAGAAATCAATTTTCAGTGACTGAAATCAGTTGCCCCTTTCACACTTCACTAGTTTATACCAAATTTTCAATCCCAAAGCATTAAACATTAAACAAGCAGACATTAAAACAGCCTCCCACGGCTATAAGGTTAACCAGGCTGTACACCTTTTATGGCTGAAGTAAAGGCAGGAGTTAACGAATAGTTTTTATTTTCTTTGTCAGAGAAAACTGTGTTTAGAGCTCAACGCGAACATTAGCATCCTAATATCCTCCCAGCTGACCAGCCCTGGCACCAGTGCAACCATGTCTGCTAGTGTGGCAAAAAGGAAATTAAAGCAGTCCATCAACCAAACAACTCACGGCACAGTGAACATCACAGACAGAGTATACGTGCCAATGGGTGGATTTCACCTCAACGACAATAATATGTCATTTTAACCTTTCAAAGCAGACCTAGTTTATAATGAATGTACCAAAAAAAAGTAAAAATTTCAACTCTGACATTGTGAAGTAACTGCAGCGACCTGTTATTAGAAGCATTACTCATTCAGACAGTTTAATGCTATAGAGACACTTCAATGTGTGTTTTATTATTACACTGACTTCATCTCTTTTTGCTGCGTCATGATGTGAAAACTTTCTCTCCAGCTGAGCCGTGTTGTTGTCTACGTGGTGACCTTCTGTTTATACCATGGCCTGGACAAATGCTTGTTTTTAATTGGCCCAAAGGATGTGGTTAAATTAGTTGCTACCAAAGACAGGGTGAACGGCCTAATGGCTGTGGGCAGGAAGTCTTTCATCTCAGATAATCACAAAGTGAAGAATCTCACTGAGCCATTAGCTAACTGTGAGTCACTAGGATGTTCCGCAGTGAAAATGCACTGCAGAGACGGAAATACAAAAAGACATTTTGTGCCGAATTCAACAGATTGAAAAACGTTAAGTGCCCAAATCAGCTTGGCATCCACATACATATTTCAGCATACAAACAAAATAAAGGCTACATAATGTTAACATCCAGAACATACTATGTTCAGCAGTATATTCAGCTGCTTTTAACATGGTCTGTTATTTCATGTTCACACATCTTGTTGGGGACCTCTCAGAGGGATGAAGGTTACTGAAGCTTGTTTGATGCAGCTTTTGCAACAGAGCTGCTAAGAAGCCTCACTGCTATCAGGATTAGCTAGGATTATTTGCTGCTAACAGCAAACAGGTACACACTCTTGAACCTTTGGATTCAGAATCTCACAGTTGAATGCCAACAGGATTACCCGGGAGCAGTTTCAAACTGAATGTCAGATTCCTATAAATACAGATGAAGGTTAAAGCGTCTGTCCACTGGCCCTGGTATAAGCAGACTGAGATTGTGCAGTGCATGTTTAAATGGATTCCTTAAAATTCATTACTCCTGTGATATCCATTCACCTTAAACATGCACCTCTATGGGTCTTCACTTCATAGAATTTCTCTTTCATTTGCAGCAAGTATGAAGAGAAATACCACCAAGTTAATAAAGGTCAAAACAGAGATTGTTGGTCGGTTGTTTTGTATTTACTCTTGGCATGGTTTGTCACGAGGAAGACACCTTTACAGGTGACTTACAAAAATATACAAAACCTAAAAATCTGTTGATGTTGTGAAAATAGTTGTCATTATTGTTGAGGATTTGGAGCTTTACATTTCACAAATAATTTTGCTCTTCAAAAAAATCCACTGAAAGCTGTAATTACAAAAAATCTTTCATTTGCATCTGTGTACATCATACAACTCAGGAGCTGCAAGGCAATGTTCATAATCTTTTATGAGCACGTGCTGTTTGCATCTAAACTGAAGGAATGTAAAATGTGCCCCTCATTTCCAGTGTATATGTGAACTAAGACTAAATCCCTGACTATTTTCTCTATCTCTCTTTTTCCCCTTTCACTGGACAGCTTTGCATAAACCCAGATGCCTCCCCTCCCTCTTGACGAACGCATAGTGGTCATTCAGCGCCCCAAAAATTTAGCCCTTTGCGAGGCTTCCCCACAGACTATCCCGCAGCACTCCTCTCATCTTACAGCCTCCTCCAATGGACAAGTCGCTCAACCTGCTCATCTCCATCCTTCTCAGTCCCAATTTTATTCACCCACCTGTAAATCTCTGACTCTGGAATGCAAGCGCAGGTCCTCTCGTGTGCAGAAATTCAAGGGCGACCAACCTGTCCTCCCGGCGGCCGTCAGACACATCCCTAGCCACTGCCACAGCAATGGCACGGTAACTCTCGGCCCGCGTCTGCCCTCACACACGCATACTATTGATATCAGAGTGACATTGGACAAAGGAGGAAGAGGTGGTGGAGGAGGCGGAGGATTCAGCAACTCATTAGGGCGTAGCGGGAGTATAAAAAGTGGCAGAGGGAAATGTGTCTCTTCAGGGTTCGAACAAGGACAGTGTGAGAGAAAAACCGGAACTGCAGGGAGGCCAGGTGGCGTCGAACACAGGCCACAGCGAATTCGTCAGCTGTCATCAGCCCCTGGTGGGGTCCTACAGTTTGTCCCCGCCCAGGCGCAGCAGCATAAGTTTAGGAGTGAAAAGGAGAAGGAAAACACTGGTTTTCTTAACAGATGTGACCACGAGTTTTCCTCTATAGGTCACAGGACAAGCACCAAACTGGGACCGGTCCATCAAAGCCTAAATAGTCACAGTCTGACCCACCACCACAACTCTGTCCCTTTGCCCCATGCTGCCATCCTAAACTCCACCTACCCCCCGTCTCCTTCCTCCCAACCCACCTATGTCGCAGCCTCTCTTCAGCAACGTAGACAGCCTCACCCAGCCTCTCAACCCAGGGATCACCGCCCTCACCTTCTTCATGGTTTACCCCTCTCTCCTTGCTCCTCCCACGCTGGAGGGTTCCCCAGCCCTGACCACACCTGCACCATCGACTGCGCGCACCCATTCAGTTGTGGCTGCTGGAGGTTGGTAAGATGCAGAGGGTGTAAAGGGCACTCGGCTAGCTTTCAAGGAGGTGGTGGAAGCACTTCCACCTCATTTTCCTGTGGTCACAATGTTGGAGCAGTAAAGAGAGGAGGTAAAGAAATGGGCCTGAGAAATCTGGGTGGGTGTCTCTCCAACGCCTCCACCTCTAACACCTCATCTTCTAACAGCACTGCTTCTGAGTGTCGCGCGGGCCTGTTCAAACCTCTCCGCTGTGCCTCCTGCTCTGGTGAGGCTGGAAACTTTGAGAGTCCTGCTATTCTTCGCAAAAAACTTGTAGGAGGATGTCTTCCCTGCACCCCGCTGTCCTCTTCTGCCCCTCTGCGGGCAATACAGAGCTGCGTCACAGGCTGCAACCCCAAAGCTTCCCAAACGGGCAGTTCCACCTGCAGCTACTGCAGCAGCGACCCCATAGTGGTCACATACAACCCTCGCAGAGGCAAACCCCCAGGAAGAAGCATTCCAGCAGCTCATCCGATGTCTGTGTATCAAGCCGATGATGACGACTACAGCGTGCGCACCATCTGGCCCGAAGAATTGGCCAAGAAGATGACCCACTCTAAAGCTCAAAAAAATCACTGTGCTGGGGGAGGTGTAGGAGTCGCGAAAACCTGTGCGAGTCAGACCCAGAATGGCAGTAATGGAACAGGGCTCGTTCTCCTGGACTGTCAAAACCTCAAGGAGTACGCACAGACGCAGCTCACAGACCACGCTGGACGGAGGCGGCTTCAGCAGGGCAAAATGGCAGCCCTCGATTTTATGGGCTGCAGGTCAGGACCGGAGTACGACGACGGTCGGAGCTCGCTGAAGAGGCTTTTGAATAAAGCCGAGGATGCGGGAATGAGCGATGGGCCTGACCATGACGAAGACGCAGCATATCCCTCCTCCCCCTCTCCCCGCTCTGCCTCCCCACCGTCACCTGTGTCCTTTTCCCCTCCACCATCCGCCCCCACTACGCTAATCAAACCCAAGCCTTGGCAGAGAGACAGGGAGGGAGGACACACTCTGTCGTCGGCTCAGTCACTTCACCTGGCCTTGAACTCCCTGAACAGAGAGCAAGATGAGGAGAACAACAGAAGTAAGAACAGCTTAAAATCCAATTGTGCTGAGGCCATTGCGGTCAGTGATGTAAACCTGGGTCATAATAGCTGGTGTCAGGTTGTTTTGATCACAGCTGTTGATCAAAAATCTTTTGGTTAGCTTCATTTTATGACAGTGTTAATGCTCTAGTGCAACCTGCTTTTATAATCTACCAATAATGCACACAGAATAATATGACCCACTTTTGCATCAGGGACAGAATTGCAGATTCACTTTAGTTTTTGTCGTTGCATTGTATTGATTTTTTAAGTATTCTCTTGATTTGGTGCTTTGTTGTAGCAGCTACTTGTTAACTCGCAGTTAACACCACCTCTCGACACTATCATTTCCCAGTGCGCCTCTCTCTGCCGCTCTCCTCTTCCTTGCCGGCTTCTCTTTCCGATGAGTCTGTGATGACTCCTGATGCGGAGAACGCTGTGGTCAGTCCCATCCTGCCCTTCCTGTATCTGGGAAATGAGAGAGATGCTCAGGACCTGGACCTGCTCCTACGCCTCAACATCGGCTACGTGGTCAACGTGACCACACACCTGCCTCTCTACCACGTCAGCTCTGGACTGCGCTACAAAAGGATCCCAGCCACTGACAACAGCAAGCAAAACCTTCGACAGTACTTCGAGGAGGTTTTTGAGTTTATTGGTGAGTGCTCCACCTCTTGTACATTGATGTGTGCAGTGTTGGGCACTGTGGTGGGATTACTTTATTAGGTAATAAGTAGGGGTGCAACGATACTCGTATCGATATTGAACCATTCGATACAGTGCTTTCGGTTCTGTACGCATATGTATCAAACAATACAAAATAAAATTTTAATTTATTTTATCAACTTTCCTTCTGACGATGCTGTCTGTGTTGAGCGCTCAGTGGATCTGCGCTTGACAGTGCAGCCTAGACGGAGTAGTCGAACGCAGATTCACTGAGCGCAGGGCAAGCTAGCAAGACAGAAGTTAAGCTCTCCTTGCAACATGGCAAATTGAACCTCCCCCACCCTCATTCAGATCTGGCGTTTGGAACTATTTTGGTTTTCATGTGACGTATGACCCTGAAGGTAAGCGAGTCATGGACTAAAGTAAAACAGTATGTTGGATGTGCCATGCAATGCTCAATTACATGGGTGGGAACTAGTGTGTTAGCGCAGTTAGCTCGTTAACGTGTTGGCACGGAGATTTGCCGTGTTGTGGCGTTAACGTCATTTCAACGAGATTTACGCTGACAGCACTAGTGGGAACACAACAAATATGACTGCACATTTACACCGACATCATCCTAGTGCAAAGACAAGTGGAAGCAGACAAAAACAACAAGCACGCATGCTACAAACTTTACCCTAGTCATTTAGACAGCCGTTAGCACATGATTCTCCTTATGGGGACCTGATATGTTTAATATGCTGCTGAGAATATAGCCCAGAAGAAGCGGATAGTATAGCTTTTATTTTGGAAAGAGCCATTTCTCTGTAATAAACTCTCTTTTCCAAAGATGAGTGATTCCTCAATCAGATACAGGGCTCGCAAAATCGGCTGCCCGACGTCCTGGGGCTAGCGATTTTTCCAGTTGGGCTACCAAAATCTATCTCTGCCCTGTCCGTCGGGCTATCGTAGGACGGAAAAATATATGTCAATGCTTTTGCATTCTTTCGGAAATGTAGCTGGGTAATTATGTCATTGGCATCGATGAGCCACTGTCAGTATGTGACATATTGAAATCGTGTTTGAATTTGCGCTTGTTTTTTGCTTTCACTTGTTTCACTTTGCAATCGGGCGAACTGTGTATAGAGAGCGACAGCACTGATTGGTGAGTGATGATAATTTGCGCACCAATTCCTCTGACATCGTCTTATCAATCGTTAGCTTACTATGCAAAAATGACAGGTGAAATCTCCCGCAACAAGCTTAAACATGTGAGAGGTTGATCGCGCAGAGAATCGATGAGCGTTATGTGAGTGCGTGTGCAAAAGCAGCAGGATATATATTGTAGCGGATCAGGGCTGTTCGGGGTTCTGTTTGTACAGTTATGTTTTGTTTATTCAATTCAATTTTATTTATATAGCGCCAAATCACAACAAAAGTCGCCTCAAGGCGCTTCATAGATACAGAGAAAAACCCAACAATCATATGACCCCCTATGAGCAAGCACTTTGGCGACAGTGGGAAGGAAAAACTCCCTTTTAACAGGAAGAAACCTCCGGCAGAACCAGGCTCAGGGAGGGGCGGCCATCTGCTGCGACCGGTTGGGGTGAGAGAAGGAAGACAGGATAAAGACATGCTGTGGAAGAGAGACAGAGGTTAATAACAGATATGATTCAATGCAGAGAGGTCTATGTTGCCATAGTGACGGGTGACGCCCTCTCGCTGCGACGGTGTGTCCTTCCGGGGTCAGAGGGCGCCCTGTGTGTTGTTGTCGTTGCTGTGCTGCTGCCGCGCTGAGCAGTTAGCTAGCGGCAGTGTTCTTCTGCAGATGTTAATAAACGGCTGTGCTCCCTGGCTAGCTCACGGGAAGCAAGACCAAACGATACCCCCGTCTCCTCCTTGTCTGAGCTCGCCACATTGGTGTCAGAAGTGGGATGATGGTGGCACCCCATGTTCTGACCCGAGTGACTTTTCCCCTGCCAGTCGTGACCGGCCGGTGCGCCAAAAGAAGGCACCTGGACATTTGCAGGACTTTGTGTGAGGTAATGGGGTCGTTGAGGACGACTGACCCCTTAGGTGGGGGCTATGTAGCGGGTCAGGGCTGTTCGGGGTTCTGTTTGTACAGTTATGTTTTGTTTATGTTGCCATAGTGACGGGTGACGCCCTCTCGCTGCGACGGTGTGTCCTTCCGGGGTCAGAGGGCGCCCTGTGTGTTGTTGTTGTTGTTGTTGCTGTTGTTGTTGTTGCTGTGCTGTTGCCGCGCTGAGCAGTTAGCTAGCGGCAGTGTTCTTCTGCAGATGTTAATAAACGGCTGTGCTCCCTGGCTAGCTCACGGGAAGCAAGACCAAACGATACCTCCGTCTCCTCCTTGTCTGAGCTCGCCACAATATTTTAGTTCTGCTGAGCCAAATAAGACAGGTCAGGGTGAAGAAGTGACAGCCAAAGAAAAGCTTACCACAAAACGGAAAAGTTATGACAAATCAGACTATAAGGCAAAAAGAAAGTTCAGCTTTATGGTTTCATGGACAAAACAATTTCTGTGGCTGCAATATGACAAGCGAAATAACCAGGGCTGCACATAAGTGGTCCGCAGGTGCGCATTCGCTGTCAAAATAAAAAACGGGCACAAGATAAGAAGTTGCAACGCGTGTTTGCATACATAAGATTTTCAGGAGGAGGACAGACATTTGTTTAGAACTCTTAAAGATGTCGAAGAAGCAAGCTCCTTTAATCAATTACTGTGATGTTCCTCCACCTCCAAAGAAATGTCAGGAGTCCGAACCACAAAAGAAGCACGTATTCTCGGAAAAGTAGTTGCAGGAGGTGAGCTGGCTTCAAACAAATGATGAACGCACAGAGATGTGGTGCGGAATGTGCCGTGAAAATTTAATAAATGACAAATTAAAAAGGCATGAGCATTTTTTTTTTTTGTATCGGAAAAATATCGAACCATGACACCAAAGTATCGAACCGAACCGTGAATTTTGTGTATTGTTGCACCCCTAGTAATAAGGGGTTAAAAGTTCTACTTTAGTAATTACTAGTGCTGTCAGCGTTAATCTCGCTAAAATGATGTTAACACCATAACCACATTAATGCCGCAAATCTCCTTTAGCGAGTTAACGTGAATCGCCCCGTGCGAGGGCTACACAGCGTCAACGTGTTAGCGCGGTTTGGCGTTAACGTCATTTTAACGAGATTAACGCTGACACCACTAGTAATTACATTTTAAATACTAATCCAAATAATGGGAGGCTTAGCTTGTTTGTGGACCTACCAGCATTTATATAGAAGCTTGATATCAGTTTCTGCATTACGTAGAGACAGACGTAGTACATGCTATCTTAGCTATCTTTCAGATGTAAAAAGGGCTTTTACCAAAAATGTCAGCTTAGGTGCTAACTAGTAGCTGTGTCAGCACTGAAATGGTAAACCTACTGCCAAGAATTAGCAGTTTTGTTGTGAGTGGAAGCTAGCATGCTAACATCAGAGCAATGCTAATTTTTAACTGTGCTAATTTATGTGTTATGTACAGAATGCATTGCATTTGGGCATGAAGAAGCATCAAATTACTTCATTAACCAAGAAACATTATTGAGAAGCAAATCTAGACAAAAAATGTCAATCTGGGCCAATCTAAAAACCACGATATGATTATGACACAGATGACCAGAGTGGGCATCTATAACCAATATTTCCCCGAGTCATGCCCTCTCTTCTAATATTGTTTTGAATAAGCACATGTGTGTGCAGGCACCCACATAGCATCTTAAATACACTGATCAGTCACCTTATTAGGTGAACCTTGCTGGGACCCCGTTTGCCTTAGAACGATCCAGAACTTTAAACAATGCTCAGTTGGTACTAAGGGGGCCAAGCGTGCCAAGAATTTACCCCCCACACCATTACGACACCACCAGCAATATGAACTATCGATAAAATGTAGCATAACACTTCAGCAATCTTCTTTTGGCTTATTTTGATGAGCCCATGTGGATTGTAGCTCCAGTTGGCATCTGGTGTGGTCTTCTGCCATGTGATTATTGTGTTAACAAGCATTTAGCAAGGCGGTGATAATCCTGTTTTATTAAGAAACTTTATTTGAAAGAGAGAGGGGCCAAAGAAGACGTAGAAGTCTGGAAGAAGAAAAATTCTAATTTTTAAAATAAAATTTTGTGTCCTAGTCAGCAAACCTTTTAGAGTGTTTTAGTAGATTTCACTGTTGATTCTATAAATGTAGTTTTTATGTACTAGGAACAATGAAATTAAAACTAATTAAGGTAATACATCAATTTGTCCAAATAAGTGCCTGAATGACTTCCAAGTGGCATACTTCTAGGAGGACACTGGTCTGAACTGGTGAACTTATTTGTACCAGCATTTCAACTGTCACGGTCCCACTGCTCTTCAAATACAAAAACAAGCCTCTGTCTCATTACTGCGACAGCTAGTGAGCTCAATTAGTGATGCATGGTATGCAGGTAGGACCCGCAGTTGGTCTTGTTGATAAAAGGATAGTGTAGCAAAATTAAGGTTAACAAGCTTCCCCTTACCAGAAGATATAGGAATGACATCGAGCATATGTTTATTAAGACGTCGAGCAGATAGCTGTTACTGTCACTTTTATTTTTCAATGATGAGCTAATGTTCAAACAGTGGTTACTCAGTGTCAGAGTGTTTGCGGGATGCTTTATTACTCCTTGCTGTGACTTCAGGAGTCAGGAGACTACTGAAGTCAGTATTCTGCGATAACTGTTGCCTGGTAACCTGCTTTTTCTTTTTGTACTGAAAGAGAGAGGAAAGGCAGTGACTTGCAATGTGATCGTTAGTTCCTTTGTTTCCTTTAAAAGCTATTGTGTTAGTGTCTATGAAGTGAATTGCTGACTCTGTGCCATGCACTCTGTGATTCATCTGCAAGTTTATTTAATAGCTGGTAAAACTTTTTCTTTAAAGTTACAAATGAAATGAATTATTAAAAGCAAGTGCTGATGATGTACATGTTGCTAAATGTGTGTTACTTGTGTTTAGAAAAAAACTGATGCAGTGTTAGGTCATTTTTTTACTTCTTGAATGAAAACTGAGCTCATCCGTTATGTTGCTCTCATCCACAGAGGAGGCATATCAGAGTGGACAGGGAGTGCTGGTACACTGCCAGGCAGGCGTGTCCCGTTCTGCAACCATTGTCATCGCCTACCTTATGAAGCACACCCTCATGACAATGACAGATGCCTACAAATACGTGCGGAGCCGCCGTCCTGTGGTGTCGCCGAATCTCAACTTCATGGGCCAGCTTTTGGAGTTCGAGAGGGACCTCAACTCTGGGGTGACTCCTCGCATCTTGATGCCTAAGCTTAACGGTGTGGAGACGCAGGTGTGAGAAAGGTCAGGGGTCGCGAGTGTATGGAGGGAGTTAGCGCAGGTGAAAGAGAGAGCAGGACTGAAGTGGCATTGATGAGGCATGAAGGGAGGACTGGAAAATGCTGTTGTGTTTGGCAGTTAGTGCACTTTTCATACTGTGAGACAAAAGACTGGACGGTTCAGTTGTTTAAGTAGTCGTTCTTAGACAACTTGATCTCCATCCAGCGTCTTGTTTTTAAGATAATGTGCCAATATTTTGTATATATCTAACATCACTCAGATATCTCAACACGTTTTTCTTTTTCGTCTAATGCCTCTTCCTTTCCATTCCCATTGTTTACAGTCACAGTAACACATTGGAAGATACTGACTCTGTTGCCATGAATCATAAATGCATGCAGAAATGGAAAGGAGGGACTTTAATACTGCTTCCACTGAACCGCTTGGATGCTTCCACCATATGTAGCAACACAGAGGTCATTTCGATGCACTTTATTTCCCGTGCGTTTGTTTTAGTATCACCAACTGAATTGTCACAAAGATGAGAAGAATTTGTCATGCAGACCTCAAACAGTGTTTTTGGTTCATATTAACATTTTTCTTTTTGTTGTTGTTGTTTTTTACTAATTTAAACACTGTACAATAGAGCATTATGGAGCCAGGAGGGAAACGTATCACAAAACGTGACAAACAGAGCTTGATGCTGGTAATGGCAGTTTTTATTTGAGTGAAGCAGCCTGTGTAGTAGAAAAGAATAGCAGTGCAGTATTGAACATTACACTTATTATGCAGGTTAATACACTAAAAGAAGCTTGTAATGAAAGTGGGAATGAGAGCGCAACACCTTTTTTTTACACTCTATGATTTCAAAAAATATTTAAAGGTTTTTCTGCTACGATGACACTGTGCAGTGTGCGTTGTTTCTTTTGTGGTTACTTTATAAGAGAGATGTTTTTTTTAAGCATGGATTTGTCCTGTTAGGGGGCGTGGCCCAATATTTTTTCAAATTAAAGAGCACACAATAGTTTGATATAACATTAACATTTGTTTAATGTTAGCGTAGCCTATCTGGTTGGAAACTGTGAGCTAAATTGTTTTATTTCTGTGTTTGTGGGGAATTTGTGTTGTTTTTGTTTTTCTAAACAGCAATGCGAAAAATAGATGCTTTTATTTTGTACCGTTTTTTAATTGCGACCTAGGCGTCGTTTCATAAATGGGATCGCCAGAACGGGGCTGAAGTTATTTTTTTCATGAACTTTACTACTTTACAAGTCCTCGAGACAAATATACTTTAATATTTTCATACCTTTGTGAACAAGTTGGAGGTTTTTAGCTGATGCTAAGGTTGTTAGCCCCTGTTCTTTCGCCTTGCTTTCCATACTGAATTTCTTCCTCGTGCGCGTCATGACTATGCATTCTCTTTCATTATGAAGGCTTTGGTTTGATTAGAAAAGGGCATTTGATTCACTGTGAATTAGTCCAAATGTAAATCCTATTCAGGTTTAAGGTGTAACATACTAAAACAATGAGACTTGCGTTTGAAAACGATCTCATTGCAAAGTATAGTTACCTGACTTCCCCTTAAGTTGCTTACAAACTAGTTGCTAATAAAAGTGGTTGCCTAATAAATAAACCTCTAGGCAACCACTTTGAATCACAAGGAAATTGCACCCAACTGACTGCAACTGTTTAAAGACAGGTTGCCTCCCGCCAGGCAGCCTGTCTCTAAACAGTTGCAGTCCAGTTTGAACTGACTGCAATCACTCTCAGTCACATTGATTGCCATCATGTTGCATTCAATTATAGTCAGTCTGCGTCGATGAGAGAAACCTGTCTGTGATGCATCTCTTTGCAATAGGACTCGAATCAACTTGTTGTCTGCTGGTTGGATTCTGGCCGTTTTCCTACAGAAAAGCAACAGTGCTGAATTCCTGTATCATTTTGCAGTAAAATTGCTGTTCCTGCAGCAGCTATGTCACTATTTCAGAATAAATAGATCTATTTCAGAGATTCTGACTGAACTCTGAATGGAAGTCGTCTATGGTTATGTCGAGACTGCAGCAGGCTTTGACTTCTTACTGATTTTTTACAGTTAGTCATGTATTATCACAAACAGACTGCATGCCGATACCAGACCGATAGCAGACTACCTCTGTCTCACTGCTTCTTCGCATTGGGCCAAAGTCATTTTAAAGACAGCTGACTGCGAGTGGTTGCATATCGGGTTGTCGTTTCCAGAGCAACAATTTCAAAGACAAGATCGCAAATTCATTGCACATGGTTGCAGTAATTTGGGTTGTGCAGTGGTGGTCTGTCTGTAGCATTAATGTGAGGCTTTAAATGAGGCATAACTCATCTGTGAACTGATTAGAGCTGCTGTTTTGAAATCTGCTAAGGTAGAAAATTAGTTTATACATTTTCTAGTCTGATATCATATGTGACATACAGTATGTGGAGTACTCTTCCCAGCCTCAGTTTAACAGGCACAGAAATAAAGACTCAGTCCGTCAAAGAAAGGTCTACAAATAGGGGACATTTGTGCTTGTTTTCCATTAATCCAACCATTCTGTTTATCCTGAATCGCAGGGGGGCTGTAGCCTCCCAGCTGTCATAGGCTGTGCTCTCGCCTCTTAGTCCTTTAAAGACAGAAGAAAGAAGTGGTAGTGCAGACTTGCCAATGACTGTAAAGTTCAAGGATTTGGAACATGTTTCTTAATAATCTCATAGCTGACCACAATGTGACAATATGTCAGGTTACAGGTGGAAGCTACGACCCAAATAAATCCAGATTTGCAGACAAATTCACAAAATTCAAAGCTTTTAAATTAATTTTACAATATATTAACCAAATCCTAGTTGTTGCTTCTTCCATATTTTTTAACTAGTAATTTAAAAAAAATCCCCTGATACAATTTTCTAAAACCAAAATGCCTTCAGGTTAAGCAGTTTGAATAAGACTTTAAGAAGTTATCCTGAAACTTTTTTGGATTTAAGTGACTTTAAGAAAAGGTCTATATTTTTCTACCGTCTTCATCATGTTGGAGTGCCCGTTGTTGTTGTTTTTCTGTTTTTTACATGACTCTTTGTTTTGTATACGAAAGACCGTCTGTACGGAATGACATCTTCCTACTCTGCTGTGATAATGTGGATCGGATCTTCTTTGAGTTGCAATGCATCCACTGTTATCAGACCTCTGTAAACTTGGGAGTGGGTGGGTGGGTGTTTTTTTTTTTTTTTGTTTGTTTTTTTTTTGGGGGGGGGGGGGGGTCAACTCGCCGTATTCCTGTTTTTACCTCTCGCCTTTATTTCAGCTGGAGAAACATCAACCAAACGTGCAGTTCGCTCCTCCTGTCTCTCCAGCTCAGCTCGCAGTTAGGAGAAGGGGTAACGTTTGAAGAGGGCCTCTTACTATTGCTCCTTTTATACAGACTTTATATGCAAAGTGGCTGCCGAAGCAATTTCTTTGAATTCTACACTGTATGGACTTGCTGTGCAGTCGAGTCGTTGCTGACCTCAGATGTTTGTACTCGAGAGACAAATCGAAAGGAAGTTTCTCTTTAATTGTCATGAACTGAAGGGCCAGTGTCTCTGTGAGTGTCCGTATGTGCGTACAGTTTTTTCTTCTTTTTTTTTTTGTTCTCTTTTTTTGCACTTGAAAAGAGGAAAGTTGTTACTGTGTGTAAACCAGTGCATTGCTTATTTGTGGGAACTGGATTAACCTGGTTTGTATTTTACTGCTTCTTTTTAGATATTGTGTTACTCCCTGTACCAAATACTGAGTTTAAGGATATTGATTCATTGGTGTGATGATGATGATGATGATGATGATGATGATGATGGGGTAACTCAAGAGAAAAAGTAGACCACCCCGTTCCTAAAGGGGGTAAGAACTCTTCAGGTTTGCCTATCAGAGTAATGCTGTGCTGATTCGCTGTCCTTCTTCCTCCAGAGACCTAAAAAAAACCTCATGTTATCGAACCTGTGATGCTCTTCTGTGCCCCCCTTCCCACCCTTTTCATAATGGATTGTTAATCTTAAGCAAATGTAATATTTTCATATTGTAATAACTGGTCCTCGTATTTAGAAAACATTTTTACCTTCATGTACCGACTATACTCTTCATAATTCTTTGAGGTGCACTGTGACAAATACAATGCTGCTATATCACAAAGACTATTATTCTGCACGTCACATTTAGCCGATGCCAGAAGCTAAAGGTGACAGATACAAAGTGGGCTCGAATACAGAGGCCCTGCTTCCATTGTTTGAATTCAATCCAGGCTTCTTTGTGCTGCCTCGGTGCGGTGTATTAATCTCAAAGCGACTTCGTGCACAACTGTAGGATCTGTAGCTGTCCTGTTGGTCTTCCTTTACAAGCATGACTGGATGGAAAGAAAGAGTCAAATGTAGCAGTTTCTAAAAGCTCATCTCATTCCTGACAGTGGTTAAAAAGTCTGTGATGTCTTTTTCTGCAGATTAAATCTATTCCAAACACAGAAGAAACAATTTATGGGTGAATTCTAATTAGCTGATTATTCCTAACCGATTTTGAACCATCGTGAGGTTTTTTTCAGCAGGTGATGGTGCAGATGTGGAAGCAGTTCTGCTTCAGTGTTCTTTGCAAATAAGCCCACATTTTGACTTGTTTGAGAGGCAGTTGTTACGTAGCATTACTAGCAGAAGAAAATCCTGGCAGACAAAAACTGGGGGACAGCATCTAACAACCATTGGGGAATTTTGCAGCAGTTGCACCTACAGCCACTAAATTCAGTGGTTTCAGTTTTGTGTTGCCATTGTTGTAACAAGCACATTTTTATTAAATAGAGTCAAAATAACTACTGAATGAATTGCCATGAAATTACATTTTAAGTCTTCATCAGTAGATGACGAGTTATTAAAACATTGCTGCCTGTGAGCTTCAGCTGTGCTTTGATGTTCATCACTAGCTAAACTTCATCATGCATGCTCACAGTAACAGTGGTTAGCACAGTGATCTTTAACTGTTTTTATACACACATGTGAGTCCAGATGCGCTATCAATGCTAAGAAGTTGGCACCAGACATGCTGGCTCCAAAGCTACTGGACAGCTACTGATGGACTACCGATGTTAGTAATTATGAGAGAAGTAAACACAAGAAATGTACCAATGGTTTGCAGATGCAGCCCACAGATACTGTCTCCCATGATTTTCTTCAGATGGAAATCAGTAAAAGTCATCTACGTAAGACTTTGGAACATTTTATTCCCGAAATGTGGGCTTGTTCTCAGAAAGCCGAAATATCTCTGCACCAGCACTGGCTTCAGTACAGCGTCAGTGGTAAATGATAGCCCAAACCAGCACTGTTGTCATGGTGCAGTGCTGTTCTAGACATAATACGAACTTTTGGGGGGGGGGGGGTTGTTTTTAAGTGCATTACAGAAATGTGGTATGCCTCAAAACAGAAGTGTATTGCGCATAAACCTTCATAGTTTTAGCTGCTAGAGTTTCTGCGGATTTTTTTTTTTATCTCCATGAGATCAAGAACAAGTTGCCCAAAGTGATTTTTGTTGGGGGTTTTTTGTTTTTTTATTTTGTTTATTGGTCGACAAGTTGAAGCCTGAGCTATAATAATGCCTAAGGAAAAAGTTCCTTCAACTGAAGAAAAACTCTTTACCTGACTTTCACATTCAGGCATTTTGCCTGAATATATTTAGACCTGGTTTCATTTCTATCCGTGTAAAACAGAATATATTCTTAGCATAAACATGCTTTGAGTCTTATAAACTCTGAGAATATTGAGTAGACCTCAGAAATAGTCCAAAACAATACATCAAAAAATTATAGTGTAGCACAAAACAATATGCAAAAAAAACTAGTGGTGTTATTCTTAAATATTCTTCAGAGAATCTGTAACTAGCAAATCAGCCAGTGTCAGCCTTCTGATATATATCTCTGATGTACACCGGCCTTCATTGAGGCTTCCGGGACCTGCCAGAGAGAAATGAAGTTTGGAAGCTTAAAGTTTTGAAATGTAAATGATGAAAAAAGTGATGTGGGTTCAAATTCTTATCCAGGCAGGAGTCTTGTGCAACACAAAAGCACACCAGCTGCAAATAAGGTTCTTTGTGGAAATGCTGTCTGGACAGTGGCTGCTAACAAACTCGTTCATTCATGTACTTTCTCTTCCATTTCTTACATGTTTGATTAGCAGCAGCTCTGATTACACGGGTTCCTGTGTTGGTGACATGACTGAAGATTTCCCATCAAGTGATTAAACTGCTGTCTTGTCTCTCTTTTGTTGGTTATAGCTGAATATGATAATGTTACCATAATAGCATCCCTAAAGTGTGTGGTGCAAAACCTGATGGCTGGATTGTGAAGTTGTTCTCCGTGTTTATTTCTAGTAACCACACTGGAACTGGCTCTTTTAATAAAGAAATTCTGAGAAATGATTATGTCTGGGAGTGTGTGTTGTACATTTAAAAACACAAACACAAACATCCAGTGCACTGTGATAGGCTGATGTGCGCCCTCTTGACCGATCACCAGCACTCTCTGAATGGAGTCAGTAGTGTCTGTTTGGAAAGTATTGAACGCTTAGGTTTCCGTCAATACAAATGACCAATTGCAATTGATGATTCTTATGATCACCCCACCCAGATCTGCTTTGCTCATCATTATATAAAACTGGTTTGGGATTCACAGCACTGCGATGGAGCACCCCGGGGCAGATCGATCAGAGACAGAGAGGTTAAAACCAACTCAGCATCTGCCTGGTAATAACCGCTTCAAATAAAAGCAATACTGCATCAACTATATGTAACTGTGGGGACCACATCACAATGAACCTTTTCCTTGTGCATCAGTCCATACTGAAATACAGTACCTTGCAAAATGTAGGCACCTAACATGTCTAGATCAATTTGTGAATTTTGTAGTCACAAATATCCATGAATTCATTTATTGAGGCTAGTCGCATGAAGTCACCTGACTTCCTGCACACATTGCTAGAACGTTGTCAGCCATATTGGATGTGACACAACCACCATTTCCTAGGGAAAAATATGTCTTCCCCAGCTGGTTGGCAGGGGTTTGGGACTGGACCAGTGATCACTTTGGTTGCTAGCCAGTTGCTATGGTTGCCTGTAACTTTTCATGTTTATCTGCAAATACTTGCTACTAACTATACTAACTACTATTTGGGCAGTAGAAAAACATAAATGGAGACTGTTCACCTTCAAAGTAAAAGTTGCAACTCAGCATTGCAGCTGACATGTTTCAAAAGTCACAACTTCTGCTTTGAAGGTGAACCTTGTGTTGCAGTTTTCATGGTTTCACGACAGATTGGAGAGTCCTGGACAGTGTTCGTAGACAAGTCTGTCACTTCACCGCAATTTGATTTATACAGCGCCAAATCAAAACACTAAACTCAAAGTGTTTTATCTTTTTAGGTAAGTACCCTACAATAATACAGAGAAAATCTCAAGCAAAAGTGAGAAGGAAAAACTCCCTTTTGACACAAAGAAATCTCGATCAGAATCAGGCGTGCATCTGCTGGAGAGGCATGCATCTGCTGCGACTGGTTCGGGGAGAGGGCAAAAGGAGAGAGCAGAGGGGTTCTGTTCAAACTATGACCATACAATGTCCTAGTGACCAAAGGAGCCACGAGGAGGTTTTTGCCAACCGGTTAGGGATTAAGCATGTTTCCATAGCAACAGATGGTTGCCAGGAGGTCACTGACAAGATGTAGACCTGCATGACTGGTGCTTTAGCAGCCAGCTTCCCAGCAACCACTTGCAACCAGTCAGGAAATACACATATTTGCTTGCCAGATGGTTGCAGACCAGTCCCTAGGCCTCCACGAGTGATACATTATTCACTTGATCCTACATTGTCACTATAATTGTCAAACAAATGGTGGACAAGTTAACATTGCATGGTTAGGGGTGATGTGTATGCAAAGCCTCGGTATAATAAATTTTGTTTCCTGGAAGATGAATCCCAATGACTGGGGTAATTCCCTGGCTCTTTTTTTTAGCACTATCATAAGACTCATGAAGTATTGGTTGGTTATGTTGATATTTGGTGCATACATTCATATTTCTCTGTAGACATAAACTTTATCATTGAGCCTTTCATTCTCCATCTAATCAACTTAGCAGCCATCTTGGATTGAATCCATGTATTTACTTTGCAGTCTGTATCTAAGTGAATGGGGAGAGCCATAAATTGAGAGTTATATCCAGTAAAGCAAGAAAAAAAAAGGTTTGGCAAAACGTTGCACCAAGTTAAGTTTTTTCCCCCATTAAGTTGTACTTGTACTACACGTGCACATGCATTGTTTCACATTACAGCTTTTAAAACCTTCCCATTTCAGCTGTTGATTGGACTACATGGGTGATAACTATCTTTCATGTTCAGAATTCTCCCATAAATTTCTATTCAGGATCCTTTGAGTGCCTTATCTAATGTCTTTGCTGCCACCTGCCAGCATTGTGAGCATGTTAGCAGTCTGATGTTGTACTGCCTAGCAAACACAGACAGTATAAAAGAAGCTCCCATGATGTCCTATTGTGAAGCATTAAGCTGAATATTTTTGGTGTTACCATCTGTGTGTTTTCGAACCAGATATGACGAGCGAGGGGTGGATCTGACTGTGGCTCTAATAATGACCATGATTCACACAGTGATCTTCATGTTTTATTCAGTACGACCTGAAACCAGCGTGTGAGCCCATTAAGTCATCAGGATAGCTTTTACTGAGGTTGTGGACCAAAGGAACCGAGAGCTGTTTTTCCATGGATTTCCAGAAAACTTATTGCAGTCAGAAGAGCCGTTTCCTCCTCCTCCTTATACTTTCACGTGCTCCCTTTAGGTCTCGCCACAGTGTATCATCTGCCTTGAACTCACCCTACGTCTAGCATCCTTTAACGTCACACCAACTCTCCATGAATCTTCTCCACTATACCTCCTCTGCACATGCCAAACCATCCCAGCCTTGCCTGGGATGGTTAAGACTTTGAAAGACTTTGAAAGTCTTAACATCTTTTAACTCTGTCACCTCCAGCTCAGCTTGCTGACATCATAGCAGGTCCCACTGTCGTCACGGAAACCTTTCCTCCCAGTCTTGCTGCCCTGGCGCTTATCTCCACTCACTCCACCCTGCCTTTACTCTCTTCTTCTCTCTTTTGCCTTGTCCTTTTCTTTGGATGGTTGACCCCAGGTTTCACTGTATCTGCTCCTTGCAGCTTTACTGTTACACCTGTCTCCTTCTCATTGGCACACATGTAATCTGTTGCGTTTCTACTGATGAATCTAAACCATTATGGTGAAGATGGTGACTGCTGTCTTTGAGGCGTCAGAATGTTCGCATCGTTGCAGTTTACTCCAAAACGTATCAGAGAAAACCACTATGTGATATTCAGGAAACTGCTTGTAGCGCATTCAAATATTACTCAATGGTGAATTTCCTGAATGTTTACATAGCGAAGCTTTTGTCGGACACATCTTTATCTCAGCTGCTTGCACATCTGTTGCCACCTTTAGTACAGTGTGTGGCGGTATGATGGCAACAATCTACTCGCTACAATTGCATCAGTCTCCTGAAACCAGCCTCCTATCAAAGTGTGGGCATTTTACAAGATAGCTCATCAACCAGTGATGTGTGATGACTCAGAGGCTATTGCAACGGATGCTTTAATGTGAAAATGTCCACACAGATTTTATTTAAAAGCGCCAGCTCTTTTTACAAGCTAGAAATCATCAGACATAAATGGTCCCACAGATAATGCATTAAGCATTTTGCTCTTCGATACGAGCATTTCACCGACTGTTGAGCTGACACACACCCAGCGTTTCAGCACCACAGCGGAATCAATGGCCCCAAATGGCTTAAAATGAAAGTCTTTTACCAACATTGTTTCAATATTTATTGACATCAACCTCGAGGCAGAGAAGTGCCCTGCGTGCTACATGCTTTCAGACAAAAGCAAGGCAGTGACTGGGTCACAAGAGTTTCTCTTGAAATTGCAGTGTGTTTGAGAGGAAAGTGATTATCCCTCTTTACTTATGCAGGGAGATAACAAGACAAGATCTTATCCTCGCTGCCATTTTTCTGCCTTGTTATTGAAAATGGTCCTAAATTTGTGTTTGCTAAAAATCATTTTCCTATCAGGTGCATAGAGTGAAGCTGCAGTAAAGACATAAGACTGGTTGTCTCTCAGCTTTGAGTCTCCAGATTCATAGGTCCCAGTGTGGCATGGCAGTAATTATGTTCAACTTAATTAAGCTTTGTTAATTATGTAAAAAGGAGTGTAATAAAAGGTCATTAAAGGCATCATTTAAAGGATGCAAAATGAAACACCGAGTTAACACCGGAAATTTTGCTAAACTGGATTTATGCACATTTTAAGTTGACCTTTCACCGAGCCACACCTCTATTTTCTCCTGCATTGTTTTCCCACTTACGCTTGACACCATTTTTTTTTTTTTCATTAGTATGGCATCAGATAATTAGCTGACTTATCTGTTGGATGTGCACCCACACTAATTATAACAGAGAATAACCTGCAGAGATGAAAGAGGAGCTCTGGTAGACCATCTGGTGAGTGCTTTAGACACGGCTCCTGCAGTCATGTAGTGGTTTGTACCTGCTGTCGTTGTTTTTTCAGAGTTTGTGCCAGCACAAAAAAACTATCATAGGGTTGAAACTGGTTCTCACAATACAAGTAATGTTACCAAATACCTGCTGGGTTCATTTCTCAGATGTGCTGCCTGAAATGGGTCTGCTCAGCAGAAAAATACACGACAGAAAAATGACCTGAAAAGCAGTGAACTTCTACAGCTTATATTGGTATATACTGTATTCTATACCATACATGTTAAGAATAAGAACATGAACTATTCCTCTAAGTCATATCACTAAAATTATATCAAAACAATATGGTGTGATGTGTGGTTTATTACATATATAGTGCACAGCAGATGTGTTCAATCCAACATTATATGTAACGTATTCCTGTTTCCTGTGTTCTTTGTTAATGTTTTATCAGTTAGCATTAAATAGATTAGAAAAGAGCAGCATTATCGTGCTAGAATTTTATAATTAGAAAGCCACTAATGACGACACATTTTTAGTGGCTTTCCTTTCAGGTTTTGATGTTGCTTCTTGCTGCTGAGATTTGATTAAATTCTGCCGGCACCATCCAGCAGATGGAGTACTTGAACCTCAGTAGCAGCTTATCTTTTCACCTTCCACCATTGTATGCGCTGCAGCAGAGTAATCAACAGTAGAATAAGTCATGTCTGCACCATATACAGTACAATAGTTAGTTGAAATTAAATTTGTGATTGTCTTCCTCCACTCTCTCTCTCCATGCTTTCCCATCCACGCTCCACCATTACACTGTCTAATAAAGGGAAAAGGCACGAAAATTATTATTTAAGAAGAAAACAAATAAATGAGCTATGGCCTGTAACTGGAGCTCATTTATTGCTGGTGGTTATAGGTTATGCGGGAACCACTCACACCTTACCATGGCACAAATAATGTTCACTGACATGCACAGATGTCTTTTTCCTTCTCATTTTTAAAAAGAACAAATTATTTTTAATGAATTTCACTTTGATTTGGGCAACTTTACACCAAACAAAAAGTTTAAATTCTGTTCTACTGTATTATTATTATTATTATTATTATTATTATTATTATTATTTCATACCAACGTTGCAACTTATGGCAAGCAAAACGGACAAACTAGCTGGAACGCGATACGCCCCTCAGTAACCAGAGACCATACAAATGAAAAGATTCCACAGTCGAAAAAGAGATGAGAAGGGCAGCAGCACAGCGCCATTAAAGCCAAGAAAACACTAGCATAGCAAAGATGGCGTCGGACTGCTTTTTCAAACTTCAACTCCGTGTTGTAGGTTTTCAGGCTGTCTACTCGAGTTTCTCTTAATATAATTAACTTTGCGCAATGGTCAGTATTCTATTACTTTATAGTCCAGTCTTCACTGTAGAGTTAAACACACAGAGTGGTGTTTTTCTTCTTCTTGTACATAGCGACAGCCATAGCTGTTGTTGGCGGTGAGCTAACGGAGCTCTTAACTTCACAGCGTCTTTGGTCTAACGGCGTCGTAAAAATCTGGTTTCTGACAAAATCTACGTCCCTTCTGCCATTTTCTTTTTCTTTAACATTATAATATGTACAAATTGAGCCACTAATCTGAATTATCTGTAGCACATAATTATTTAAATGCTAGCCGACATCTCCCCAATTTAAAATGTGATGTAAACCATTGAGCCAGACTGCAGCAGTCCCCATAGCAACAGAGGAGAGGGTGGACATCACAAATGGCACAGAGACGCATCATGATTCACACCACTGGAGCTCACGTCCCAAGCTGTGTATAGCATTTTAGCACTGAAAACTAATCCCAGACCACACAGACAGCCCTGCTCCATGTCAGAGATTGAAACCTGAGAGATTCCAGTTGGCCCCAATTTCCTCAGCACAAACGTGGTACAATCCACCCACATTAGAAAACCTTTACCAATGCTCCCCCCTCCCTCTGTCTGGCAGGTACCACTCACTGCTGAGGGGGTTATCCTATCCATCCACCGCAAATCTAGCCCTCGTTGTGGCAGAATTGCAGTGCATTGGACTGTACAGAGCAGGGTACCATCCAGGCTGTTGTCTGTGAGGGGTGGGGTCCGGCTACACTCATACCACCAACCATAAGCTGACAGAGGGACACCAGAGAGGCAGAAAAAGACAGGGGAAAAAAGAGAGAAGAGGGGGGAAGACTGCACCTGAAGAGGAATATAATACGGGTAAGGAGAAAAGGGGGGTGGATGGAGGGAGAAGGAAAAAGACAATGGGGAAAGGTCCAGAATGGTTCAAATAGATTCGTTCCTTTGATGCTATGCTTTTTTCCCCCCTTTCCTTCCTGCTGACAGTCCATTTAATTTCAGTCCTTTTTCCATCTGTGACACGTTTTTCCCCATTTGTTATATGTGGGCATCATTTCGTGAATGGCTGCAGTGGTTATTTCATTCCACATTTGCTATTTCTGTGCCTGTTCCCGTTCATAGTGGGAGAATCTGTGGGCTATAGTGAATGATGCTTACCATTTGGCCCAGTTTGTGTGTTGCCTTTGCATTTTTGAAAATATATGGGAATTTGATCCCATATCAGATATCAGATGACATAATGTGGCAGCTGTGCCGATTCTGTGACACAGTATTGACTGATATTTATAATATCTGGCTTCATGCTTGCCTTAAAGCCCAGCTTGCCTAAATACATAAATAATATAATGCAATTTTTGAGCACAGTTTTTTTTGTCTTAAGAGCTTTATATAATGTATTTGTCTAAAAACTGGTTCTCATGTGTATTCCATTTGATTAAGCAGCTGTTATTTAAAAATAATAATAAAAATCCTCTTAATAAACCTGTATAATGGCAATGAATAGTGCCACCATAGCTCACTGCAACCATATTTGTATTTCTAATATTTTTCATGGCTCTAAAAATCCATTCAAAGTGAAGGATGCATGCAACACAAAAACAGTAAGATGATAAATTATTTTTTCATTTCAGTCAAACAAATGCACAAATCTACTGAATGCTTTTCCTGTCTCTTCTATACGTCGCCGTGTTTGTGGCTAGGATGAAAGGAGACACCCCAGTGAACAGCACCATGAGTGTCGGCCAAGCCAGGAAGCTGGTGGAGCAACTGAAGATCGAGGCTAGTTTCTGCAGGATAAAGGTGAGGCGCACGTATTTATCGTGAAGTTTGGTCCAAAACAGCACAAACGAAAGTTTTCTGCTTTAAAAAAATCAAGAAAGGAATTCTTTGATATGTTGTGATAAGTCAGTTCTGTCAGATGCTAATAATTGTGCCGCACAAACTAAATGCAAGTTTGGTTTGAAGATTTTGTTGTAAGCGATGATGGGTAGGCAGTGATGACCTTCTCAAACATACTTTAAGTGAAGGCTTCCCACTGGAGGCTTTCCAAATGGTGTTTGGCTTGCATGATGTTCCTAATTGCATCAAAGCCACCTTGCAGAGGCACCTTGCCTCTTTGTAAGAAATAATCCACGAGCGTTAAAATGAGCAGGAGGCAAACTTGTCTCATGCTACCATGAGAGCAAAGTTTTAGAGATAAGCTTTATCTGCTGGCACCTCTGGCCAATAATCAGAACCTGAAGCAGAAGGTTTGTCTTCACAGAGGTCCAGCACTCTTTCAAAACCTTTGAAACATCTGGCTGTTCAATGTAAAGGTTGAAATTGTTGTTAGAGAGAGATCCACATAAGGAGCACAAGAGCTAAATAATAATTCAGTTAACGTTCAGTTACTTTTATGTTTGCACATTTCATGCTCATATTTAGATTTTATTAAGAAAACTATCCATTCATACATACAAACATCATTTCACGGTCAATCAAAGCAATTTTGAGTCAAGTAAGAACATATTGAATTTTAATTGTTGTTGATGTGTTTGTGGTGTTACTATGTTTTATCTTCTTTACATAATCTACAGTAGTATGTCCATACAGACACATTCAAAATATTATCTACTGTGTGTGTGTGTGTGTGTGTGTGTGTGTGTGTGTGTGTGTGTGTGTGTGTGTGTGTGAGAGTGTGAGAGTGTGAGTGAGGGGGTTGGGGGTTGGGGGGGGGGGGGGGGGGGGGGGTAAATGGGGTATTTTTTTGGGAAATACCAGCCATTGTTAAAACTATAAGCCAGTACAGTAGCGGGGCTTGTGAGGGTCCTACAAAGATTTCATGTTCTGACTGTTCCACAGTGTACCTGTGAAAATACAAATGAGAAAGAGCAGAGGCCAAAATAATGCTCATGCATATAAACGATCACAGCAAAGATAAAGATATACAGTGGGGCAAAAAAGTATTTAGTCAGCCACCGATTGTGGAAGTTCCCCCACCTAAAATGATGACAGAGGTCAGTAATTTGCACCAGAGGTACACTTCAACTGTGAGAAACAGAATGTGAAAAAAAAAAATCCATGAATCCACATGGTAGGATTTGTAAAGAATTTATTCGTAAATCAGGGTGGAAAATAAGTATTTGGTCAATAACAAAAATACAACTCAATACTTTGTAACATAACCTTTGTTGGCAATAACAGAGGTCAAATGTTTACTATCGGTCTTTACCAGGTTTGCACACACAGTAGCTGGTATTTTGGCCCATTCCTCCATGCAGATCTTCTCGAGAGCAGTGATGTTTTGGGGCTGTCGCCGAGCAACACGGACTTTCGACTCCCGCCACAGATTTTCTATGGGGTTGAGGTCTGGAGACTGGCTAGGCCACTCCAGGACTTTCAAATGCTTCTTACGGAGCCACTCCTTTGTTGCCCGGGCGGTGTGTTTTGGATCATTGTCATGTTGGAAGACCCAGCCTCGTTTCATCTTCAAAGTTCTCACTGATGGAAGGAGGTTTTGGCTCAAAATCTCACGATACATGGCCCCATTCATTCTGTCCTTAACACGGATCAGTCGTCCTGTCCCCTTGGCAGAAAAACAGCCCCATAGCATGATGTTTCCACCCCCATGCTTCACAGTAGGTATGGTGTTCTTGGGATGCAACTCAGTATTCGTCTTCCTCCAAACACGACGAGTTGAGTTTATACCAAAAAGTTCTACTTTGGTTTCATCTGACCACATGACATTCTCCCAATCCTCTGCTGTATCATCCATGTGCTCTCTGGCAAACTTCAGACGGGCCTGGACATGCACTGGCTTCAGCAGCGGAACACGTCTGGCACTGCGGGATTTGATTCCCTGCCGTTGTAGTGTGTTACTGATGGTGACCTTTGTTACTTTGGTCCCAGCTCTCTGCAGGTCATTCACCAGGTCCCCCCGTGTGGTTCTGGGATCTTTGCTCACCGTTCTCATGATCATTTTGACCCCACGGGATGAGATCTTGCGTGGAGCCCCAGATCGAGGGAGATTATCAGTGGTCTTGTATGTCTTCCATTTTCTGATGATTGCTCCCACAGTTGATTTTTTCACACCAACCTGCTTGCCTATTGTAGATTCACTCTTCCCAGTCTGGTGCAGGTCTACAATACTTTTCCTGGTGTCCTTCGAAAGCTCTTTGGAGTCTGATTGTTTGAGGCTGTCTCTTTTATACAGATGATGAGTTCAAACAGGTGCCATTCATACAGGTAACGAGTGGGGGACAGAAAAGCTTCTTACAGAAGACGTTACAGGTCTGTGAGAGCCAGAGATTTTCCTTGTTTGAGGTGACCAAATACTTATTTTCCACCCTAATTTACGAATAAATTCTTTACAAATCCTACCATGTGGATTCATGGATTTTTTTTTCACATTCTGTCTCTCACAGTTGAAGTGTACCTCTGGTACAAATTACTGACCTCTGTCATCATTTTAAGTGGGGGAACTTGCACAATCGGTGGCTGACTAAATACTTTTTTGCCCCACTGTAACTCAAAACAACAAGGATGAGGGTCTGAAACATCCATCGATCCTCCCATCCGTTTACTTATGTTTATCCACTTCAGGCTCATGGTGAGGCTGGAGCCTGTCCCAGCTACCATGGAGCAAAAGGTGAAGTGGACCCCGCACAGGTCACCAGTCTGTCGCAGCTCTAACACTGACAACCATTCCCAGCCACTCCTATGGCCATTTTAGAATAACCAATCTAACACACACAGATCATGCAAACTCTACGCAGAAGGCTGGCTGGTGGATTCAAATAGAGGATTTTCTGTCTGCAATGCCACTATACCACCCGGGTTAAAAGCAGCATGCAAAAAATCAATAACTGTCGCTATTAAAGCACCTTGAGATGACTCCTATAACAGCAAGAGGCATCTCAAGGTGCTTTAAATTCATTTAATATTAATCACACAGTATTATAAGCAAGGATTTGGCGACTGTGGGGAGGAAGTCACTAAGTTCCTGATTTTACAGGGAAATTACCTGCAAATCACCAGGATCAGCCAGCTCCCTACTGTGACCACTCAGAGGCGGGATGAGGGGAAAGTGTAAAGGGGAAAAATGTAATTAAATGCTCTAAACCCCATCGTCTCCACCTCCAGGTATCAAAGGCAGCAGCCGACCTGATGGCATACTGCGACGCACACGCCTGCGACGACCCCCTGATCACCCCCGTGCCCACCTCAGAGAACCCCTTCAGGGAGAAGAAGTTCTTCTGCGCTTTGCTTTGAGACAAATCAGGGATTGTTGTGATGAAAAAGTACAACTGTACAGTATGTACATCTATGTACAGTATGTACATGTACTTCCAATCTGAATAAGACATTAATGTACTATAGTAACGTTGCATAAAAGCTGCCGATGTACAGTACATAACCAACTACAAAATGTCTTGAACTAAATTCTTATACTGCGAACATCTGTCTCAATGTTAGAGGAGGGCAAACAAGAATAATTTAACATTTAATCAATAAAGAGTTAGAAAAATCACAAAGTTGCTAAAAGTCTCAAGGGAAGGGGGAAAAACAAAGAGCGTTCATCTGAAAGGAAACACATGCATCTCATGCTCAAATAGGTTACAAGTAACTGCCAGAAGGGACAACATGATCACCAAGTATCTTATTTCTCCACCAGTCACAAGCAACAGATTCATATTGAAACTGGGAACCTAAATTACATTAGGTCTCGGCATTATGGAGGACATGTCTCAGCTCTCCCCATTTAAATTCCCCATAAATGAGAAGACTAATGCCGCGTAATCAAACACATTTTCATTCTTTGTCTACTCGTAGGCAGAGGTCATAACATGGATGCTCCTCTCACAAGTAGCAGCATTTTTTTTCTAATCTAATCTATTGTTGACCTTCGTCATTCACTGTTTAGCCCTGTCTTGGCAGTTACTTGTTTACAACTGGACACATGCAATTGATTTGGGGGGTTTTGGGAGTGGGGGAGGGTATTAAGATTTTAGCCTCTTCTTTTTTTGCTCATTTCTATACTATTGCCGTAGTGTGGATGTGGACGTGTGTGTATGCATAGGTGCTACTGTGAAACTTGAGCAACAATTCTGTGCATCGGATCACTGTCAAATTGAGATTTTGTAGTTAAATAGCACACACACACAAACCCAAACACATTCCAGGAGTTATGGACTTTCAACATCTAATCTAAGCCACTGAAGTAAGATCATCTAATCGGTTATTCTGAGCCTGTCATAATAATAATTTTCTAATTCTTTAAGACATGAAAATAAAAACAAGTAAATGAAGCAGTCTTAATGTACTTTTAAGGACAAGTGTGCATCATTGTTATTTTAAATGATCAGAGGATCTCCAGAGCAGGGGTTCTTAGTGGTTTCCAGAAAAGTCATGGATCAACCAGTGTCACTTTCTCCATCTAAAGTACTGTCAGCTGTTAAGTTTCAACACCACTTTCATAAAAGGAAACGAAAAACTGCTCTTCTCGTGTCCGTGACCTGGAACTTTTGGAAACGCCTCCCTCCTGCTTTGGAGCATTCAAAAAGAAAAAAAAAAAATGAGTGACATATTTTCATCATGTTGCAAATATCTGGAGCTTTGGCAGAAAAAAGGGTAACCATGGAAACGAAGCACTGAAATAAAGCCTCCTGTCATCAAACATTTTCTGTCTCTTGGGGTGTTCTCTGATAAAATGCACAGGAAAAAAAAAAAACATGTTCAAATGTGATACTTGCTTTTTATTGTTTTATAATAAAAGCAATAGAAAAGCTGAAACCTTTTCACAGTCAAATGCAAACACGTGGGCCTGCATTATAACAAAGAGCTGCTACACACTGGTTACATCTTCATACAGCTTGATAACTGGTGGTGGGTTTCAGCATTTGAACGGAAGATTAGGGAATACAGTGTGAACATGCAGTGTTGTGGACTTTATACTTCTTTAGACCAAGTTAAATGTTTAAAGTAACATGCATTAAGGCATCTCATGTCTAGAAATTCAAAGACAATACATAGCTCAGCTATGAAGACCTGACCTAAATATCAGGCTCACTGTTGTAACAAAATGCACACAGTGTAGGATTTTCATTTAAAGCCACTTAAACCAATAAAGGATATTTTATTTGTAAGTCACATGACAGTGGATTAAGAGGGTTTCTCCGCTCTTACTCAGCTTGTAAGTTGCAGAAAGAAAAGAAAGCCTACTACTTTTAACCTACTTTAATTAGCTGCTAACATGGTTTTGCTAGATCTATCACTGTGGGTTTGGATCAGGATGGCTGCTGTCTGACGCTCACCAACTCGTAACTTTGCTTTCACGACCTCTACAGAAGGTTTGCATTTTTTTACTAGCAGCACAACTAGCTGTGATATCGAGCTTTCTAACAAACACAATATCTAAGTTACCAGCAATAGAGACACTTTTATTATTGAAAGTATTGTTTTGTTACATTGGCATCTTTATTTATATACATTTCAATCTTCAAGTCCAAACAAGCTCAGAGTAGACTAGATGTAGGACTGTGGTGTGTCTTCATTTGCAAGACACAAAGATAAAACATTTCACATACATATATCTATATAAATCTCTAAATACCAGTGTCAGTTGAATCTTTTTTTAGGTTTAGTTTTCAGGTTTCACATTAAATTAGCCAAATCTTCTGCCAAACAGACAATCCTTATCAAGAAATCGTTGAAGCAGTGCTGGTGGAACTACAGTACATGAAACTGTGATGATGTGCTACTTAAAAAAAATGGACAACTCATATCAAACCTTCCAGTAGCATTTAAAAACAAGCAAATGGTGCAAGCAGCCCAAAAGCATCAGGTGACTACAGGTGTTAGTGTAGATTGTACAGGTAAACCATCACATTAAATAGAAAGAAATGTGCTGAAATAAATGAAAACAAATCGTGAAGTTAAAAAGAGTTTACCTCTAAAACTGCCATAATGAGCTTAAAATGGTAACTTCTTAACGCACTGTCAACAATGAACACACTAGAAATTTACATTTTTTAAATTTTGAACAGAAAGTACACATAGTATTCCAATAGTTGGGCCACATGGATATTATAAGCAGGGGCTGAATTAAAAGAAAATCAGAAGAGGTAATGTACATCTTGGACTTCAGAAGTACAAAAACAAATGACTGAATGTTTATAGGAAGGCATCGCACCATTCCTTAAGACAGCCATAGCAGTCACCTTGTTGTTTGACATTTGCTCCGCAAGTGTCCTTCAGCCAATCTCGGAAAAGCTCCTCGTCTTTCTTTAGCACTAGAAACTGTCCGAGGACGACATATGCCTGTGGAAGTGGATGTGAAGACACAACACAAGAATGTAATTAAGACCGATGGGCGAGTATCTAAGAATGAGCCACATCTGTTCTGATAACGAGCAGATCCAGTTTTTAACTGAACCTGAAAAACTGCACAGATGAGTATTTGTTTGGGTGTGTTTGATCAAATTCATAGCTCATTTGACAAGAGAACAACTCTTCTCCGACAACAAACGTTTACAGATGTCCAGAAGAAAAACTGCAGCTTGTTTTTCTTTACATCACAACTTTAGTTGTGCTAGTTTTCCAAAAATAAGAACTAATCTGTTAAGCTTGCGTCAGCTGTGATATACTGCTGCTGTAAGTTAAGATTATTTCAATATTATTCAAAGTAATCAATACCTACTAGGTAAAATAACTTAAAATTACTGTGTGAATAAACACACTGCAGAAGCTAATCAAAAACCAAGTCACCTTGTCAAAACCCTTATCCTCCAGTCTTTTGCCAAGGACTTCTCCGATGCCTGCCAGAGCCATCACTGGCTTCTCTCCCATGGGCTCGGCCACGAAGTCTTTATGTTTTTGGGATGTCGATGACATGGTCTCTTTGGAGTCTGTCAAATAATAGCAGGTGCTAAACGGTAATATAAACAGATCTGACAAGTGAAAACAATACTTACCCAATTTCGTGAAAAGAAAGAATATTTCGTAAAATTACAAATCTAATTTTACTTATATTTTTATCAGTAACTGATAGACGGCACAGAAACTTCTTTAGACAGTAGTTGAACATGATATGGTTTAATGTTTGGCTACTCATGTCAACTCTAGTTATGAACCAAGCCTACAGTGCGAACATATCAACAAGTGCCGTATCTTTCTCTACAGCAATGACATTTTATGGAGCTCTGAGTGCTAATGCTAATATATTTAACATCTGGGGTTACCAACTGATCGTCATTACAGAGTAGCATCTAGTCAGACTCACCAAACACAACTACACCCGTGAAATATTTCGCCTGATTGCTTAACGTAAGTGCAGTACAAGCAGTTGAATTGCGCGCGCAACACATTTCAATGCTAAGCGTTTTAGCACACCGAGCTAAAGTTCACTAGCTTCCAGTTTATATTACTGCTTTTTTTCCTACATAGCCGCAGCTTCTTGGCGGGAGATATGTCCATCTCAAAGCCAGGGCTTGCTCCTAAAATAATCACAGACTATCAAGTTAATGCTGTAAAGCTAGAAATCAGGGGCTCATATTTTAGGCGCCTACAAATTAGCCTAACTTGAGCTAATGAAGCTTTAACGCTACTAATCTAATTTTTATTTTTCCTATGAAGCTCATTTACAAATAACCTCTTCCTTTGGGGCACGTCTGCGTTTATCACAACAAAAACCCACAGCTGCGTATCAACTTACCCGTTAGTCTCCCGTCCAAGCTTGATATTAACGTAGTTAGCTGAAAAGCTACGTGCTTTCGATTTCTGTATAAGCACCGGCGACCACAATGCAATGCGCAGGCTCTCTGCGGCTTCAGGTCAAAAATCGCGTGACGTCATTTCCCCCTGATTTTGATCTCGCAGGATAAACAGACAAACCTCTAGGGCATAACCAACTTTTAATGAGGTATTTCGATTATCACGTTTATCATAAATTATAATAAGCACGTCTTCATTTTTGCCTGTCACACGTTGCTGAGGTGGCAGACACTTTGTAATAAACAGGCAAAGAAAACAGTGTATATTGCTTTCAGTGTGCATTTTATTAACTAGGGAGTAACAGTATACACAGACTGATGCACCGTCCTTAGGATTGGCTTTCATGTCATGGTTGTGCGCATTAATCATCTTCTAACTCAGCTTCTGACACCAGCATGGCATTTGCATCAGTCTTTGGGTTGAGGAGGCGAAAGCTTAAGTAGGTTTATAACTGCAACTTTCACAGTAGCTCGGGGTGTGCGGCTTCTTTTATTCAGCTGACAAAATGCTGGAAGCCAGGCTGCAGGTCAGCCCGGTGCCATCTGGCTCCACATTGAGCTTCTTTACAACTCCGTCTTCCACCAACATAGAATATCTGAAACAACATGAAATACACACTCCAATCTACTTTAGGTAAGACCAACAGAACAAATAACAGTTATGTTGTGTGCAGTTTGTCTTTAATCAGTATGGACAGAATTAAGATTTAAAAATCAGTAGAAACTTCACAAACACTGCAGTTATCTGCAACCTTTGTACAATGAATCAATTGCAGTGGTAGAGGTGCAAAAGCAGGTAATGTGCAAAAGGCCGTATGTAAAAGCATTTCCACTCACTCGCTGCTCCACTCTTAAGTGAGCAGTAAAGTGATTCTGGACAGCTATAAAGTCAACATACTGTGTCATACATACTGTGTCATCATAAGTGTACTATTGTGTAGTGACACTGTTAGCACACAGAACTGCACAGAAAGTACTTATTATGTTCAAGGCAGGAATGATTGTGGGAACGATTGTGGGGATATAGTGCATAAACTTTCTTACTGTGCAAACTTGTTATTAATAAAATTCAGGAATTTAAGACAAACAAAAAAGGTTACCTCTTGGATCGCTTATTCCCAAGTACCTGCACGATTTGATCACTGTCAAGTAACAGGTCAACTGCCTAAGGCAAAGAAAGATGAATTAATAGTCAGTCACTAAAGCTTCAAGTAGAGCTGGAATATAAAGCAGATATTGGTTTTTACCTTTGTGAATGCTCCAGTGGGATCAGCCAGCATCCGCACCTGCAGAGGAAAAGTGGCCATAAGCTCAGCATTACTGCATCCTTAAAGTTCATTTTGGCCATTTCCCAGGTCTTTGTCCAAGACTAACATGTCACAGAGCTCTCTAATTGTTCAGAAAAGCCATCTAAATGCAGGTTGTTCAGTTGTACTCTACCTTTCCATCAGCTCCATGCTCTTTTCCCCATGCAGCCATGACAAACGCATCGTTGACAGAGATACATGCTATTTCCTGTATACCTTTATTCTTCAGTTCTGCAGCCTGCTCCACAAAACCTGGGAGGTGAGTCTGAAAACAAAAAAAATAAATAATTAATAAGGTCAGCTGATTATCAATGTGTACAGGCACTGTTAACAGTGTGGACTCACTTTGGAACAGCCAGGTGTAAATGCTCCAGGTACAGCGAAGAGGACTCCTTTCTTCCCCTTAAACAGTTGATCCATAGCCACCTTATTCCCTGGCTCCCCCTCCTGGACCTCCACTGCAGGAATATGTTCACCCACCTGATGAGAGGCGAGATGACAATACAGAACAATGGTGACCTACATTTCACATTACTGAAGTGAGCAATACTAATGTGCATGTCTCTGGAGGACATTGCATGCACTGCTATTTGTGTTACGTTTAGCCTGCACTTGCACAGAAGTGCTGCAGGATGACACAGTGGAGGGAGAGGGGTTTTTCTCTACGTACGTACGAACGATAGATACAAAAACACACCCATCTAATATTCAGCTTCCTATTTATTAATAAACAAGGCTTGCAGGATCTTGCACGGCCACTGGGGGGCAACAAATCATACAATTAGAACCCATCGGTTCTCTGATTGGATTGTTAAATTTGTGATTGACATGACATTGACCAAATAGGTTCAAAATTCGTACTTGTAACTTGAAACTTGAGTGCAGAGTTTCACACGTATTTTTTGGCTAAGTCCACAAACAAATCTTTTTTTACGCACACACAAATCCTGATTTACAAGTACAAAACTGATTTACAAGTACAAAACTGATTTACAAGTACAAAACTGATTTACAAGTACAAAACTGATTTACAAGTACAAAACTGATTTACAAGTACAAAATATTTATGACCACAATTTGAGCCCATAAAAAAGCCGTATCACCCATAACAAGAGACAATAATCTGAACTGCAATGCACTTGAGTAACGTTATCCTACAAAAAATGGGTTAAATAACCCAATGTTGCAACGATTTGCATGGCCGTGAAGTGAATTCAGAAAAGCTGCAAGTGACCCAAATACAACATATATACTTATACTTGGGTGCACATATACTGGCCGTGATTTTGGCTGTATTTAAAACAAACAAACAAACAAAAGAAAATAGCGGAATACTGCCTTGACGGGCCTTAAAAAGTACCATGAGTGTGCATCTATAAAATAAACAAGCCTAGTCGACTAAAGAGAAGGTGAGATTGATTTACACGCAAGCTACGCTCAAAACGAGTTTAACAGGTGGGGGAGGAAGGTGCGGAGACAAGCACCGACAGGACGGCTGTTATTAACAACCGATAATGATGAAGATAACGGAATTCACACGGATAGTTAGCATCGTGAGCTACAAATAAACAACGTAACCGCTTTATTTAGCAAGTTATAGTAAAACGCACTGACACAGTCGCATTTGGCTCGTGCATGTCCGGCAGCGAAACGCTCGCAAGCCTTACCTGAATCGGCATTTTGGATGTCGGAGTAATGTGCAGTAGTCTAGCGCTCTGGAGCACACGGGAACTTCTGAGTACAGCGGATGTGACGGGGAGCATTGTAGCTGTTTAGCAAGCTATTTAGCAAAGTATTAGGAAAGCGGTTGGTGGGGCTTTTATCGTGCCGTGTGCGCTGCCTTAATTTCCGCTTGGACACGCCCAAAGCTCACTTGTCACTCTTACCTCGGGTACAGTTACCTACACTGCTGTCCCACATTAAGTCTGGCTGTAGGTACGTAGTTGCCAGATTTGGGCCCGCTAAGCCTTTATTTACTGCGCCATCTGCTAGCAAACCCACATGTCTACAGTTAGGGCTAGAGACTGAAAGTAGCCCGTGGAGCTATAGCAGTTCCGATAAAGAAAAATAACTTTGCACAATGCAAGGGAAGACTTCACCAAAGTCAGGAAAATGTTATATATGTGTGGGCAGATGGTTCACATATTGATTGTATCAATACCAGTGACGGTATGGGTATCGGATGGATGTTTTGTTTCTATCCTCCTAAATTCCCACTGAATTGTGTTAGTAATTTTTTGGAGGGGGTAAATGACAAAAATATACCTTATATGCTGGCTTTATGGGTTGAAAGTGTCAGCATTGGTATTGGCAATACTGGCCCTGCATTTACTTGGCATTGAGTCAGTATCCAAATTTGCAGTATCACACAGAGCGAATATTCATACTTTTATACTATTAGGCCTTTTTCACAGAAAAAATGATGGTTTGGTTCCATGAAGCCTGTTAGTGAGCCACAGCAGCGAAGTAGTCACACAGTGTATGAAGCCAACCCTCCCAAATCGATCACAGCCCTTGGTTATACACCTGTGTTTCCATTGCTGTGACAAATTAAAAGCAGGCTCTAAAAGGGCTCTTCAGGGACACAAACGCCTTCATTACTCACATCACATTTTGACTGCGTGTATAAAATATGCTACAGTACATTTAGCCCACCATTAAGCTGCTCCTGCTATTTTGGCATCTGTTAAAACATCTTCTATGTGTTTTTTTAGACTTTAAAGACAGCCTTGTGTGTGCGAATGGAATTGGTCCCTGGGGTCTGGCTGCAGTATAAGTCATAAACCCTGTCCTGTCCATGTTAGCAGATGAGACTGGGATAAAACTAAAACAAAACAGCTCTCCTCTTAAAAATTTTTTCAAAGAGATGCTTTCTACCATTATTATTAATTTTCATCATGCTGATTTGGGTACTGGGGGCCTCTGTTAAAATAAGTTTGATTTTAATTACTAAATGCTGTAATACCGGGGAGAAATCTCTATTTGGGAATTACAGACAGAGTAGTGATGTTGAGAGGAGATCCAGCATTTCCACAACAACTTTTATATAGTGACTTTTATATTGTGAGTCAGCAGCATGTGTAAACTCATGGTCCTGGGGCCAAATCTGGCCCTTTCCAAATTTTAATCTGGTCGCCAGCCTGTTCAGGTTCTTGGTAATTTTTTGCTTTGTAGTAATTAATTAAATGTAAAGGCACACCTACGCTGCCACTACAAGATTAGCTTACAATTTGCCAGTTAGGCTATATGATACATGTAAACAACATGACCAAAGGTAGTTGATCATATGATGATTGGCTATGGGAGACTTTTATAAAGCTGTGCAGACAATACTAACAATTATTCTTTTACTTATTTTACATTTCTGTTTTGTTATGCCCCATATTACCAGGATCTGCTATATATTTTATAAAGGAAGGGGGCAAATATACAACCTGGAGGCCAAAAAAAAAAAATCTTCCAATCCAAGTCACTAGGTGGCGTTGGAGAATGGAAAAATTACAGAGGAGAGGGGCATGAATTTTGCACTTCATATTATCATAACTCACCATAAATACCGGCATAAACCATTAAATATGTCCCTGTTGCTCACTATTTACTTAAAAAAAAGTGTCTACAATGAAATATATATTTATACATACAAATAGCTGTGGCCATACCGACTCTGACTTTGCCTGGATTAGCAAGATCCATGTCAGGAGGCTACTGGAACAAAGGGGGGATGTTGCACAGGAACCTCAAGCTCCACAGTCCTGTGCAGGATCTTTGCTGTTCCAACAACTCTTCTGGACGCTCTTTGGATGTTGTTTCTGGGATCTACTTGGGGGCCACTGCACCAAGTGCTCCAATTACCACTGGGACCACTGTTGCCTTCACCCCCCTGGTGCTAAAGAGAAAACCTGGGGGCAAAGCAAGGTCCAATTCATCAACAGTTAAGAGCATGTCCAAAGGTGATATGGTCAAAAATACGACGACACTTACAGCTTCAACAGTGGTCTTCATCACAGTACCCTCATAAAACACCCCCCCTCCCCCCGGAATACACATGCATACACATCCACAGGGAGAGATGAGACCAATGGTATGCGGTGGTGGTGTGTCCATTTATTACACAACACAAAGCACCTACAATAATCCACTCCCTTTTTGCGTCAGACAGTGGAAGATCTCACTTTTTTTTTTCACAGTGATTTTTATGTGGACAAGTTTAGACACGGACATCAAACTTTGATCTAAATGGGGAAAAAAATAAAATAAAATAAAAAATAGCCTACACACAGAAATTCACAGCCAGTATCACACAAAAAAAAGCAGTGTCAACAAACAACAGTAAATTGAGTAAAAAATAGAATTTAATCATTTAAATAGTCTTTCAAAATACAAACATTGATTTGAATTTCTAAATAATATACCGTTTAGTAGCTATTCTTAATTATAACTGGCAATGCTTATATGTACACCGTGGCTATACAAGGAAAGGTGTGAGGTTTGGTAAATTTATTGTATTGCTTATTTATATTAATGCGCACGTATGCAAGTAGACCCACAAATGACTGTATGACGTCAACAGTGACACTGCAAATGGCCCTCCACCCTAACCCCCGCCGTACCTAAAATGCTAGTGAAAAAAAGAAAAGAAAAATCTACCTTTGCATATATGACCCGTTAATATGGAGAAACTTAGCGGCATCTATGTTTTTGCTATCTTTAAAAAGGTTTGAGAAACATGGCTAGAACACAAGTTTTTCTTTTTAAAAAGACAGACGTATATAAGCTCAAACTTATGAAAACAAGACCAAACAGATCCATCAGTGTCACATTTTGCCAGATTTCCCATTCCACAGTGCCAGCTGTTGCTTATGTAGCACCCATGGATTAGCAGTTGCACTGTTTTAGCTTTACCACCACATCAACTGTGACACACACACACACACACACAGTCTCTCACGAGGCATTTATGAGCCATACACTCCGTAAAGAAAACAGAAACAAATGAACTGCGGGACATTCGGTATGCCCACTACCCACTTTTTAAAACTGACAACAGATCACGAGTTACATTTGTCTCCACAGTTTGTTTTTTTTTGGCCATCTGGCTTACTCTGCCTCCTGAGGTAGCCTTCTGTAGCCTCACCATGCCACCGGACCTATAGAGCCAAGTAAATTGATCCCTAAAATCACAATCAACCTCAGACGACACACACCTGTTTACATTAAAAACACAATCAGCATTCACTTTATCCAACCCCACAACAGTGTGTTTACAATGTAAATAAAATACCCTTAAATCCTAAAAAGGAAATTGTATGAAAAAAAGAGAAAAAAAAAAGAAGCAAGTTTCAAGTCTTTACAAATTTCAGTACACTGTGAGCTGCACAAATAAAATTATAATTGGGGGTGGGTGGTTTTCTCACATTTGCTGGCTTTTTTTTTTGTTTTTTGTTAGTTTTTTTTGTTAAAATGTCCACTACAAATTGCATGTTTCTGTTTATTTCAGTGGAATTGTACATGGCTAAAAGATTAATGGCCCTTTTGGCCACTAAATATTATTTTTAGGGATCTGATTTTATTATCCGACACTGTAGCTTTGCATCGCATGGAAAGCTTACTACAGTGATCATTTATGCTGTAAATATACAAACCTGCTGAACAGTAAGCAGGACTTCCACACATCCAAAAGGGAAGATGTTGCATTTCTTGTTGCCCTAAGCCCATAATTGGGCACTTGCAAAAGTTCAACAGATCAGCTGATCTCATATAAAAGCATCTGAGATCTATGCAACATTCTTCACCACTGCAGAAAAATGCAGCAATGTCTCAACGTACACGTATCAATCATACAAATTAGTGTTACACGTCACAGCCCACAAATCAAACAGGACAGACCTTTTCTTTTTTTCTTCAAAAACACACCTGCTGAAGTCAAAAACTGATTCTAGTGGAGTAGAGAGGGCAGTATACTTTTTTTTTTTTTTAAAAAGCAGATGAGGCATTTCTTTTCTAATCGCTCGTTGCCACACTAGCTTTAATGTCCAAGAGCCGTGTTCGTCCCTGATCTCAGTGTAGCTCATTGGTTTCGACTGCATACGAACAAACACACATGCTTGCTTGGATGGAAGCCTTTTTTTGTGTGTGCCAGTAGGATTTACATACAACACTTTACATATAAATTAACTTCCAAGCGGAGCATTTTATGTGCATACAGTCTTCATATACACTTCTCCTGGACTGTGAATCCATTGCACAAACTTGTAAAAAGACAGCTGCACTCACACCAGCGGCTTCCGCTTCACAATTTAATCCCCAAAGTGCTGCAGTTTTTTCTCAAATGTTTTTTTTGTTTTGTTTTTTTTAAATGTACTCATTTGGCTTCCCTGACCAAACCGGTTTCTACTAGAAGCTCGATTTTTTTGTTGTTTTTTTCTAAAAAGCAGCGCTTGGGGTCCCAAGAGTGAAGTACTACTAATCGAGGCATACAAATAGATGTCTCACCATTTGATCCACATTTTGAATGTGACAGACAATATTCGAGTCGTTATATTGCTTTTAACATATTGCAAGAAATTCCTATGACTTGCCTACAACGGCACACTAAACTATAGTAAATACAAGCACTTAGTGTGCACTTTATTCTGACCCCTTGTTGGACTCTCAAGCATTTTGCCGGGTATGTTATTATGGCTTTTCATGAGCAGATGTAGTACTATTTTTAAGTTCAAAAGCCACATGGTTGCAGTCTGTTATTCGGTACCTACATGTTGTTCTTCAGTGGTTAAGTAACTGCAGGTTGATGCTGTGAAGAAACATGCCGTGAAACGGTTAGAACTAAGAAATATTCTGGCATTTGTGTTAAATGTTCTCACGTGAAGAGCTTTTTACTGAACTCTGACAGTTACATCATTCTGTAAATGGCCAATTTCCACTTCACATTATTTTCCTTTCTTCCTGTGGCCTAAAGGAGATAATGATCGTTTCCTCATTATTAATTCTGAAATGAAAGCTGTCCTTTTCCATAAAACACACATCCACTCTTGAAGAGTAGCTCTCTGTTTGGGGCTTTCTCTGAATCCGCTCTACTCCTGCTCCTGCGTTTCTCTCTAGGGGGAGTCCATCATGGCTTCCAGCATCTCCAGGAATAGTTTGTGCATGGGCACCCCACCCCGGGTCTTGATGCTGTAGAAAGTGGTCAGAGCACGGCCAGCAGTCTGTCGGAGGAGAGGCAACGTTAAAAGAAGACGTCCTGCCCGCTGGGGGTCGTCTGGGCGCCGCTGACATTCCATCTCCAGCAGGGCCTGGTGGAGGAGGTCCCGCAGCTTCTGCACGGCCTCCATGTCCTCGATGTAAACAGAGTCTGACAGAACAACAGGGAGCACATGGTGAGGGAGTGTGGAGGGTGCTGAAATGTTCTCAGCTTTTGTCACAGAAAGAGAGGCTGCCTTGCCCGGTAATTGACTACAAACAAACTAATGTCAGTTGTTATTTATTCAACAAGCAGGGCCTGTAGTTAGCACTCATTGTAGGTGGACCTCTGAGGGACAACTACATAAAGGTTATGAGATGGGTAAACAAATCGCATCATATTTACACTACAGAGAGATCATTTGTGAGTTATTCAGCTACAGTGCGGATACCTGCAAGAAAGCAGAAGACTAGCCTTTAAAACTGGGAATATACAGTGTTACAGTGCACCTACCACTACAAGCTACAACAAAACGCTTCATAAGATGCGAGAAGTAAAGGATGTGTCAAAATACTGAATTCTGATTTATATGTTCCCATAGCTGCTTGTCTGCAGCTGCAGTAAAAGTACCTGAGTTGGTGAGTGCGATGGCTTTTAGCATGACAAATTCCTCCCGGTCCACGTTAAGGGCACGGAATCGGCGAGCGAGCTGACTAATAGCTGCATTAAGCTCTGTCAGTCCGGCTGCACGTGACATCTCCTCGTCAAGGACAAAGTCCTCTGCGAACACCACCTCGTCCTCACAGCCGAGCGAGCGGTACGCTACGCCCAGCACGAGCACCTCCAGCCACACTGACTGCAGCACTGACATCTGGTCTGCCAGAGACAGAGACAAGAAGCCTGCAGGAGAAAGCACAAAGAAAGGGACACATTTAAATGGAGGATGATGGGTTTACTGGTACCAAGCTCCAAATAATGGTTTAGATATTTTAACCAGCTTCATATGGGAATAAATAATTTCATCTGAGCTCTTAGAATAAGGTCCTCGTCTCTTGACATTAAATGCACACTGATTTGTTTTGACTGTACATTTTCTTTAAATTTATTCAGCCTTTAGAGCCACGCTCATGCAGGCCATTCATAACAACAACAATCAATATTCTAGTCATGGTGTGACTGATGCTCTTCAGCGAGCCTGGAAGTCTCTTCCGCTGTTGCCATGCTATTGCTGCCTCTCCTCCCCTCCTTTATTCTCTCTGCATCTCTTACCAGGAATGTGTTTGGCCCAGCCGATGATCACAACCAGCTCACGGTCAGCCAGGTCACAAAGGGTGGTGAGCGTACGCTGGGCCGTGTCCGGCTGCAGAGGGTCGGGCATGGCAAATAACTTTTCTGGCTCTGCTACTAGAAGGTGGGACACGATGATGTTGGAGGAATCTGTCACAAAAACACACAACAAACGATGCATTAATTACTGTATACATTCAGACATGTTGATACCCACAACATCAGCACTGTCATTATCTAAACAAACGCATTCAGATATATTTTGATGATCTCCATTACTCTTCACTGTATTATACGCAGCGCTCTATGTACAGTATATAAATATGGATTTTAAAAATAGGCTTAGGATCTGCCAGCTTTGCCTGCTGCTTATGATCATTATTCTATGTTTATACCACAGCCAGATTCATGTAGCTTGAACAATCCAGGTCAAATTACATTAAATTAAAATCATTACAGAGCCAAAGCTTTTCCTGACCTGCTGATTTAAAGAGTGAAGACTAACAGTGAACCACATCAGGCACTAGGGGGAGCTGTGTTGTAGCTAATTCCAGTTTATTTTAAATGTTTTGTGTGTTGCTTTTATTTTCTGAGGAGCTTTCCTTTAAAACTTTACATTTTTAAGGGGAAAATTGTTCATTTCCAAACACATAAATCCACATTTTAACGTTAACTCAGTGCAAAGGGGAAAAAAAATCTCCCAAATTAACCAAATCCATCTGTATTTCTCCCTTTTTTCAACATCACTATCTTTCATCTTCTTTCAACTTCTTGTCATGAGTAACTTACTCCTGGCCCGGGATGCGCTCTGCCTGTTAGTGATATGCAGTAGACATTTCTGTGAAATTTAGTCACCATCAGTGTAAGAATTCACGAGTTATAGCCAAAAAAGTGTTTCATGTTGCCACGGTGACCTATGACCGACTACTAATCAGTGCATCCTTGACTCGAAGGGAACTTTTGTGCCACATTTGCAGAAACTCCTTGAAGGCTATTTCATGACACACACAAAAAAGCATAATACAATTTATCAAAGCTCACTTTTTTCGCTCTCCTTTGTCAGCGGTAGAGGAGCACTCTGGTATGTTGCATTCTCCACTTCTGGGCGTCTTTTGTACTTCTGCCTTCCACCCCTGACCCTGTCCAGACGAACTCCTACGTTGTGCAAGAATCAGCAGTTCTCGTTTAGGTCAGCAATAAACTAAGCAACTGCACAATAATGAACATATTGGAATAATAATCAAAGTCTGGTCACACTCACCCTCTTTAAGCATGCCTACTTTCAAGCACTTGGTGAAGCGGCATGCCTGGCAAGCCTTTCTGCGCCTTTTAGTGATTTCACACTCATTTGATGCTGGACAGCTATATTCAATGTTACCTATATGAAGAAGCAGAAAATGTTAATCTCAACGAATGTACAAATAAATTCGCGAAGAAGCAAGTGCCTATACTCTCTCTTATCTTTCAACCACACACACATTCTGCTATTCCTCTTTTTTTATGTCCTACACTCCGACTATACCAATCCTCATACAGAGGTGTGACAGTGATTTTTTTACACTCTCTGGAAAGTTACAGAAATAATGTCAGGAGTTCATGAAGGTCCCAGAAACAAGCAACAATATGAAAGATTTTCAAAACTGCATACATTTCTTGTTTTTTGGGACAAAATAGCTTTTTTTTTTTTGGAAAATCAATGAGAAGTTTTAGCGGTATTCTAGAAAACAAATACGTGTTTTATACTCTATGTTTTGTTGTGAAAACATTTAAACACATTTAAAGTGCTTTACCTGTCACTAAAGCAAACTTTACCACAACACACCTTGAATGGTTCTCTTGAAGAATGCTTTACAGGCCTCACACGATGCAACACCATAATGGTAACCTGAGGCCACATCCCCGCAAACGAGACACAGCCTCTTGGGAAGCGTGCTCAGGGCGTACTTGCATCGACCTGCCCCATTTCCAGCGGAGCCCTCCTCTGCCCCATCGCCACCCTCATCCTTGAAATGGCAACGCAGAGCTGGTGTGTACAGTGGCGGGGAGTAACGTTTAACGTTGTCTCCTCGGGTCACTCCGCCTCCGCTATGAGAAGAATCTGAGGAGGCCCCGCCAGGGCTGGTCCGACCTCCCCCGCCTCCCTCTGGACTACTTGGTTCTGCCTTTATGTAGACATCTGACCGACGCTCACGGGAAGACATGATGTCTGCAGGGCAAAAGGAAAAAGAAATGTCAAAGTAAATAATAGCACAGAGACTTTTAACTCACATCTATATCTCTGAGAAAATCATCAGTCACAGATTTTCATGATAACAAACAAAAGTAATAAAATGATAAAGCAAAGAAAAAAAGGATGTAAATAAACATCTCAGTAGTGTAGTGCCCCTTCATGGGCTACAACACTTTACCATATTCCCACCCCAGTCTTTAGTCCTTCTTAAAGCTTTTTAAACCATCAAACTGTTTGCACTACTGTGTGGGATTTGTGATGGTTTGAGCATAAACACTGTAATCAGAAGGAAACAGGCAGCAGAGAGAAAAACATTTCAAGTTGTGGTGATGCAAATGCTGCTTTAATCTACTATCAAATTAACCTCAACTAACCTTCCCTAAACTAAATGGTAAATGGACTGATTCATATATAGCACTCTTCTACTCTGAGCACTCAAAGCACTTTTCACAACTTGCCTAATTCACCCATTCTCACAAGCAGTTTTTTTCTATGCTCTTTCTATCCAACATTTACACTCTGATGGATGCATCTTGCCCAAAGATGTTTGACCTGCACCACCAACCTTCTGATTAGTAGGAGACCTGCTCTACCACCTGAGCTATATATGTATGTGTGCTTAAAAGTACAGTGTGTAAAATCTTACAGCAGATTGTAGCTCACAGTCTACAATTGCTGTAATCAGACTTTTGCATAATCTTAGCCACTGTAGGACAAAGACATTAAAACACATTACGTTTAGACTGTACCCCATAACAGCAGCCATTATGGGGAAACGCAGAGCATCTGGGAACATGTTTCTTCTACTGTTGCTGCATAAAAACATTTTTGTACAAACTAAATTTGAATATATTTAAATAATATCGACACTTGGAAAGAAATCAGGAATGAAAAACTGATAAGTGTCAATGAAATATTTTCTAGAATTTTACATTTTTTCCCTCCAGTCATCTCAAACACTCTTGTCGCCGTTCATCTGTAGAGAGTACAGGGTGTCACTTTGTTGTTTACCCAGATGTCAATATGTGCCCGTGTCTATTTATTCTGAATGATTAAAACTTTGTAAAATGAGTCTATTAGGAATCTGTAATTCAGTGAAATGTACTTCTGCCCAATAAAAGCAACACCGAGTATCGCTGTTAAGAATGTCCTGAACTTTTCTGTCAGTACGCGCTGCTGTTTTTGTTTGTCTGTCAGCTGGCATAAGTGAATGTTTCTTTGAAGAGGATCAAATATTTCTGAACTCATACATGACATGAGAATGTACTCACACTGTTTATCAGAGAGAAAGTGCAATCTTTAGGACACTCAAGCCTAACATTAGCTGACACAGCGTTAGCTTTTAACCAGTTGTTGTTGTTGTTGTTTAGCCAGCTCGTCGCCAGCTATCCAGAGACGGGAGGGTCATCTGCTGACAGATTAGACCCCTGACTTCAGCTCAGGAGATGAGGCTTGAATGAGAAGCAAGGGGATATTTTACCCAGATGCCAGTGGTGTTGTCTCTTTCATTTGTGTTTTCACTTCTTTGGTCAAGGGGACCCCCTCTCAGATGATGAAACATAAGTATGAACCTTCCTATTTGGAGTCTGAGGATGCAAACATAAAATAAACTGTCCCTCCAAATGCTTGAGTTCTCCCTTCCTCAACCTTTGACATACTAAATATGTGGCTGGTCCTCTACATACATACAAGAAAATGCCATTTGGCTTCTCACACAATTTAAAATACATCCTCCACCAATTAAAACAATTAATTAATTCAAGCACTCCGCAAATCAATGCCTGAACATGTGACTGCACGAGCCAACTGCAGCTGCACCTGGCAGCTCGAAGTTTCCTGGACTAGTCTGGATGTGTAACACTTCATTAAATGGCTGATGCACAACAAATATTTAAATGTCTGGCACAGCAGAAAGCAGATAATCATCTAGTGACTAGAATTACTCCCTACTTTAGAGAGGTTAATCAAAAATAAATCATATTCAGCAACACAACTTATTCAACCACAAACTGCAGTATGCACAGACATGAAGGCCAAAAATAAATGAATAAATAGTGCAATGGTTGCTGCAGTGAACTTTCCAACATCAACTCAGCCATCCTTAAAAGCGAGCCTTTACCGAGCCTCAGCAAATCCATCCGCACACTGAAATCATCAAAGTAATCACGTTCCATTTGGCTAAAGGCGTGTGTCCACCAAACACTGTGAGTAAGCAAGACTTCAGGAAAACGGTCACCATAATGGACAAAAGAGCGATTCTTGAAGTAGTAATACCTGACGAGTATGTGAAACATTACTGGGGAAAAAGAAAGGGTTTATCTAGTTCTTTGAGTTTTATTCGCATCCATCATGCAGGTGCAATGAATTAAGTAAAAAACTTCATACTATTTGTCATCAAAGATTGGTTTGTGAACATTAACAAACAGGAATGTGGTGCAACACAAAAGTGAAATCAGTGGCCTGTTCATTTAGTACAGTTTTTTTTTTTTTAAATGTTTCTTCTAAAAAACACACTGAATTTAGATAAATAAGTAGGTCCAATTTTATTTTGACACAAAGATTTGTACAAACGTGAAATGAAATGCATGAAAGTGCAACAAAAATATTGTCAACGATCTTAATGAATAATTATGACAAATAATCATGACCTTAATGCTGAACAAAATAATCATGATCATCATATTGGCCATAATCTTGCCTTCTAAAGATATTAATGAAAGCTATCAAAAACACGTCGCACCTAATAGAACTACACCTCTGTCATATTTCAAGTCATTAAGATGTCTAAAGTGAGTGAATGGAGGCCACTGTGCTATAAAGAAGTCACTCAATCACATAACTTGTATTCAAATAAGTAAGCAAAAGTAGTAGTCTGTAGTTCTAACTTAAATTATGCTAGCAAAAATAGTAAACATGTTATATTTGGGATGTTTATGAATCTCAATACAAGCGTATAAAAAAGTTAATGAGTCTCAGTACACAGTCGAGATGGCATACTGTGCACTGCACCTTGAAATGCACTCCAGCGAAGGAGAGAAGCACGCAGAAGATGTTTGACATAAAAAATGAAAGAGAAGATTCAATTACCCAAGTGAATATGCACTTCTAATACCAAAATCTGCATCTCTGTGAGTAATTCTGTGTAATGCTTTTAAGCTCAACTTAGTTTTAAAGCCAAATGTCAGGGTTCTTAATGTCAACCATCCATATAAAATAAGACAATCAGCTTAAGAGCAGTCTGATCTCTGACATATAATGTAATAATATCAATGGGGCATCTGAGGTTTCTCGTCTTTATGTAACTTAACAAACTGGTGGGCGAGTGTTTGCATGCACAAACTGACCACCGCTTTGCCCAGCCCAAGCGAGGGTCATCAATTCAGAAGAGAGCGGATCACGCCTGTATTTAATCACTATAAAGACAGACAGTTGATAAATTGCCACCAAAACACTCTTGACATGTTTTATTATTCTACCTGAAACGAACTTTGTTTTCTTGATTTGAATTGTGAAATTGAGAAAGTAACCGTAACGTGAGCATGAACTGTCTCTTAGCTTCACCTCTTAAGCATTAATGCAGACCCTTACTTGAATGACTGTGTTAATAGATCACTGCGTGAGGACGTTGAGGAGGATTTCTGCAGTCTAAATAGCCTCAATCCAGTTAAGTCCTCAGTTTCTCTTGCACACATAGTAGCAATCTACTGCAATTATCCAACATTTTTCTATTTGTTTATCAGGTGGGCTGATAATCCACTCAAGTCTCGTATAATTACAAAACATGTGACTGTGACAACAAAAACAGTGAAGATTCTGAGGCTTTTTGTGATATAATCAATAAACATCAGTCCTGGGCTGGTCAGCTTTGAGTGGTTTATCTCTGTCAGTTTAAAAAATTACTACTAATTACTACTGTGTCAATAATAAACAGCCTCTTGTTCAGACATATTTAACATCAAACTGCACTTCTAAGACATGACCATCAGAAAAGAGCTTTCTGTCTTTGCTGATGGGAACCACTGAGAACAGAACAGAGAGCCTCAGACTGAAAGCACACTATGAGAAAAACAGTCAGAGTTAGTCAGTCCTACTAACAGTGTCAGTAGGTACTTCCCAAGCAAGTAAGCCTTTATCATACTTATTGCTGCAGCAGATAACCCAATCCTATGGTTGCTGGCATACAATTTTCTTTGGAGTTTGCCCTCTCTGTATATGAGAGCTGTTTGGCAAGCCTCGGACACGTCAAAGAAACTTATCCTGTTTAAAGTTTAGCCTACCTGGACTCACTGAAAGCTCAGTTAATCGCTCAACCAGACAGTACCAGTAGTAGCACATAAACACAGATACTGAACAGTGTCATTTGGCTTTGCTCGGACTTGAGTCAGATCATCAGGTCACCATGTGCACCGCTGGCCAATTCGACTTCTTCTTTGGGAAATGTCGGTTTCTTCATAGAAAATGTTAACAAGCATGCGATGATAGCTCTCTGGTTACTCATTGATTCGACTAAAGCAGCGCGTAAAACCTAAAGAGGTCTGCTAAATAGCTCTGTTATCTACTTTATCAGCCATAGAAACGCGTGGTGTTTGCTGTAAACTAATTCCAGCGTGTTTGGTGTAACGTTAGCATGAGCTAGCTTCAAGAGTAGCGAATACATAAATGATAACTGTATGTTAGCTAACTAGGCTAGCTAGCCTACGTTAATCCTGACTATCCAGCTCTCTCCCCCTAGGGCCGAGGTTTATTTTGGTCACTCTAACCCGGACTAGGCTGCATCTTACCTGAGCGGTGACTAGAGCAGCACTGAACGATAAGTCTCCCCACGGTGTGCTATCATGACACAGATCCAGCAGAAAAATCAGTATCCAGACCACCAGCTCCTGCTAGCTCGTGCTGGCTATGTGCGGAGATGGGCCGGCCTACAATCGGCTTTCCCTAACAGCTGGGAGGCGATGCAGGCTAAGCACATAGTAACACTTTCACACTGTCATCTGTAAATGTCTCATTTTAAAATTAAGCGTCATATATTTACTATATTTTTTGAATGGAGTAAAGGAAGATCCCAAATTATACTGATCAAATATAAGATGCTTCATTGCCAGCTGGAAATCTGATTGGCATTGTCAGAATTATAAGTTAGCATTGTTAATGAAGGATGCAATTAAACTTCTAAACTGTAATATATATTATTTTTGATCAAATGTTTCAGCTTGCTTAAACTAACAACAAAGTTACAATAATCTAGGGGAAGACAGCTAAACTTTTAGCTCCTGGTGTTACACACAAATGTATACTGCTGAAGATGTGTTTCCCCTCACACAGTATCCCCAAAACAAAAAAGAAATTTAGTGTCACTGAAGAGCCACAGGCTGATACATTAATTATTCTTTCTTTCTGTCATCTATCCGCCTCTTGCCCCTCCCTAACCCATATTTTCTGTTTGCAGAGCAATCACGGCCTGTCGTTTCAAGTTTGTGCCCTCATGATATAATTTCGACAACAGACCAAGAGAAGTATCTGTGTTTAGCTGATGAGCCTGCTTTTCTCAAACAGGAACATGTCCTGGAAAGTGTATGACTGCAACAAAACCATCATAATATACGGGTAACATATATAAGTAATGAAAAATACGGTTGTGGCACTGTAACATTATTCTCTGTTGTTTTTACTCAGCCTCAATCCTTCTACAAACTTGCTCATATCTGTGCATGTCCTAAAGGCGTCAGCTGAAAGTCTACCACAAAGTCTACCTTTATAATGACTGAATTGTGAGGAAAAAGAGGCACTTGTTAACACATAATCCCAATTGAAACACGGCATAACGGTGTAACATTTCATCAACATAAAAGGTGACGTAGGAACAGCTTACCTGTTTGGTGACCTGGAGCTTGAAGCCTGTGTATGTCTCACTCCAGAAGACAGCTCAGTAAAATGATATTGCTGTGGGCTGAAGTCTGCAGTTACCGGGACACCTGCGAAGCAAGCAAACGCTTCTGAGAGTATTCCCAAAACTTGCAGCCAAGCCAAAGAGTTTGCTTTTCATGTTTGCCCTTTGTGCTTTGAATGGTCAAATCCCCACAAGGACACCGCGTCCGGCCTCATAATGACCATAATGTATGCAAACTCGCAGCAAATGATTGGCAGGCTCCTAACAATAACTGTGGAGCTAATCTTCACATGATCCAGAGGAAGCATGTGCTCTGCCAACAGTTTTTGTTTCTTCTCTAATGAGGCGTATGGATACACCTAAAACCAACTGTCTTTCCAAAAATACATAACCCAGCCTATCTATCCAGATTTTTACACACACTGCTCATACCCTCCCCCTTTACACTGCGTGACACACTCCAAAGGTCACAGTCACAGGAATGCTTGAAGGGCAGACAGAGAAAAGCCAACACCTTGTCTTTCAGTCATACAAAGTTATAAACTTAAGTTTGGTGATAAAGCTATGTAAATAATTAAATTACTTAGGCTTAAAAACAAACACAAAAACCCCAAATGGAATAGTATTCCAGCTTGTTGTTAAAGTCTAAATATGACTGTTAAAAAAATGCCATATCCCAAAAAAGGACACCTATTTTAAGCAACTTTAAAAGTGTGCAAGGCTCTTATATATGAAAACAAACTGAGATGCTTTTCCCATTTTGTCTGGAGGTTAAAACAGCTGACAATTTCATTTTTATAAGTCGTTTCAGTTTCAGACTCTAATCCCAGTAGACTGTTGCACCCAAACAGCTCCTTGTCATAAATGGATTTCCAAGTACACTTTCTATTACATAAGCAAAAAGTCAAATATCACACCTCGACAAGCTCCTTATGTCTTCAACCGTTTAAAGCTTTCTTATCGTGGTTTTGTCAGGGGCAAGGTCTCCGTCAGTGACACGGCATCACATTCACAGACGCGACACTAAACTCAGTTTAAGGGTTTTAAATGCGGCGCACTGTGGAGACAGGGAGAACAGCACCCAGGGGTGACCTTGCCTTACTGATCTCGGACCGGTGAAAGGTTAATTGCCGAAGTGGATTATGCCTTAAGATCAGGGATCTCAATCCTGGCCCAGGAGGCTCGACAACTTACATAGTTCGGTGTGTTAAAACCGAGAGAAATATAACTCGGGAGATTAAAATACACAGAAGAGAAGTTAAAGTGTGAACAACTGAAGAAGAAGTGCCGGAGGGGCATTCTGCACATGAGAACTTGCTGTTTAAGTAACAGCATGCAAGAAAGAAAAACAGAAGAAAACACTTATCATCTGCATGTTGGTCTTTATTTTCTACATTAACGAGTGTGGCTTACTGGTGACTAGAGTACTAACCACCAACGACTCCTCTAGCATTTATTGAAGCATGAATTAGTCCCAAGGTATACATGTGTTATAAGCTTGAAATATGGCGTGCACTGCAAATTATCCCACAGTGTAGGCTATTAACTATTTTCCGGCTCGTGTCCCATATCCCCATTAACGTGGTCAGGCGAACTTAGAGCTCTTTCGGGCAAATCGTGCATGCACATCAGGCTGTCGTCAAGACAGCTGCCACGTCCAAAAAACACTAATAATGGGCAAAACACCCCATGTGTGCTCAACCTCGGAAGTGTAGGCTAAGACAAGATACTTACTAGGAAATGTAAAAACATCACGGGGTCGTTTTTGTTCTTAAATATTTGAGGTCAGTCAAGTCTTTGCGGATTGCAAGTCCACTGGCAGTTGAACTGGATTAATGGCGCCGTAAGAGCCTCGCGACGTTTCTCACATCGCATCACGATGTTAGCATGTAAAAAGGGAGATAACAACAACCGGCGACACAATGTCTTCGCCCGGCTGTTCGGCTCCGTCCACTGCTGTTAAAAAATTCCCGTCTTCGCCTTCCACAACTGAGGTTGTAGCTGAACCTTAGCGTCAAGTCTCCAACAAAAACAGCATCCACATCCGGTAAGAGTATTTCACAGCAAAACTCCGTCGACATATTAAACCTTTCAAACATTTACCAAACGGGAAGATGACCAAAAATAAAAAATAATCCAGTACAAAAGTCTCCCTCCTTTCCGTCAAATCCGTAACACATTTTAAAAAGATAGAGACGCTGATATTCTTAAAACGAACTCTAAATGCTGCTTTTATTTTAACAGTTCAACTTCCGGCACACCTTTGGCTTTCTTCCGCGCATTTGACGGAACTCAGTGACGTAGCCTGGATCTCGTGCCTGCTCTCCTCCCTCTGCCACAATTTGCGTCCACTGGGTCTCCGTTACGTCTGCACGCACCTACAACCCGCGTCATCCGCATTTTAATAAGGGCCTGCAACTCGTGAAAAAAATATGACCCACTCCACGTTAATTCGCGTACAGTCAAGGTGTATTCATTCATTTAGACGAGCTGCTTCAAAGTGCTGATTTCAGACCATTGAGTGCTTTTTATAGCAGTGAACCCTTCCACACTAAAGAAAAAAACCCCACGGCTTTCATATTTGCTGTGAGATTAAAAACACGGGTCTGTTGTATTATTATACGTTTTGTGGCCTATATTCAGAAAGCCTTTATGCTTAAAACACCATAACGAAAATGGCTTTCTGCAACATGCTTTATTATTATAATTATCACATTAGCTATAGGGCACAAAATGAGGCTGCATGTCCTTTCCAGGACACCTCTGTGGAAAATGTAGTCATGCTTTTGGTCTTGTGACGCTGACCCGTCTCACTCCGCCGCTGCACAGCATCTGGACATGAGCCAAGGAAGAAGAGATGAGGAGAGCTGTGCCAAGGGTTGAGAAAGTAAAATAATTAAAGGATAGTAGTCTGAATTTAAAAAAAAGGAAAGAAAAGAAAAATACTTGCTTGGAATACAAAGTTCGCCCCCTGTGTTATCCTGTATGGGCTTTTGTGTAAGCCTGCTCTACCAAGGTTCACTTTATTTGGCAATTTTATTATACAGCAAAGAAAACAAACGATTTTCTTTTGTCAAACTTAGAAGCCTCCTGCTTCTAGAAATAGTCTGCTGCCCCCTGCGCTCCCCAACACGCCTGGCAACAGCTGGCATTAAGAAAGCAGAGGAGTTGTCACGAAAGAGTTGAAAAGCTTTTCTACTGGTGTGGTGAAAGTGGAGAGGAGGGGGAGGAAATCAAGAAAGACAAAGAAATCGGAGTAACCATAGTAGCCTATTATTTAGATATCTCCACCCCAAAGCTGCCCGGCGTGATCCGGCTCTAATTATAGCCCAGTATACGTTGGTTTCAACTGAAGCAGTGAGCGCTGTGTCCGAGGTACGGGACAGCAGGCTCGCTGTGGTTACATAGATGCGGCGCGCTCGCGGGCAGGATTTTCGTGGCGCGCGCCTCACAGGGAAAACTGACGGCGGTGTCACTGCGACCTTGAAGCAAGGTCATTCAGCCTGTGCTGCAGAGACTGCAATTCTTCTGCGGGACTGCATCACACTGCTGCAGACTCTGCATTATCCGGTTGGAGGCGAAACCCGTCATGCTATGTTCGTTAGATTTGCGCACAAATCTGTTTAAAGCGTTTTGTACGATTGTGTTTAGCGTAATAATATAGGTCTAAACACGTGACTGCGCATTGAGTGTGGATGTGCGGGAATCAGAAACCTAAAAAAGAAATAGAAAAAAACACAGTGAATGCCAGATGGGGTCCCTGCGGGTGCTCCTCATAGGGGGTCATGACCTGAGACAGGTGTCAGCTGATAGGCTACATAAATTCTAACAAGAAGCTCTTTTTTTCTTTCTGTATCCACAAAAGGCACTGGGCACTGCATTAGTGAGTCATAGCCAGCACGACTGACTGAAAACAGTCTCCACCTATACTACAGACGCTTATTATTAGACTACAGGCTGTAGCAGGCTGATTCCAGAGTGGGGCTGAACTCATTTAGTGCACTTAGATCCACCTTAAAACTTAAAAAAAAAGAAAAGAAAAGCTGGTCATACAGATTCAGCCATCACCAAAAAATGCAAGAGAGCACAGGGGGAACATTCTCTTCACAGATGTTTTATGCTGCTCTGCTGTGCACATGCCATGTTGTAGTGGTTATGAATAGCAAGGTCAATGTGCGCAAATGTGGGGTGAGATCAGAGAAGGCTGATTTGATTATATGTTCAGGATGGTCATGTGAGTGCTGACTAACTCTGTCAGTTTTGTTTGAAATGGCCTGTATCGGTCCGTGACTAGAGCTTCAGTGTGTCCTCGTTATGGGGCAGCTTTGGGGATATGTCTCTAACTGACACTACACTACAGTCTGTCTCTTCTTTTTTTAAAAACCTGAATACAGAAAAGCTTACATATTTACAATCCTATAAAATATTTATTTATTTCGATTTTAATTTAGAGTGGAATTATTCTTTAAATCCAGGCCAGTAGTGCTTTAGCCCACCCATGTGGCCACCACTCGACCCCTGGTGGCAGCTCGGGGAAACTGCAGCAGCGGTGCTGATGACGTTATAGCAGCTGAGCAAGTGTCCTCCAGTTAAAGGTCACCCACTGCCACTGCACATCATCGCTGTCTCCTGACTTCCTGATTGCAATGCCAGAACAGTGCCTTTTCTTTTTAGACATCCTGCGGGGAAAGTGTCAGATTTCCAGAGGCCGGTCGACCACTCCGTTGTTTTCTGCGCTCTGCTTACTCACCACGCAGACATGACTGCAGGCTGCAAGTGTGGCATCTAGGTGGTCACAAACAAGCGCACACAGAGGGATAAATTTCAGTTTTCAGTTACAGATTAGATGTGTGAAGTACAGTTGCATCTTTGACATTGAAGGTTTGCGCCACCTGCTGGCCGTGTTTAGAGAGAAACAAGCTGAGGAGGAGGAGGGGTGTGTATCTACATTAGTGACAGTCTCAACTTTTGTGTATCTGATATTTTGTAACATTAAGGTACACCGGCTTTCCTTTAAAAAAAAAGGATACATAGAACAAAAGAGCAGCAGTCACACTGTACTGCTGCACTGTGTTTGTCCTTGGTGCCATTTTCAGGTTGAAACAAGCTAGAATTTCAAACAGACTATCATTTACACGAGTCAAATGAGCAGCTACACAGCACATTCTTAAAAGGATAGACTGAGAACTCAAAGGTCCATGCTATAATGCTATTTATACACTGCATTATGTGTGATATGCAAGTCTGACAGCGTATGCCTGCTTTTGTCTCCACCAGCCTAACCAGGCCTATAGAATGCATTAAAGTCAATGCTCAAGTTACTTTATCGTGCTTAGAGTGATATTTTTTCTTCTTATTGCTGTTTGTAGCTATATGCCATGTTTTCTGCCAATATGGCTGCACGCTAAATATAAACTTTTACTTCAAATGTGATTATTTTTGACTCTAAACTAAGCATCTGTTCAGTTGAGGAAGAATAAAGTATTCTCAAATCATCCCCTCAAATTAGAAAGTGATTTTTAAAAGCATCTTCATTTTACCAGTGTTTTTTTTTAAACCATTGGTCCTCAATTACCAAACATATACATTAGCCCGTTCTTGCATCATTGTGATGTCATAAATAAATAATGATGAATGATGAATAAATAAAAAGTGTTTTGTACAGTAATCTCTATGTCCTTTTATATGATATATTACTTAATATGTTTATTGAATTACTTTATTTCAAGGTCAACTATGACCTTGGGCGCCAACCATGAAGGTCAAGGTCAAATGCTTAGCCAGCCTAGTTACTCGTGTCCCTCATACAAGGCCTTGTATATTGTGAAGAAGGTTGAAGACCATCCGTAAAAATCGTGGGTATTATAAAGTTTTTACTGAATTTCACATTGACTGAATTTTCACCAAAATGAAATCACCTTGAGCTGTTTCCTGTATCTACCATCACACAGAAATTGGAAATGATATCTGGTAAACTGTGGACACTAGACTGCTAACAAACAGGCAAACAACCAGACAAACAAACTGAACTGTTTACATACTCCCTGCGTTTCCAGGGAGAATGAACTGAAATGAACCCATTCATCCAGTTTCTTAGCTGCTTATCCAGTTTAGGTTTGCAGGGGGGCTGGAGCCTACCTGTCATAGGGCAAAAGGTAAGGTACACCCTGGACAGGTCACTAGTTCATCATAGAGCTAACACGAGGAGACACACAAGCATTCACACCCACAGCATCAACAGTTAACCTAACATGTATGTCCCCCATACAAATTCTACACAGAACGGTCAAAGTAGCTCAATGGATTTAAATTCAGAAACAGGAATGAACAGAAGTGTGAGAGATGGGGGATGATGCTGGAAATCTTTGAAAAATGTGAAGAAGAAAGAAAATTGAACTTTTAAATTTATTTCCATGTGTTGCACCTTTTCCTGTTGGTAAATACTCCACCCCTCCTTGCCATTCCTACTACAAAAAGGAATTAAGTAGAGATAAACAAACTAATGACAGAAAAGCCTCTGTTTGTCACTATCTACTATAGAGATTTGGGGTTTTATTATAGTGGGCCCACAGTTAAAATGAAAATATTTTTTTTTATATAAATAAGATGATTACTATATTTGCCTATTGGTAATAAAATGCTCAATTCATTTCTTGTTTTATTAAAAACAACTTTATTAGGCAGATGTATGTAGTGCAATAGAATTCAATGCATTTGGCCATGAAAATCTAAATATAATGCAGTTTACAGGATTTAAAAAAGATTTCAATACATACCAAAAATGTACAAGAGGATCTCGAGTACCTGTTTATTTGTTGGAGGGATTCAGTAGTTACTGTCACAGATCAGAGAAGCCTCTCTTCAGCACACTGGTGTATAAAGTTTATCATGACTACTATAAAGATTGTTCACAGAGTCGTACTGCACTTCAGTCCTGGCCCACTAGAGAGCAGTAACTCCTCAGCAAGTAAAGGGAACACTGGCATGAAAATCTCTTCATCACCTTTAAGGGAGGCATAAACACTCACATGCTAAGAACATTAAATGCAAAACCACACGTGGCTAAGGCTTCGACATCTTGTTTTTATCTTGAATGTCTGTATGCAGGCACTATATATTCTACAATTAAAACTCCTCTGTCAAACGAGACTCAATACATTTGCTATCATTCACAAGGCTTGGGTGGCAAATCTGGAACGGATCTGGGGTTTCTATTGGGTTCCTTCTTGTTAGTGCTGTTGGGGCTGTTGTTTTTGTGGTTCCTCTGAGGAACTGGCCTTCTGTGGCGTCTCCTTTTTGGCTGACGGGGATTGGGCTTTGTTGGATTTAGCAGGGGATCCAAATGTAGTTTGCCGCTCTGAGTATCCGAGGACTCGTCAATAAATGCAAGGTTTTCACCAAAGTAGTCCAGAGGCTGGGACAGGTGGGGGTCAGGAGGAGCCTCCTCCTGTTTGGGTTCTGCAGGCTTTTCTTCTGGGACTCGCTCCGTCTGAGTGGCCTGAGAATCTGTCTCCGATCCAGACCCTGACTCATTAGAGGAGGACGATGATGAAGACGAATATGACCCAGACTCTTCCTGACTCTCACGCTGCTCTTCTTGCCCCTCAGGCACCCCGTTAGCTGATACACTGTGACCATGGCTTCGAGGGCCGTGGCGGCGCTTTCTCCTACGCCGTTTAAAGGGGTCATCGATTTTTCCTGGCATGCGAAAGTCCACCGACATATTTTGGATGTTCTGAGTCCAGTCAGTGGCGTGGGCTCGCAACTCCTCCATCTGAAAGGAAAAGGATGAAAGCAGAGGTGATGGAGAGGAAGTAGTGGAGACAGCAGGTGATAAAACAGGCATAAAAGAACAGGAGTACCTCAGCCCTGGTCTTCTTTGAAAGAACCCGGAGCCAGTTACCAATCATTGTGAGGATAGATGCAAAGTATGCAAGCCCCAACAAGATCCAGAACCACACCAAGGGTTTGTACCAGTGGTCGCTGCCTTCCTTTCCTGAATCCCCTTTGACACAAAGACACATTATACAGAAGCAGGAGGTAAAAAGGGGCCAGCGCATTCACACATCCGCCCATGAAGCCATCCATTTCCATGGAGTAAATAAACTGTTAAGATAGCAGACTAGCTAATCAATAATTCATCTGTGAAGAAAATCATCATAAATAATTTACGACATTGTCCGCGCTAAGTGAACTTAATGCACCACGACTGACAGCTATATTTATGGATGACTAATTAAGTCATAGCTCCTACTTATCAACAGATCAATACCTTCAACGAAAAAGAAAAGTATGAAAAAGTAAATGATATAAGCTATACTGATCTGGAAGCTATGATTGTGTTTCAGCTGCATCACTTTTATAGAGCCTAATAAAGCAGGATGTACACTAGTGGCAGGCTATGGGCATCCGTGGTGGTGCACAGGGTGTGGAGAGTGGAAAGGATCTCATCTTAATAAAAATAAAAACAAAAACAAGCACAAAAAAATCCTGCAGACTAATTATTGGGGAGATACTGGTGGTCTGATGTGACCTCAGGGGTGAAATAAACCTGTCCTCTCTGCATAAAGTAAGGGTGAGCACTGACTGTCTGAAGAAAAACCTGACACCAGATCCACCCACCCACTTATCTAGTTTAGGGTCATGGAGGGGGCTGGAGCCTATCCCTACTGCCGCCTCTCTCATGCTGTATTTTTTGGTGTTTTGTTCCTCCAGCTGTCGAAAGCCTTAGTTACATATTATTGCGCAATTTACATGACGAACTGCTCTCGAATAAATAGCACAGCTGATTATCCGGTACTGAAATAAAGTCCGCCTATAAAAGCATCAAAGTTTCAAATGTCAGCTTATCAGTAATAAAGTTTTATAATAATCAAATATGTCAGAACAAGCAGAAGGAGCCATTTAAAAACTTTGACAGTATCAAAACACATGGATTGGGTGGGGGTGAGGGGGTGGTGGGGATCACCTCCCTTCAAGCTCTTATAAAGAATGGAACTATCAACAGAGACCAAAGCCATTTCTTGTAACTGGCTAGAATGATAAAGGGCCACCGCTTGAACTAAAATAATACTGAGACAGATGGCCTTTTTCCATTTCCACTTTCCTATTCTGTGTGCACCACTGCAAACCAGCGTGGGTGGTTGATTATATACCTGCAACATAGTCTCCAAACCCCACTGTGGTCAAGGTGATAACCACGAAGTAGGCTGATTCCAGCAGGGTCCACTCCTCCACCTCTTGAAAAATGAAGATTGGCAGCGCAACAAAGAGCACGCAACCCAACAGGATGGACAGGACAGCTGAGATCACACGCACGATGGTGGGACTAACTCGCCATTTCTGTCAGAAAAGGATAACCAATTAGTTCCATGAATATATAGCCTGTATATAAAAGATGGACGTGGTGACGTGATGTCACTCATTTCTTTGTGAAGTCATTTTTTAAGCCTTGAGTTCAGTCTTTTCGCCATCTCCTCTTTAGCGTTTTGAAACCAGACGTCATGAACGAGGTTTGGGTCTGACTGAGAAACCAGCCTGCCAAGCTATGCCGACTCTGAATCTTATCCTATTTTATCACATTTCTGACACTGATTGGACCCCAAATATACAAAATAAAAATCTTGTTATGTCTGAGAAGACTTGATACCATCAACTGAGGCCATAAATGTTTTGGATGAAGGGAACCAAACGCTTCTATGCAATTGAGACCAATTTCTTCTTTTCAAATACAGGTGTAGGCTTTAGATGATGTAAGGCATTGGCTTCACTCTTCAGACCCAAATGTTAGATCCATCTATTATTTATAAAATCTATGGATAAGTATGTTTACAGTGGCAGTAAAGAAGACATTTTAAATATTTTTTGAAGCTCTGACCAGGAAGAGCTTCTCTATCTTGGCCACAGTTTTCCTCAGCCCAGTACCCAGATGGTCTCCCACTCCAGCGAGCAGGATACCAAACATTGGGATTCCCACCAGGGCATAGAAGATGCAGAACAGCTGCCCTCCTTCTGTTTTGGGAGAAATGTTTCCAAAACCTGCACATGTGGGATCAGAGGTAGAAGAGCAGTTGTTTAAAGACTTCAGATGTAATTAATGAGTCCCATCATGCAATTAAATTTAATGAACAAGGACTTTTAGCTGGACACCAACCGATGGTTGTGATAATGGTCCCTGAGAAAAAAAAGGCACTGGCCAGATCCCATTTGCTGACAAATGTAGCGTTGCCTATGGGATCCACACCTGCTCCAGTGGCCTCCACCACCTCCTGGGAAGGGACAGTGGGGGGAAGGTTAGTACTTAGTTGATGAAACACTCCAATAATTAATGTTTCACTGGAAAAGAGGCATTAACAAACACACGAATGAATGAACCCATCCCTGCTACGGGGTACAAAATGCACTGTCATGATCAAAAGCAGGAAGTTAGCGGCGATGAGCAGCTGTGACGGCTCCATTCTGTCCCGGGCATATCGAACCGCTTACAGCACAGAATCAAATTCCCTGATTAAATTATCGGAACATAAACCTAAGCATGATGAGGTTATGAATTAACTTGGCCTCTGCAGAAATCATTAAAACCAATCAATTAAAAGTTTAGATTGAAGATTGTAGAAATGTCTACTGCCAAGTACGTCTGTCCCAACAGATTAGCAGAAACTGACTGAACTTCTCACCCTTTCAAATTCTATTTGTGCAGTGACAACTGACTAAAAGAGTAGGTTTGAAGTAGGAATCAAATCAGTGACACTGTAATTACAAGATATGTGCTGTAACTGTTCGGGTATCAGTGAGCTCTGACTTTGCATGAATTTACCTGCATTCTAGTGGATACAGGAAGACACTGCAGTGAGGTTTTGTGTCCAGAGGGTTTAGCATACGATAATTAGGTTACTTTTACTCCTCAAGTTACATTAAAAGCGAGAGGCAAATTATGAGGTTAGTCATGCGCACCTCAGTCTCAGCCTGTGTACTCTGTGTACCGCAGAAAGGGATGATTTGGAGCCAGAAATATAATCCTTAGTAACTGTGTTCAAGAAACGTCCTGGGAATGCTAACCATAAGTGAGAGGTTCAGGTTTTCATGACACAATTCCCTCACAGATGTAGTGAAATACACAACATACATGCAAACAGCAACTATGAAAACACAATGGTGTTCATACTTTACATGCTATCAAATGTATGTGATATAGAAGTATTAATTAATCTGCTTATTATTGACAATCATTTGTCAATGTCACATGATTGTTTAGATAGCCAGCAAAACTTTATAAAGAAGGAAATTGAGCCAGGGGATGTTGTCACACTGACTTCATGAATTGCTTGAAAGATTTAATATTTATCTATATTCTTATATTTATTTAATTTCAGCGTACAAACTGGCAGCTGTAAAAGTTGTAATTTCGCTTATCTAAGCTCAGCTTATACTGATATACAAAAGGAGACCCTGCACTGATAGCCAGACCATGTGAAAAAAAGTCACGTGGAGAAAGTTCACCAAGCACACCTCATTATTTATTAGCCTTTCAAATCCATAAATTTAGAATCTGGGGTTGGCAGTGATAAGAACGTCTATACGGAGGGACAGCTGAAGCTCTTATTTAAATCTGACATCTCGAGTCTGCTGCTCTATCTGGTACGGTGGTGTCATCTTGCCAAGATCTGAAGAGCTCCCTAAGGTTTTCAGATAAACATTTACAGTGACGAATCAGAAAGTAGCTGCACAAATTTTGCCTGAATTGAAGACCTCCGGAAAATTCTTTCAGTGTCCAAAAATAACATTAGACAATTACACAACATGCCTACATCAAGGCAATGATACTTTTGTTTAATAAATTCTTCAATAAAATAAATGTCACATGATCAACCACATCAATATCTGCTGGTAGAAGATATAGCATGATCTTTGATAAAGTATGGTGTGCTATGTGACAGATGCTTGAGGAGGAAACTGCAACTAGAAGATGAAACATCTGAATGTAACATCAGTTCGGTGACACATGATCCACAGTGGCTCAATAGCAGTTTTCGTGTAAGCCGACATTAAGTGCATTGTGTCCCCACTTCTATAAGTGCACTGAGGTGCAAAGTTCACCCAAACCATCCCAATCCTTTCTTTCTTTTTCTGATGGAACCAAACGGACGCTATCATCACATCACTGGCTGCATATTATGAGTGCATTTTTTTAAAAGCACAATATATTAGTATCTACATGATTTTAATCAAGCAAATTGTCAAATGCTCTTTTTACAAGTAGAGAAACAAGAAAGTGTTTCAGCTTGGACTTCTTACTGTGCTCACCTATTCATTTGGATATTTAAAAAAAAGACACCTAATCGCTCATGTGCTTCCTCTAAATAAACACAAAATACAACAAGACCTGCTTGCGTGCTTCAGTGTCCTTTGATCCCTTTAACCTTTTCCCAAATGTCGCCGAGTTCATGCGTAGATCGCTTTGCAAGCGTAAACAGTAATTTACAATGTTCATTCTAGAGTGAGGACAAGCGTCTCAGGATCACAGCTAGGTTGCCAACGCTCGACCCATCTGTGGATCAGCTGTCACGCAGTTACACTCATGAAAGGAACCTTGCATAGCTGCTCTGACCACGCCTGTTATCTGGCTCATAGTCGTCGTGCTGTGCCGCTGCACTGTGTCACCAGCAAAGCTCCACTGAACACGTTACACATCTGAATGATCATCCTAAGGATCCACAAACTCAGCCAGTGCGTATAAAACATGAAGCAGGTATGTGTCACGCACTCAGCAAAAGTGTATTTTTAGCTAGAGAGGCAGTCGGCATCAGAGGTCATCATGACACTTGTTTGGAGTTTGTTAATATATGATTAACAGAAAGCAGCAGCTGGGCAAAGCTAGAGTCACTTTTTGAATGCAAAATGTGTAGTTTCAGTAACTCAAAGTTTGCTGTATGCTTGTAATGAACCGCTGATCTGTACCATAAGTCATCCTTGCGGGGGTTGTCGGAACTGTATGCGCAGTCGCACTAAGGACAGATGTGATCAGAGGCATGCCCCGTAACGCGTATAGAGCAGTCTGTCGCGGCAGAAATAAGTTGTACAAAGTCCATGTAAGTTACGATAATACTTTGATAAGTATGATAAGTGTGTTTCTAATGTAAGGTATGTTGCTGCGTTTGTATTGTGAGCTATCTGAAAACCCTTTTATTCTTTATTTACGTTACTTACATCCATGTGCTATTTTTTAGCTAGACATGTGTGTCATGCAAGCTAGCAGCACCCCATGAGAAACGGGCCGAAGTGTTTAAGTGTTTACCGGAGTTTTGCACCCTTGGCAAGCGGACTGAGGTATGTGATGAGAGATGATCTGTTGTTATATTTTATTTAACTGAACTGTGTAATCCCTTGATGCTGTTTGAAGTAACCCCTTTTGTTTTATTTAATCTGTGACTGTATATCTCAGAATTACTTGTTTGAACTTGCCTGAATTAACTTAAGCTCATTGTTATAGTTCAAAGGGTACTGTACGGGTATCAATTTTTTCTTATTTTATAGTTTTCACGGTGCTCAACGTCCAGAGAATGAGCCGTGTGTGGTGAGGAAATAAATGGCTGCACCCGTTAGAGACTCTTCTGTCGTTCTTGATGCCAAGGGCTGCTACAGTGAAAACTCATCGCTACCTTGCAGCCATCTACACTCATCTTATTCTTTCGTCGAACTGTGAGTAAAGGAGTGTATCGCATCATCTAGAGACTACTGGATCAGTAAAGGACTCAAAATAAGGACATTATAAATACAATGTCATGCACACCTTCATCTTGTAAGCTGTGTGAGCAAATGATCTTCAACATGGCAGTCTAAAGTAATGCAAGAAAGAAAGACCTCTTCTGTATTTAACACAGTAGCATGTAAAGTTGTGATGCTGAATATCCCACATTTCTTGCATCAGAATGTCTAAGACTGAATCTGGGCTTTATGCTATCAGTTGTACTTCTGTAAAAACTTAAGTGGCAAATTGTCTGATTTGAGGGCATCATCAGTATTATTTTGGTTTTGTTGCCAGTCTGTGAGGTTAAAGGTGTAAATATCTAAGTTGAGTGTTAATAAGTTTGAAACCACCACTCAACCCATTTGAGTTAAGATATATACACTTAAAAGGGCAGGTGCAACAAGCCAAAAATAAAATTAATAATAATGTTGTCCCCTGTTGAAGAAATAGACAAATCTACAGAGGCACAAGAGGCCAGGTCCAGCTCCAGAGAGCGAAGACTAACAGAAAAGGGGCAGGAGATGCATGAACAGGAGGCCAAGAAAAATGAAAGGTCATTTAGCAAGGCATATGAGTCCTGGAAGGAGTTAGCAAGAGGAGTTAGAACAAGGCTGAAAGGTTTCTGCTCAAACGAAGACCTTGTTAGAACACAAACGGACATTAAGGCTAAAGAAGCATTAATGCATGAACTGTATGAGCCTATCCGACGTAATCATACTTCTACTCCAGATGTTGTCAAGAAAATGGATGCGTGTGTTGCCCTAACAACAGAAATTTGTGATCTCATTAGTAAACGACTAGAAGATATAGATAAGACTTTTAATGACAGGCTCGAGAAGGAGCGTGTAAGGATGATATTAAGTAAGGAGGAGTATGGATCTGTTTTTGGGAAAACTGAAACAGAAACAGTTATTTCAGAGCATTCAAAGGGCTCAGATTCATACTCTGGAGCCACATCTACGACTTCTAGCAAACGTGTGGATGCCGAAGCTGACCTTGCAGCTAAACTAGAACAGGCGAAGGCAATGCAACGAATACATGAACAGCAAGCCAAGTTGAGTAGCTTAGAGCATGAGTGGAAAATCAAGGAAGCACAAATGATTGCAGAAATGACAGCAAAGCTAGAGGAAGAGAGAACTAAACTGCAACAGCTACAGGCAGAAAATGAGGTAAAAGTAGCAGCAGCCAGAGTGAGAGCTTACAACAACTACGATGGATTGGAAAGCCTTAAGTATGAAGCAGATGACATATCACAACTTGATAGCCAAATCATTGAATCTCAGAATCCATTGAATCCACAGGCTGAATCATTTCGACCTCAGTGTGCACCACCTGAGATTTTGCAAAGGCAACAGGAGGTCAGCTTAACACAGGAGCTTGCAAGCTTGTTCGTCTCCAACCGTCTGCCTGCACCTGAACCCACAGTGTTCACTGGTAACCCTTTAAAGTTTATAGACTGGAAGATATCCTTTATGGCATTGATTGGCCACAAACCCCTCCCCGCAGGCGAAAAAATGTTGTACTTGAAAAGTTATCTTGCTGGTGAGGCACGGAAGGCGGTCGAAGGATTCTTCTATCGAAACTCAGAAGATGCATATCAGGGTGCCTGGGAGATTCTTCAGGAGAGGTATGGAAGTTCATTTGTCGTCCAAAAGGCTTTCAGGGATAAACTGATGAAATGGCCAAAAATAGCTCCCAATGACCCAGTAGCCCTCAGAGAGTTTTCAGATTTCCTTCAAAGTTGTGCCGAGGCCATCCCTCATGTTAAAGGGCTGGCAATTCTAAATGATTGTGAAGAAAATCATAAACTTCTCAAAAAACTGCCCGAATGGCTGGTACGCAGATGGGGTCGTGTTGTTGTGGATGAACTAGACAGATGTCAAGAGTATCCACCATTTGCTCATTTCACCAGATTTCTACAAAGGGAAGCTAGAATAGCCTGCAACCCCATTGCTTCTCCCTTCTTATTAACCACTAAAGTTACAGATGAAAGGCTTCCTAAGAGAACCAAGGCACTCAGCACCAATGCTCAAGCTAAGCACTCTGCAGGTAAACCAGGGACCTTAATTTCAAAGCCAAGACCACCATGCTTCATCTGCAACGATGAAACACACGGTGTCGCCAAGTGCCCAACCTTTGCCACAAGGCTTCCTGATGAAAAGAGAGCTTTCATTCGTGAAAACCGTCTTTGCTTTGGCTGTTTAAGAAAGGGTCACACTAGTAAAGAATGCAAAAGAAGGCACACATGCACTATATGTGGTCGAAATCATCCAACTTGCTTGCACATAGAGAGAATTGAGGGAGCCAGTGAAATGTTAAACAGTGATTCACCATCTGCAGGAAATGAGACAAAGGAAGTCCGCAATGTCATGTCACACACATTGACAAGATACTCCTCAGCTACGTCTAGCATTGTTCCAGTTTTTGTGTCATTGGCAGAAGACCCCCACAGTGAGATTCTCACATATGCTCTGCTCGACACACAGAGCGATTCAACTTTCATCTTGGGAGATCTGGTCTCTGCACTAAATGTGAAGACTCAGCCAGTGCAATTAAGGCTCAGTACAATGACAGCAGTAGACACAGTCATAGCTAGCAAAGTGGCTTGTGGATTGCAAGTTCGTGGGCTCCATAGTGAGTCGCATGTTCAGCTACGCCAGGCATATACAAGGGATTTCATCCCAGTCGATAAGTCTCACATTCCTACAAAGGACACCGCACTTCAGTGGCCACATCTGAGGCAACTGGCAAACAAGCTGCAGCCACTTCAAGACTGTGAAGTGGGATTGCTGATTGGCTATGATTGCCCATCAGCACTGGCCCCTCTAGAAGTCATTGTAGGGTCAGAAAACCATCCATTTGCTCAAAGAACCGTGCTTGGCTGGAGCATCATAGGATCAGCAAATCCATATCTTGATAGAAAGGAACATCAAAGCTTTGTACACAGAGTGGCAGTAAAGGAAATGCCATTGCCTCCGGTCAATGATGTGTTGAAGGTCCTAGAAATGGATTTCAGCGAAAGAAACTATCAAGATAAATATGTTTCTCAAGATGATGTTCATTTTGTAAAACTCCTCAGCAGCACAATCACAAAAAGGAAGGATGGACACTATGAGATGCCACTTCCTTTCAAGGGCAGCTCTCCACCTATGCTGCCAAACAACAAGCGACTGGCTGAAGCTCGTTTGCAACACCTCAAGAGGAAGTTAAGGTCCAACAGGCAGTACCATGACCATTACACAGCATTCATGGAGGAAACCATCAGCAAAGGTGTTGCAGAACCAGCCCCCCCAGCACATGAGGGAGAGACAATTTGGTACATCCCACATCATGGGGTGTACCATCCTAGGAAACCAGATAAACTTAGGGTGGTCTTCGACTGTTCAGCCAAGTTTCTGGGCATCTCTCTGAATGACACCTTATTGACTGGCCCTGATCTGATAAACTCTCTAGTAGGAGTTCTCTGCCGCTTTAGGAGGGAAGCAGTAGCCATCACCTGCGACATTGAAAAAATGTTCCATCAGTTCTATGTTCCACCCAACATGCGGAACTACCTGAGGTTCCTATGGTGGAAGGGCGGTCAGCTGGAAACAGAACCCCAAGAGTATAGAATGGCGGTGCACCTTTTCGGTGCTGGTTCCTCTCCAGGGTGTGCCAATTTCGGCCTTAAATATCTTGCACAGCAATGCGAAGCCGATTATCCTTCGACTGCTGCTTTCATTGAAAAGAACTTTTACGTTGATGATGGACTGACTAGCGTCCCATCAGTCACAGAAGCTACAGACCTGATTATCAATGCACAGCAGCTGTGTAAGACTGGAGGTTTACACTTGCACAAATTTAACTCGAACAAGGTTGAGGCGCTATGTGGTGTTGCGCCTTCAGAAAGGGCAGTAACCACCGGACCTCTCAACCTTAGCCTGGATACAACAGCGGAGGGTCACGTACTTGGCATTCAGTGGTCAATAGAAAGTGACACCTTCAGCTTCAACATTGACAAAAGGGACCAACCCTCAACTCGTCGTGGTATCCTGTCCGCTGTCTCCTCCCTCTACGACCCTCTGGGTCTTGTAGCTCCCTTTATCCTGAGTGGTAAATGTATTCTCCAGGAGCTGTGTCGCATGGGCGTAGGTTGGGATGATCAGCTTCCCGATAGCCTACATGCACGGTGGGAGCAATGGAAAAGGGATCTACACAGGCTAAAGGAAATAGCGATACCCAGATGCTACCATCCTCCAGACTTTGGCAACATAGTGAGGGTGGAACTGCATCACTTTTCAGATGCCAGTAACATAGGTTATGGTGCATGTTCCTACCTCAGATACAAGAATGGAAAGGATGAAGTACACTGTAGCCTTGTGTTAGCCAAAGCAAGAGTCGCACCAACAAAGCTCATGAGCATCCCAAGGCTGGAGCTTTCGGCTGCAGTAATCTCCGCAAGGCTAAGCGTCATGTTAAAAACAGAGCTCGGCATGCAGATTGATGAGGAATTCTTTTGGACTGATTCCCAAGTTGTATTGGCCTACATCAGCAATGAGGCACGGCGATTCCATGTGTTTGTCGCAAATCGTGTTCAGCTAATCCGAGAAACCACAAACCCTGCTCAGTGGCACTATGTGGATACGGCAGAAAACCCAGCTGACCACGCTTCGAGAGGTCTATGTGCAGGGGACATTCTGTCAACGAACTGGTTATCGGGTCCTAAATTTCTATGGAAACCTGAGATACACCCAACACTACATTTTTCACCAGATTTGCTAGTCTGTGACCCTGAAGTTAAATCGGTGAAAACCTTTGCCACCCATGCCAATGAGCAAAATGACATTCTGAACCGTCTAAGCCGCTTTTCCAGCTGGACAACGCTCATCAGAGTAGTTGCAAGAATTAAGAGACTAGGCATGAAGTCAGATCGTGTCAGTAGCATTGTGACGGTAGAGGAAAGGAGAAAAGCTTGTGAACTAGTAATCAGTCTGGTTCAGCGACAAGGCTTTTTGCAAGACATAAAGACACTTCAGAAGGGCAACTCTCTTCCATGCTCTAGCCCCCTAAGTTGTCTTGATCCCATCTTAGATGAAGGACTTCTTCGTGTAGGTGGAAGACTGACAAAGGCAACGCTCAGTCAAGAACTAAAACACCCGGTTATCCTTCCAAAGGAAAGTCACATTACAAGACTAATACTGTCTCATTACCATGCCACCATCTGTCATCAGGGTCGCAGTCAAACCCTAGCAGAACTCAGAGCAAATGGGTTTTGGGTGCTTGGGGGAAGCAAAGCAGTTGCCAAGTTAATACATAAATGTGTGCAATGTCGAAAACTTCGGCGCCCCACCGAGGAGCAACGCATGGCAGAGCTCCCGAAAGAAAGGACTGAAGCCTCCGCTCCTTTCTCGTACTCTGGTATGGATTGCTTTGGTCCATTTTCCATCAAACGGGGCCGTAAGGAGTACAAAAGGTATGGGCTTATCTTTACATGCCTGTCTTCACGTGCTGTTCATATCGAGATGCTAGAAGACCTATCAACAGATGCATTCATCAATGCCCTTAGATGCTTCATCAGCCTCAGAGGAGCTGTTTGCCAACTCCGCTGTGACCAAGGCACAAACTTTGTAGGAGCCAAAAATGAGTTCAGAGAGGCTCTCAAACAATGTGACATGCAGGCACTGGAGGCTTTCCTGGCAGACAAACAGTGTGAGTTTGTTTTCAATGCTCCTTCTGCAAGTCATGCTGGTGGCATCTGGGAACGCCAAATTAGGACCATTCGTAATGTGCTAAATGCCACTACTGCTCAGTGTGCAGGAAGACTAGACGATGCCTCTCTTAGAACTTTGTTTTATGAGGCCATGGCTATTGTAAATAGCCGCCCCTTGACTGTGGGCAGTATCTGTGACCCAAAGGCACCTGAACCTCTTACTCCGAACCATCTTATACTGATGAAGTCCAAAGTTGCTCTACCACCACCTGGGAAATTTGTGAGAGAAGACTTGTATGCAGCGAAGAGGTGGCGTAGAGTACAATACTTAACTGAGCAGTTCTGGGGTAGGTGGAAAAGAGAATACCTCATGAATGTCTCCACAAGACAGAAGTGGCACAAAACCCGCCGTAATCTAAAAGTGAATGACATTGTTATCATCAAGGAAGATATGTTACCAAGGTGTCAGTGGCAACTGGGGCGTATCGTTGAAACTATCGAAGGCGATGATGGTTTAGTCCGTCGGGTCAAAGTTCAAGTAGGAGTCCAAAGTCAGACCAAGAAACAGGACCGTGCTTTCAAGCCCCCCATCATCGAGCGGCCTATTCAAAAACTGGTGGTTCTTGTTGAAAGAGAATAATAACAACCATGTTATTATCTGAGAGGAACTGACATACTGACATAAACAATGTAACAGTCCAGGTGGCACCTGCTCTATGATGTTTGTACACCTGTATATTGGTTGAAGTGGTCTCATTTTGTTGTTGTTCAAATCATGTATGATTAGCTAGTTTGTAAATCATAGCATGATTGGTGGGAGTGTAATGAACCGCTGATCTGTACCATAAGTCATCCTTGCGGGGGTTGTCGGAACTGTATGCGCAGTCGCACTAAGGACAGATGTGATCAGAGGCATGCCCCGTAACGCGTATAGAGCAGTCTGTCGCGGCAGGAATAAGTTGTACAAAGTCCATGTAAGTTACGATAATACTTTGATAAGTATGATAAGTGTGTTTCTAATGTAAGGTATGTTGCTGCGTTTGTATTGTGAGCTATCTGAAAACCCTTTTATTCTTTATTTATGTTACTTACATCCATGTGCTATTTTTTAGCTAGACATGTGTGTCATGCAAGCTAGCAGCACCCCATGAGAAACGGGCCGAAGTGTTTAAGTGTTTACCGGAGTTTTGCACCCTTGGCAAGCGGACTGAGGTATGTGATGAGAGATGATCTGTTGTTATATTTTATTTAACTGAACTGTGTAATCCCTTGATGCTGTTTGAAGTAACCCCTTTTGTTTTATTTAATCTGTGACTGTATATCTCAGAATTACTTGTTTGAACTTGCCTGAATTAACTTAAGCTCATTGTTATAGTTCAAAGGGTACTGTACGGGTATCAATTTTTTCTTATTTTATAGTTTTCACGGTGCTCAACGTCCAGAGAATGAGCCGTGTGTGGTGAGGAAATAAATGGCTGCACCCGTTAGAGACTCTTCTGTCGTTCTTGATGCCAAGGGCTGCTACAATGCTGTTCGATTTAGTTAGTTGCAGTATCATATCAGGTAATATCGTGTCATGTAGTATCGTATCGTATCGTATCGTTTCGTGTCTTATTGTTTAGTATTGTATCGTAGCAATCAATATGACGCTGTACCTGATGGAGATTGTAAAAGAGAAACAGAAACAATTTTTACATTTTCGAAATAAAAGCCAGATAGTGAATGGCTCCTCTCTGTACCTCTATAAGAACCTCCAGCTTGTCTGAGTCGACACAGGAGAAGTTCAGCAGGAAGTCCCGGCGTGTGTCCTGCAGCTTCATGTGCACGCCCTCCTCCTGCGGAGCCTCCAGGGCACGGAACACCACAGCTCCCAGCACCAAGTAAAGAAGAACCCCCGTCAAGATGGCGAGCAGGGTGGAGCAGCGCATGGCTGCACCTCCACTCAGTCCAAACGTTGGCTGCTGCTTCTCTCTGCCAGCCTCAGCGCTGGAGTTGCTGCAGCTGAAATATCAGCAACCACACAAGTAGACTGGTTACACACTGACTACGGAGCCTGACAGCAGCCCAGGCTGCCCACACGCCTGCAGCAGCCAGACTATTAGGTCCACAGCAGGCATTAAATGGACTCAGTCATCACCACTCTGCTGACACACATTGAATGCAACATCCAGCACATAAAGCCTGCTCTGTGACCTGCCTTTAACTGAACAGATGTTGCATGAGTATCTATAAAAGATAAGCGATCCATGTCATGAATAGCTAAAACAGATGCGATCATAACAGTGGTGCTCACCTGTTAAGCCGCCCTAGTTGCCCCCGTTTTCGTCTTTTCCAGTCCCTCTCTGTGCTGGCTCTGAGGATGGAGTCCCTAGAGCCGTAACCACTGGGGAGCCCGTCCCCCTCACACTCTGAAGGAGGGGACACTACACGGGACCACAGACAGATTTTTATGTGTAATTCAGCAGTTAGTTTCAAATGAGTAAAGAGGAGCAAAGGGCTCACTTCCTTTAAAAAAAAATAGCTGTCAGCGCCAAGGATCAATGACAAAGAAACAAAGCCCTGAGGTGTGGCAGTGCAGTTGTTGTTGTTTCATACATCATCTGTACACATATGTATAACAGAAGCCTTTAGTTAGTGATGACCCCCAAAAAAGGGGGGTTTCCAGCACTGGATGGAAAGTTAGAGAATTATGATTTGGTTTATTCCCTTTAGGTGATGTTGATCAAAAGTTACAGTGCTGGTGTGGAACAGCGGTGGAACTAAAAAACCAACAGATATGTCAGACACTTTCTGGGAAGTTTAGGAAATTATTTAAGAAGGTAGTATTTTCACTGGGATTTGATAAGTCTGCCACTTGCTATTCATTTTGCATTACTGGTCTGTAAGCCAGAAAAGGAAAACAAAAGAAGCTCTCATCCTCTGAAGTTCGTTGACTGTGGTGCTGTAGTCAGCAGGTCCGCTGGATTGGATCCAAAATTAGAGCAATAAATTGTCACACTATGACTGCAAAAAGCACTTGGGCTCCGAAGACTTTTACAGCTGCTAGGACTACACAAGGGGGCAGTCCATTTACTGAATTAAATGCATTCCAATCAGGAGTATTTATGAAGCACATCCTTTAACAGCATAAAATTACCTTAAATATTTGGTTTGTATATACAATCTCATAGATTTGTAAAACAGTCAGTAAAATAGAACAAATATCCAAAGGTGCATGTGAGTAACCGTGTAACTGTAGTTCTTTAAAGAACATACTTATCTACACTACTCCAAAGAACATCTAAACACTGATCACAGCAAAGCAGTTATTCAACGTAAACATATATAAGACTACAGCACAGACTGATCATGGACCAGCTGACAGAAGGAAGTTGTTCTATCCTGTGCATTAAGTCCCAGCAGTGCTTCTGCAGCAGCTAAGCTTTATCCATCCACAGTGATACCATTTTATTACCACTTAGAGTCCCTCTGGGTCCATAAGATTCATGGTACTGACCAGCCCCTGTGTGCTTACCTCAATATGTAGGATCATAAGATTCCAGAGAAACGGCCACCTCATGCAAAGCGTTTCAGGAGTTCGAGCAGCTGCATACTGGGAGTTTGTGTGTGTGAGAGTGAGTGTGTGTGAGAATGATGGCTGGTGCTGAGTGCACACGCAGCAGAAGATACTCAGTCAAACTGACTTTATATAGATAGTGAGGGAGTGAACTGAAGTGAGACAGAGAGAGAGAGAAGGCGGAGATGGTGGTGAAGCTAGACTCAGCTTGTTCAGTGTCTTTTTTAAAGATTTCAGACGTGCCGCATGCACATGATGCAGTTTGGATCGTTTGCTTTATTTTGTCATTTTAACGTTTCTCCTGTGCATGAGCATGTTACAGAAGAACCTCTGCTGAAATCCCACGTTTTGCAAAGCTACCTCTGTATCTCTGTGGGATCAATGTTTAAGATTTATTGCCATCTGATTGGTGTTACTCTGCAAACTCTGCAGCGGGAAGCCAGCTCAGCCACCCTTCACCCAACCCTCAATAACCTGTCTTCCTCACAAGCAAGAACTGCTGCTGTTCCCTCTGTGTGTGTGTTTACAGGGTTGGGGATACGGTTTCTTTCTAAGAAAACTAAGTGAACTTTCAGACATCCAGAGTAACATTCAGCTCAACACATTGCTGTTGCAGATTTATGAGTCCTGGAGTTATATTATACATCGCCCCAAATCAGGAAGATGGGTGTTATAGGTGATTTATTACACTCATTTCCAGCTCTATACTTTTATTCTTGGTATCTGAAAGAGTAGCTTTGGATGATTTACTAATACCGGGCCTTGGTGTAGCTCCTCAGCTTACCAGTTTGGACAGTGGCTAACTTTCTTCTGATTGGCTGCCCCTCGCAAACAGAAGGCTTAAGTGACAGATAGGTGTGGCTAAGATGACTATATTAGGGATGATAACCATTCTCACTGACATCATATGCATAGAGATGGGGAAAAAAATGTTGGAGTGCTTACTTGCACCTTGTAGTTTGAAAAACTGAGCATGTTCATTATGAGCTTCTGTCTCTGAAATATTATTATTATTATTATTATTAATGACAGAAAGTTCCAGCAAAGCATAATAGGTTCCGTTTAAATTTGAATACATCTGCAGAAAGTTTTGTTTGCCTCTGTTTCAGCTTTTCACTTTGCCATCTTCCCAGATTTAGAGAGTACTCATCAAAGGCTTGGAGAGATCTACTCATTCGACTTTATTTCCTTTATGTTTTTGTAATTTTTTTACAGAACAATACTGAAGATATCAAGACACAAAAAGCACCCATGGAAACACAAAAACAATAAATAAATCTTCACAGTGCCTTACCCTGGAACAGTTTTCCATTAGCTGGAGTCTTTTGTAAGGTCCACATGTGTATTAACTACATGCTAAACAAGCACATTTTTGCTCACTTCAACATGTCACTTAATGTCAATTAAGTCTTGTGCGTTCATCAGAATCGACCCGGAAAGACTCCAGTCTGGGCCACTGGCCCATTCTTAGGAAAACATTAAGGAGGGCATTTATTTTGGACGTTTTACTGTATTTTTACAGGTTTTACAGCCATTGCTACTGATACTGATACAGACCACTACCCTGGGCATTACCACACTATACCAACCAGAACTACAGATGTATTGCTTACAATTTAAGCTCAGAGAGTCATGATGACAGATTTCTTTCATTGAGTCAAGCAGAATTTCTTTATGTGGAAAAACTGAGACATACCATTGCACTTATTTGTCTTACATTAAGATATCTGAAGGATTAAATGCGTAGTTAAACTTGATAAAGAAAAGAAAGTTTCAATGTTCAGGCCCACTTAAGATCAAAATGGGCTCCCATGACGCTTTGCTAAAGACACTTGATTTATTCAGAACTCAAGGCCATTGAAAGCAATTTCCTGAATGTAACATCCCACAAAGTTTGTAGAAAAAAATTGCTTTGTGGGAACATTATTCTTCAACAGTGCACAACTTGAGTTTCTGGAAGAGCTATTTTACCAAGAAGCAGAGTGCTGGAGAGCTGGCAATCCCAAATGACATGGTTAGGGATGGGTTGGGCCACAGATTGCAGGAAAAGCAGCCAACTTGTGCTCAGGGTGTGTGGGAAACCACGTGAAGTAACAATCTGTTGTAAAAAAAGTGAACAGGTATTTGAAGAATCAAATACCTTAAACATTTTTGTTTTAACGTGATCTTTATGCAGTCTAAGCAGTTTTATGTATTTAAAAAAAAACTATATTTCAACTAATAGTTTTGATGTTGACACCGCTTTGAAAGGTGGAAAATGTCCAGAAAATTATATGACAGCATAAAGTGTCTTAATGAAGCACTGAGCTATCAGAACAGCTTCAGTGTGTTTTGAGAAGGATTATTTGGAATTGTGCTGGAGAAATTTATCAGAATCAGAATCAGAATCAGAATGGGGTTTATTGCCAAATGTTGAGCAGGTTTACAACATTAGGAAATTGCTGCGGTGCTTCAGTGCAAACATGCTGTCATAAATAGCACTTAAATAGACATGGAAAAAAATAAAAGTAGGGATAAGAATTAAAAGTGCTACGTGGAAAGATATGTGCATGAGATATACATGAGATATATACATGAGAATAAGAATTAAAAGTGCTACGTTGAAAGATATATACATGAGTGCAGGTGGTGATCAGTGCCAAACATAGAATGATGCAGTGACACAGCGTAGGGTCATGTGTTAGTGGTGGGAACAGTCATACGGTTATTGTTCATGTGTTCAACAGCAGAGGGGAAGAAACTGTTCTTATGGCGAGAGGTTCTGGTGCGAATGGACCGGAGCCTCCTGCCTGAGGGGAGCAGGTCAAACAGACTGTGTCCAGGGTGAGAAGGGTCAGCTGAGATCCGAGCTGCACGCCCCAGTGTCCTGGAGGTGTACAGGTCCTGCAAAGATGGGAGTCTGCAGCCAATCACCTTCTCAGCAGAGGGCACAACACGCTGCAGTCTCTGTTTGTCCCTGATAGTGGCTCCAGCGTACCACACGGTGATGGAGGAGGTGAGGATGGACTCGATGATTGCAGTGTAGAACTGCATCATCGTCTGTGTTGGCAGGTTGAATTTCTTCAGCTGCCTCAGGAAGTACATCCTCTGCTGGGCTTTCTTGATGACGGAGGTGATGGTGGGCTCCCACTTCAGGTCCTGGGTGATGGTGGTACCCAGGAAGCGGAATGAGTCCACAGAGGTGATGGGGGTGTCAGTCAGGATGATGGGGGGGAGTGGGGCTGTGTGCTTCCTGAAGTCCACAATAATCTCCAGTGTCTTCTGGGCATTCAGCACCAGGTTGTTGTGGCTGCACCAAGACACCAGACGTTCAACCTCCCTCCTGTAGGCAGACTCATCCCCGTCCCAGATGAGTCCAATAACGGTGGTGTCATCTGCAAACTTGATTAGCTTGACAGACTGGTGGGTGGAGGTGCAGCAGTTGGTATACAGGGAGAAGAGCAGGGAGAAAGAACACAGCCCTGAGGGGAGCCGGTGCTGATGGTCCGGGAGTCCGAGACATTCTTTCCCAGCCTCACATGCTGCTTCCTGTCCGTCAGGAAGTCAGTGATCCACCGGCAGATGGGATCAGGCACATTCATCTGGGAAAGCTTGCCTCGGAGATGGTCTGGAAGGATGGTGTTGAAGGCAGAGCTGAAGTCCACAAACAGGATCCTGGCGTAGGTTCCTGGGGAGTCCAGATGCTGCAGGATGAAGTGTAGGGCCATGTTGATGGCGTCGTCTACAGACCTGTTGGCTCTATATGCAAACTGCAGGGGGTCCAGGAGGGGGGCCGTGAGGGTCCTGAGATGGGAGAGAACTAGGCGCTCAAAAGACTTCATGACCACAGATGTCAGAGCCACGGGTCTGTAGTCATTTAGTCCAGTGATCCTAGGTTTCTTGGGGACAGGGATTATGGTAGAGGACTTGAAGCAGGCAGGCACATGACATGCCTGCAGTGAGGAGTTGAAAATGCCAGAAAACACTGGGGCCACCTCGTTTGCACAGTGTCTGAGGGTGGCAGGAGACACACCGTCTGGGCCGGGAGCTTTCCGAGCATTCAGGTTCTTAAACTGCTTCCTCACACCTGCTTCATGAATATGAAGAGTTGTGGTGGGAGGAGGTGGTGTGAAATCCTCTTTTGTGTGGGGTGAGGAGGAATCACCGTTCATTCAAAAGATATTCCTTTTATTGGCGTCTTAATGAAGTCGGTGGGGAGAACTGTTTAACTGGATGTTAATTATTTTAAAAAAATGTCCCATAAGTGTTAAAGTGGGTTGAGATTTGTTAACAGACAATTTCATGCTCTGTAAATAACTCAGTGACCACTCTTACCTAACGCTTGGAGGCACTGCCATCCTGGAAACGATCGCTCTCATCTGGATAAAAGTGTCAAAGTGACCAGAACCTTATTTAATCATCTAACACTAAATCTGATGAACGGTTTTGCTGTTTTTCACACAGGAGGACATGAAGATTGTTTTCACCGGTTGGGCAGTTAAGATTACCACTCAACAATTAATCCAACACATCTATAATCCTACACTTCAAATTCATTTTAACCAGAAGTCTAAAGTACGTTATCATAAGAAATTTAGGGACAGATTCACTGCGATCTTTCCACCTCCATTTTCCAGGGTTAGGCTGAGGGTTCCTTTGAAATAGTAATTCAGCTGATCCTACACAGGTTGAGATACTGCCCTGGCAAAAATTGCCAATTCACCACGGTAGCCATGCTGATAGTCTGCTGAAGTCCCCGACAGCTACAGGTGCAAAAAGCCAAACTTCAGGACAGTTGAACGATGCTGAAGATCCAACCAGACAACAGATCACTGTGCTGCTGTGCGCTAAAGCTGAATTAGGGAAAGAGATTTGAAGAGCTGAGGGTGGGGTGGTGGTGGCGAAAAAACATTTTGGGATTGAGAATATTGGGACTGACCACCTAAGCCAACTGCCGTGGTGGTCAGTGGTGATTGTGTGTACTGCTGTTTCATGTCAACTATTCTTTAGCGAACCTGCTTTTAGTTTGTTTGTTTAAATCAATAAAAGAACAGCTGAGTGAAATGCCTGTCCATTTCTCCTTTTGGTGTGGGCTGATTTTATTAATACTTCTTCAAAGAACTCTGTGACTGGTGTTTGTCTTATTTAAATTGCTTTATTTACTTGCTTATTTACACTGTGTGATTCACAGCAAACAACTGAGGGATGCACTGCAAAAAACATTTGACACATCCAGGATTTCTTGGTGTTAGAACCAAAAACCCCAGTCAGAGTTATGAGTATCAACACGGTGGCATGTTAATCTGAATTTATAAGGTCATTATAGCACTACGTGTGAAAATGTGAAACTTTTAAACGTCAAAGAATAATCGGTTCATTCAGGTCTGTCACTTTATCGCAACTTAATGGGAATGGCTTTAGATTTTTGCCAAACACGCAGAGAATCTGGTGCCTTCACAGATGTGCAGGTTACTCCTGCCATGCATGCAAATGCACGCAATTATGGCTCTTAAACAGTGCAGTAGATGCAGAAAAACCTAATTCCAATGATATTACAGTTGCCTAAAACTAAACTAAAAACTACAACTAGATGTAAAAAAAAATATCTTAGCTCACAGATATAACAATAAAAATAAGACTTTTGAAAACTTTTAAATTCAAATGATTTTCAAATACTTGGAAAACTGAAATAAAATAAAAATGTAAAAGAATGTATCATTAGTTTTTGTTTATTTGGTAAAAAATTGTTATTACATGTTATTACATCTATAATAATACCTATGTCTAACGAGCAAACCAACCCAGAGGATGAACTGTAACTTAAACAAACACTATTCAGAATATATTAAACAAAATAAATTGCAAGGCAACATTTTAGAGTATCTTTAATGTGCAATTTTTAAAATTAAAGTTCCTGGATTCATTTACATTTTACACTGCGCACCACCTTTTTACTAGTTTTGTAGGATGTACATGTTACTGATAAGAAAGTTCGGTGTAATATATGAATCAATGTTAATCAGCGATTACTAAAAGCACACTAAGTAACACCTTAGTCCAGCTGGGTTATCAGTTTAAGCGACAAAAGGATGTGAGTATATATTACAGCATGATAGCAATTCCTTAGACAAGTGCATTATGTTATGTATTCAGATGCATTTGTCTAAGGAGTTTATGCTAAGTGAGATAAGCTTGACAAGTCTGTCTCCATCTTTTCCTGCAGATACTTTGTACTCGATCTGTGCGTGCTGAGCAACAACACTGGATTTATTACGCGCACTCGCCAAATAAACTGTTAAATGCGTTTAGCTCCTCAATTCAATCTGCGTGAGAGCTGCTGTCTCGTTCTTTCAAAATCTGAACACAGTCCAACTGCAGTGAAACAGGTGTCTTATTACTCCAACTGCATAAATCATGACAGCACGGAGTAAGAAGTGGGTTTACAGGAAAGGGGAAAGAAATGCAGATGCAGAATTCAGTGGTAAACAGAGTTCTGCGAAAATCAGGAGTTGCTCCCCTAAAATGTACCTCCTGCATAAATCATACCTGGAAAAGCTTTTTTTTAACTTTAGGGAGTGACGGAAAAAGCACTCCCAAAATATACTCCTCTGAGAAGTTACGCAGGAATCAAAAATTCATAACAATTCATGTTATTTCTCATAGTTAAAGTCATCATGCGAATAAGTTACTTACTTCTCGCTGACCAGTGCTTATAAGTGTCCTTTCAGTTATATGTGTGATCTGGTAATCTGAAGGTGAATTCATTAAAGGTCCATCCAGCGGGAGAAGTGGAAGCAGGAACCAGGCACAAACATTGGAGGCAACAAACGCTCAAACTGACTGACCTGATGTAAAATGTGCTCCCAATTACATGTAAAAGGAAGGTGGTGGTAAACAAAAGAGAGGGAGGGGAAGGGGGCAGAAAGGAGGAGGACTACGCTGCTATTATGAGCACTTTATTTTCAATTAAGCCTCCTTGCATCTACTGCAAGCTCACTTTCTGGCATTTTTGATGATGCAGGGACTTCTTAGACTGGAAATTGACTGATTAGCAGACGTTTGCAATTTTAGTAATTTAAGGGAAGATGCACTTCCAACGTGCAGAAGTAGGACAAACATCAGCAACAGACTGATGTTTTTCATTTTTTATAGCAGCATCAAGAAATCAAGTCTTCGTGTACTTTTATGTACCGATTGTAAACTGTGGTTCAGGAATTCATCCTTTACCAGCTTGTGAAGTTAAGTATTTAACATATTGTTATGGGTTTAAGTATAATAGAAAACAAAGCAGTGAAATCTGAAACAATCACTCCAACAAATTCATAATTAACTGCATAAATTTATAATGAAATTGTTGAGCCAATAAGAGCACAAGACTACACTGAATTCAAAACTATTTTGTGGTGTTCGGTAGGAAAAATTTGGGGTGATTTGGTGAATTTATTTTTGCCCCTCCCAAAGGCATGGACCACAGTGTGACCAGTGTGTCCAACTTTGAACCAGATAATTTTGTGGTGCCATATGGAGATATAGGCAATGCTATGCAATGCAGCTGACATGCAGACTGAGTCTAACACCACACCCTGGCACTGGACTGGTAGGTAACATTATATGGTGGGTTTCTCTTATAGCTGCATCCACACTGGTAGCGATCCACAGTGCCATGGTGATCAGAGGCCATAGAAAGGAAATGACATTTAGCTATTTAAAAAGAAAACAAAAAAATAGTTGAGATTACTGTTGGTCGTCACTGAAATGACGACCAATGAGAGAACAGAATCCCACTGACATATGACCTGGTAGTTCATTGGTTAGAGGATTATGTAGGCAACCAGAGCCTTCAATGTCCAGTGTTTTCAACAAGAAATTTCACTTATTATGTGGAGGCACCTTTAGGGTTGGGCGGGGCACGGCCCGATGGTTCAGCAGTAAACCCAACCAAAAAAGGAAATATTTTGTAATTGTAAAGTTTAAAGTTACAACAACAACAAGACTTGAAAAAAATAAATAAACACAAACATCAGAAACCTGGTGATTCAGTATTTAAAGTTAAGCTGCTCTTAATGGCAAAATCAATTGTGGGTTGTTGCATCTCCCCATCCGTCTTACTAGTTTTGATACAAGATATTAAGTTTACACACTTTAATCATTTAATTTCCCACCAACAAACACCCCATCATCATCCTGAGATGTCCAATGAGCAGCAGAGAACACCTGTGTGCCTGTTCAGGGCCTTTAACCCATTAGAAAGTCTGAATATCTGGGAAGCCCCAGTACAGTTACACCTCTTATCGATTGGCAAAAGAATCCACTTTATACTCTAATCTAATACCTCCACGTTCTGAAAAGCTTTTAAACTCTAGAGGAAGTCAACTTAAAGAGGGTGCAAACCAAGAAAGATTGAGAGAAAAAATACTTCAGGGTGACAGCGGACTGAAAAATGCATGAAGCTGCTGATAGACTGAGCCTCCTTTCGTCTCTCAGTCTGCTAAAACCATCAGGAATACTGAGATCTGTCCAGAGCAGGTTTTTTGGAATAAAACATGCTTCCAGAAAACAATTCACTGCATTAGGAAAGAAGAAGACTCTCTAAATATCAGGGTTTCCTTTTGTTGACTTTTATTTAATAGCAAGTTGAGTAAGCATCATACAAGATGGACCAAATACATAAAATGATCAACTAACGTAGCAAATCTGTGTGTGGATGTGAAAATGTCTTCAACTAAAGTTGCTTAGTGTCAATTTATGCTTTTTTTTTCTTTTATTAACAATTGTTTCAAAGCAATACGTCCATTCCAACAATCCCCATAGAGCGCATGTTACAAACTTAATGAGATTGATTCATGTCTGGTCTTGTAAAGTGATCTAAAATTGCTCAATAGAAAAGTTCACAACCACAACATGGCTCACCCTCTAATAACAAAGTCGGAAAATAACCTTTTAAATACAAACGGCTTCCACACCTGTTCATCAGTGGCTCTACAGGTAAAAAAATAACTGCATGGTGAACAGATGTCAAATGAGCTAAATTAGCCTCCAATGTTAAAAATATACTGAGGAATGGCTTCAAGAATAATTGACTTTTTTGTACAAGCTTTTTAAAAATCAAGACCCTCATTAATACGTAGAATCGGTGGAATGCATAAATTATATCTGAAGAATTACCGTGGATGTGTTGGACAAGCAGCAACTGAAAGGCTTCACAGGTACCTTTGCTGGTAAAGTATTCCTACCGGGTAGAGTGTGCATTTTAAACTCTTCTGGTAAACCTATGAAAACCTCAAGGTATCATCTGAGCTGGTGTCGAGGACTGCAGGGGGGAGGCGGGGGAAGCAGAAGACGGAGAGATCAAAACAGTTTGATGATGCTCTCCCTGGACTTGCCGACTCCGACCCACTTCACTGAAATGAGAAGACGCAGGGACCAAAATTCGATTGGCAGGTTTTGGCAAAGCGAACAAAGACGTTGGCTGCAGTTTCCATCCCCATTAAACTAAAGTATCTCTTTACAAACCTGGCACTTGCAGGAAGTCCTCGATGAACCGAATATAATTTTGAGCCTGCACCGGAAGCTCCTCGAAACTCCGAGCCGTCTCCGTGCTGCAGCACCAGCCGGGCAACGTTTCGTATTCCACTTTCACTTGTGTCAAAACGTCCATGTTTGCTGCAAAAGAAGCATCGTTCAGAGAAAAATCGGTCCTGGGAAATCCAGCGCACCGGCCCACAAAAACCCACTGAGCAAAAAGAAATGATAACGTGCTGTTTTTGTGCAGCTCTGGTGCCATTTTAAACAGAGGAGACCCTTCTGATTCATTAACTTCATGATTCAACTTCTTCTATTTGGCAGTACAAACAGAGAGATGAAGACGATAAAGCTGCGTCTGAACAGATTTTGACAAACTCAGGATGTTGCACTTCCTGCTGGGAAAAAAAAAAAAGCTGACCCATGTGAAATAAAGACCCCCCCCCCCCCATTCACATGAAACCAGATTCTTTTCAGTAATTATATTTCTGTCAATAAAGCTGGAGTAGGCAACATGTTTCTAGGCATCTCTAACAAAAAGAAGAAGAAAAGAAAAATCTATAATAACTTTTCAGCATATTGTTGTTTAAGTGGTCTGAGTAGGAAATGTGCAAATGTAGCCTGCTAAGGGCCACAGCAGCAGATCAGGTGAATAACAAGCGAGATGTGAGATACAGGCACGATGGATGTAAGCAGAGAGCAGCCACCTCAGAGAGCATTGTTCAAATCCTGTGTGAAGTCAGGAATCAATCTCAACTTCCTTTTATGGAGCACAGTTGTGTTTGTGATTGTCTGGGTGGAGGGGTCTGGATAACTGACCAGCCATAAACAATCAAAGACTTCAAAATGTCACGCGATCAACTGTTAGACTCAAATGTATAAGGATAGCACTATTCTGAAGAATGTGTACATCCTCACATCTTTTCACATTGTTGTGACACTTGTTTCAGAAGTTACTGAGTCACAGAAACACTAAATCCTGACTTTAAGCTCTAAACTGGGCTCAAACTGTTCTTTCGAACCGTTGCATTTATACCATTTTTCTACAGATCTAGAAAACCTGGGAACATCCTACCTGGAAAACTTGGCAGAGGTTGTCCATTAACCTTATATGCCACGGCCACTTTAATCTCAGGCAGCGTGTCCAAAATGTCCAGCTTCGTCAGAGCAATTCTGCAGAAAGAATTTGTGTTCAGCTTTGATCACAACACAAAGAGCACATGGTGAAACTTGCTTCTAAACATAGCAACGATGCCAGTAATTACATCAGCCAGCGAGGGAAATATTCTGAAATCGTTTGAATGTTCCTTACGCAGAGAAGCCATTGACCATGTGGGCATATCTGACCAAAATCAGGTCCAGCCAACCACAACGCCGCCTTCTGCCCGTGGTCACACCGAACTCTCTGCCTCTACTCTGTAACAGATTCCCGGTCTCCTGCGGAGCAAGAAAGAGACACACAAAGTCAGTTTAAAGAGGGGAAAAAAACAATAAATAAATGGGAAGCATATTCCTTGATTTCAAGAGGCAATCACACCAATACTGCTTGCTCTAATAACTTTACTTTGTACAGAAAGTCAGATAAACATATATTCATCTCTAGTAACACCTGCATGCACACTCCACTGTCATGCTCTCTACAGTACCGGGGATTTGCTGTAATCTGGGGGATCTGAATTGACGTAAGTTTGGCCACAATCATGCGTCTGTAACATCAGGTTGGCAGCTGACCACAGAGGCTGAGCAACTGATGATGTTACAGTCCATATTGGACACACAGTAGAAACTGCAGGAAGTAACTAGGATTTTTTTTAAAGCACAAAAAAAACCAATTTGTGTCTTTTTACTCACGTTATCCTGTTCTGTTGGAAACGCACCAACACCCACACGGGTGGTGTAAGCTTTGACAACGCCGTACACTCGGCCAACATAGGACGGAGGCACCCCGAGTCCAGTGCATACGCCTCCAACGGTGCAGTTAGAAGATGTCACGAAAGGATACGTGCCTGAACAGAAAAACACCTGTTAATGTGAGGAAGCAACAAAACAAACAAAACACAACACGTCCATCATCTCAACTCAAATATTTAAAAACCTGTAGATGCTCACCAAAGTCAATATCCAGGAGAGCAGCGTTGGCTCCCTCCACCAGGATTTTCTTACTGGGTCCAGTAAGAGCTCTGTGCATGAAGTACACCCCGTCAGTTACCAGAGGACGCAGTCTCTCTGTGTATTCCTGAGAACACACACAAAAATATCACTTGATGAAAATCTATAAGACTTACCTATACTACTAAGTAAATAATCCGTTTATAGTGCTGTCATTAGAAATCATTTTTCTCAGATACATGAAAGTCCAGCAAACATGGCTGAAACCCTGACATCCCCTCCCTGATCGAAACTGGCCACAGCATGACAACAAAAAACTGAACTGTGGATAGATGAAAGTTTACAGAGGTCGGGTCAGACGGTCTCTGTAAGCTGATTTTCTTTGAATAAGTTGACCCTCACAACAAAAGGTTTAAACAGCAGAGGAGTGGGGCTACTCTGCTCACAGCCATGCACAAAGATGTTATGCAGCTATCACACTAATCAAACAAACTGGACGGGACTCAGGCACGGTACATGCTAAGATAGTCAGACTACAGGTATAGGTCCACTATCTTAGCCTTACCCCTGTTAACATCACCTGTGTTTTTCCTGCTATGAATACAATGAATATAAGAACTCCCAGTAACACAGGCAGCTAAATGAAATTCAGCCATCATTAACCTTTACACCTGTGATTTTTCCTCTTGTGATGTAGGCCCAACACCAACACCTGAGCCATATAATACCATGAAATACCTCTATGTGATAAGCAGATCTCACCTTCAACTGTTGCAGTTCGCTGTCGATGTCGACATTAAGGTTTGGGTACATGGTGCGAAAATGTTCCGCCAGCATGCGAAACCTGCAAACCATGACGAGCAGGACAGATTATTAGTTAGACACGTTAATGCATGTTTATGTGGAGCCTGTCTTTATGCAGCTGTGCTTCCACTGATTAGAGTTTTAACCTGACACACAGGAGAGAACGACTACGTTACATAAGGTTTCCATAAAAGCTTTTTCAGCTGTTTTCCATAGATGGGTGCTGCCACCTGCTGGTAGGAGATTGCATAAACTGACAATAACTGGACTAATGTGTTATAACACCTCATGTTTTGTCTGTGAGATGTTCCATTTTTTTAAAATCCTTAAAATGTATGCCTAAACTTGCCATCTGACCAATCTATGATTCAAAATCACTTAAACAGCGTTCCTGTCGGCGGCCACATTATCACGTTATGGTGAGGTGATAAGACTGTGCAACATGAGGTAGAGAAAAAACAAAGCGCTTACTTCTCCTCAAAAACTTTGAAATCTGAGACGAGGTCACAGACTCGCAGACCGTTCCGGGCAGCTTTCGAGGAGTAGGCAGGACCGATGCCCTTCTTAGTGGTCCCTAAACTGGAGCACGAATAAACACAACAAAGTCTATTAGGAAGTGCACACTAAACACAAAGTCATCCCCAGTCTTTAATGCTGTTATACTGCATGCTATTATTAACAGTCATAAAATATTTGATTTACTTTTTCCCTTCTTGCTGCTGCCTCTGCTGCTCCTGGATTCCATCAACAGCTTGATGGAAGTTGAACACTACAGGAGGACAAACGGGACTGTCAATAAGAACACGTGTGTTACTCAAAACTTTGAGGAGAAACTCTTACTCACCGATGTGGGCGCGATCTGAAATCTTTAATCTTTCCTCCCATCCTTGTAATCCTGCACAGGAAACAACGATTCACGTGGTGCAATGTTTTTACTGCAGGAAGCATCTTTTTTCTCTTCTTCTGCATTATTATTGATGCGTGTGCACACACACACACAGACTAATAAACATTTGCTTCATGAAAAGCATAAAACCACTGAACTAGTGAGATGTTAAATGTTGAGAGTGAGAGGCGAGACAAGAGCATGGTTACCACTTTACTGTCTCACATCTTCGTTTAACACTCAGTAAACTTTATAGGCCTTTTCCACTCGAACCTACTCGGGTCCGATCTGTTTTCAGGGTTTTCCATTAGGTGCCAGGTACTTTTTTAGTACCTGCTTGGCCGGAGTTTCCAAGCAATCTGAGACAATCCGAAATTGTGACATCAGGCTGCACGCCACCAACTGGCTAGTAAGTGGCATCAGAGTCATGAGAGTGTCTCCTTAATGAAAATCAAAACTGTCATTTTTGAAACCTGACAACAAGTGAAATGGTTACACAGAAGAACACTGATCACAGAGCGTGACAAAAAAACCACAGACTGAGCAGCAGGTATACCATCGCCTCCACGTGCTCCTTTGTTGTGGCATTCGTGTCACATATAAATGACATCACGAGACTCTCGGTTACGTTGCTATAACGACTCCCCGCACATTAAGTGGTACTCAATTGTAATGGAAAATGAGTCGAGCTGAGAAGGTACTAGTGGAAAAGGGGTATTGGTGAACTGAGGACACCCACTGCACTATTTCTTTCTTTCTTTTTTTTATTTATTTCTTTTGTTCTTCCTTGCAGTGTAACTAAAGAAGAACTGGCATATATGTTGCTGCACTTTTATGCATCTTCATATTGCAGCACACCTCTTCTCCCCTTCCTCTGCAGTGGGCAGACTGCAGTCCCTGTAAAATAAATATCTGATGATTTATATAATGAAACAATGCTTGTTTACAATTTGACCGGATTTTGGACAGCCGTTCTTCCTCATTTGCCTTAGAGCATTTCCAAATATTAAGGAAGGGTGAAAATGACTCAGTCTGGTGTGACAAACTGTTTTGAAGGATTTCACACATTCCTTGAGCCTTTTGAACACCTGAGTATTTATCGTAATAGCACACAAACCCAAATTTGTGACTGTCATGACAGATTTACAGTTCCAAACATTGTTCAGTTTTATCCAGTTTAATCATCATAGAGATGCAAAGGAAAAGACTATTTGCTGGAGCTGGAGTTAGTCGAGAAACTGTTTTACTCTTGTTTTATACAGTGGGGCAAAAAAGTATTTAGTCAGCCACCGATTGTGCAAGTTCCCCCACTTAAAATGATGACAGAGGTCAGTAATTTGCACCAGAGGTACACTTCAACTGTGAGAGACAGAATGTGAAAAAAAAATCCATGAATTCACATGGTAGGATTTGTAAAGAATTTATTCGTAAATCAGGGTGGAAAATAAGTATTTGGTCACCTCAAACAAGGAAAATCTCTGGCTCTCACAGACCTGTAACGTCTTCTGTAAGAAGCTTTTCTGTCCCCCACTCGTTACCTGTATGAATGGCACCTGTTTGAACTCATCATCTGTATAAAAGACACCTGTCCACAGCCTCAAACAGTCAGACTCCAAACTCTGCCATGGCCAAGACCAAAGAGCTTTCGAAGGACACCAGGAAAAGTATTGTAGACCTGCACCAGACTGGGAAGAGTGAATCTACAATAGGCAAGCAGGTTGGTGTGAAAAAATCAACTGTGGGAGCAATCATCAGAAAATGGAAGACATACAAGACCACTGATAATCTCCCTCGATCTGGGGCTCCACGCAAGATCTCATCCCGTGGGGTCAAAATGATCATGAGAACGGTGAGCAAAGATCCCAGAACCACACGGGGGGACCTGGTGAATGACCTGCAGAGAGCTGGGACCAAAGTAACAAAGGTCACCATCAGTAACACACTACAACGGCAGGGAATCAAATCCCGCAGTGCCAGACGTGTTCCGCTGCTGAAGCCAGTGCATGTCCAGGCCCGTCTGAAGTTTGCCAGAGAGCACATGGATGATACAGCAGAGGATTGGGAGAATGTCATGTGGTCAGATGAAACCAAAGTAGAACTTTTTGGTATAAACTCAACTCGTCGTGTTTGGAGGAAGAAGAATACTGAGTTGCATCCCAAGAACACCATACCTACTGTGAAGCATGGGGGTGGAAACATCATGCTATGGGGCTGTTTTTCTGCCAAGGGGACAGGACGACTGATCCGTGTTAAGGACAGAATGAATGGGGCCATGTATCGTGAGATTTTGAGCCAAAACCTCCTTCCATCAGTGAGAACTTTGAAGATGAAACGAGGCTGGGTCTTCCAACATGACAATGATCCAAAACACACCGCCCGGGCAACAAAGGAGTGGCTCCGTAAGAAGCATTTGAAAGTCCTGGAGTGGCCTAGCCAGTCTCCAGACCTCAACCCCATAGAAAATCTGTGGCGGGAGTTGAAAGTCCGTGTTGCTCGGCGACAGCCCCAAAACATCACTGCTCTCGAGAAGATCTGCATGGAGGAATGGGCCAAAATACCAGCTACTGTGTGTGCAAACCTGGTAAAGACCTATAGTAAACGTTTGACCTCTGTTATTGCCAACAAAGGTTATGTTACAAAGTATTGAGTTGTATTTTTGTTATTGACCAAATACTTATTTTCCACCCTGATTTACGAATAAATTCTTTACAAATCCTACCATGTGGATTCATTGATTTTTTTTTTTTCACATTCTGTCTCTCACAGTTGAAGTGTACCTCTGGTGCAAATTACTGACCTCTGTCATCATTTTAGGTGGGGGAACTTGCACAATCGGTGGCTGACTAAATACTTTTTTTGCCCCACTGTAGTTGTGGTGCAAACACTCTTTCAATACAGTCAGAAGACATTCAACACACATGTTCACTGCACTATTTCTGAAACGCTGTCAGCCAGTTTGGAGCCTCCTAATTTCAATAAGCTCTAAATGTTTTCAGATCTGTTAGGAAGGCCAGTTTTATCTCCCAGCCTCTTGATACGAAAGCCATGCTGCTGGAATACATGCAGCATGTGCTTTTGCAGCATCTTGCTTCAACATCCAAGGCCTTTCCTGAGAAATCTCATTTAATGCTGATCTTATTCAGCATTAAATAGGGAGAGATACTCATACCATCACAGATATCAGCTTATTATCAAATGATGGCATTCCTTGTGTATCTACAATTTTGAAAACTGGCAAATGTTACAAAAAAATAAAAAAATCACTCTGGGAAGCAGTTTTTATAGCCAGAAATGTTACTAATTAACATAGCTGGTTGTGAAATAAGCAAGTTAATTAGTACAATGTTGTTTTTAATATTACACAACACCATCTCACCGTTTCAAATCCAAAATAAATCCAAAAACAAAGATATATAAGGGTTCGTCTCACTCTTATTTATTTATTTTTTAAATATTATATAATGCCATTTTACAATACGTCCCAGTTTTGTTTTAATAATACAAATATCTTTTTTTTTTTTGGGGGGGGGGGGGTAAATCTACCCTGAAATGATCCTTTATGCTGTGACACTGTACCTTTGCCTTTACGCAGATTCTTTTCGGCCTCCTCAAACAGTCCCGGCAGGTGTATCACCACTCCGTTACCTGTAAGGTGAAACTGAACTTTTAACAAGCCTCGTATAACTCATCTTATACACTTTAGCATCAAGTGTTCCAGTGTGGGAAACAAACTGCTCATGTTTTCCCTCAGCTTTTGTTTGGATGACATCTCAGTGCACCCCTCTCCCAGTTTCCTGTTTTTACAGTAAGCCTACTGGAAACAAAAGCTATTAAAAGCATGACATCCAAACAAAACATACAATAAAGAGATGAGGAATGAAGCACAACAGCACACTGTACATGGTTTAATTCCTGTGGCTGTAAAACTGCACTGACTAGGAGGTCTTTTTATTATCTAGACGAGCCTTAATAACACAGGATCTGGGTAATGTCCTTAACAGCGTGAAACAGACGGACTGATAAGACTGTCTGCCTGTCTGCGTATGACGTTCACTCTGATAAAGGTGATTATTAATGCGTTATAGCATCTTCATCACGCTTCACCATCAGCGAGACTTTCAAAACTCAAGGCTCGCCCTTACCAATGAATGAGATGGCCTTCTTGTTGAGCACCCCACTGGGCAGCAGATGGAAGTCGTACTCCACAGAATCCACAACCACGGTGTGACCTGCATTGTTTCCTCCCTGTGAACACAACATAACATCCATAACCTGCTCACAGCATAAGACCGACACAATGTTGTGTTGTGGTAAAACATGTTCAGTGTGAACAAAGGGTTAAAAGCTCCTGTTCCTGTAGGCGCTGTGTGGCTTTAACAAAGTAAACAATAGCACTTTTATTCGTAGGTGCGTCATTCCATTATATAATGTCATGTTCACGGTCATTTGTCTAACTCTGTAAAACTGTATGGATTTCGAAGCACCACATTAGATTACAAACGACAGTACTTAGGTAGTAGTGCTCGTTAGCGCCACAGCAGCTCTACATCCGGGGAGGTCAGCCAAGGTTGTTGACGTCGGTCATGAATATTTAACTGCAGCTAAACGGTGACGAGGCTCTCCATAGCCCCGCGTTATATTCACAACAAGCCCAAGAAAAGTGTAAGAAGTGGTGTGTTTAAGGGTAAAAGGTGACAAAAGATCGACAGCGTAGCTTGGTACCTGGCACCTGCACACAATATCCGCATCCATGGCGAGTAAGTCCACTACTTTGCCTTTTCCTTCGTCTCCCCACTGCGCTCCGAGCACGACGGTCACTTTGTTCTGCGGCTCCTTCGGAGTCCTGAGTGGGTGCTCCTGCGGGACACCCTCCCGCGGTCGCTTAACGACCGGCTCCCCGTTCAGGGACGTGCTCTCCCGACCGTTAACGTTAGCCATGCTGCTTTCGGATGCCATGCTGCTGCCCCTCTTCCCGCAAACCGGAAAATCGTATTGGCGCGTTCTCTCGTCTACGGGAAGTGCTCGACTTCCGCTTTACGGGACATCCTCTTTTAGCTTTACTTTTTCTTCCCCCTGAAAATAAAACATACGTGTTCACACATAATTATTATCAGTATCTATCATGTCAATTTATGCTGACTAACTGCTATATAAACGCCTTGTCGGTCAGTTAAATTTTTTTTTTTTTGGTGTCTAATTTAAAAGTAACACACTCACTGATCTCCACTTCCGCTATCAAAGGTTTTTTTTTCAACATTCGTGATTTTCTTTTTAGTGTATTCTGTTTTTTTTTACTTTACTTTTATTGTATTTAACTCATCAGTTGGTAATTTGAGTAATAAATTAAAGTTCCCTTTTAAAACTGCAATAGAGAGCAATTCAGTCAGAGGCACAGCAGAGGGCACCAGTGAGCAAGTCATCTGAGAACACTGAAAGACTAAATTAATTATTTACGTTGTTGCACTGTCAGTATCTACGAAGCTGTGTTTTTAAAAGAAGAAAAACGCAATAATAAATATAAAAATATACAGCAAACCTAGGTTCCTATTTTTGTTCTATAAAGACAGTACATGCATGTGTCTGATCTGCCACAGGGAAACTTACATTGTTGAAATAATAAATAAATAAAATCGCGCCAACGTTGGTTTGATGTCAGGAAGGATAGCTGGACGTTATCCACAATAAAATCTTACACATATGTTTAAGAGATAGCATATTGTGTTGGCTCAGTGTGACTGCTGTCAGAAAATATTGGAAATTACGTGCGCTGCTTGCTTCATTCCTTAAGTCAAAATGGCGGATGTTGTAAAGTGGCTCGTTGTGCTGTGACTTCCCAAAGACTAATATAGAGGTATTTTACTACAACAGAGAGTAATACAGAAGTTTACAGCACGAAATTCACACTGGATTCATTTTAGCCTGTGTCACAATTCCCCCCTCATATAAGCCACCCCAAAAGAGCAGGAGTTCACTGATCAACCACCACATTCAGACTCTAATATTGTAAAGACCCCCACACCTTGCTGTGGTGCTTGGCACAGACCCTTTGGATCCTTATGTTGTGGGGTGGGGACTGTGTGGACTGAGCTAGTTCCAGCAGGTCTCACAAAAGCTCGCTCAGAATCTGGAGAGTTTGTAGGTCGTGAGTCGATTTCTTTTTGCGCCCTGCTGCTGGGGGATGGCTCTGTTGGGGAGTGCATGATTGTCAGGATAGTCTGCAACACTGTGGTAGTAGGCACTCCAGTTCATGTCACTGTTAGTTTCTTGCTGCACATATCAGTTCAACTATCAACAGAAACAAACGGGTGCACTGAAGTTTATTTTCTGGAGTACAAGTTTAAATACTTCCATATATTTTAAATATATATATTCATTTTGCACAGTTAGTCCAATACTCTACTACTGCAGATGTAGCCATTTTCATTTTATTGATGTAAGTGAAGTATTTAAAAAGAAAAAACTATAATATATGCTTGTTGGAATTTATACGTGTCAGTATTTATCTCTTGCTGAAGTGTTAGGCACCATGTGAGGTTAGTATAACTGTAATTTGCTGGCAATATGCTTGCATAACGGCAATAAAGATCATTAATCTTCCCACATCTGTCTTATCTGTGCAACACTGTGCAGCACAGGGACAACAACATTTCTTTTAAGCAGGAATTTCTCTGATCATCACTGCATCATAACCCCCTGATAAAAACAGGCAGAGCTGATGGTAGCTTACCTTTTTACCTCAGTTAAAGTCAAACAAGACTCCTCCTGCACTGCCTCACACTGTATTATGAGGAGCAGTCGAAGATGGCTGAATGTCATGAATACACAAACTCTCTGATAAGAATTCATTGTGTTTTATTTATTAAAAATATCCAATACAACATTTAAGAGTTCCACAAACATGCAACATATTTAAAACGGTGCATTCAAAAAGTGAACATCCTTTGTTTAAGGATGATTGTTATAATAATGCATTTGCCTGGAGGTTGTATTTTAATTAAGAGGACATTATATAGCTCCCTGCCACATTATATATTATGAAGACATTCATTATATAATTTCCAATATGGAAATCACTGATTTATGACAGGTTTTTTAGTAGGGTTAAATTTATCTGCACTACTTGTTGCCAGTTTAATTTACAGGCATGCAGACACATCAGGTTCTGCACTGGTCCAGTGTCACATCAGCACTTTTGCACTGAGCTTACTTCCTCTTTGCAGTTAGTATCATTGTCCTGTAATGATAAGTAGATCATAAATATATTCGTGCAATATGCTGGCGCACTTTCAGGGTGAGCTCGTCATTTACAATTTCACTGTTTGAGGTTACAGGTGGTTATTTGAATAGACCATCAGTGCAAAATGAGAGACTCGCTGAGCAACACAATAAGGCTTTATTCACCGTATATGCTTTTCTTCAGCAATGCCATCTTTAAAAAAAAAAAAAAAATCACAAAAAAGTCACAGTTTATTTATTAGTGAAGGCACGTGGGAGATAAAACCGTTGTGTACCTGTACACGCTCAGCAGGACGAACGCGGCAGTGGCCTACAGAACTGACAGGCAGAGGCTGGAAATCACTGGCTGTCAATTCATAGGTCATCACCTTGTGCCCCATCTCTCTTTAGCTACATATCGATCTTTCAAAGATGCAGTAACCCACACTCACAAAAAAAGCAGAATGGAAAATAAAAGCAATTGCGTGCTGGCTTCTTGTCGTCTTTGGTAGATCTCTGCAAGTAACAGCACCTCCACTGGAACTGACACAGCTTCCACATGGAGTTGCTGTTACATCCAGCAAGCACCAGAAGGCTCGTCGCCGATGATAAACAGCACGAGGCTGATGAACAAACCTGTCTTTGGATCAGGGTCCAGTTTATTGAAGAGGAGAGAAGCACCAAAAGAGAGCCCAGAGGTGGACTCAGCATTTGGACTCGGAGGCAGCTGCTTTAGTAAGAGAGGAGTCTCCTCTTGCAAGTGACTTTGACCTGGCAATTTCCTCCTCCCAGTTTTTATAACCTGAAGTAAACGGCATCATTGCTCACGCTGCTCCAACAGCATGTCCAAAGGGCCAAGGCCTGTAGAGATAACACAGATTTTATGGCAGCTGTCAACATGAGGGCTTTCAATGTGTGAGTAAAAGGGTGTGTCTGACCTGTGTACCTGCTATCCTAGCATTTCCTGCTTGCGCCTAAATGAGTCTTCTAATAACTATCAAGTTCTTACTAAGTAATTATGAGGATAAATCTCTTTATCCAAGTTTCTTTTTCACCCTGCCTTGTTCAGCTTGCAGGGTTATGTCTGTGTAGACTTTGCCTTGTAGTAAAACTGCACAGAAAAAAGAAAAGAAAAGAAAAACAGAACAATAAAGCAATTCAAAGACCAGCAGTTACACTTAGACCAGCTGCTGTTCTTGTACTTGGTTTGTTTTAATTGTTTTGAACGAATCAATCAGACTGCACTAAATTGCTTTCAAGCAGACACATTAGCATTCATTTGAAAACAGCACGTGTCTCTTCTGATCACTGATCCAAACAACGATCCAGTGCTTACACTACATTTAGTTATGTTCTGAAGGTATAAACGTAGGAAGGATGAAGCTGGGTCTTGCCTGGTCATTGCTTGGTTTTGTTTTGTTATTGTGACTGAAAAAACAAACAAAAAATAAGTCATACTCACCTTCTCGCTCAACGGGGCGCAGTGGATTTCGCAGAGGAGGCCAAAGGTTTGAGCAGCAGGGTGTCGTGACACACAGAGCCAGCGCTGGGAGCAGCAGAAAGCGGGTTACAGCCAAGACGAGTAGAAACTCAGCACACGGGACCGACACAGGTGAAGTCACACCTTCGTGGATACTGACAGTGCATGGTTTGGTTTTTTAAGACGTAAATGTCAGCAGTGACAGCAGAGAAATGGCAACGAAGCAGAGCGGCCAGTTTATGAGATCAGGAGTTGGTGCAAAGTTAATTATTATACTCGCAGTCAATATTTAACAGGCCCAGCGCCCGGCCCCTCTGTCCAACATCCTGATTCCATACTGAGTGGCACGGAGGGTAGGGCCAGTGTCAAGCACATCTCTTTTGTCGCCCTGCACAAAATATGTATTCACTGCCTCAAATGGCCTGCGAAATAAAATAAAAAACGAAACCCTCAGAGAACTGGGCTTTCTCTGAGTTTGAAAAAGCTCAGCTCTTGTGAGCCTCTATCTTAAAGGATTGTTTTAACAATAGCAGTAGTAACAATAATAGGATGGGGTGCAATGTACATTTACTGTTTTTCTCATACATGCATACAAACACACACACCTAAGCACACTTAGTGGAATAAGCAGTAATGTAGCTGAGAAGTATGAAGCAATAGCAAGAGGAATCAAAATACTGTGGAGTGTAGCAACAGAGCCAGGCTGAACAACAGGACAGTAAAAGGCTGATTAAGCAGTGCATTAAAGATTGGAAGAGGGCACTTTGATGCATTGGAGAAAAACAGCACGACATGTGACACAAAGCACTGATACTAAAAGTAGCACACAGTAACACAGTGTTTAGCGATGCTTTAAAGTAGCTGCTCAACACGTGCCAGTACAACCACATCTCTGAATGAGGTTGAGATATTGTGTAAAAGTGGTACTGCATTCAACGTAAAAACAGCACAAAGACAATTGAATTTGGTTCACTTTAATTCGTCTCAGATGTTGTTCTGCTAGAAGCTCTTATGGGATGTTATTGGCCATGACATGAGCTGAGCTAGGCGAGTGGCTTCAGCAGATCCCAGAAGAGTGCAGTGCCCTCAAGCTCCCAGGCCTCCGGTGGAGGACCTGAGCTTGAAAGGATAAAGACCGGCTGCAAGGCCGAAAGGGGAAATCTTTTTTCATGAAATATATATAGCACCAAACCAGTGCCTCGGATTACTTTAATTTGTAAAGTAAGGATCTTACCCCAACAATCAGACGATCCTCAGTGAGTAAGCACTTGGCGACAGCGGGAAGGAAAAACTCCCTTTTAACAGGAAGAAACCTCTGTTTGTAGTGGCTGTCCTGAAATGCCACGTTTTTCTGAAAAACAAAGAAGCTGTTCATCCGTTCAGCTCAGACATACACGTCTATATCTTGATAAATATATGTATACAAAAATATTAATAACTAAAAAATACATTTGCTGAAATTAAGAGGCTTGAGCCGTGTGTGACATGGTTAACTGTCAATATCTAATGCTTTCCCAGTGTCTCGTTGCCCTCGTCACAACGTTTCTCGAATGTGATGCTTGAATGAAAGTCAAAATGACCTTTTATACTTTTCCCTCAGCAGTTAAATGTTGCGCTATATGGTCTAAATGCAGAGTTTAAATAATGCAAAGCACTGTTTTTACTTCAGTTACACACTGTCCCGGATCTTTTCAAAGACAGGCTTCTAAGTCACACTCACGTCCCCTGCATTTTTGCATCCATCTTTACTTGATTAATGACTTAATACCTTTTATGACATCTAACAAGGGAAAACAATCTTGTTATGGTTACCAATCAGATCCATATTAACGCCTAGTGATGATCAGCAGGAAAAGCAGCTGGTGCTCTGCTGTTTTTCTCCTCCTTTCACGGGAGCCACTGTTTTAATGTTCCCACTATGCAAAACAGCGCAAACTCCCTGAAAAAAGTAAAAGCAAATGTGTATCAATCATCTTTTATTTTAAGTAATGGCATTTTGTGCCTCTTTTATTCATGCACTTGGCCTATCTTATCGCAGACATTCAAGAGATTGCTCCACCTGAGTGCAGAGTCCAGTGTCTCTAAGAGGGAGAATATGTGCACAGCATTAATCTTCCACATTGATAAGTCGTTTCTTGTTCCTCTGAATCGACTTTGGTCATAATCATTTGAGGTGCAATTTAAAGCAGATAGCGACATCAGTTTACTGGGCATAAAATGATCTCACGTACAAGGTCACATGCAGAATCTTAGCTGAGATTGGTGTGGTGAGGACAGTGATCTCACTTCAGAAATGATTGACTCCATCGGGGTTATTGATGTTCTTTCAATTGTGCCAGTTTTTCTTACGAATATGTCAGATTTTAAAAGAAAATACGTAGCTCTGGGTTCGAATGTCTCCTTTTGATTTGTTTTCTCTATGTTAAATCTGGACTAGGTTTTACAGTTTGATATCTTGCTTTAGGTTAATTACCCTCAGAGTTTTGCTGGACTTTGGTTGACTTGTGCCAAACATGTGACAATCCCCGGAACAGCCGGAGAACTGCACGAAAAGGTTCTGAAAACCTATTGCTTATTTATCTCCCTACTATGACTCACAGTTTCTCTTATGTTCCAGAGTTTAGCTTATTTATGCTTCTTATCTGTGTACTTCCTGCTCCTTTGGAAGGTGGCAAAGCTCAGTTGGACAAAGGCGACATCTGCTACTTCAGTGGCCCAATCAGGGTTTGAAACAGCATTCGAATGAAATCAGATTAGCGTTTATGGCCTGTTTGACCATTGCCCACCAAATCTGATCAAATCTCGCCACAAAGATCTAGATTAGTGATACACTCCTAAAACAGAACACCCAGTGCACACTGTGTACTGCTCTAACTATACTATATGTTTTTAAAAGCTGACTGATGCTCATTTAGTCATTAATATTTAATGATACTTTAAGTGGCTTCAAAAGTGTTGAAGGTCTTGAATGAACTTGGATTATTTGATAACAGATTTTTAAACCTAAAGAATGCACATGTAAAGAATAATGTATTCTAATTATTTTTATTATATTTATTTGTTGATTCGGTGCATGCTATATCTAGACTGCATACGAAGATGGTGACCACTTCTTGGTCTAAAAAATGAAGCCATTAGCTTTGAATTGCCTCAAACCTGCCTTTTTTGTAAATGGCCAGGAGGGGGCGACTCTTCTGGTTGCGACATTTGTGACCTCCATAAACTCTACGTTGACTTCATGGACTCAGTCCATCCATCCATTCATCCATCCATCCATCCGTTTTCCTCTGCTTATCTGGGGTTGGGTCATGGGGACAGCAGCCTAAGCAAAGAAGCCAAGACCTCCCTCTCCCTGGCCAACACCTCCAGCTTGTCCAGAGGAATACCAAGACATTCCCAGGCCAGCCGAAATATATAACCTCTTTCCAGTGTAGCTTGGGTCTGCCCTCGGTACAGCGTCTACATCACTGCAGCCGCAGCACCAATCCATCTGTCGATCTCCCGCTCACCTCACTTGTGAACAAGACCCGAGATATTTAAGCTCCTCCACTCGGGGTGGAAACTTGTCCCGACGCAGAGTGGGCTGAGAACCATTGCCTCAGATTTTCAGGTGCTGATTTTCATTCCCACCACTTCACACTTGGCTGCGAACCACTCCAGCGTGAGTTGGAGGCCACCACCTGATAAAGCCAACAGAACAACATCATCTGCAAAAGGCAGAGATTAGATTCTGAGACCACCCAAGTGGAATCCTTCCACTACTTGGCTACACCTAGTAATTCTGTCCCTGGTGAAGTCCAACACCCACCGAGAACGACTCTGACTTATTGCCGGCTATGTTGACCATGCTCTTGCAACAGTTGTGTAAGGATCAAATGGCTCATAGCAACTTCCACACCAGGCACCAACCACCTTGTGGCTGCAGCTCAGTGCAGCAGATTAAGCAATTTAATGTGGTCCATTAAGACTCAATGTCCCTTTGAATTGCTTTGACAGCTTTTCAAAGAGACGTTGAAGGAAAGAGTTGCCAGGGGAAAGAGTTGAAGATCTTGCAGACTGGGGCGTCTAGCGTTCTCAGCACACCCTCACTATGCATTTAGCCGCCACAGATCTGTTGAACAGAACATCAGAAATTAATCTATTTTAACAGTAGAGGATCATGTGATGTCTCCTGACATCTCATGAAAACAATCAGAAAATTCTGAAATAATAATGTATAATTTTATTTAATTATAGTTATAATAATTTATGCTACCGTGCTTGCAGAGGTATTTCCATTCAGACAGACTGCAGAGAGCAGTTTTTTGCTCCTGTCCAGTTTTCCAAAATCCCAACTGCATAGTGCCAAATGTAGACGATGCTGTGGGCCAGAAGAGGAAAGGGAGTGACGGCTGTACCACACACTTTTTGACTGTGCACCCATCTGACAGCAGACGCTCTCTGCAGGTAGACAGGTGCACACTTCCACCCCTGAACCATGATTACCCCATGAGAAGTAACCTTAATTACAAGAAGTTGTATTCTGACATTTAGTGCCCTCTATTGGTGACCAGCATGCTGTGCACGAGAAAAAAAACAGGCCTCTGGCTCAGATTACCTTCCTGAGCTGAAACCATTATGTTTTCATGAGAGCAGGGAGCCATTACACTGAATGACACACTTCAACTTGTGCATTTTACTTGGACGTGTGATAAAGTTTCCATTCATAAACGTGACGCCAGCTGCACACTACGAAGGACGCTGCCTTTAAAACTCATCGCCTCTTGTTTCTCAAAGTACTTCTCGCCTCGGTGTCCTCGACTCTCACGTCTGAATCCAATCAAATGGGAGAGACCTCTCATTTCCTTTTCATCCTGCTGTGTTATTGAGACAAAATGTCTTCTGTATTCATGAAGGGAGCCTTCATAACCCATCTCCCTGAGGCTTGATGAAATCTTTCTCCTCTTAAACTAGATGCGCCTCTTCGTGCTCATCCCCGTCTATTTATTTTCTTGCGTAAATCTGTAATTTAGTCCTCCGCCTCCGTGGCCTTTTCTGGTAAAGTGTTTTTGCACTAGCCTGAATGCTTTTTATCTGGGGGCGGGTAAAAAAAAGTCAAGCAGACTTTTCTGTTTAACAGTGATGCTTTGTCTTGTAATTCATTTGGCCTGGGAAGCAGCTGTCATGGCCAATAACATCCCATAAGAGCTTCTAGATCGGATGAAAATGTTCCAAGAGGAGAACTTTGAAGCACCTTATGAGACATTTAACTGTTAAATCGGTGATCTCCATGAAAAATTGTGCTGAACTTGGTTTTGTGCTGGAATTGGCTTTGGGATCAGTGGATATTCTCTTTGCAATTTGTTGCTTCTTTCCGTTCAGCTTGTGACAGTTTGCTTTTGGCATGTTCGTTTTACCCACTTTATAATCTTTACCAAGGAACATCCAGTTTTCCAGACTTATTGTTCACCGCAGTTTCATCATCTGCCAGCTCATACTCAGATCCTGCACTGACGCTGTCATCGGGACTTTGTGTGTGCCCAAAGTAAAAACTACTATAAGTACCTAAAGATCTTTGATTAGTGTGATGTCATACTGAACGTGATTCAATATGACATTGTAGCCAAAAGCTGTTTTCACAAATCTTAAAATATGACTAGATTATTCAATTATTTTGGCTCAGAAAAAATGCAACAAGAAGATGAGTGTGGTATCTACATGTAGGTCAGATGGATCCTTTCATGATGTCTGGATCATCAAGTTACAGACCCCTGGGACAAATGTTTGCTAGTCCCTGCCCAGCTTGTTTTGATGATCAGACTTCTTTTCTGTCTTCAATAATCAGATATAACATGCAGGATTGTGGACACACGTGTCCTCAGAATAGCTCCAAATTGAGAGCATTGCACTTTAATGAGTCAATAAAAGCTCTAAAGTACCAGAGTCAGAGCCTTTTTTAAAATATAACAATTATATTCTAATGTATGTTTTTGTGCTTGCACATGCACCTGTTGCTATCGTGTCTTCTTTTGTTTCCCCCCCTTTCAGTGCTTCTTGACAGCTCCGCAGCGAGTGCTGAAAGGATAATGAAACAGAGCTCAGAGAGGTGAGTTATTGAGGATATCCTGAACTTCTGTCTGTAAGTGCTCCTGTTTTTGCTGCTGTTATCCACTGTTAGCTGCTATTAGTGAAACATTCTTTGAAGTAGCTCAAATAATGTTGGATTTAGACACTTAGTGAATAAACTCTCAAAACTGATCTGAGAAGTGAATCAAACTGTTAATCCCAGGGGAAGTGTTGGTATATAACCAGTTGTTGTTTAGCTGTTGTCAGCTGTCCGGAGAGGGAGGGTCAATTATTTAATCTGCTGAAAATAAATGAGCATATCTGTGTTAAAAAGTCACAACTTGTCATCTATATGTTGGTCGTGGTCTCTTTTCTGCACATTTTCATTTCTTCAGCAAAGACAGCCTTACATACGGTAATGAAACATGGGTATGAGAATTCATATGTGGTGTCTGAGGTGACAGTACAAATCTAAAAGCCTCGTCCTTTGTATACTTAAAGGATTCATTGTTCATGCCTGTGTATCACAGTACATAATGTTTTTGTACAACCCCCCATGACCATATGAGATCTGACCAGGAGTTGCTTTGATGAACCAGTTAAACAAACAAACCTAAGATTGCTCTCAGCTGAGGCACTCGGATGTGTGGACTGGAGAAAAGCAACAACAAAACTTGACATCACAATGTTTTCATGCAATACATGACTTGGCATCTTGATAAGTGCTTATTCTCCACCTGAGAATTTGATTTGGAAGAATTTAATACATTCAGTACTCACACTGCTCAGCCGGGACATGATGTACATTTTCCAAAAGCATCAACTGAATACTGTTTTCCTGGTGAAACATTTATTTCATCTATCATTTACACTAATTTAACCTACACAACAACAAAACAAATCAGAAGTTCCACATTAATCCTACCAGAAGGATTCAAATAAATTATCTTTCAGTTACAAAAGAAAAAACATCAATTTGCTTTAAAAAAAAGAAAAAGAATAGACTTCAAAACTTTATTCAGCAGATAGTACGCAGTAAAAAGGACTCAAATTTAATCCATAAGAAGATGTTATGCACCTGTAGTGACAACCGGTTTAATGTGTTAGAAAAGTGAGTTTATTTGGGGGGATAAATGAGTCATGTACAGTTTGATCGTGTCATTGTGAATCATTGAGTGCTATTCACAGTTCTTTGATCAGCATCTACTGAAACTGAAGTGTCAATAGCTACTTTCAAGTAACACGTTAGTCACATATAAACAGAAAGACTTAAACGCACGGACAACATTCATCTAAAAAACATTGACAGCTAGTGTCCAGATTAGGACTCCTCTCTGATTGGAGTGCATCCCGAGAAAAAACTGTTCTGGAAACTCGTCAGGAGTCGTTTCTTCTTCTTGAGGAAGCTGACTGTTGTTTTGTCCTCTTCATCATCGTTGTCCTCCTGCTCTTCCTCTGCCACCTTCAAGTCTGCGGTGGTGTGTCCCATATCTCCAATTTCTTTTAGCACCTAAAATAGTAAATGAGCACAACACTGTTAGCTGGTTATGCAACATGCAAGACATAAACAGTCTAAGTTTACTCTCGATTTTAAGTGTCAGGATGTTAAAAAAAAAAAAAAAGTCTTCTTACTTAAATACAACCTCAGATGAACAACACCCAGTCATTTAACAAAGACAAAGAAAATCCAGAAGCCGTTTGTGGAAAACTGCAAAAATGCATCCCATGATTCAACAGTTTATAGAACCACCTTCTTTCCTAAATGACCTTATTAGCCTCTCACATCGTAGGTCCCCTCCTTTTTTGCTGATATGCTGCGTTTGGTTTTCTCCAAACGTGGTGCTGTGTATCATCACCAAACATCTCCACTTTGGTCGTGTCTGACCACAGGACATTGTTGCAGAAGTCCTGTGGTTTGTTCAGACAAAACTCTGTAAAGCTAAACTGTGATGCTGTGCTCTATTTAGAGAGAAGACACAAACAAGCCACACTGTTTTTTCTTCCTTTTCATTTAGCTGAAGCTGGTAGAGTATGAAGTAGCTCTGGGTTTTTTTTAGTAGTTCCTCTGAGCACTGCACAGTCTTACTGTGGGATGGATTTGCTGGCACGTCCACTCCTGAGAAGACTGGCAACTGCCTTGAATATTTTCCAGGACTTCAGGTTGACCTTGTGACCCTTTCCAGATTGATGGGCAGCAACAATTGTTCTCCAAGATCATTGATGACGTCTCTCCTGCGTGTGCTAGCATACACCAGAATGACCAGAGCTGCAAACTGCCTAAACGTCTGCTTTCAGAGGAGCTCTCACCTACTGATAATCCAATAATCAACTCAATTTGATTATCAGCACCTGGATGCTACTTACACTCTTAATTCCTCTGGAAACTGTACAGGTGCACTTTTCACAAAAAAACTTTGGCATTTTGACATTGCTAAAAAAACAAAACAAAACAAAAAAACCCCAATAAGGTGCAGTATCCCACGTGTTCATCTCTCGTTGTACTTAAATCATTTAGACCCTCTCAAGGATCAGATCCTCCCCCCCTTATCTTGATACTTAAAATCTTAGAACTGATGATTTATACGACTGTAGCAGTTTTTTCTCGCTGCAATTCTATATTTCTACAGTTGAGTTGCCTCATTGAATGAGAAAACTAATGTTAACTAATGTAACTGAGAAATATGTTTACATTCACTCACACGCAGCCTTGGTACAAAGTCCTGTGCATGCCAGTCAACTCTTGTTCTTACCTTTTTTGTGGGAGTGCAAGACGGCGGCTTGAAGAACGTATTGTTGCCTGGACTGGAATCCTGAAGAGATAGAGAGTCTCGGGAAGTGCTTTCTGTGGAGCTTGCATCCTGAAATAATGAACAGTCCCAAATTCAGAACAATGCTCACTGATAGAAATATGCTGGGCAGTGAAAGCCAGACCTGACTACACAGAAACACACCTCTTAGGCTAACATTCACTTCAGTTCTGAGTCTTATTTTCACTTCTTAGGTTTTCAATCATTTTCATTATGAAACAACATGTTTATTGTATAATACACACTATAAAAATCCATCCCAGAAGCGTGCAGGAAATGGCCTGAAATTAAACTGACAACCAAACACTGTGGGGATCCAGTTTTACTCTTTCACTGCATTAAAAAAAATACATGTTGTTTCTAGTACATCAGGCCAGACTTCGGTGGCTGATCTCTAAACTCTTTGTGATGCAATTAATGAGTAAAACTGGAGCCCTGCAGCATATGAGCTTTTATTCTCTTCTAAAGCAGTTAGTAAAAGTTCATTTTAAGCACATTTTTCATACATGAAACTGGTGTGAAATCTGATTCTTATATATTTCTACCCCAAAAGCTAAGAGTGACTGCTATGCTTGTGCAGCTCTAAATCTGCACGGAAATTTTACATCTACACCAACAACCCATTATTTATCCCAAATTAAGAACCGGGAGCAAGAATGAGGAAAAACCTGCCTCAGCGGGCACCTGGTTATCCATATTTCGACACTTCTCGTGATCACATTGGCAGTTCTCCCCACATGTCATCTTCCCTTTGCGGCACCTGCACTGCTTGTTGCTGCAGCGACCTTTACACGCACACTAAAAGAAGAGAAACCAGGTTCATAGGCCTTCTATCCTGATGCAAACAGTTTCATTTCTGTTTTGGTCTGAAATATGTGACATTTTCAAAGAAATGACATGATGATAAGATGCACATGATTTGTTTTCACTGTGGACAGTCTGTTTCTATAAGATCAAGGAGTTCAATTCAAAAAAAGTGCCAGACTCCTCTTCCCGTCTTACCCCGGTTTGTTTCGGTTTCTTTGAGACTCTGCGTCCTCTCTCCTGTTTCTCAGGTCGCCACTCTTCCGTTTCCTCCTCGTTTTCGTCCTCGCTGGGTGACATCAGCTCTTCGATGTTGATGGTCGCATTCAGCTGCGCTTTAGCTGTGGTAAAGCGCCTTGATTTAGGCTACAGAGAAAGCACCATGTTATGTTCAAATAATCATAAATTGAAGCTACTTCAAGTAAATCTGCAAGAAAAACTTACCTTTGGAGGGACGTACTCAAACGAATCATCTGGGTTGTTTTCTTTGTTGGTTTTAGGCACAAGGATTTTCTTCTCACTTGCCAGGTGCACCATTGAGAGTTTCTGCAGACACGGGCAGGTTTAGGTTAGTCATATAACTTAGGTGAAGAGAATTGCAATGCTTTTTTTTGCTTTTCACTATTCAAACCTGCACTGCAGAACTTTTATTTCTTCCTTCTGGCAGTGAGTGAAATTACACAAATACTTTCTTTATGACAGGGTTTCTTTTCATCTAGGCAAACACTTTTTTCAACATTTCCAGCATACAGGTAGTAACTGTAGTCTACTCTGTCTCCACTGCAGCACTTAGCGCCCTCGTCAATAACAATCAAAGACTAGTATGATGCAAAATATGTAGAGATAAGGACATAATCAGGATTGCATGAACGTCTTTAGGGGGGCCTTAAATAATTCCACTTAATTTTATTTATAAAACACCAAAACAACAGTCACCTCAATGCGCTTTATATTGTAAGGAAAAACCCAACCATAGTAGAGAGAAAACCCGAGTAATCAGAAATTTCCCTTTTGAGCAAGCACTTGGCAACAGTGGGAAAGAAAAACTCCCTTTTTAACAGAAAGAAACCTCTGGCAGAGCCAGGCTCAGGGAGGGGCCGCCATCTGCTGCAATTGATTGCTTTAAAAAATTAATAAGAGAAAACACTCAGACTGCCATACTTAACTGGCTGAACAACTGGCTAGTCATGACAACAGAAATATAATGACATTGGAGGGAAAAAAAGAACAACAACAACAAAAAACACCATTACCCGTCTGTACTCTTCATTCTGCTCCACCAGTTTCTGGTTCTGCTCGCTTAATTCCCGTAGCTTTTCAAGCTCTTCCTCCTATAATGATATTACAACATAAGCTCTGGGCACAACTCTGCATTAATTAATTAAAACAAAGAAAGCTAAAGTTAATTAAACCACAAACGGCTGTAAAATCTGTCCAGACAAACCTGAACATTGAGGCGCTGCAGGAGCTCCTTCTCCTTTGAACTCTCCTTGATGGTGAAGTTTGTTTCGTCTGAATCTTCACCGATAGGTTTGTTCTGAAGCTGGTTAAGGAGGTAAAGAACCTGAAGAAACAAGGTAGAAAGGTAAATATATGGAGCTGCGACAGGTCAATATTTTTGAGTCTAAAGCGAGCCCATCTATGAAGCACCTTCTCTTGATGCCTCTGCTCGAGTTCAACCAGCTGCTGCTGGTGCTCCATGTCCATGGTGGACATGACATTTCTCTCTTCAGCCAGCATCTTCCTTAAGTCTTGTGCATTTGCCTTTTCCTGTGTCACCTCGCTCTCTAGCTTGGCATGGGCTGTTTTAGCAGAAACCAACTTAAAAAAGAAAAAAATATTAGATTTTCTTTTCTAAAACCAAACACCATTAAGTGATTTGACTATTGTACAATTAAACAATTCAGTTATGGTCATGGAATATATGCATGCATTCTCATTTCATTTTATCTACCTCTGACATCAGGACCTTGAGGGCACACTTGGTCTCAACTATACTGGTGATGTTGTCTATGCGTTGCTTAAAACGTCCCTCGCTGTCTGCAGCGAGAACTTTCTGCTGCAGGTCCGCTATCTGGGCATTCCTGTGAAGGTGCAAATCACTCTGCAGATCTTATAAAACCTTTAACGTGTAGCATATACGCACAAAACAAACGCAAACAGCATTTTAGTCCAAATAAAACAAGCTTGTACATAGCTTCGTTAGCAGGATTTTGCTAATACAGCGGACCTTTTAGCTTGAGTACAGAACCTTTGGCCACAAGTGCAGCATGTGTGATCGTTTGTTCTGGAAAAACAGCCTAAAAGAAAAATGAAGCTACCGACTGTGGCTGAGAAACCAGAGAGAACCAAGTTACTGGTTGTTGACAACATTTACACGACTGACCTTCGCTATTTGCATGAACCAAGAAAAAGAAGTATATTAAACGTTTGCGAATTTATTGCAATATTAAAATGATAAAGTGACAGCTCACACATGTTGCATTTAAGTACAGTTATTACTAAAATTGCAACAACTGTACTTAAATGCAACAGATGTTTCTTTGCAGCTCTGAACCCTTGGTTTGGTGTAAGTTTGGCATAAACTGGACTCCAAACTTATCTTTTGCTAAAAGCTTGAGAGGCTTCAAGGAAAATCGAAAAACAAACAAACAAACAAAAAAACCCCTGAAATAATCAGTGAACAAATTCAGGGTTTTTTGTTTGTTTGTTTTTTTTTAAACCGCTATTACTTATTACAGAGAGCATCTTAGAAATAGACAATAGAGTTTTTTTCACATATAAAGGGGGGGGGGGGGAAAGGGCTGCTTGAAATAGTCATTAAATCACACAAACAGTTTGGACCACAGACAGTAAAAAATATGGATGTACTTTCAGGTTGGAAAAATTCAGCCAATGGGCAAGTGCCTAAAACCTGCATTCTTTGTGAAGGCCATCAGGTGGCAGTAGTTGCAATTAGGCACATAGGCTTTTGGTCCTATAGAAGTCTATGAGAAATCAGCTTTCTGGCCTCACCTCTGTAAACACTTTGCTGCTAGGTTTATGTCCTCAGTTACTAACGACTTCTCAATCACAGGTCATTAGCCACTACAATGCTTTCAGACCCACCCCTCCTCGTCACTTTTGTAACCAAGATGACAGCAGCAGAGACGCTCATCTAAGTGGCCTCGAAACAGAATGAAGCCAGTGGAACTTATCAAACCAAAGGAAATGTCATGGCAGCTAGGTATTATGCAGTCTCCATCGCAATGCACTCTGTCCTCTCACACCTGGACAACAACAACACCTACGCCAGAATGCTGTTTATAGACTTCAGTTCAGCATTCAATACAATCCACCCCTCACAACTCATCAGGAAACTGACAGACCTGGGCATCAGTTCCCTCATCTGCAAATGGTTACTGGACTTCCTGACCAACCGCCCCCAACATGTCCGGCTGGATAACCGCTGCTCATCTACCATCACAATGAACACCGGTGTACCACAAGGCTGTGTGATGAGCCCTTTCCTCTACTCCCTCTTCACCCACGACTGCAGACCTGCTGATGGTTCCAACACCATCATTAAGTTTGCAGATGACACCACGGTGATTGGCCTCATCAGTGACAACGATGAGGCCGCCTACAGGGAGGAGGTGGATCGTCTGGCTGAGTGGTGCGACACAAACAACCTGCTGCTTAACACTGAGAAGACCAAGGAGCTCATCGTGGACTACAGGAGGAATGCTGACCCACATCCACCCATCCACATTAAGGGGACGGCTGTGGAGCGTGTGAGCAGCTTCAAGTTCCTGGGAGTCCACATCTCCGAGGATCTCACCTGGACGACCAACTGCTCCAAGCTGGTCAAGAAGGCTCACCAGCGCCTCTTCTTCTTGAGGACTCTGAGGAAGAACCACCTGTCCTCAGACATCCTGGTGAACTTCTATCGCTGCACCATCGAGAGCATCCTGACCAACTGTATAACAGTCTGGTACGGGAACTGCTCTGCCTCGGACCGGAAGGCGTTGCAGAGGGTCGTGAAAACTGCCCAGCGCATCGCCGGAGCACCACTTCCTGCCATAAAAGACATCTACAGGAAGCGGTGTCTGAAAAGGGCTGGGAAAATCATCAAAGACCCCAGTCACCCATCACATGGACTCTTCACCCTCCTGCCCTCTGGGAGGCGCTACAGGAGCCTCCGGACTAAGACCACCAGGTACCGGAACAGCTTCTTCCCCACAGCTGTCAGACTCCTGAACTCTGCCTCCTGACATCTGACCCACGTTAAACTCATGGACTGAACATACACACACCCACAATGGACAACTGTACCCTCAAACACAATAATAACATGGAGTGAACCACCACTCACAACCACTAGCACTTTATATAGCCTCTGTAGAAACTATCTACACCCTCACTTATCTTAACTGCACTACTGTATAGCTCTGTAAATAATCATTCTGTACATTCGATAATCTTTAATCCTACAACTGTTTACAACTTGCATAGTTCCCATTTCTGTATAGCTGTATATCCCAGATTCTGTAAAGTTATTTATTTCATATTCTGTATAGTTTTTCATATTTATATCCTGTTCATATCCTGTACATAGCTTGTACTCACTACAGCCTGTACATACTTATAGTTATAGAATATTCACAACATACTTCATACCGTGTACATTATAACATACCATAATAGATCCATTTCTGTAATATACTCACATATCTATATTATTGCTAATATATATTGTAATATATCTATATCACTAAAGCACTTCTGGATGGATGCAAACTGCATTTCGTTGCCCTGTACCTGTGCATGTGCAATGACAATAAAGTTGAATTCTATTCTATTCTATTATACTGTCTGGTTTTGACAGACTGAGGTGTCTTGTTTGGCTGGTTTTCATGACTCACCTGAGGCCAATTTCTGTCTCCAGGTTCTCCACCTGTTTCGTCAGAGGGGTTTCCAGCGCCCCCTGGCTCTCCAGTTCAGATATGATCAGTGTCCGACGCTGCATGGAGAGATGACATAAAGTAAATGATTTAACCACATTTCTCTGCATCCATGTCACTTTAACTATTTTATTTAAAAAAGAAAACACTTAATTAGATTTATAGACAAACTCTGCTTTAATGGTCCCCAGAGGAATGTTTATAATTATAGCCAATCAGAGTTCACTGATAGATGATGGCTGTCTCTGCTGTAGCAGAGATGTTTACAGAGTTGCTATTAAAACTAAGAGTTAAGCAAGTTGGTTTTGCATTTAACTCATGTAAATAAGTCACTGTGAATGGATCCAAAATGGACACGATGAGCTGGAAAATAACCACATCTAAATTGGATCTGGTCCTCATCCGGTCTGAATCTGTGGTTCTCATCTGTTCAGATGAGTTCAGTCTTTGAATTTCACACATTGTACCTTTCAAAATATTGTTTAACATCATTTAAAGGCCGATTTATTGAATGCTGCCTGCTGCAGTCTGAATTTAAAAGGTCACAAACATATTTAAGAATCATTCAGCTTCATCTGGAAGATCTCAACTGTGACAGACATTTTTCCATCATTGTGAGCGATTACAACACAACAAATGGTTGATTATTGATCAGCGTGTTACATGTTTAAACACTTACACAGCTCTGTTTCTATCTAGAGAAACAGAGTTAGACACTAAAGATTTTATCCTGAGGCGATTATAAATATACAGTGTAATGACAACTGTCTCTGTCCTTCTATCACTCATTTATTATTCAACTGCTCATGTTACTTAAAAAAAACTTTAGCAAACAAACGGCAAGCTAACGTGTTCTTGAGATTTCAGCGTGTGTAAAAATGTAAACTTCTGTAGCTTAATTGGCTCCACTCTGATCTTTGATAGCCACTTTGTGAATGAGGATATTAAACAGTGTCAGACAGCTGGTTCAGGTGTAGCCAGAGGGCAGAGTCAGAGAGAAACACCAAAGTTTGCAAAAGAAAGCCCGTCAAAGAGTCCGTTTCCACAGTAACCAGCTTAGATCTTAAACCCAGCTAATCCCAGGGTTATCAAACTCAGTGTTGTTAGCCAAACCTGGCACTGAAACAGGGCCTTGCTGCATGTTTCGTTTTCTATAACAACTGTACAGATGTGTCAGCTCACCCTGATTTTGGGAGCCGGCCTCTCCCCAGCCTCCAGCTGCTGTTTGAGGTGGTTGATCTCCTGAGCCAAAACCTTCCTGTCCTCCAGAAGATCATTGAGATGGCGCCGGGCCTCCTCCGTGCTAACCATCACCTCCACCTCGTTGAGAAACCATGTCTGATGACAGAAAAGGAAAACGGTTCATATTGTGAAACTTTAAGTCCGAGTTATCTCCAACACAAAATATTTGACCATTTCTCAAGAATCATGTTTTTCTACCTTCACTCTCGCAGCTGCTCCCTCCATGCCTTTGTTCTGGGCATCTTTGCGCTTCTCTGCTACCTCACTTCTCTTCTGTAGAGCATCTTTTAATCTCTTGTTTGCAGCTGCAGCCTTTAAGCAAAAAAAAGAGCACCTCATAAACAGCTACAAACCTTTTCCAGTGATTCTTCAACCCTATGAACACAAAAATTTCAAATGGTAAAAAACAAACTGTGCAACAGTGAATGGCCACACCTCTTCGGTTTTACGACGCAGGACGTTGGCTTGTTTCTGAAAATCTCTCTCCAGTTTAAGCAGCTCATACTGCCGTTTACGATCCTGCAAAAAAAATACAAAATAAACGGATTACAGAAGTCAAAGAACCTCCAGAATAAACAGGTTTTTGACAAGAAAAGGCTAGAGAGTGCAACAACTGAAGTCATCCCTCTTATGTCTCCATAAGAGTCTTATCTCTACTCACCTTCTCCTTCAGCTGCAGTACCTCCCTGTCCTTTTTGTTCTTCCACTGCCTGAATTTCTCAGAGTCCTCTCTCATCTGCCGCATTAGCTGTGTACGTTGGGTCTTCATAGCCTGTGAGAACACAGAGACATTTGAAACTTGTGTCTGTAGTTACTCAAACGCTTTAAAGAAAAACAAAGCTCAGAGTACACACGATGACGCCATGTGACAAAAGGTTTCTGTACTGCATGCTCACAAAGTGCCATATAATGCAGAAGAGAAATATGTTACTGAACAAAGATAATAGATAAACTATTACATCTATTACTGAGGCTGCTTGATGATCCAAAAATGACTCATCAGTTACATGGTGGCTCTCATCACATTGACTTAATTAGTTTCTGACTATAAAAACAATATCTGAAAACTCTGCCAGAGATTTTTAATATAAACAAAAACTATAATTGTCTGATATGGAGATACGATCACAGGCTCTCGTGTGTGATCTGCAGACAAATCAGCTGCAGGCAGCAGTTAATGATCCTTCCAAAGGTTCACAACTTGTGATCTTGTTACAATTTTAGCTTTCACTAGACAGAAAGAGAGCCTTTGTTCATCAAGACTTGTCATCATGGCTGAAGCCAAATAAACTGTTTGTTAGTTTGCGATTTTATGAAGGAAAAAGTAATTAAAAAAAATAAAAATAAAAAAAAAATAAAAATAAAAAAAGCTGCTCTAAAGTATTTCTCCCATTAAAAATAGCCAACACAAAAACGGTAAAGAAGGAGATCAAATTTTTTAAAACGAAAAGAAAGACGTAAATATGACATAAAGCAATTCTAAACCTAAAATAAAAGCATGTATTGTATAACAGGCCAGTTGAGATTTGGATTGGTATCACAAGAACTTTGTAATGAAAACGAATCTAAAGAGATTTAAAAAATAAAAATAAAAAAATCAACCATCTTGTTTTCATAATCCCCTAAAGCCAAAAAGCACAATTAGAAATAAGATTTAACTAATAGCCCAGCCCTACACCCTGCTTTTACAGGACTCAGTGTTAGATTAAGCATCTCAGCTGTGGTTTATATCACAATTCCCAACTGTGTTGTTTTGTCTCATACTTCAATTTAAAGATCAGTTTAAAAAACAAAACAAAACCCATGCCACACAAAATATTCAACACACCATTAAAGGAAAATAAACCGTTACCTGTATTTCCTCCATGAGCTTGCTAACTTTCTGAACAGACGACTCTTTGAGTTTCAACAGTTTGGACTGCTCGAGAAGTTTCTTCTTCATGTCTACCAGCTGGCTCTCAAGCTCCTGCAGTCTCTTCCTCCGTTGCTCGCTGAGCCTGGGCGAGGATGGTGGAGTCAAGTCAGGTCAAGTATAAGAACCTGCACGTATATTACAACAAGCACCAAAACAAAGAAAGGGCTTTCCTACTTAGCCTGGTTGGTGTCTTTCTTTGCAGACTGAAGGGCCAAAACGAGTTCCTCTTTCTCCTTCTGCAGTGAATCCACAGCAGACTGTAGAGTTTGTACATTTTTCTGGAAGAGAGTCCGAAAGATTAAAATGTGTCTACCGTTTCATGATATTTTGAAATATGGCTTACACGTATTTGCACTACACTTTGAGATCTGTGTATGTGACAGCCTCTACTAATAAAACCATTTAGAATTTGTTATTCAAGTGGAAACGTCTGCAAAGTTTAAAAATGCCAATAATAAACTGTGACTTGGCAGTCAATAACACCTCGCTTAAACTTGTCTACTGTAGTAAGATGACAGTTAAGTGACTCTGTAATGCTGACCTGGTGCTCAGATTGCATCGGCTCCAGCTGGCTGTCATTTTGGCACATTTTTTTAACAAATGCTTCTTTCAGGCTTAAGACTTTGTTAAGCTCAATCAGCTCCTTGGAGAGCTGGGCTTGCCGCAATGCATGATGGGCTGTGAAGGCTTCTGGGGAGTCCTTTAGGGCAGTGGCATCCTATTTGGAGAGTATTAGAGTTGGAAAACATCTAAAATTACATCTGGTTCAGTCTTCAGTCAAGTTAGTTTGGCCAAGATAAAAGAAATGTGATGCTCTGCTACTCGTGGAAGATACGTTAAGAAAACAAAACTGAAAACATACTGATGGGGATCCCTCTGGTGAACATTTATTGCCATTCCCAGACACTTCAGGTAAATCCTCTCCTGCAGCCACTGCATCAATGGAGGCGGCGATGCCCGCACTCTCATTCTGACAAAGCAAACAAGGAGTAAACCATAACATTCAAGAAGAATATTCAAATTTAATAGTGGAAAAATTGAAGAATTGCAAAATAGTTTAATAACACAGCAGCAAAAGAAAGTTGTCATCAAATTTATTTAACCCATTTCTTTCTATATTTAACATCAGGCAAAGCTCTCTATTTAAAAAAGAAGCACCAATTTACTCTATTATTACTTGACTTATATTTCTTTGACTGGATTGTAATGTAAGAAGACATCCATACTTTGAGCTCCAAGATGATGTTTTGCAGATTCTTCATCACTTCAACATTCTCCTTGAGCTCCTGGTCCTCCAGCGTTTTCATCACTTTCTCCAGATCTACAGTACATCTGAAAAACCATCGGACATCAATGTGACTCAGTGGATTTGTTGACAAGCTGAAATCCTGAGTCAAATTAAAAAATGAAACTGCTTTTTGTAGGAACAGATTTCAGCACAGCTACTGTTAAAGCTTTTTGAGACCTCTTCTAAAGCTTTGCTGGCTTTTTGCTTTAGCAAACTCACGCTGCATGGTGCCGCAGTTGCTCCAGCTTGCTTTGCATTTTCTCATTTGCTTGCTCTGTCTACAAAATAAAACAAACAGCATATAAAAACTATGATGATGCAAAACAGTGGAAATGTAAGAAAGAAACTAAGGTCAAAAGATCAACTGTAAATAATTTGCAACTGTTTTTGTTCGTGTCAAATCCAATCCTTTTGTTTTCATAAGCAGTAATAACAGGATGCTGCTGTGACTAGGCTCACCATAATGATCTTCTCAAACATGTGGGCCGTCTGTCCAGCTGCCTCACTCAGCTCTCTGCTCAGTTTATTGTTCTCATCCCGCAGAGCGCGGTTTCGTTCCAGCAGTTTAGTCACGTTCTCTGCACTCTCTGACCTGCAACAGGGGCAACTATTATGGCCTTTTGCTTTATAGGTGATGTTTATCCTGGCTGCATTTATTTGGCATCCTCTTTGAACCCTGAGGTTTACTGAGAAAGCTGTCTTACCCAGAGAGCACCGGAGCTACTCCTCCACGTGCATGAAGTAGCATCACCTGCAGCTCTTGGACCTACACCAGGGTACCATTGAAAACATTTGGAACATGCTTTAATCTTTTTCAAACTAAACCACTCAATGAAAAACTGCAACACTAGTAATTTGAGTGCTGATGATAATGAGGGCCAACACCCATTTTTGCACCTGTTGTTTCAAGCGGTTCATTTCTGCAGCTCTGGGGTCGATGTTGACAACTGGTTTATTTTTAATCTTGCGAGCTCTGTCAGCATATCGCAGCGTGTTGATGGTTTCCTCCATGTTGGAGTCTGCAGGACTGACGCAAGCAATCATCAAAGTGTGGCTGTTGCCTCCCAGAGAATCTGAGGACAAACACACATATACATGTATACGTTTACAGGGGTGCAGTTAAGTTCTACAATGCATTGTTACCACTTTGAACACCCGTAGCTTTTCTCCCTCAAATAAATAAAAACCTAAGCTTAATGCGAATCCTGTTCAAGGAGTCTGAAGATGTTTCAGTTTTTCATGGTAATGGAAGTGAAACAAGCAGGAAAAAAGAAAATACCACATACTACAAGCCCTACCATAGAAAGGCATAATGTTTGTGTCTGCTGAAAGTAGAAGCGGGCCTATGTGACAACATCTTATGATCATCTCAGTCATACAGGTCTTTCTGAAAGTAGAATGGCAGCCTCCACTTGCTGTTCAAACCTTGTTTGCAGAATGCAGCCATTCAGAACATAGCTGGCTTAAAGGCCTCATATGAAAGGGACCTTAAAAGTCTTGTTTCAGACAGTGGAAGAATCGAGGAATCACACCAAAGTCTGGTATAAGCTAAATAAGAATGATTTAAAATGGAATTATCGACTCCAGCAGAGTCCACAAATACAACTTTAAAGGAATCAGGACAAAATATATGACAGATTTAAAATGTTTTAATAAAATTGGTTTTGCTAGAGAATATAATGAGCAAAACAAAGAAACACTTAAAGAAAAAGAAAAGGGCAGCACATATCCAGTTTAACTCAAATTAAATTCATGTTTGTGAATTATGAGTCTTATTTCTTGCATTTTTCTTCAAATTCAAGATTAAAGGTAAATAAAAGCATCACCAATCCTGGACTCCAGGCATCTAAGCCTTCTGAAAACCTAAATAAAACCCTGACTGACTTTGAAAATCCTCACAGTGAGAATGTATCCATGTCTGACCTAATGACCATAATGTAACATCTGGCCATCTACATCAAAGCTTACCTTGCAGCAGGCGGGTGAGCTTAGAGTCTCTGTAAGGAACAAAGGTGTTTTTCTTGCTTTCATCCCCCAAAGCACTGATCACATTTCCCAAAGACAAAAGGCCACGATTGATGCTGATACCTGCACATAAATATGGACGGCATGACCAGAAGTACTGATATTAAACACAGAAATGTAGCTTAATACACCTTACATAGCAGCACATGTCTCCGTGATAATCGCACATTAAAGGCTTACAACTTTTAACTGATCTTGGTTACCTTCCTTTAAACGATCTCCTTCTGCTTTGGTTTTTTTTTGTCTCTCGGATCCAGCCAGATCCACAAGATGCAACTTTGAAACAACTGAATCAGCCCTGAAACAAAGGATTGTACAAATATTCAGACTGCAGTAGGCAATATTTTGGAAATGCCTGTTGGGTGTTGTAGAATGAGGACGTGCACAAACACACTAACCCAGTTTAAGGGAAAATATTATAGTAGCTTACAAAAGAGAAACACTGAAATTCTGGGCCCACCCTCTGTGTAAATCAACAATTTAGCTGATACAATGTATCTAAAAAGTATTCACAGCGCTTCACTTGTTCCACATTTTGTCATGTTACAGTCTTATTCGAACATGGATTCATTTTTCACCTCAAAATTCAACAAACAAACACCTTATAATGACATTAAAAAACAAGAATATTTGCTGTTAGTTTTAGGTTGTGGTGGTGCCTTCTGTGGTCCTTTTGGTGTTGCTGAGCTGGTGAGTGGATTAGGTTGTTGTTGTTTTTTTTTTTAAAGAACGGACTAGATTGTTGATTCAGCAACTTCATACATTTTCTCTCTTTGTCTGATTTATTCACTATGTTTTTATCAGGCTAATTTAGTCGTCTGTTTCATTTGTTCTATTTTGAAACTTAAACGCTTTAGCGGCTGCCTTTTGTGTAGTTTGCAATATTTGCCTTTTATTTATCTGAAAAAGTCTCATGTTCCTTAAGTACATCTACCCTGTTGAACTTATTATGGGAAATAAATATTTAAATAAAAACAAGCTGCTGATTATTTCACATTTTACTTGTGAGCAACGGCACATTTAAATCTTACAAATATAGTTATTTGGCTTATATCGTGATAGATATCGTTATCGCCTGAAATGAAAAAAAACATATCGTGATATGAAAAAATCTCATATCGCCCAGCTCTATGAAAAACCAACAAATGCAAGTTCAACAATTGGAATCAACTCCAGATCTTTTATCTGCCTAATCTCTTAATGAGGCAACAAGCAACACCCGGTCATGAAGCAGCTTGTCCAGTTTCTTTTGACACTTTGACAGTGGGGCATTATGTACAAAAACAACTTTAATTCCTAAGCAGTTCATACAGTTCTTTCATAATACCCCTTGAAATAGAACCAAATGCCTCATGTTGAGGATTACATTAAAAAAACAAACAAAAAAACAACAACAACCTGCTGTGGTGATGTACAAAGGCAAAATAACAGAAACATAGTGTCCAAAGACGGTTCCAGTAAATCAAAGATTGACAATATAATAACAAACCAAGGCAAAGTTTTTACTGGACAAATGTTAAATTAAAACTGTAACATTTAGAGCAATTCTATAACAAATACCCATAACAGGAATATGAAAATGTACAGAATTCAAATGACTGTCACCTTATATCTGAGCACTGTGAGCAGGTATTCTGTGTCTATATCAGAAAAAAAATGTTTGGACAATAAGATGAAACATGTTTTATCAAGGAAAAAGGGAGCCAAACTGACTTATCTGTCCCTCTGCGCTGTTCCAGTGTGATGGTGAAGATAGCATGGGAACGTGAAGAGGCAGCGTTCATGGCTGTGGAGCCCACGGTACGAGCAGAGTTTCCAAGCTCCAGACAGCTCACCATTTCAGGGGCAGAAAATACCTGCTTCTCAGTTAAGCCGACAATCTGGAAAGCAGGACATTTTTAATAAAAGTTCAACTAAAGATGGAGAAAAATGCACATATGTGGTTCAGGTGGGCTGTCAAAAAATTTGAATTTGCTTTTAACATACGAGTCACTCACCTTGATGCCTTCTTTAGGATCTTCCCGAATGCTGATAGCAGGTTTGTCTTTGGATGAACACAGCAAGTCTAATATTTCTTCATTATAAATCTACAATCAAAAGAAAACCTTAACTACTTTACTTTATAGGGCTATTGTACATACACACCACAAACCAAAAACATTCACCAACCTCCAGGTAAGACACTGCCAGACAGAATTCACAGTCTGTCCTTTGCTCCTTTTCTGCAAAGATGCACCTGATAACTCGAGGAATGACTCCAACAGATGGCTCGTTTTCTTGAGCCGTTGTATAGGTTCCTCCCATCGAAAAGGTCTTTCCAGATCCCGTCTGTCCATAGGCAAGAACTGTGGCATGGTAGCCTACAGTAACAATAACATCACATGATGGATGGAGCATAATTAGCTGCAAAATTATTCAATAGATTTAAAGGAATACAAAAAATAAACACAGCTATTTTATTTTTCGAGCCTACATAATCACGTCTCAGGAAGAAGATTAAATCTTAAGACATTCACTTAAAAAGCATCAAGTTAAAAGCTACCTTTGAAAAGCCCAGACAATAAAGGGGAAACCGCTGTACTGAAGACTTCTTCTTGTTCAGCAGTGGGCTCAAATACATAATCATAAGTGAATGCCTTCTCTGTGCCAACAATCACCTGAAACCAAACAAACATGCAGCAGTTTTTACACACAACATGCAATGTAAGTACAAAACGAAAACACAGTGTAGTTTGATTTTGATATATTGTGAGGCATGCCTGTAAAAGAAAGGCAGTTGAGCACCTGTGGCTCCCCAGGGACGAAAGTGAGGCAGGACTGACATCCCTCGTTGATTTCTTTTGGTACTAGTGGGCGACATCGTAAGGCAACTCGCACCGGAATGACCTTCTCATCCTCGTTTGTCATGATGCAATATTCCAATGAATAACTGCAAAACAACAAAATGAAGGGATTACCAAAAAAAGCTGGGCACTGATGTGATTAAAAGGCATGTTACTATATATTTGCAGAACAAATATGTTTAAAAAAAACTTTATAATTTATACAAAATAAAAAAAAAAGTTCTGAGTACTCAATATTAAGGCAGGTGGTGTAATAGGGACTCCCTGTATGTTCAAATATAAGACTTTACTTTTGCTAGACAATTTGACAGACCAAAAAAACGTCCTAGAAATAAAATAGAAATCTCTTCTGATAGTTTACGGTTACACACTTTATATGGCTGAGTGTCAAACATTTATGCGGTTGTCTTTTTTTTTACATAAGTGCTTATTTGTGAAAATGACTTAATAAAACAATGGGTGGTGTCAGTATCTAAAAAATTGCTCCATTATTGACTTCCTATGTTGCGACTCCGTGATCAGTCTCTGTGCACCACAGCTTTCAGCCCTTCTGGAGATTAATCGGAACAAAACAGAGCTGTGCAATGACTCCCTGTCCTGGTGGAAATCTACCATTTTCCACGGAGGGGGTTGTATCGTTGACGATAAATTTTAACTGTTTGTCTGGAGGACACAAACAGCAGCCATACTTTAAGTCCACTCGAGCAATTCACATTTCATAGTTAGCGGTGCTACTTTTCCAGAACAGAAAGCACTACCAAAAATGCATCAAGATGACTGTTAATTAGCTCAGCTGAAACCAGCGACAGCTTAACCGTAGCTAACTAGCGGGAGTTATCAGCAAACATTGACATTAACGTTACCTTCACACGTTTCCTCCAGAGCCAGTGTTTAATTAAGTATAGCGAAAACTACATTCGTTGGTTCTGCCTGATAGACGCTCTCAAATAAACATTAAGCCTTAAATATATCAAATTATTAACGCTAACTTCCTCGACTTTTTAAATTTTACTCAAGTCAGGTCCCTAAGAGGAGTTGTTACTGCCCGCCACTTTCAAACACTCAGCTCCGCCTCCTGTTTCTTCTTCTACTTGTAATTTTACTGCAGAGTCAATGCAGAAACGCAACGCTACCGACCTCTACAGGATAAACGGAAGAGTACAGCGTTAGTACGTTGTTCTGTGTTATCCGTTACACCCTTTCTCCTCAATGTTTCTGAACTTCGAAATATACTTGAAGGTGCGATTAGTAAATGAAATCCCTACTTGATATTTAAATAGCCATACTAAAAAAGTAATTAACCACAGACACAGTGAGGAAAGCACTAGAGTTTTACTGTCCAGGCAACAACACGAAACTCAGTAGCTAAGGTAGAGATGCCAGGATTAATAAACACAAATAAATAAATGAACAAAAGAATGAAAGCGCAAGAGGGGACTATTTGTTTTTTCAAAAAGACAGGAGGAATATAAGGAGAGATGGGTGAGTGACATAACGCCCCACTCGATGAGATGAGTTTTTCAGCCTACAATGGAGAAATGGGGGAGTGACTCTTGTCTGCTGGCTGGAAGAGAAAGGTCATTACGCTGGGAGCCAGAGGGGGAAAACAGCTGAGTCCAGATAAAACGATGATGACAAGGTTTCTGCAGGGAAGACAGAGCTAAGCTGACAATAAGAGCAGCAGAAACTGGGGCACAGATTCACATTGCATTTATGTGTTTCTGATAATATGCAGTAACGTATCATTTTATGACAGTAACCAGTCCAACCAAACACATCAAGGAAATTTATTGAATGAATGGGACAAGTGAGCACATAATTGGACCATATGCAAACTTTGACCTCTGTCAATACTTGGAACTCCTTGGGAGAAGCATAAGCGCCAATAGAGCTTATCCTCACCAGCCAACACAGATGTCTGACTCAGCCCCACCCCTCCTCTGACTGAAGCTCTTGACCTCATATCACATTTTTGCAGTGTGATTAAATGAAATATAATAACACATATCAACCACGGGCATGTCCTATATTCATCCTAAGAATTAGCCACTATCCTGCCATTTCTAAAACCCTACAGTTACGACACACTGACAGTGCTATGAAATAGAGGTATTTTGCAATTGCTCACCATTAAGTGATTGTTTTGCTATTGAGTCGTTTGTCACAATATGTTGAAGGAGATTTGAGAACCAATGAATCCTTACTATTGATTTAAAAAACCAGAAAACCCTGGTGTTGCCCCTATACCTAACTCCATGCTTATGTGAATCATGTTCATCATCATGTCTCCTCTCAGCTGTGATCTCAGAGGCAAGTGAGTCCTGCTGCTGTGGGAAATTCCACCACAAGGCGTAATAACAACATGCCAGACAGTCCCAGCTCCCAGGAATAGAGCAGACAGTAAATGAATGGAACAAAACAGCCTAATCTTTCCATTTATATTCACATAATGATTAGTGCAGATACATGTATTTTTCTTAAAAAGGTAAAACTGCAGAGCCAGTGATAAATTCTCTCAGTGTGGGGGTTACTTAAAGCCATCACGACCTTGACAACAGTACACGCACTTAGACTGCAGCTAGAAGGGGAGGAAATTCAGCCTGCTTCCCCCTTTCCTGTTGCAGCTTCAAAAGATAATCTGGACGTGGTGGATTGCATTGCAATGACATCACCCGTGCCTCAGTTCCAATGGTTACACGAACAGGGTTTCAAAGAGAATACAGTCTGCTCAGCTGCACTAAGCTATGTGTACATACCAGCTTCATGCTCTACTGAGCTAAAAGCCCCATAATGGTGTTTGCCATTAACCACGGAAAGTTTAACATATGATCAAACTCATTTCTGTTTCACAAAAATGTATTAATAATTAAAAATATGCTAAATATCTGTTGAGTTGAGTAAACTTGAACAATTGCCTACAGAAATAAATCACTGAGATGTCAGCGAGATTAACTGACTGTGTAGAGGTCCATGTGACAATAAGTGAAATTATATGTTGCCACATAAGAAAACACAAGACAATTTTTACTTGCTTCATTTATTGTGTAATACAATAAATGCAGGCATCTGCATTTTTTTTTTTACTATTATTTTTCTTTTAAAACAATTTTTTACAACTGTTTTGTCTGCGCACTTCACATCATTTTTGAGTGCTTTCAGGAACCTGCATAGATACAAAATGTGAGTATATAATATGACTACATTTATATCCAATGTTAGGGTTACATGTTTTTCCCCATAAAAGGGACAACAGAAAAAACTAGCAAGCAATTCAGCCAAGCAGGAAAATGGAAGCTTAGAACACTTAAAACCTGCAGTGCTCTGCACAAGAAAGCCTGTTTGGAGGCGAAAGCCGGAAAGGGATCAGTCAGCAGCACAGCCAACAATAATTAGTTGTACATTTTCAAAGAGGTTTGAAGCCTTATGCTGAGTCAGTCATGAGGCACTTTATGGGAGCGGTGTCTGTAGGTTACTGCTCTGATAAACAGAAATATGTCTGAACTTGACAGCCAAGGAGGTGAAGCCAAATCAAGGAAAATACTGTCAATGATAATATAAGTATAAGCATACTAATACTTTGGGCATAGGCAGCATTACAGAAATTGACATAAATTTTTTGGCTCTGGAAGAACCGAGGATGCTGTTGGGTTGCTACACTGGCATTGAACTGATGCTGATAGTAATATTTAAGGATGATATACTGATGTTTAATTTAAGCACATATGAAAATATTGTACTGTGTAATTATTCTTTTTCAGTGCTTTTGTCGTTACAGTTGGACTCTAAGGAACTTGACTGAATTTTGAGATTTATTTGCCATAAAAAACAAATAAAAAGACACACAACAAGCAAAGTTATATATGAATTTAGCTGATAATATTACTTAAATTATTTTTTTAAACTTTCTGTAGATACTATAATAATATTGTTTTGATTATTTTTCTTTTTTTGTTGACCATGGTTACAATAAAGTTCCTTAGAGTTTACTGATAACACAGCAACAGCAATTGATATTGGGGAATATGCCAGTGGAGTACTTATAGATTAAAAAACAGCCTTTGACACTGTTGAACATAAATGATTATTTTAAAACATACAGATGTATGGACATAAAAAACATGTGAGAGAATGTGAAATGCCAAACAGTCGAGGGTTAAGGCATGACACCTGGTTAAGACAGTGTTAGTACCCGTAGCCATGTTTTGTAAAATGACAATGTTGTCGTTAGCTCTGAATATAGCAAAAATAGTTATCTTATAGGCATAGTATTATCATAGTGTTATTATAGTGTTATTATAGTATGTGTTTAGTAGCACAAAAAAGGAACAAAGACTGAGTAACTTTAGTTTGATGTTGCCCCTCTGCTGTCTGTTCTCATATTTAGCAGACGACAGTTAGCTGTGTTGAACCTGCAAAACATCATCTTGGAGCTCAAAGTATGGATTTCATCTTATATCACAATCCAGCACAAAAAAATATAAGTCAAGTAATAATGTCACCAAATGACTATATAATGTTAAGGATAGCAAATGTCAAACTAGATGTTGCTGCTTATGTAAGTGAAAAAAAGACAGAAAAACACCTTAATCTGTAAGAAACTGCTTTCAGCAGCACCGTTTCCAGCAAAAAAAAAGAAGAAAGAAAATGCTTTGGTAAGCCCACTGTAACACAGAACAAACAGCTGACAGAAAAAAAAGTCATTGGCTGCTGGAAAGTTAATCAGCTAAAAAGCCTAATATTGTTCTCGGGGTCTGATGGGACCCAAATCAGAGCTAAATTTAGCTCTGATGTGGCACAGATGTATCCAAGTAAATATGTTTTTCTGCTTTTATTCAACTTCACGTTTGTTGAATATTGACATTTGGTAAAGATGACAACTGTTAACTTTTTTAAAAAATTGCATTCATGTATTGTCTGGACATGGTTATTTTAGAATATAATTGATAATTAATTGCACTATTTCTGGGTTTTTGTGGGGGTTTATTTTGTACATTTTAACTATTCAGAGTTAGAAAGTTGGCCAAATTGTAATTTTGTTTGAGTCCCTCAAATAGAAATTGTTTTGCCATATAAATTTAGTAATTCAGCTTTGGTTAAAACTGAAATTGATACACTTAAATTTAAAAGATTCTAAAAACTGTTGTTTATTCTGTTTGGGTAAATGATAATACAACACATATAAAATGGAATTAAATAAATTTATACTGACAAACATACATCTTTTTCTCCTTTTATCAAACACATCTTTTGTTCAAATTAATAACAAACAACTTAAAACTGGGGGTTCCTCATGGATCTGTATTAGGACCATTCTTGTTCATTTTATGCATTAATGACATTGTGTAATTTCCAGATCACTACAAACAATATTATTTGCAGATGACACCAAACTTCTATGTTGTGATAATAATTTGGAACAACTTCTGAATGCACTGAGGAAAGAGTTAAGTAAATTAAAGATGAACATTTTAATTTAATGACCTGGTTGAGCTTAAAACTGTCCAAACGCACAAATATAAAGAATTTGTTTCAAGTTAGACAAAAACATCACGTAGTATCATAAAACTATATATTTAATAAACAGGCTGTAAGAACCTATGGTAAATATTTCAGTATTACAGTCAAGAGACTAAAACTGCGGAATAACTGCACAGAGGAAACAAAAACTTGCATGTCACTGCCTATGTTCACACAGCTGTATAAAAACAAAAAACAAAGAATATGAGGAAGAGCTGGCTTGGTAAATAAGTGGTTTGACTTCTCTGTTTTGCTGAGTTCTCACTGTGGTCATAATGATATTACTGTCGCCTGTTATTATTGTTATGTTCACATATCTATGAGAATGTTATATTTTTGTTCATTTTTGCATCATGGAGTAGGTGTTGATAAGACCTACACACAGGCAAAGCCCAAAATGCTGACTTTAATTAATTTGATCACATCTAAATTTTGCATGTAATTTCTTTACAAAGTACATTGTAAAACAAATGTAATTGAATCTGGTCAAAGCATCTAGTTAAAAATTTGGTTTTTTGACTCTGGTTCAAAGCAGCAAATGGTCTAAATAATACTTGTCTTAAATATGACAGACATCAGTGATCCCCCTTCAAATGAAAGTGAACCTAATGGCAGGTGTATTTGTGTAGCTGACTGCAAGTATTTTGAATATACGGGAGTGAAGGTGCTAATTTCACTGTCTACATCCTTTATCAGAGCCCGTAGAAAAGAAGATGTCCTTTCCCAACTGCATCTAAGCATTATTTCCCTCTGCTGTACATGCAGTGTTTAATGTCTACCCACTCCGTTCTTTATTGATATATTAATTCCTGACTGAAGGGCAGAATGGGAAGGAGGTGGGGTAAGAGAACGATTCAGGAAACACAGAACTCGACATTAGACGTGTGTGGATGTATTTATTTGTTTACTCTTCCAGGGTCCTGGATGAGATGAAGCCACGACATTTCTAGCAGCAGCAGCAGCCCCGAGAGCGGCCATATGATATGTCTGTGTGCCACATTTCAAATCGGCCACTCGGAATAGATTACATTAGAGGCAGTTTCTCAAAAGAACGTGCATCGGTGTGCGTAACTTTATCCGAACTCACAGCGCTGTGAAATCCAGACACTGTCAAATCAGTTTACAGCAGTCAGTCGGCTCCTATGCCTTTTATAACTTGGGGGGCGTCGGCACCGATACTTTACCATGCACGCACGCATATACACATACACACGCATGGACGTCAAGAGCGCGCATGCTTCCACGGCCCCGTGCACTTCTTCTGAATTGCAAATCTGATATCCCAGAAGCTACGCATTATGTGTAGCAAGTGGGCGCAACACGTTTTCTGAATCCGGTTCCGGTGTGCCGACGACACCGATGCCCGTGCCCACAGACTGATCACAGGGCTTTTACCCGAACAGCACCGAATTGTAGCAGCTGAGAGACGAATGCGGGGCTCGTCAAATCCAGAGGATTTCTCACGGCTCACGGACTAGAATGCTCTTCTCTGTGTATCCCCATGAACGGATGACAACCTCCAAACAAACCTATACTGAAAACTTTCAGCTGTCCGTTTGACGCGGGGGTGTTATTGAGATTTCTTCCCCCCTCCTTCTCACCAGATTCAAGAAAAAGGCATCATGCAGGTGCAAACTGTGGGCTAACGTTACTGATATGACTCGCTGGGCGCTGACGCGTTTCATTGTGCCATGACAACCCTGCATTGTCAGATGCCATTTTACTCTGCGCTATCCCAGCGTCTGGAATTCCAACATACTGGGCCTGTTGTGTAATTAGAAGTTCGTGAGGCAGTAGCAAACAAGCTGGTGCAATGAGGGGCTACGCTGTCCAAGACACTGTGCGCAATTTGTGCTGAAGCTTATGGGTCCTGCGTACTCAAGCTCCCGGCTTCCACTTGGAGAGGTGTGCAGCGGGGCTACAGCGCACTGGCTGTCGGCTTCACATCTGGACCGCTTGGCTACTGTCATCTGCGGCCTGTTCGGACCGTGCCCACCCTGAACTTGTGTGTTTTAAGGGGGACTGACTGTGATCTCCTCGGATGCGGATGGTGTCGTGTTAGGGAGAACGGGGGGCTATTAGGCTGGGAGTTGACGTTATAGGTGATCCACTGGAACACCGAGATCCAAAGCTGGACTGGCTGACTACTCGAGAAAAAAACTGCTTATCCCAGCTATGGATTTTCCGTAGCAAAGTCACGCATTTTTAAAGGCAACGCTAGGGTGACACTGCAGTCTTCTCGCCACATCGGTTATTTCGTCGTCCGACAAAAAATAAAAGAGTGAAAGTGGAGTACTGTCCGTCGTACGTATCAACGCAGTGGGATTTCTACGTCTGGCCGGCGTTCCCCCCCACCCTTCCCGCGGTGACGGTTATGGGTCGGAAGCGGTGTGTCGGTGCAGATTGTTCCAAGATGGCGGCCGGGTGCTGCGGGGTGAAGAAGCAGAAACTGTCGGGATCGCCCGGATCAGGGGGTCCCGGCGGGGTGGGGGCGGGAAGCGGGGTGGCAGGAACCGGACATTGTGGCTCGGAGCTGGGGATTGGCTCCTCCGCGACAGTTGCAGCGGCGGCGAACGTGAGCCGAGCCAACGGCCTGGGGGGACCCGGGGGTAACGTTAGCGGCAGTAGTAGTAGTGGTAGCAGCGGCACAAACGCTCTGTCCCCAGCCCCGGCCGGATATAATACATCCGGCCTCTCCCCGAATCTCAGCCCAGGACCTGGTTCGGGAAGTGGAGGCAGAAAAATGGTCGTTTCGGCGGAGATGTGCTGCTTCTGTTTTGACGTGCTTTATTGCCATCTGTACGGATACCAACCTCCGAGAACACCCAGGTTTACAAATGATCCCTAGTGAGTATTTTCTTGTCTGCTGTTGTTTGCTGCATGTCAAAGGCTCACTATGCTATTCTCCCAGAAAATGTATGTGGCAGCACGCTTCGTGGCTTCAGCTCCGGGTTCTGTTCAAACTGTCACTTCGAAACACCCTTTTGCTTCTCGTGAATTTACACCGAAAAGCTCGCGAATACAGCTTGAATTGGCCAAGTTGGAATATCGGGCCTTGTCGAAGAGACTGTCTACACTGGCCTGTCGCTAAACTAGCTGACCACTAACGCTACAGCGAATTTGATATAGTGCTTATAAAGTAATCTTTTATGTCACTGGATAGAGTGAAAGGTCACTCTTATATTTCCTGTTGGCACTTTGCGAAAGAAACCGTTTACAGTGCTGTCAGACGAACTCTTTAATAACACTGCTAACGTAAGCTAAGGGTGTTTGCTACTAGCTTTAGCTGTTACCAGCTAGCCACTTAGTCTAAAATCATAGAGGTTTGAACGAAGATAACGTCGTTGACTTTATTTTAGTGTAACACCGATAGCTTCGTTAGGTGAAACATACGACTCAACGTGTTAACTTTTAATATTTTGTATGTTAATATCAAGAATATTTTAAGTCGCCCTGAATGAACTCTGCTTTGCCACATACTAGGCTTAGCTTTGAGCTACATTAGCTTAGTAACGAAGTATTAACAAGCTTTTAGGAATTAAATTAATGGTAAATATGCTGAGAACCTCGGCTACCATGACTACGAAACCAGCCGGCGGGTTTCACAGCAAGTTTTTGTGTAGTGTGGACAAGACCAGTGTAGAAACACATAAAAATACCCGATTTTTGGCACCAAACAACAAAGAAAAGGTGGTGCTTGCTAAGTACTTAGCAGCACTAATCTTTGCTTAATTTAACCGGCGATAAAAGAAGAGCAGTGGCGGCGTTAGATAAATAGAGCTAAAAGATAGTTTAACTGTTTCGCTGTTTAACCATGCGAAGCATTCGTTGAACGATGTGTTTTTTGTATTAATTGTTTAAAAAAAAAATCAATAAATGTATGATTCCTGCGCCCTCAACCGAGACATTTTGTCTCCACCTTATGTTATAGCGTCTGGCTTGCGGTTGTTTAACCCAACATAAGCCTGTAAGACGGTTGTTTACATTGGCAGCCCTACCCAACAATTTCATTAACCATTATAAATATAATAGACCAGATGACTTTGAAATAACTTTTTGATCTTGTGTGATCATTACTAAAATAATGAGAAATCTTGTCTTTCCATTGTACTGTCACGTGACACAGAGGCATTCTTATCCCTTTAGACAGACAATAAATTACATTGCTGTATACATGTTGGGTGTATGCATGCTGTGGGTTGTTTGTATCTACCAGCTCAAACATTCCAGTGTTTATGGAAATCATTACCTACCATGGCAAACGGTACACTGTTATACATATGTAACACACACACTGCTTTTTGCAAGTGTTTATTTGCATTTATTGTGTTGAATATGCAGAGATGCTGATTTTGACATCTTGACCTCTGAAAGGAAATCCAGCTTGCAGGAATCTTTAATGATAAAAGGGCATCCTCGAAGTCTGTCAGACATTTCCAAGTCTCTCTCAACTGCATGTCAGAAAACTGTAGGCAGAAATGCTTACACATTCAAATATACAGATTGCTCAAAACTCAGTGGTGGGTGTCACCTGACATGTCTCTGACAAAATAGATAGAGCTTGTTAGGCCAGAGTTTATGTTGCTAGACTTACCTAATGCACAATAAGCTAAATAAGAAATGCATTCTTGGTGGTAAAACTAAAAAATGTTTATTTTTCATATTTAAGTTGTAGTCATTTTTTTGCTCATTAATTCCAGGACTGCACTGACAAATGCAAAAATCCTTCATAAGAGAATTCTCCTCATGTTGGCCCCCATACTGGTCTTGCAGCCTATATAGGTGTTTCCAGTGATGATACACTCAAGCCCACATTTTCTGTTGTACCTCCCAATAAGAGACTATGGAGAAGGAAAAACTGTGAAAAAAAAATTAGTGCAAATTACTCCACAGTCTCTTGTCCACTCTTAGCAAAAAAAACCCCTCAAACATTAAGCGACATTGCGTTGGTAATCAGGATAAGTGCATCACTGCAAGTATGAGTGTGAGTATGAGTATTTGAAATGCCAGCAATGGGGCACAGACCTTGGTAAATCCCATATTTACTGAATATTTCCGTGTCCAGCAAAGTGTCATGCAGTTTAATAAATGGCGAGTATTTGGTGCTGACTTTCTAAATATTGCAGTAAGGGTATATTCTCCACAGCAGAACAAATTTACTGAAGTGATCATGCAATATTTACATTTGGGAGCCTCTCTTAAAGGCACAAATCTTGTCCATTTTTAACTCTGGCTGGCCAGTCTTTAAGGCTGAGCATTGGGCTAGGGCTTAACCTTCAGATTAAACCCAGACATGTACTCGTGTCTAGGAATGTAGCATGCTAATGGCCACACAGAAAAACTCCCACAGGTTTGAGCAACTCATGGTCTTGGGTGCCCTTGACATGCCCTTCTCTTGGGGCCATTGTCAGTTTGAATTATTTAAATGCTGCAACAATGCTGCTGTATTTGACATAGATGCACTGCTCTGCGCAGTTAGTCGATCAGCTCTGCAAAGTCACATTAGTTGTGATGATATCAAAATTTTGAGGGATAAAAATGTGTGTTCTGAAGACATAAACATGAGTTTGTTGTGTTTCCCGTGCATCCATTTCAATGATCAAACAACATTAAACATTGTCTGCATTTTTTTCTGTTTATCTAGTTTTGGATTTACAGCTATTTAGCATCCGCTTTAAATGTAATGAAATATTTGAGTGTATTTAAAATACATTTGCTGTATTTTTACTGCAAGGAGACTAATAAATTATGCCGTCCACCAGCTGCTCCCACAGTCATGTTAGCAAGGCTCGTCAGCTAAATTAGCTGACTAGCTGCTAGCTGACACAGCAGGAATATGGCGTGCTCGTGACTGTGACCGTTTTGTTCAGTTCTTTCAAATCATACCAGACCCTTTAGTCTGGGTGAGGTTAATTTGAAACTCCAGACCGGATGCTCTGTGCCGTTCCTGCATCTGACTTCCTTCCCTCACCATCTGGTTTGTGCAGCTTGACCCGGCTCCCATTAAAAATAGACTCGGCGTGTGTTGTTAGTAAAGCAGAGAGCTGGTTTTGAGATGCATCCATATGCGCTTTGGGAACTACACGCATAGTGGACCCCTAGTAGGAATGAGCAATGTTGAATGGGTAGGCATTGCTTAATAAAATGTTTTATTGGATACAAATTTTGTAAAAGTTTTGAAGTGAAGCAGCCACTGAAATTTAAGGTTTACAATTTAAAAAAATAAAATAAAATTAAAATGTAGAAATCATGCTAAGTTTCTGAGTGTACTGATCCACTGCGTTACCAGAATAAATGAATAATGGCTCCTTTTTTGACTACATTACCATCTAACGGAAGAAAATCATTCACTTCTGTTGCCAGCTGAAGCCACTTAAACTAGTTAAGTTTTAGTTTTTTAAATGTATTTTTTTTTTTTTTAGATAAATGAAACTTCATTGAACCAGGAGTCATTTTGATTTGTATAAAATATCATTTAAATGTTTTCAGATAAAACACACCCTTTTTTTTTCTTAGGCTTTGCGCATGTCCAATATTTTAGGAGTGAACTCAGAGATGCTGGAAAAGACTGTTCTGTCACTGAATAATTTGGCAGGGATATAATAATACTGTGAAACCTTTGTAGCTAAACTGTAAAAGTGTCATGCTGAATTTTGAATTGAATGCTGAATTATTTTTATCTGTACTTAGAATCTGACTGGTGGTTTTAATCTGGAAAGAGATCATTTGGAGCCCTACAGTGGCATGTGAGAATAAAACTTTACATAATCAAATGACTGTATATGATGCAATATACATATATAGTGTGTGTATATAAAATTTATGTATTTATTATTTTCTTTTCGTTTTTTTACAATGTGAAGCTATAGATGACAAAAAAACCCTTTAAGTATAGTGTTTCAGACACACATTGGACAGATGACAAAAAGGTATGCAGGGTAGATGGGGTGTGTGTTCTTATTTCCATAATTCTCCATGGGCCATACACCCGGTTTTGCATGGTTTTTGCCATGGACATGCCATGATGCCTTCCAGCATTGACTGTTGTACTCAGCAATGCTTGATGAATGTATGCAAACCAAAAGGAGGTGTGTACCTTTTACTGTCCTGTTCTCTGCCTAATGCACTTTTGGCTCCAGTGAAACAGCATGTAACTAAGTAATTCGGTGTTTTTCCACACAGTGAGTCCAATGAGGAATTTAAAAACAAACAAAAAACTTGTGTAGTTGGTTTCTTTTTTCCAGTATGTTTTTTGTTTTTTTGTTTTTTTTTTTTTACCCGCTACCATAAAAGCTGGAAAATGTAGTAAGTGTAGAAAATCATTGTTTCAAAAAGAGATTTGGGTTATTCTGTTGTGGCTGGACATATGGCCCAGTGCTATGGGCTAAAGTCTTTGATGACAATTAATCCGTAATAATGTGAGACACTTGTCCCATTTCAGTCCAATGTGAAAAGGTCTGTCTTACTAGCTGCAAAAAACTCGCCGATGTGTACTTCTAATGAGCTTTTATAAGCCCTGAGTAGGCATTTCTCATCTTGTGTAAACACATTAATGTTCAACTACTTTAACACAGTATCTTGTTCGTCTGTTGTTTTTCAGCCCGCTGTTTGTCACATGGAAAATAGGCAGAGACAAGCGGTTGAGGGGTTGTATAGGTACATTTTCTGCCATGAATCTGCACTCAGGACTCAGGGAGTACACCCTTACCAGGTAAGCAAAAATGGGGACTCGCTAATTTGTGCTTCAGAGCTGCAGACCTCTGTCACAGAGAAGAAACATTCAGAAACGGCACAAAATGTTATTAGTGGGGAAAAAAAGAGTAAATTGAAGTCATATTGAAGGTTATTTTTTTTAATTCATTTATTTTTTAAATTTCATTTGTGCTGCGTTTTGAGTGGAACTGATGTTTGTCTTTGATTCCTGATCCTGGGGCTTGGAAAATATTCCACAATAATGTTCTTTAGTTTTCCGTAAAGGTTTGAATTAATGACATCTATTTGGGGAAAAAAAAAAGTAGTGTGATTAAAGGACAAACATGAACCCTTGAATCCCAGGAATGCAGATCACTGAAGGGTGTAATAAGGAGAAGTCATCGTAGGCTTTTTGGAAAGACGTTAGTTCTTCCCCTCGGTTATCAGATGCCGAACACTGTGGACAGTGTTTTTGCTCCTATAGTAGACTTCCAAACACTGAGAGAATCAATGCCAACATGGACTGAAGCTGTTCTGGAGATACATGGAGGTCTCCTATCTTGTGACCACCTTTTCTTTTGGTATTAAAAACAAGCGACATAAAGATTTACCTTTGTCTAAAGAAGACAAATAAAAATACTGTTTAGGTTCTGAATGTGCATGCCACGATTGTGTTTGTCATTTGTCAAGCAGAATGCTACATAACCATTTATGCTCATGCAAAAATGCAGTTGTCTTGTCTCAGTGCAGGTGCCATAACACTGTCCATGCGACAAGGCTAAACAACACGAAAGTGCACCATTCACTAGCAGTTGTTAGGACATTTGTGCCACGCATCACTGTTCTTGAACTACACTGCCTGTGTGTGGTATGTGTTGGCATGTAATCTATCTCCATTAGGATCTTGGATAAGTTTCAACAGCTGGTCTTAACTGCTGTGTTGGTCTTTGCTAAGACGTGTCTGTAGAATGACACTCACATTCACCAAGTCTTAACTACCCCCGTTTGTGATGATTATGAATGACCAAAGCAAAAAAAGAAAGAAAAAGGCAAAATCGCTGAAAAAAGGCCTAAGTAGAGCTGGGCGATATGAGATTTTTTCATATCACGATATGTTTTTTTCATTTCAGGCGATAACGATATCTATCACGATATAAGCCAAATAACTATATTTGTAAGATTTAAATGTGCCGTTGCTCACAAGTAAAATGTGAAATAATCAGCAGCTTGTTTTTATTTAAATATTTATTTCCCATAATAAGTTCAACAGGGTAGATGTACTTAAGGAACATGAGACTTTTTCAGATAAATAAAAGGCAAATATTGCAAACTACACAAAAGGCAGCCGCTAAAGCGTTTAAGTTTCAAAATAGAACAAATGAAACAGACTAAATTGTCAATTCCACTTAGAAACAAAATATTAATTCTAAAAATAAATCTTAGTTTGTTTTACAGAAGAACAGACAAAACTGACTAACTTTTGTCAATATCAAATAAACTGAGAACTAAAAGGTAATTCTCAATCTCTCCTTGTTGTATAGCTTAGCTTTTCAAACAGTTTTAACAGTTACTTTAGTCTGACAAAAGCCGAATGACGAATTAGCGCTTCCAGTCAGAGACTGAGGCTACGTCCACACGTACACGGGTATTTTTGAAAACGGAGATTTTCAGTTTTCGTTTTAAAAAATAATCCCGTCCACACATAAAGGCAGAAATGAAGGAAAACGCTGCTATGAACATGCCAAAGCAGCAGGTGGCGCTAGATTCCTAACCGTGCAGAAATGTTGGCCAATCAGAAGTCTAGAAGCCTCGGTGGGAAAAAGTAAACAAAGCTGGGGCATAGAAGCAGAACCGAGTCGTATGTGTGGAGGGACAGTAACTGTGTGTATATGTAAGCATTTAAACACTGCAGAGAGTAGAATTAACAGTAACAGTATTGTAGAAATTCATTTAACCGAAACAATAACGTGGCGCAGTGTGACGCATGCACCAGTTTATTGTATTTCCAGACTTGCTTTCGGCACAATTTACAGTGCACGCTACTCTGTTTTTTGTCAGACTTGAAATAGCCGAAATACCTTCACACTACGGAACTTCTATGGCTCTTCCGTTCGACAATCTCTCCAGCATTGGAACCGTCATCTGTTTTCTCTTCGGTCACGCTCGGTTGATTTTTCTAGTCGGCACACTCATTTCCTCCATTACGCGCTGGCTCCATTACCCGCTGGCTGCTTCCCAAACAAACACACGTGCGGCTTGGCACTTGTGCTGTACTAACAAGTCACGCGACGTGACGCTGCGGCTGTGATTGGTTCGGCTCTGCGCTACTTAATTTGGATTGGCTGACATTATTATTATTATTATTTTTTTAAGAGGACAAGAGCGGCGAGGTCTATCGCGATAGCTTAATTTCTCTATCGAGTAAAAGTTATATCGCGATACATATCGTTATCGTTCTATCGCCCAGCTCTAGGCCTAAGACAATTAAAAAGTGTGCAATCTGCACAAAAACTTGTCTGAGTGGCAAAAGATCAAGAAACCGTAGTGGATTAGGAAATAAATAGATAGAAAGTTGTTGGGAATGGAGCATCTTATGCTAAGCAAACAATCATGGGAAAAGCGTCAGATCCTCCCAATCAATTCAAGAAAGGTGGGGTAATCAGACATATGGATCTTCCACTAGTGTTATCAGTAAACAGTGGTGTAATTCATGTTTTTGGTGAGGCTAAACCACCTTTTACTGGTTTTTGCCACTGTGGAAAGCAGCAGTGCTGACCTGCTTCTGTTCCTTTGACATCCTTGTAGTATATACAGATAAATAGCTCATATAGAATTAAAACCTGTCAGTTAGCTTGTAAATGTTAAATATGTTCAGGAGATGGCTTTTCCTTTTCCTCAAATAGTCTGGTTTCATGAAAGGCAGTATCCGACATTCAACATGGCTGCAAGTATGCTTTATTACAAGCTTGTGCACTTGTATCCCCACTCCTAAATAGGCTTGGTTTGTTTATGGCCAGTCGTAGAAGAGAAGTTGAGTCACAACTAAACGGTGCAAGTGGTGTAACTGAGACTGCCTCGATTATACTCTGTTGCGGATGCGGACAGCTGGAGACCCGATGGCTAAATAGTCGTTCCTGTCATACTCCTTTGAAGAACGCCACCTGAGGTGCATGTGCAGTTGATACATTGTAATGTAAATTCTCTGTGGACAAGTCAACAAAAACAAAACAGGCCAGCTGGCCATCCGAATGGGTCTTCACATTCACTGTCTGATGAGGAAATTTATATCACACAGACTTGTGGACATGGAAAGTCCACTAGTCGTGTCCCCCCCCCCCCCCCCCCAAAAAAAAAAGACAAAACCCCCCCCAAAACAAGCAAAACATATTTCATTCTGTTGCAAAGTGTGCTACTATATCTGTTACATACCAGCACCCTGCATCCCTGTGCTGAGTCACCTCTTGTAATGCTGTTTTGCTTTTGTACTTTGATGTCTCCAGTGCCCTTAAAGACAGCCGCTTCCCCCCTATGACAAGGGATGAGCTGCCTCGCCTCTTCTGCTCAGTGTCTCTTCTCACCAACTTTGAAGACGTCGGTGATTACCTTGACTGGGAGGTAAGAGATGTTATTTGCTTGAACATGGCTGAGCACAGGCTTTTGCCCCCGCACTTTTGTGGTGCTTTGCAGCTTTGATGCAGACTCACGTGCATCTCATTCTTCAAGCTATTATTGTACACGAATGTGTCCACACGTTATTTCTGGGTTTGTCACTTGAAGGCATACCCAGCATTCTTGAAGTGGCAGCATAGTTCTAAAGCATTGTATTTATAAAAGAGAAAAAAGTCTGCTTTAAATTAAAGTTTTCTGGCTTTCAAAATTGGATTAGTTTGATTGGGTGCTGTATGCTTTTCCAAAACATCAGTAGATGTCTTTACCAGCTGTTATCTGTGAAAATAAATATGATTTGGAGCTACAGTTTGATCAATAGTACCATTTTTTAATTGTAGTTTTAATTTCCAGCAGAAGACTGAAAATTAAGAATAATATGTGAACAGAAATGAGAATATCGTGTAATAAACTGGAGCTTCAACCATGCAGTACATTGCATTTAGATGAAAAATGTAAAACAGATTCCATCATTAACTTGGAAGTGCATTTTGAATGGAATAACCTGTTTCTCCACAGCTCTGTCTTCATTGGATGAAGAGATTTATAGGGATTTATTTTTGTGCCTGTCTTGAATTCTAGGTGGGTGTTCACGGTATTAGGATAGAATTTTTCAATGAAAAAGGATCAAAACGCACCGCCACCTACCTACCAGAGGTTGCAAAGGAGCAAGGTAAGATCTTCTTGTGCCTCTAACAATCTAGCTTCCTCTGCTTTTAATAAAGACTGAGTTGTATTGAACAGAGTAGGGAATATGTGGAATTGCTTTTCACTCCTTTTACTTTAACTAGGTTGGGACCACATTCAAACCATAGATTCCTTACTACGAAAGGGAGGTTACAAAGCTCCCATCACAAATGACTTCAGGAAGACCATTAAGTTAACCAGGTAAGATTACATTTAATTGATTGAATTATCTAATGCTGAAACATTAATGCGTCACTGCTGTACTCTGTTCTTGCAGCACACTTTCATTTAGATCCTTTTACCTGACGTGCACAAGGCTTAACAGAACCAGCACAAATAGTTGTATACGTCAGTGTGTCTGGATGTACCTATGTGCATATGTGAAAAGGCATATGTTGAGTCTGTTGATTAAACCTTTTGTGGCTCTTGAGGAAACTATGTGCAAATGTTCCAGGAACTGCCATGCCACTTTTGTTGAGGCTGAAGTGAGACAGTGGCAGGAAAAAGAAGAAAACCCAGGATGTAAGAGATGGGTGTAACCACAGTGACATCACCCTTTTGTTATGTGAAGTAATGGTTTAAAACCTTAGCTCAAGGGGCTTTGTCCAAGGGTTTTTTGTTTTTTGGACAAAGTTTCAGCTAACACTATCAAGCTGCATCCAGTTACTGTGGCTAGCTGCTATTTACTCTTCAGTAATATAAAAATCAGGATCATAACTTCACCAGTAATGCATTCTGCCTTGCACTAGGCTATAAAATATTTAGATGTAAATATAAAATATTAAATATATTCTGGTATAAAACTATCAGTTTGCGGTGACTCATTTGCTTTTAGAGCTCCCATTAACCTCCTAAAACCCGAACTCTTTCATGACATGCATTTTGAATTTTTCTTTGCTATTTGGATTGATTGGGACCTGATGAATGTAAAAACAAAGAATTAGCAGATTTATTTTTTTTTAACCTAAATTTTGTATTTTCTTGTAGAGAAAAATGTAGTATTTTTGGTCTAGACATCCCAAAATGTGATGTCCACATATGCGGACACCAGGTCCTAGGAGGTTAAGTGAAATTGAAATTTCTGGCTGCAGTTTTCGTTGCTACTTCGTGGACACTAAAAAAAAAGACTCTCCTCTGCTTGAATATCCCTTCTTGAGGCCACATTAGCCCTCATTAGCATAACACAGCTAAAGTCCATATTGTAGACTGTATTAGCAGACTGTATTAACAGAAGTGCTAGAAATCTGTAATCTTTTAATGGCCAGCAAGGGTTGACCCCTAATGGCAAACAAGACCAGTTGTACTGAAATATATGGAAAGATGTCCCTGACTTTCCTCAATCTATATCCTCAGTAAATATCTTCCTGTTTGGTCTCAGTTACTAGTTAAAAGCCTTGCTGAATATAACAGGATGTTCATTTAGTAACTTATGGTCCCCTTTAGTTAAAAAAAAGAAAGTTAATGTATGGTTTACTGCAGTGTGTGCGCTGTCTGTCTCTTTGAGTGATACTGATGTCTGGTTTCAAAAAGCTAAGATGGCAACAGTGGAAATGCTGAGCTTGAAGTTTAGAAAATGTTCACGTTGCTAGCCAACGTGTGATGCACATTGCCTACATCCATCTTTTATGTAAATTTTGTTTTAAACGTAATTCTTTCCAGGAAGTTGCATCATGGTTATTGTATGAGTCAGGTTTAGTAAAAGAAATCACGCATACAAGTAAAGTATCATCTGTGGGCCTGCTGCTTTAGTTTTGATAGCTACTGAACATGCAGCCTATTTTAGCACTGACACTGGACTGTATATGAAGAGCAAAGTGAGAGTGATCATGACTCTCCTAACACTGGATTAGAGCAGTTAGCCATCACAACACATCTCTTTTTGTCCCCAGGTACCGTAGCGAGAAGATGACGATGGGCTATGCAGAGTACATCGCCCACCGCCAGCACCATCACTACCAGAATGGCATTGGGCACCCTCTACCACCCTACAACCATTATTCCTGACAGCGAGCCGCATGACCAATCATTGGACCTCTCCGCGGACCTTTTCCCAGGAGAGCCCGCCCCCTCCTGGTCTAGCTATTTCTACTACTGTACCATTTTATGATGATAGTTTCCGTTGCCATGCTGGCCGTCTCCCAGACGTTGACATGGCAACGGGTGGCAACGAAGCGTTATTTGATTCTGACAAGAAATCCACACGTTTCCTTTTCTTTGCCTGTGGTTACGTTTTTGCAGCATATGTATTCCTATATCTGAAACCCCCCGTTCATTCATATTTTTGGAAATTTAATCAAACGTTAGATTTTATTAATCTTTTCAGCGAACCTAATCAGGTGTTTAAGTCTGTGGATGGAAGGAAGTCTCTTCGAGTGGATTAGTCTCGCGCTTCTGTTGTTTAAGCTTTGCTACAATTTTTACATTTACTAAGAATTTTCTTTTTTTCTTAATCTTTACGTTAACCTACTCTTAAACATGTAACACCATGTAGCAAGGCAACTGCAGTTTTCAAAGGCTGTCGTCTCTTCTTGATTCCTCTCAAAAAAACAAAACAAAAAAAAAAGACTGAGGTTTGTTTTAGCTTGTAAACTCTTGTAGTGTTGTAGTTGGAACTATGTATTGGAATATGTATACTCCAAAGTATAGATGGTAGGATTGTGGTGCCTCTTGACCAGCTTTTGCTGGCAATATTTATTGATTGAGCTCACAATCGTGTGTGTGATTTCTGTGTGTGGATATAGACATTGGTCTGCCACAAGACAAAAAACTAGTAGAAATTGGATGATACTTAAAGATTCCCCTACAAAAGAGTTTGGAAACCTCCCCCTCTGAGTATTTGTAGTGTTTTGGTGTGGAAGCTCTAAACCATGAACAGCTGTGTCCCTTATCGGTTTTAGTTTTAATCATTTTTTTTAACTTCTTTCAGTTTAAAGTAACTGCTGGAGGAAGCCATTTTGTCCAGGGATAATCGTGTCACAGTGATTTATTAATAAACAGTGTAAAATTCTCTGCATTGGAGAGGGGGAGCGGGCACAACTACAGGTCCCTACAGAGGGGAGGAAAAACACCCCAAAAAGCATGGCTGAGTAATACTTAGATTTAAGTTGAACGTATGTGTTTGTTTCTGAGTTTACTGGCAGGGAGTCACTTGACAGGGACATGCTATAACTACTCAAAGCCATAATGTCTTCTCTCTATTCCACACTTTGTAGTCCGTTGTTTGGTTTTGCATTCTTTAACCTCTGGTAGATGTATCAAGTCTCCAGCTTCTGAATGCAAAACCAGTTTCGAGACAGACCGCATCACTTGATATACTTGTCAAACCAGGTGGGTTTAGTCATTTGCTGAATGTGCTGCATGTTGCCCACGCTAATGGGGAAAGATTGTCTCGTCTCTTTACATTATAGCTAACAATGGTCACTCGTCCACAAAGTATTATGTATCAAAGCTGTCATTTTGATCCATTGAAGACGCACAAAGGAAGTGATCTCATTACCATGTTTGTGTCATGTAGACGTTCATGTCATTGTGCTGTTTAGAAGTGCAGCCAGTCAACGTAGTTGTTGAAACTGCACTACTGCCATTCTGCTCCGGTACTTTAGTGAGATCCCATTGATCCTGTTTGTGTGTCCACGGCGCTAGTAACGTTTTTGTCAGCTTGTATGGGCAGTCAGGTTGAAGCAAACACAGTTGAATTAGTTGGAACAGATTCTCTGCACGGGGCTCAGTGGCTCGCAGTCGAGGTCTACGTATATATGAAAAAGCCTACACATAAAGACTCAACAAGCCATCTCCCATCCAGATATTTACTTGCTGTGAGTCTCATCCGCACACACACCTGGATAGTTGGCTTTACTTGTCAGAACGTTTGAGTCTTGGAGGATCGTCGTGCGGGTCGCTTGTTTCGGGTTTTAGTTCGCTAACTGGAATTTTTGAGAGGTTCTTGTTACTTGACCAACATCTTTCTTTGTAACAGCCTTTACTAACTGACAGGTATTTTTTTCTTTATGCAAAAATGTCAAGGGCTTTTGGCACTCCATCCACAGTAACCCGAAATGACCCAGATTTCAGTTGTGTTGCCTTAAATGAATGATTTAAAGAAAGGAAAAAAAACAATGGACCAGTAGATGATGCCCTGAGTGTCCCTCTGTCGCTCTTCTCTTTTCCATCATCACACCACAGCGTAGGAAAGAGCCACATGACGTTTTCCTGCTTTAGAATGCCAGTGCTCTCTCTAAGAGGGCAGCTGGATGCCCGCAGCCTTCAGTTTTTTCACCCAGCTGGCGAAAAAAAAAAACCCAACCCCTGCTCTTAAAGGTGACGTCAGCCGCTGTGGTGTTCAAACTGCGTCTCCTTGTACACTACATGACGAGGAGGAACAGCCAGGTGGTCATTTCCTGGTCCATTTAAACACAGCACAACCTGAATTTTTCTGCTGCAAAACCAAATTGACCATGCTCTTTTACATATGTCTTTGTATACACATGCAATGTATTTTGTTGCATGTATGTATGAGTATGAGACCTATGGTTTTATCCATGATATGCTTGATCTATGGCTTACACACTCTTATTAACCATTAAGAGATTTAAGACAAATATGGTGCTATCTGACCTCATATTGGGGTGGTCACATCTCGTGACTGGTCATGCGGACTCATTGATCATATCATACTTAAAGATGATACATATAAGATTTTCTCTTTAGTACATTCCTGTGAAATGAGTCATGACGGCACATTTTAATACCGAAGTATGATAGTCACCAATTCATACAGTAGCCCCCAGCAACCTCTGCTTTCACGAAGTTCACTGTGGGTTATTTTGGGATCAATTCCCTATGGGAAATACGGAATATAGTGAAGAAGGAAAAGTCCCAGAAGCAACACGTTACAGGGGCTATGGAATGTACTGTCTGCGGTCGTCATTACAATTTACCAGTGATATATTAAGAGAAAATCTTACATGTTTTACCTTTACTATCCTTGATATATGCAGATCTGTTCAACAGGTGTTTTTATTTTGTTTGTATTTTGTTTGTTTTTGTTTAGTTTTTTTCCTACCAGTGCAAGTCAACACCTTGCAGGTTTGAAAGGACAAGAAGTCACAAGTTAACCTCATTCCCCTTGATCGCTCCCTACACTGTGGCCCAGCCTCATGGCCTAGTTTGTCAAGGTGTGTGATGTATGTCGTTCGGTAGATGGTGACAGTAGTCGTGGTCGTCTTTAGCCTCCTCCTGCAAAATTTGATGCTGTTTTTTTTTTTTTTTTTTTCTTCTTCTCCCTTTTCTTTTTTTTAAAAGAAAACAACAAATCCTTAGTTTTTCTTCTAGCTGCTGAATCGTTTGACCTCCTCAAAGAGTTTGAGTTGTTGACTAGTGAACGATCCTGTTTTTTTTTTTTTTTTTTTTTTTTTTTTAGCCACGTTGAAGGAAAGCATCTCCTAAAATGGGACGGAGAGTTAATATTTTACGTGAGGACACAGAAAACAGTCCTGCTTCTGTACTGGTTTAACTGTTTAAAGCATTAATACCTCATGGGATCTTATGGAACGACATTTGTAGTTTGTCTGTAGCAGATTGTGTTTTGGTTCCATACCAGGGTTAGAGTTCAGCCTCAGCATTCCTTGCGTGGTCATTCTCATATTTCGTGGAATGCTCAAGCTCGTGTTACCTTCGTATGTTTGACTGAACCAAAGATGCCAGCGGCCATGCCCAAATGCTGCTCTTCAGGCCTGGCTTCCTGTCCTTCCAAAAAAACAAAAAAAAAACTAAAAACCCTGCAATTGACAAAATGTTTTGTCTTTTTTTTTCTTTCTTTTCTTTTCGTTTGTTTTAAATGTGCGATTTTTCTCAACTGTTTTGACTTAATAAGCAACTCAATTTTTCAATGATTTTTTTTCATTGACTCTATCTCTGAAGCCGTAATTGGCCTCAAGGATGGTTAAAAATGGTTGCAAGTTGTTGTTACTTGTTTTGTTTTATTAATATTATTATTATTATTACTATTATTATTATTATTATTATTGCTATAATTTTCAAAAATGAAAATCCCATGGTGTGCCTCCTAGCTTTATGGGTTTATAAATGTTTTTTTTTCCCCCTAAAGACCAGCAGTTATACTTTGTATGAACTATGGATTTATTCCTTATTTTTTATGCCATTAAAGATGAAAAAGCCTGTTTTCTTTACTCTGGACCCAGTAGCTGCACTGGTATACAATCGCACTGATAGATGAATTTAGAAAAAAAGAAGAAATGAATCAATAATAATAATAATAATAATAATAATAATAATAATGATAATAATAATGACAAAAGAAATAAGAACTACAATAAACTTGTGTTTGAGAGTTTTATTATAAAAAAAAAAACCTAAGAAAAAAAAAGGAAAATGACTGTTTTTGTACATCAAAATAAATTCTTTTCAAAGGAATATTTTGGATCTAGTTTCAAAATTATTTTAGTGGTTTTCTATGTTCTGAATTTTTGAGACACTGACTTCTTAAGACGTGTCACTGTACAAAATGACTTTTTTCTGTTGCAGTGGCCTGATGGGCTGGGAGGGTTACCTGGTGTAACTCCTCATACCAACTTTTATTTCATTTCTTTAAAAAAAACAAAAAAACATTTTGGATCCTTGTTTTTTTCCTTCTGCTTTAGTAACTTGACAAATTGTTGATGGAATAATATGAACTGGGAACTTCAAATCCAACCCCTGTAGAGCTAGACCCTTCCTTTTTTCCTATTGAATAGCTGTTAGTGTGACAAGACTTGAAATGGGCATTTATTATGATAGTATGACTCAATAAAAAAAAAAAAAACCATAAAAAAAGAAATTAGCAAAAAATTGCAAAAGACAAGTGTGGGGAGGGTTGAAAGAATATATATAGATGGGTTATCTGAGTATGTAAGCAATGGCTGTGAAGATCATGTAGTTTTAAACATTGTTACCTTTTAAAATCATTTATTCAATAAAAAAAATTACAAAATCAACTTGAAAGAGAACGTGTCATTCTACTTTCTTGCAGCATGTACACTAAATTAGCTAAACTAACCTCCAGTATCTTCAGCTGACTGATGGTGGTCTAAACTTTATATTACACCTATGCATTATGCTGTTTGGACAGTTACAGTTTGTCCTGCTTTAATTACGTGTTGAACTAATGTATGCCTAAACATTTATTTTTCAGGGAACATGGTCCAGTTTAAAGGCAGCAGCATGGGCAAGAGTCCGGTTAACTTGTATGGTCTTCAGTAATGGAGCAGGATAATATTTGGTGTAATTGGCAGAACAATGTGATCCCCCGTGAGTGTACTGGCATCTTATTTTCTTTTTAAACACCAAATTTGCCCTCAGCAATTCTCATTGTTTTGCATTGTACATGGAGGTTTCCCCTAATGAAAACTGTGAATGGTATGTTTACTAAGAGCACATTATGTTTCCTTTACCCTTGCTGTGATGGGGTGGAGGGCAATTTCCAGGCAAATCCTCAAAAAACAAAATCCATGAGATTCACCACAGTGCTGGAAACATTGCTCTGAGATTTTGGTCCATGTTGACACAGTTGTTGTACACACATGATACAAATCTACTAATGCTGCGGATCCCAACGCTGCTCTAGTGCAGGGGTGGGCAATCTCAGTCCACGAGGGCCGGTGTCCCTGCAGGTTTTAGATCTCACCTTGGGTCAACACACCTGAATCACATGATTAGTTCGTTACCAGGCCTCTAGAGAACTTCAGGACATGTTGAGGAGCTAATTTAGCAATTTAAATCAGCTGTGATGGATCAAGGACACATCTAAAACCTGCATGACACCGACTCTTGAGGCCGAGTTACCCCATTAAGCCATGACTAATAGCCTGAACCCTTGATATAAGACATGATGGATTCATGCTTTCACTGTTAACACCAAATTATTACCCTACCATCTGAATGTCGCAGAAGAAATCACGACTCACCTGAGTAGGCAACGTTTTTGCATTCTTCTGTTGTCTGCACCTGTGAGATCTGTAGCTTCTGCTTTTGCTAGCTGACAGAGGAGTAGTGGCTCATCTGCTTCAAGGTTTGAGAGGCTGTGTGTTGATTCTCCTCTGACCTCTGGCAACAACAAGGACATTTTTAACCCAGAGAACTTCTGCTCACTCTTTCAGGCCATTCTCTGTAAACCCTAGAGATTGTTATGTGGGAAAGTCCCAGCTAGATCAGCAATTTCTGAAATACTCTAACTTGCCAGTCTGGTACCATAAGCCATGTTCAATGCCACTTAAATCACCTTTCTTCATTCTAAAGCTCAGTTTGAACTTTGGCAGGTTCTCTGGTCCATGTCTACCTGCCTGTATGATTGGCTGTTAAGATTTTGTCGTTAACAACCAGATGACAATGTATACCTAATAAATTGGCTGTAAGCGTATGTGAATTGGCCCTTTAAATTTTGATCACATTTCAATCCCCCTGTAGCCTCATGTTAGTATGCAGTGTTCTATCAGTGCTTTTCTATAATTATTCAAAATGACTTCAGGCAACACATACTTTTATGATGTTTGGATTAGCAATGGAGCATGCTGGGTACATGCTGAGACAATGGGCTAAATGAAGATGTGATATTTCTGGCTCCAATAATTTAACGCAAAACTGGGCCATATTTGCATTTTGCAACCACTAGGCATCGTGAAATGATCCAAAGCTCAAATTATCAACACAATCATAACTGCTTTTTTAAAACTTAAGTATTTCCCTGAAGTCCTGCTGTGTTGTACCAGGGTGTAAAGTTCCATCTTTGCTAGGAAAATGTGCGCCAGATCACACTTTAAAACCCAAGAACAATGTGGTAATCATAAAATCAGAGCCAATCATGAGGCAGATAGATTACATCAGAACGCCACTTCAGGTTTCACTCCCACCTGGCAAAAACAAAACTTTGGGGCTGCAGTAGGCATAGTCTCACTATAACTGGCCAGTTGAAGGCAGGAAAAGTGTAGTCTGGTCTCATAAATCTCTATTTTCAATTCAGTTCAACTCAGTCGTATTTATATAGCACCAAATTAAAACATCAGTCACCTCAAGATATATTACAAAAAAAGAGAAAACCTCAGCAATAAACCCCGTATGAGTGAACACTTGACAACAGCGGGAAGGAAAAGCTCCCCTTAACAGGAAGAAACCTGTGGCAGAGTCAGGCTCAGGGAGGGGGAAGCTATCTGTGGTGAGGTGAGGAAGACAGGACAATAGACACACTGTAGAAGAGCCATAGATTAAAAACAACTAATGATTAAATGCAGTGCAAACTTTTTCAAAAGCCTAATTTTAAAAGCAGATAATTACTGTTGAAGCATCAAGATTTAGCTTCAACAGTGCAAATTCATTGACTGTGCCTTGTGCTAACAGTGTAGGCAGGTTATGGTGAAATGGTGCAGGGTTTTCCTGGCAGACTCTGGCCCCTCAATACCAATCAATCGTGGTTTGAACGTTATTACAGTCCACACATGCTGAATTACTACTCTGTAAGCTTTTATCTTTTAATGAATACCTAAAGCAGGGGTGTCAAACTCAAATACACAGTGGGCCAAAATTCAAAACTGGAACAAAGTCGCGGGCTAACGTTAATATTTATTGAAAAAAAAAAATCTTCCTCCAGATATAAGAATGAATCTTTTCTTATGGACTCAAACAAGCTTTGCTGAAAAACTGAATATGGAACAAGCAAAGCTTAATACTAAACAATATATATATTAGCTGTATAATACCAGTAGACCAGCTCTAATAGTAATTTGGTATGGCTTCGCGGGCCAAATGTAATTAGGCTGCGGGCCAAATTTGGCCCGCGGGCCAGAGTTTGACACCTATGACCTAAAGCAAGTTAATACATCATGTTGTCTTCAAAAGGTCTCACGAACATACCAGTGAATTCACTGGACTTTAATGGCCTCCCCACATGTCACAACATGTGAATCCCTTGAATATCTTTGGGATGTGGTATGAATATTGTACAATCTGCTCAAAACTAAGGATCCTTTGAGCAAAAGGAGCCTCTACCCAATATTAGCATTATGTTCCTAGTAAAGTGTTTAACAACGACTTAAAGATATCTATCTCAAAAATATGTGCCAACAACTTGATACGCAAGGTGTAAATTTAAACTGTGTTGTCTTGTTCAAAGCATGTAACAGCTGGTTGCTTCAACATTAAGAACAGAAAACTTGACAAACGTGGCATTAATGTATTGTAAAGCTCACAAATACACAAGTATTATTTTCATAATACACTACTGTTGGCATCAGTTTGTCCAATCTGCATGTTTTCTTCATGCTTCTTCAGTCTCTGCATTCTCTGGGTTGCCACCTTGTCATGGGCAGGGAGCTTGCGTGCCATAGGGACACTAAGAGCTGTGCCTTTTATGGTCACCCATGATGGACAGGTTAAAGGGTAGGAGCTTGGAGCAAGGATTGATTCCAGGTCGAGACCCTTATCCTATAAAAATTATTTTGAAACAGAAACATCAATGGTAGGAGGTGGTCCGTGTGCCTCCACCCCAGAGAGAAGGGTTACATCTCCTGTGTCTAGGTGCAGGTTGCCCCTCTGAGGGCGGGGGTACCTGGACCTGGGATATAGAGTATGTTTGGGGAGTGCGACTGTCTGTGCAGTGTCTATTTGTGTCTGTCTACACGTTGGGTGAGTGCCGAGTATTTGGTTGTGCATATGGGGTGGGAATGCACGTTTGTGTCCGCGTGCGCCTGTTCGTCTGTGTCTATATGTCAGGTTGGGTCTTAGACTCAACCTCTCTGGGTACATCTCAGGCCCTCTAAAGTACGGAGACCTATCTCCCCTCACCACACTCCCTGCCGGTGGCTGATGCCCTCAGACGTTGGTGTGTTGGTGGTCCTTGTCGTCTGGGGCTGGGCGCTCATGTATGTACCGGCTCACTCCTGGTGGCCGATTGGCGGGGCCTGGCGCCTGTGGCCTGGCTGGGCCCCTTCCGGGGGGTGGGATGCCCTCGGGCCTCTGGGCCTGAAGCTTGGTCCTCTCTGGCACAGCTGGCTGCCAGCAGAGCCCGCGGGCACGCCACTGCAACCCCCTCTGGCCTCTGCTCCGTAGCTGCGGGGGGACCTCTCCTTTGGGGCTCTACTCAGCTCTTCCCAGGAGGGTGGCACGGTTCCCCCCCTTTTGGTGGTCCTCCTCGGGTCCTTGTACTCTGGGGCCTCTGGATATCTGGGGCCTGGATCTCCTCCATACCTGCTTCATACCCTGGTGGACGGGGCTATGGCTCCCCAAACTCCCTAGCAGATCGTTACATGGAGAAACCTTTGGAATACAAGCATGCTGATCCACACAGGTATGCACACAGGTGTACACACGGGTGTTCACAGACGCGGACTAGAGCTTTCTTGGCTGCTGCCTCAAAGCACATTGTGCGCTGTCTATCTTGCGTGCTGCACAATAGCGTTTAATATTTAGTATCTACTGTTATCTACTGCTAGCTAGTTTATTGTGATGGTGCTGTTTTTTATTATGTTGCTCTTTTTTTGTTTGCTTTCTCTTCTGTTTTTTTTCTCCATACACCTGATCCATGTGTTTTTTTGTTTTTGTTTTTGTTTTTCTTTCTTCCCCCCCTTCTCACCGTCTCTTCTCCCCTTTGGTTTTCTTTCTCTCCCTCTCTTTCTTTCATTCTTTCTCCCTGTCCTAACCCCCAGTCATGTCTGTCCCGTTTGTAGCAACCGAAAATAAAATAAATTCATAATTATAATAAAGGTCAATCAAATGGACCAATATGGCAAGGCCATGATGATCCACTTGGTAAAATAAATCTGCTTGGCATCTTTCTTGGCCTTAAGACAACAATTCTGATCGCTAAAGATCCAAACGGGACACACACAAAAAAAAGAAACATCAATGGTAGAAAACTCCAAGACTCTAAGATGGGCATCTGAAGAATATGATGCTGTGTAATGAAAGCCAGGAGTTCTTGGAAGCCACAGGACCAAACACTCTTTCTCTGACACCCTAATTCGTGGGATATGGAAGACTGTGTACCAGAGTGGGAAGACTACACCAACAGGAGTAGAAATGCAAAAGTACAACATGACCCTGCTTGGAATGAGTGAGAAGATGATGAGGTTGGATTGGGCACATTCTATGGAATCCAGAGCATTACCAGAGAGGCCCTGACATAGAACTCCTCAAGGGAAAAGAAAGAAAGAAAGGTCAAGCTACACCTCCAGGCAAACTCCCAGAAAGTGGGCCTTACTTGGAACCAGCTAAAGGCAAAGACTCTAAATAACACCCAACAACAGATCTTGTTGATGGCCTGCACCCTATGGGATGAAGGGCTGAAACATGCATAGCTAGTAACAATTTTGATCTATCCGACACTTCAACTTCAACTTGGACATGTAACTACCGAATTTTGTAGAAATAATTAATACTCCACAAGAATTTATTGAAATAGCATGGCAAAAATGTTCACTTTTCTCCATTTATTCAATACATTATGATGAAATACCAACAAAATGATTGACATCCACATTAGCTTTGGTTGCACTTGTATTGCTCTATAACAAGCTATCAGTTTACAATAAGTCAGAACGCACCTGTTTAGCAGTTAGGTCAGTACAGCTAGCATGACTAGCCTTTTAATGCAATTATTTTTAACAGGATCCAGTACAGTGCAAATGTCTGCAGCCCCTCTCATTTCTCTATATTTTGCTCCAAAGGACACACTTTCAATTTTTTTAAGTGGCCTAGAGCAGCAGTTCCCCTGACTTTCTGAAGGTCTTTTTTTGGACACGGCTTTTCTTTGTACCTGACCATTTCTAGAGGAATGTTTTTCTGACCTATTAATCCCTCAAGCATAAAAAAATTCGAGGGATGAACCAGTGTTGTGCCTAAACTTAACTGACAGCTTAGCAAAGAACCAGCTTTAATTTTATCTTTAGGTGCTAGCAACCAGTCACAAAAACACTTTTGACAGGCACAAAATTGTATTTGTACACTAAGGTGATTCTGAGCATGGTGTGCAATGTCTCCCTAGAAACTGAGGAAACTGGACATTACAGGAAACAAGAAGAAGTGGTAGCATAAATTCTGTTCAATTCAATTTTATTTACATAGCACCAATTCAAAACAGCAGTCACCTCTGGCACTTCAGCTGATCCGTCTATGGTTTGTTGAAGCCACATGAGAGCTGGTCACATGCGTAGAGCGGCCATGGCAGTAGTTTGACTTGAAACGACTACTTTAAATTCTAAATTTTGACTCTGACTTTTTCTCAAAATTAACAATAATATTATTTTTCCTTAATCTGGCCATAATACTCCTTTGTATCTTTGAATGTCCTTCGATGAGCCGGGAGAACTATTCCTAAAGGCTACCTAAAGAAATTACAAGAGAGCTTGTCTAAAAGAGTTCAGGTTGTGCCTAACAATGTATTTCCAAGTATGTTGGCACATTTCAATAAATCCCTGCACTGATATCCCATTTTCCTTGCAAACTGTAAAGAAATGTGGGTCAAGACTTTTGCATAGCACTGCATATGCTATAATTTATACTAATTATATATAGGAAATACAAGTCAAACTAAGCATCTCTGCAATGAGACATAAAAGCAGCGCTATGCGGTTCTCTCTGTTGTAAAATGCATGTAGAATCTACACTATATTTAGAAAGTGGATATCATTATTAATGCATCATCTGACAGATTTCTATATTTGTGTTCTCATGAAAATAAATCAAAAAAAAAAAAAAAGAAAATGTGTGTGTGTTAGGGGTTGTGTGGAGCTGTGAACATAATAAGAGATTTCACATACTTGCTCTACTTTTCTACTATTTCTCCCACCGAAATGTCTGAGCTGCACTCCCGTCACAGTGTATCTGAAAATACTTGTTACATGACACTTTGGGGCTAAGAGCTCAGAGACAGTTGAGTGGCTCAGTCTGCTGCCTGCATGTAAGCACACGTGAACCCTGGCGTGAGGTCAAATCTGTCCGACACATCACATTCTCTCCTGAGTCTGCCTCCGGGCTTCCATCTGCCAGAATAAATGATATCGGTGAGTGAGGGAAATTAATGGTGGTGGTGTAAATGCAAGAAACGCCACCTCTTTCAATTTCTCTTGGATTCATTTTCTATAATTCGGAGCAATTATTATACGTCATGTGCCAAGAGTTACAAAACGTGCCATCGAGTTCCGTAATCAACCGTAACAAATCAAAAAGTTCCCTCCTTGGCCGAGCAGTATGTTACTTTGCTTACCAGTATTTCAAGGAGAGCAACGTGTATTGTAATCCAGCGTCTCTTTGCAGCCACTGCGGTGGTTTTAGATCAACCTCCACTCTTGACTGTCTGGAATCATGAGGTGCTACAGGCCCGTGAAGACTCTCTGCAGCTCACTTCAGTCAATATGCTGCACTTAAAGCTTTTTACCCTGTCTGGCCTCAGAGAGAACAGCCAACCGTAACGTACAGTGCTGAGGCTTGAGTGCTCATGAGTCATGCTGCAACTTGGCAGCAAACGGATTTTGTAGTATATCTGAAGGTCTTATTATCTGAAGAACAGTTTGACAATTTAGGACAAATTCATTCCCTTCTTGCAGAGATGTAAAATGAGAAGAAATGAATTTTGTGGTCTCCCTATTTAATCTTAGCCTTCAGTTGGTTTGTGATGATGGCTTTTTAACAAAAAAAAATAAAAAAAATTTTTTCCCTAGTTTGTAGCTACATGAATTGAGACTTTGTTAGTAACTTCTTGTAGCATAGCACCACCGTCTCTGACAAGCTCACTGTTTAGGATTCTCTCTCAACTTGGTTTGATATTTGGTTTGAATAATCCAGTTGGTTTTTGGCTGTGGTGTTCCCTTTTATACTGGCTATGTTACTACAGTTTGTGCTCAGTGTATGAAACGTGTGTGCAACCCTTATTAACAGGCGCAACAATAATAGGGGCAGAATGTTTGATGGATGGCTGTCCAAATTTAATCTAGCATGTCACTGTTTGTTGTCGAGTTGTGCTTGCTGCCTGTCAAATATGCTCCTACGGATATCAAGGTTGCAGAGAGAGTAACAGACAATACTGGTGGGACTGGGAGAAAACCGGTTTTTAAAATAGGCCGACGGTGGTTGTCAATCTTGAATCTAACAAGATGAGTAATTTGGTCTTTGCCACCTCCATCGCTCATTTCTAGTGAGCTTAATTAGATCAGCTCTTAAACTTTGCGGTCTCTCTGTTCTGTCTGAGTTTTAAGTCAATTCATAAAAATAATGAACTTAGTATGTCATGCTGGGTAATTTTTTTTCTAAAAATAAATAAATTCAAGATATTTGACAAGCATATTACATCCATTTTTATAGTCTCCCATTGTCAGACAAAAGCAATTGGATAATTGATGGGCAAGTAGGGCAGGTTCAGACCGGTTCCCTTGTTATTCTATGAGAAATTAAGCAGATAATAGAGTTGATCCAAGTGATAAATGTGCAATTTGTAGCTTTTCATCAAAACTCTCAATATGATGTACGAAGAGATACGAGTACAAATGAGGGAGGCCCTCATAAATTTAGAAAAAAAAAAAAAAAAGAAATGTAGAAGTGGCCAAATCAACAATCTGAAACATTCTTGCAAATAAGAAAAGCAGTGAGCAGCTCACTGTAAGGTCACAGAAGAACTACAGTATTCTTTCATTGGTTCAGAAAAACAACATCAACCAAATCATGAACACCCAAGGACACTTTTTAGACTTTAAAATTGTCTCAGTGTGAAATCAACACATGCCTAATTCATTCACTTCCACGTCTCCTTTTTCAGGGTCGCGGGGGGCGCTGGAGCCTATCCCAGCAGGGTACACCCTGGACAGGTCTCCTGGACACACACAACCATTCGCACTCACACCTAATTTAGAGTTTCCAATAACCTAACCCCACTAACTGAATGTCTTAGGACTGTGGGAGGAAGCCGGAGTACCCGGAGAGAACCCACACAAACACGGAAAGAACATGCAAACTCCACACAAAGGCCCTGGCGTGATGGTGGAATTGAACTCAGCACCTTCTTGCTGTGAGGCAACTGTGCTAACCACCGTCCTGCCCCATAAATGTGAAAACACGGTGTAAACCGCTCCAATATAAAGTCAGATTAGAATGTGGCAGACAAAAAGAGTCTGCACAGTTAGTTCTGCAAAAATTCCTAAAAAACTGATGCAAATTTTGTTTTAGCCAACCTTAAATTAAAGCTAAAAGTCTCTATTTTCATTACACTTGATTTAAAATCCACAGTGACAGTGCACAGAGGAAAAACTTTAAAAATATGTATTACAGTTCCAAAAAACCCCACAAAAAACTATGGACCTCATTATCAGCATGAGCGCTGTGGTGTGAAATCCTGAATTATAATTTATATTGTTTGAAGCAGGGCATTTTCTGCAGTGTAGAGCTTAGATACCTTTTTACTTCCATGCTGGCTGCATGGCAAATCCTCTTAATCTTCTCAGCTCTTTGTAACAATATGCACATTTCCCACAATGCCAGTCTATTTGGCGAGCTCCAATTCATGATCACGGTATTAACGGAGACACAAAGTGGTAATATCTGTTGGTCGTCAGCAGAATAAATTCAGATTTAATACTAACGCAAGCAACATGGTTAAAAGGCAAAAAATACACGCTTAAACATACACACAAGGAGAACTGTGATGAGCTACAATCACCTTTATTTTCAATACAGCACATACACTCAAACTGATAGAAATACAAAAGTTCCTCTTATCCCTTCTTTGCAGTGAAGTTTAGAATATGCTACAGTAATATACACACACATCCCTCATATTTGAAATGATACATACCATGACTGACATCTTCTAACTTATCAGTTAATACTTCCTTTCAAACGGGCCATGAATAAATGACCCACAGTGACCTGATGCAGAACATCAGATGCATTTCTTAAAATACAAACTGGAGTGTGGCTCGTTACAGTTGCGGTGGAGAGAATGGATGTTTTGTAAGATACATTAATCCAACCCAGAAAGACACTTTATCTTGGGAAACACCGAATTCCTCCCACTCGAGATTATACCTCACTTATTATGGTCTAACGGCACAATAAAACAAAGACTAATAAACAAAAAAACTCCTTCACAGAGATAATATTAACATCCCACTGTAGATTTCTGGATCCTCTTTCACTGCTTTGAGTCGCAGTCTGTCCCCTGATTATCACAACTGGAATGATCTGAACAAGTTGGAGACAGAAAGGCAAAAGAAACCTCCACGGCGATGCTTTCATAACCCGCACAGCCGTGGAGTCAAGTGGGAACAGAAGAACGCCAGAAAGCTTTCAGTCGTAACAACACTGAGAGTGTCAAACAGAAATCCTCACGCTATACACAGGCAGTAACTTTTACAACTGCTCAGATTTTCATTCAGCTCCAAAGTTCAAGTTTGAAGCAAATAAACTCGCTAACATATGATCTAGTGCAACTTTAAAAAACCCCCCCGACAACAATCAGAAAAGTGTAACAGCTGGAGATCAGTAGTGACATTTGGGTGACCCCTATTTTCTGTCCTCAAAGCTTAAAAAGAAGCAGCTGGAGTAATTGCCACAAATTCGCTGACATATTTCTGAAAATAAAAAACAAAAAACGAACAAGGGCTAAAATCTGGCCAACGCCACAATTCTAAGTGCCAGCTTTAAAATGCCCGGTACGTTTGTGCATGCAAGCCAACTACAACGCTAAAAGAATGACACGAAGATTCACTGGCCCTGAAATGCTCGCTTGTTTCTGTGAAACAAGTCTTAAAAGATGCATTAAAATGTTGATTTAAAAAGAAAGACACTGTAAAAGCAGGCATTTGGAGTAAAAGGAGTGAAAGGCTAGGTCTGAATGCACCTTCGTGGACATTCAGTCAACTTTCTTGCTGCGCAGTCTGAGTGTGTCCAGCAGGTATCTGCAGGCGGTGCCGCTGTGCTGCGAGAGGAGTGTGAGGAGCTTCCCGTGGATGAGCGTCAGCAAGGTCTGGTGGCCCGTCGCCCAAACCCGGTACCAAGGGCCGTAAAATGGATCGGACACAGCCGGGCAGAGCATGTTATTCAAGTTGACCTCAGTCGCCTGGAGGAGAGCAGAGACGAGACAGAGTAAGACCTAATTTGATGCCAATATGAATCCAAATTTATCCAGTGGATAATTCATTATTTTAATTTTTTTAAGCAAACATTATGGTTGACTTTGCTGTACATATCTTTACAATCATTCTCTTCCAATAGATTTCAGCTCCAAAAAGCAGACACCTAATTGACTGATGTCAGACTTCATTGCCTGGAAATCCTCCATGACTTATTAACCGGCTGTTGAATGAGTCGTATCATTGTAATTACTAAAGATTTTCAGGGGTTTTACAACCATTTAGTCAGCACATGCTAGAAAAGACAAACATCAGCACTGTGGGCCTTACAATCACAATTCATTGATTACTCTGTACTATCATTTTTCAATCAAGCAGCTACTCTCTGCCCTCTTTGTGCCAGAAACACCCTGGAACTTAAAGCTGATGAATTGCTTTGTTAGGGAATAATGCTGATTTGCATCCAGCAGAAAATAAACTGAATGTTGGTCCAAAATAGGAGATCAATTTGGAGGCAACAGGCTGCATAATTTTTTACTATAAACTCTAAAGTTGTGAACAAGCCAAACAGGGAGCATCAGTGGATCATCAATAATTAGGTGTTAATATCTCAGGATTTATGACTAACAATATCACACACACACTTTGTTAGGTACACCCGTTCAACTGCTCATTAATGCAAATATCTCAGCCAATCACGTGGCAGCAGCTCAATACCATTTAGGCATGTAGACATGGTAGAGACAATCTGAGTTCAAACGTAGCATCAGAATGAGGAAGAAAGGTGATTTAAGTGGCTTTGAATGTGGTTGTTGGCACCAGACTGGTTGGTCTGAGTATTTCATTAACTGCTGACCCAACTGGGAATTTTCCCACGCAGCCATCTCTAGGGTTTACAGAGAATGGTCTGAAAAGAAGAAAATACCCAGTGAGCAGCAGCTCTGCTGGTGAAAATGTGTCATTGATGCCAGAGGTCAGAGGAGAATGGCTGGACTGTAGGTATTCAGCAGAGCATCTCTCAACGCACAGCATGTCAAACCTTTAACCGGATGGCTACCACTGCTGCCAGCTAAGAACAGGAAACTGAAGCTACAATTCTCACTGCACAGCAAAATTGGACAGAAGATTAGAAAAACGTTGCTCGGTCTGATCTCTTGATTTTTGTTGTGTCATTCAGATGGTAGAGTCAGAGTCAGACTGTGGTTCAGGCTGCTGGTGCTGTAATGGTGTGGATATTTTCTTGGCACAGGTGGGGCCCCTTAGTACCAAAGTGAGCACGATTCAAACACCACAGCCTGCATGAACAAGCCAAACAGGGAGCTGACCGTGTCCATCCTTCTATAATCACAGCGTACCCCGTAATCTGCTTTCTTCAACAATGAGCTCACTGTACTCACTGGCCTCCACAGTCACCAGATCTCAGTTCAATAGAGAACCTTTGGGATTTGATACAACAGGATATTTGTATCATCTGCAGCAACTGCAGCAACTGGTACACAGGTTGTCCTTCCTTGAAGAATTTTGATAAGTATTACCAACAGCATGCTGACAACAGTCCACATGAAGCTCTGAGCCTGTGCTGTCACAGTTTGGCCCTCATCGCTCAGAAGCCTACGCCTGCCAAATTTTCCTGCTTCTATTACAAATAAACCTCACTCTTCCCTTTCTACCCCAGTGACACCCTGTTTAGTTTATTTTTATTACTCACTTATTATTTTTAAGAGTAGTATAAAGGAAATGCACCTACAGTTTGCTTGTACAAGCTGGTATAAAATGATCTGAATCAGCTCTTTCGGTTTTAATATTTACTTATTGTAAATTATTTATGTGAAAATTTAAGTATTAACTTTGTAAAATGGGAAAAAGAGGTTGTTTGTTGGTGTTCATAAGCACGTCGCATGTTCAGAAACAGGCCTAACATGTGTGCATCACTGTGGGGACCAGTTCAGACATGCATGGATTAAAAACATGACAATGATTATACCTGCTGTCTCTGTTTAGCTGCCTGCTGCAGACCAATCCAAAAATTGGCAGATGATTAACTATCCAGGACATATTGGGGGAAAAGTATGCATGTTGCTCAATGAGAAATCATCCAGAGTACTTAACTAAGCTCCATTTTATCAACTGCAGTGTGTAATGTTTTTTAGCTCTAGATAAAAGGCCATAATTTTAAATCCAAATATACATTTTCTTCACTTTTAAATTGACCAATAGTTCTCCTCGTGTGGGTTTTCACCCATAGTTCAAAGTTATGCGTGTTGGTCATTTTAAGTTGGATACGAGAGTAAATGGTTGCGATAGTGTTGACCTGCTCAGGGTGTACCCCGCCTAATGTCAGCTGAGACAGGCTCCAACCCCTCCTATGACAGAGTGGATGGGTGAATGGATGAACAGCTCTAGCTACACTGTGAACTCTAAACAAAAATATCTAGTATTTTCACAAGGGTTTGCTCATTAAGCTTAGACCTTAACAGTCTAGGCCAATGCTGAAATACTTTTTTCCCTCTGTACCTGTGTAACTACTATTTTTTAGGTTTATGTTATTATTTTTTTTAAAAACAAAAACCTACAATTTCAGTTTGTTTGTTTTTTAAATCTTAAAGCTTTACCACAACTTTATGTCTAAGGCAGTGATGGTGTAATAAAAATATAGTGAAATAGCACACAGTGTCCAGCAGAGGGCTCCATCTTACCAGGCCAAGGAGCTGCAGGAAGGTGAAGTGATAGAAGAACAGGATGCCTGTAGAGAGCACAGCCCACCACATATCTCCCAGAGGCTCAGGCTTGTACACACCTGCAAAAAGAAACACTTTGAGTTAAAGAGACAGCAAACACACAAAATGTGTCATATGTGCCAGTCCTGGCCACCTGTTTGACGACATGTAAACTAGAGAAGAACCAAAAGCTATTTCTATACACTTCCTCTTTTATGTGTCCTTAACACGTCAGCAGAGTTCATAGAGAGAAAGTGGAACCGCAGAAAAAACAAGAAACAGGATATGGTGTCAAACTGGCTTTTCCTGTTTGCTCATTGCTGGCATTCGGAGGACAAGTACCAGGAAGTCGTATCAAATGTGCTCTAATTGTACAACCTTAATTCTGAAGATATTGGCATGCTGTAAATGTAATGCAATTTAATGCTTTAAGCTGCATTTATGAATGGGACAGAAATTAGGCTCTGACAGGATCATTCCTGCTTTTAATGCAATGCACACTGAGGGAATGACAATCACAGGTTTCCAATATTGGTTTTCTGTGTTCTTTGCGCACAGAGATTTCTTCAGATTTTCTGAATTTTTGATGATAGAGATGCACTGTAGATGAGGAACATTAATCTGAAATGCAATTTATCGCAGAATGGAGAACCGCTGCCCATTTTCACTTTTTGTTGTTGCCATCAAAGTCAAAACAAGCTAATATTTTTCACATGTAAAATGTGTGAATTTAAAATGTGTTCTACTGTGAAGAAATTACAGCTTTGAGGTCTGCAAACCATTGCATTCTGCATTCATTTATATGCTAAACAGCATCCCAACTTTTCTGGAATTGGATTTGCATAGGCAAGAAAATAACCCCATCTGTTGAGCTCTACTGTTACATTGCTAATAAACATGATCAGGCACTTCTATTCTATTACTGGGTTACAAGCTTGAAAATTTGCATCGATGTCAGTTTTACCAGTTAAACAAGATGAACTGTCATCTGTGCTTACAGATCAAGGTTTGAATAAAGTTGAATAAACGTTGCTCCCACTGATGTCCTGCTTTAGACTCACTCATTTAGTTCCTTTTATCAACCCCTGGGTTTTAACAGCTCAGATGTCTTCAGTAAGAGCTGTGCTCATGTTCAAATCTGTCTGCATTCACAACACGTTGCATAAACAATTTTTAGGAACCATGTTAACTAGTTTACTGAGATTGGCAAAATCAAAAAGAGGCACACAACAAGGAAATAAGACTAGTTAACAAACTAGAAGTGAAACTTCCAGAGAGTAAACATAACTGAGTGTGGATCACCATGAGCTACAAAAAAAGGCATCACTCACCAAGTCCATAATCAGAAACTATAACCTGGTCGCTTTTTTAAACCCAAGTCCATATCCAGCTTTCAAAGGCTCTCTATTGTGCTTTACTGAGCTTTCAATAATGTCTAATGCATAATAGATCTACTGTTGCCAAATAATCAAAAAATTAGTCCAATAATTCAGTTAAACTTTAACTAATACAGTATCAAATCATAACAATAGTGGCCTCAAGCTTTACGCTGTAAAGTAAAGACACTACAATAATGCAGAGAAAAGCCTAATAATCAAAAAAGATTACCCCCTATGGGCAAGCACTTGGCGACAGTGGGAAGGAAAAACTCCCTTTTAAACAGGAAGAAACTTCTGGCACAAGGCGGCTCAGGGAGGGGTAGGCATCTGCCATGACGGGTTGGGATGGGGATTGGTGGTTGGGTTCAAGTGATGGTGTGTGAACAAAATAACTGTCAGTGAATTTTTTTCAAAGTTGTGCAGTCACATGGCTTGGACACACTGGTTTTTCCCTTAGTGGACAATTACAAGTAAGCACAAAGTTTTACCACAGACATTGTCAGTCGGGACACCACATGGACAAGGGGGACAAAGTCTTTTAATCTTTGAAATTCAGGTGTTTTGGCGCCTATTACCACATACACAAACACTTGCAGAAAAATAGGTTGTTTTACAGAGCTCTGTACTCGCTCTGTTGTAATACGAAGCCACCGTTGCAACAAGTCAGTGTTTGAAATGTCTGGGAGGGATGAAATTTCACAGTTATCTGTAAAAGGTCTTATTGCATCTAGGAGCGACAGAAACTTCAGCCCATGCCAAGCTACAGAGTGGGGTTCACAACTGTTGAAATGCACTATATGCAAAATTCACCAACACTCTTCTGACACCACTGTTAATTTTGTTGACCAATGATTTTCGTCATAGTTTTTGTCCATGACTTTTATCATCGGGCGAAAATAAGAAGATGGCTAAATAAAAACAAATGTAGGAGGGCAAAAACTATGATGAAATGTACTGACACTTCAGTGATTAAACATTTTACGAAAATATTCTGGAGAGATGCAATTCAAATCAGACATAATCAAGTTGTGTTGAAAGAAAGGACAAGTTTGGAAGTGATCTCCTTGTACTGTAAGGTTGGATGAGCACATTTGATCTGCCCCTGTGTGTGTGTGTGTTTGTTTTAATGGTCCAAATAGGTCCTAACTAAATCAAAATTTGCTGTCAAAATTACATGATAACTGCAGAGTCCCAAACCTCCTCTGACATTATCGTCAGCACAGAAACTGCAGTTGGTGCTTCGTAGTATGGGTTTCTCTGACATTAAGCACCAATGGCAGTTCCTATAGATGTAACATGTAAGAGGTGCAGTACTTTCAGCCATAAGCAGTATGAAATCTGCTATATAGAGATTGAGCAATTTAGTAGTACTGTTTGAAAGTTAGCTGTATTAAAGGGCCTCCTGTATATGGTTGTATGAGACTCCTTTTATGTCATCCAGGTCATTGTAGTCTAAAGAGCTAGGTTTTTATAGCGGGTTCACCCGAAACCTTGGCTGATTGTGACCTACACCCCTTTTCACATCTTGGCTCGTGTGATTAGGTGGAGGATCAACAGGGAGTTCATGACCCTCTTGGGGGGACACTCCCCTAGGACACATGTTAAATCTGGGATTCGACACCATTTGAACTTTGAACTGAAGAAGCTTCTCGGATGAGAGGTGAAACGTCTTCAAGCAACTTAAAGAAGTCCAGACGCTTTTCCTTCCAAGCTCTTTAGAGAACTCCTTTTAGTTAAACTGGTTTTATAGTTGCTCTTCAGTATCATCTATGTAAGTGGAAATGACCAAACAATCTTTCATTAACAGACACTGAACAGACAAAACAAAAAGCTGGTATCCACAGCATCTCAAATGACACAGACAAAAAGTGAATCCATCCATGGAGATATTATCACTTTGCTCGGCTGACATGTGAAAAGTCAGAATGAAGAAACACCTACCTCCTTTCCTGAAAAGATAAACAGGCACCAGGTACATCATGGAGTGCTGGATGTAATAGATCTCTTTCTCAAATGGCAGCTGAGAAAATGAAAAGCAAACAAACCATTTTAATTCTTTTACAGCACCCAGATACAGCAGAACAGCCCCCAACTTGCTCTGGGCCCTGAAATCTTAAAGACCTGTGGCCTCACAGTCTCCAGCTATGCTACTGCTTAACAAGCAACCATGACAGAACATTACCCAAGTGAACAAAGAGATGGAAGAACAGCAGGTACACCGTCTGTCTATTTTAGCTGCCTTTATAAGGCACCTTTCTTCTAAAAATGTATGGCCTCATTAATGATCACTGTCATCATACAAAATCTATAATAATAATAATAATAATAATAATAATAAAATTGTATGAAACTTGAGTGTTTACAGCAGTTTGAAGTTGGAGCTTTCGTTTCTCAGGGATTACGTGTACATATGTTGACCATGTTTTTTTTGTTTTTTTAAAACTGGGTGGAGTGGGTGGAGACGAGTGTCGCGGTGATTTGTGAAAGAAGAATGGCAGCAAAAGTGAAAGGGAAGATTTACAAGATTGCAGTCAGACTTGCTATGATGTCTGGTTTAGAAACAGTGGCGCAACCAAAAAGACAGCAGGAAGAGCTGCAGAGCCCAAGATAGATGGATAGTTTAGAAACAAGTGAATCTCATGGACATTTTAAAGACAAAAGTTAGAGAGGGAAGGCTGAGATGGTTTAGATATGTGCAGAGGACAGATGCAGTGCAAATATTGAACAACAGATGCTGAATATGGCTACACCCTTTGTTTGTCCTGCTGTCAGGCAGCAGGAAAAGGCAAAAGAGAAGATTTATGGATGTAAAGCAGGAGGACATGTAAAGGGTTGGTGTGACCGAGGAGAATGGTAGGAACAGGCTTAGATGGAGACAGATGATCCACTGTGTCGACCACGAAAGCATAATATGGGTTCCCTTTAATGGTATAACTCAAGAAACACATGAGATCTTTGTCCACAGTGTTTTTTTTAATTTACAAGTGACTGATGTAAACTGCCTCTTTTCCTGTTGGTTGGCAGGCACGTAATGTTCAGGGTGCAATCATAGTTTACTGTGCTCTGTAAGAAATACTGACATAAAGTTTATTGATGTTATAAAATGCAAAACAGCTGTGTAAGCCTTCATTCCCTGCTTGAGAAAAACAAGTTTATCTGATAGGGAACTGCAGATATGGCAGAACAGCTCAGCCTTATTTCTGTGAGAACTGTTATAAAAGGAAAAGCACTTAGTCTTAATGGCTATGCTGGGGTTTTTTTTTTAAGTTTAAAACTTACCAAAGTGACTTCATTCAAACAGATCAAGTTTAAATTTGTGAAATATCTCCTGCACCCACTCAAGCTGCGCCTTGAGTGAGTCAGAGCTTTCAATTTTAATTCAATCGTTTTATACGGCGCCAAATCATAACATAATCATCATCATAGGTCTCTTTACACAGCAAGTTCTAGAGCTTACGATATTATAGAGGAAACCAATGATACCTGCACAGACACAGTGTAGTCTTTTTCAACACAACATCGCCGTTCCAGAGGTAAGTGATAACATTCGTTTAGCTGCTCAGTGAGTGCGACACTTAACCTTGTACACCTTGGAGACCTAACAAAGGCTAGAAGAGGGCTGCTCATAAATGAGATCTGAAGATCACGGTCTACTTACCAGTCTGGTGTTGACTACAGGGAACATTAAAGCAAGTAATGCACCATTCAACATGTGGACCTGCAGCCTGAAAACAATAAAAATGTCAGACATTAAAAATACCTACAAGGTCACTTGCTATTTACCTAATCTGTGTAAACCTTTCTGAGTCATGTTAGTTTCTCTCCTGTCCTTCTGGTTTCACTTTGCTCTCTTCCCTCTCCAGACACAGAGCAGCGCAGAGGAGAGAAGTTACCGGGGTTGAGCTATGGTTAAAACAATAAAGGCTTTCTAACAAGTGTGAGTCTGTCTAAAGCATCTCTTTCAGATTTATCATCAATGAAAGAAAAGAGGAAAAAACAGAATAGGAGAGGGAGGGAAAAGGGCTGTTATTACTACACTCCCCTCTTGACTTCTGCAGGCCATTTGCCCTCCCCAAAGCATTCAACCCATAGAAGACTCTGCCACTACTGACATATGAATCAATTCCAGCTGATATAAGGGACAGAGGAACAGGTGGAGGACAGCTTAGATTCTATCCCATGTTGCCGAAAACCAATCAGACTCCTCCCTGATGCTGTTAGCAGCAGCTGCCTCTTACTCTTTGTCAAGGTCAGTTTCTTGTGGGAGCGCTTATTGTCTAAAGTCAGGTCAGTAAAGTTTCAGGCGATCACTCTCAAAATAAATTTGCTTTGATGTCACGATTTAACAAATCAGTGCATCCATCTACTCATTCAGACTAATTAGTATAATTTGGTTTGAAGCTTTTAGTTGCACCATCCAGCGCACACATATAGCCTATCTGCTCCTAGTGGGAGCTGCGATGCTTATTTAGTAAACCTGTATAAATAAACCCAGCATAAGGAAAAATGTGTCTTTTGAACTAACATTAATGTTAAGAGGCTCCAAATACAGAACAGAAGCCAAGGAGCATGTGTGTCAGAGTGTGGAGCTCCATCTATCTCCTGTGACTGCTCTTTTTGTCAAATGAGCCAAAATAACTGTTGTGACAGACGAGGTCGCCGGGAAAACAGCAGTGCCGAAGTAATGCCGCTTCAAATAAGTCCGGCTGTCACTCTTCTGAAAAGCGGTTCATTCAAATTCAAAATTTACAAAGCGTAACGAGCATTAGCGACCTTATATTTTTCCATCACTGTAATTAATTGCATGTCATAGGCCAAGACCTGAACCTCTGATACTGTTGTAGCGTAAACTTCTACTTTATGTAGTAACTATTTAATATGACGCTGCTCCTGCTAATTTTACAATTTTTATTTGGCAAGTACAGTCCAGTGGTTGTTGAACTGCCTTCATACATAAAAGGGATAAAGATGTAATCTTAAACATAGATTTACCATTTGCTACTGCAGGAGAATCTGAGCTTTACAAGCAAACGTTTCCAGCAGCTACTACTTCACATTACAGAAAGGTACAGTGACTGTTATTGTGAAGCAGTCACAGGAAATGTAGCACATCAAAAATGTCAAATATTAAAATAATAAAAAAGGATCTATTTTAAACTTGTTATGTGCTGTGCTCATTGCAGGTAGAAGACCAAACCCTCTTTGGTGGGCAGCAGGATTAGTTGGGGCATTCTACACGGCAGTCACTTTGAAACTGTAAATGTGGTGAAATAAACTTGAGGTTTGCATGTTTCAGTTAGTGGGCCTGGTTCCACACCACCATCACAGAGTAAAATGCCATGTTTACACAAACAAATGACAAGCGCCTCGAACAAAAGGCCATGACTCTATTTCTTACATAAATGAGACAAATTAAAATATGTTGTTACGACAACAAATGAACTAGCCGACTATGTGAATGAACATCTTGACCTGGTGGATAAATAATGTTGGCAGTTCAGTAATTCTTCAAACGATTGGATATTTATTGGGGCATGTTTCACATTTCTATCCCATGTAAGAACCAGCTTTTTGTGGTTTCATAAAGTTGCTATGACTCTGTACACTGTGTTCACTGTGAGGCTCCCGTGGGCTACTGGAACAGAAAGTGACCCTGCTTGTATTTATTTCTGAGTAAATCCCACATCGTGTTCCCACCGGCAAAACCAGAGTCATTTCTGCTGAATAATTAACTGCTCAGACCGGATGAGTTGTTGAAGAGGAGACTATAAACCCAAATACATTACTATACAACTGCTTACTATGGGGGAAACCAATAAGTAATTACAATCAACGTCAACCACAATTTGGATTATATGAAAACAAAAACCATGAGCTTTGTCTGCCCAGTCATTAGACGTTACATTCAGCAGGACAAGCGGCTCATATGGCAGTCGTGGCCTTTCTACAGTCTGCACTAAAAAACTCTATATTTTGCCAATTCAGACCTTTAAAGTTTAACTTAAATGTAGACGACAAGTTGAAAACACTAAACAGGAAGAACCCAGGAGTGCACGTACGCTCACCTGAACACAACCATAGCTGTCTTACATGGCGGGCAGGCCAGCAGGAAGATCTGTTGAGGAAAGCAGAGAGAAATGAGCAACGACATTATTGCATTAAGCTCATACGGTTGTTATGGAACAGCTCGAAGGCTTTTAAGAGCTTTCAGCTCCGAGTTCTGCAAGAGAAAATGAACTGCTTTAACAAGTTTGTGCTAACACAAGAGCAGAAGCATTGAACAGAACATCCCAAAGGCAACTGTGAGGTCTCCTTAGTCCAAATTAAGAAAAAAAAAAAAATACATAGAAGAGGTTCAGACAAGAGGATAGGCCCACAATTAGGATGGAATTTGAGGCATTAGAGCTGCTGGGTGTTGGCACTAATGAGCTGATTTCATGCTAAACAATCTCAGTTCACAGCTCACTACTTGGAAGTCAGCTTTCACAAGAAAAGGGAGGCAGCATTTGAAAACAAAGGTGAAGTGACTTCCTGATATGTTTCCATTGCCAAAAATGATTTCTACCAACAATCTGACTTTATTCTTGTAAAGGAGAGTGGATCAAAAGACAGCCTGCAATCTGTGCATGGTGATTGGGCTACTGGGCCCCGAGAATAGTTCAAACAGGAATTTGTTCAAAACACCATCTGACACACGAAAACTTAGTTTGCCTGAAGGCTGGAAACAGAATTACAGAAAAGAAACTGACCCGAGATTCATTCTCCAAACACACAGTTGATATATTTGGTTTGTTTTTTGTTTTAAATGCGTCTCCGGGATTGATCTGTGGCGTGCCTATCAACTTTATTAATCTGCAGCGTGTGTGGGACTATTAAAAAACACTCAGACTTTCATAGTTATATTTACATCTTCAGTCTTTTCTACATATTTCCCCCTCATTCTAACACGTGAGTCATGTTTCGCGTTTTAAAACACCACAATAAAGTCACGAGAAGGAAACAATGCGTGAAAATGTTTTGCCGTGGATAAAACGTGCTTGCCAAAGCTGACAGTTTGTTGGTTCCTGCAGATGTCATTACTGTCAGCCTCCATTGTAAACAGGGGTTGGCAATACGTTGCTGGCAGTTAAACGTTGTCACTTTGATAATTTGTCTCATGTCTGAGCTATCAAAGCAATTAGACAACGTTCTGCAACTTGGAGCCCTCAAGTCTCTCATTTTAAATGAATAAGAAGTCGTTATAAAATAAACATGCCATAGAGTTGCGAGCTATTATCAAATAAATGTTGCATATAATTGGTTGTACAGACTATGTAAGGTTTCTTTAGCTCATTTCAGTCTCATATGAACACTTCTGTGTCAATCAGTTTTGATATTGTGTGACGATTTAATATTTTGCCTGAACGTGGCAGTGATGCCGTCATTTTCTCCATCACCTTTCAGCCAATCACCAGTTTATGGCACCTGTTAATCGCTAGTGTAACGCTACCCTTTTGGCATTAGTGTCACTTTACCCTCTGATCCTTTACTTATTTGTAACGGCTTGACCTTGTTCACTTTTTGCATCACAGAATCAGATAAGATAAGATAAGATAAGATAGAACTTTATTAATCCCTCGGGTGGGTTCCTCTGGGAAATTCGATTTCCAAAAAAGCACAGCACCGACAGAAGTTACAGAGTTATACACACACACATATATATAAATACAGAGACAATATAAATAAAATATACGAAGGGGATAAATAGAATAAATAGGAATAAAAATAAATCAGAGGAATCAGAGGAGAACATTAAATTTGCCTTTCTTATGTTTGTCACTCCTTGCTTGACTGTTAGCCAGAGCCTTAGGGCAGCCTTCACTGCAAAATATTGTTTTATTTGAACATTAATGCCGTGAAGGATAGAAGTATATAATTCACAACATTCGCTGAAGTATTTTTCTTATAACGACAACTTCCACAGTTTTGCAGTACGAGCCAACTAAGAAAAAAAAAAAAACTGACAGTCAACATTCAGCAAATAACATTAACATAATATCATAAAATGTCAAATGTTATAAAGGGTTGTATTTGCACACATTTTTAAGAGAAGTAAGTGGATGCTTTTCTGTATGTGGCAGCAGTAAAGGTCTTGGCTCCAGCGGTGCCATTAGCTCTACTTTAACAGCACACAAGAGAATAGACTCAGAAATGGATTTCATGCAAATTACTGAGCAAGAAGATTTAGCCCATAAACACTTCTGATTGTTGACTTTATGCAAGCAAAAAGAAAGAGAAATTCATGTGGTCATGCCGGCACTCCAACCTTGGACGGACACTGATATTCCTCAATCAAAATAAGTTGAGTTCATTTGAAATTATGCTAAGGTTGGGTCTGATCCAAGAAGTATTCAGGGAAAGACGTTCTGTGTTAATTCAATTCAAAATCCCACTTAAGCCTATAACTAGGATTGATCTCTGGGTGGGACACTGGCCCAAGAAGTCATGATCCTATTTATAGGTGAGAAAGACTACTTAAGTGTAATCCAGTGACTGCTGTATATTTTCAAAGAAGTCCTGGATTAAAAAACAAAGAAAGGAAAAAAAAAAAAGGTATAAAATCTGCTGTGATGCAAGTACAAAAATATGCAAATCAGGTATGCACAGTAAAAATTAGGTGTCAGTTAATGCCAGATCTGACGTTCATTTTTTCACTGAACAAACTAAAAGGTACAGAAATGAATCATATTTGCGCTCTCTGAGAAAGGCCATCAATTAATAAGTAGGTACTAGATATTTTTATTTCCTGGTTCAGGAAACGCAGTTCTCTCCCGTGCGTCGTCACTGGCATGTTCTTCGATGCTCATTGAGTTAATTGGCATTGACAGGAAATGACTTCCTGATTGCTGTGAACATTGACAGAGTTGTGACCATGAACCTTCCAGGAGGCGAGCTCAGTGACAAAAGACAGACTGGTATGCAGTGTGAATTTCGCTCTGCCGCTGAAAGCAAACAAACTGGGCTGGTTAACTATTTAGCGTGCTGACGGAATTGTGTGAAGCAAGTTTTTCATAATTAATATGAGAGCCTGTTTTGTTACCTGAGCTGTAGGATGGATTAACAAGGCTGGAACTGGGCCCACTCCTCACATACACTGAAGCTAAAGCTGGTGAAGCTAATCTGTAATAAGTCCAGTTTGTTCTTTGTGGTCTATTACACAGTTTACAGCTGTAGGATTTCTCTGCAGGAAACACATCACACAGTGCGTCATGTGCTCAAAAAGCAACGCATTGCGAGTGGGTGTTTTTGTAGTCGTCAACCACACTAAAACATGCAAACCTCAACCACACAAGTGCATCAAAATGCTCCCATATCATAGAACCCTTGTAATTTTCAAACCCATGTAATTCTGTTAGAAATAAAAATACCAGCATGTCAGATTTCACTCTAAAATGGGTTCATTCATCATATAGTGAATTTCAGGGTGTGCAAGAAACAAAGAATTGCTAAAAGAGTCATTTTGACACCCATAGAAATCAATGAAAAATGCTCATGGCATCCTTGGTTGCCTAGCAACAGGTTGTTTGTTTAAACATATTTTGATATCAAGGCCCTAACGTTAGCCAGAACTAGCTAGATGAAGCAATTGATAGGATTAACATACAACGAACTATAGGTAACTCCATATTTGATATTTTATATTTAAGTGGATGAGCGGAGAACCAGGCATGTTGCTGTTGGCTGTGCAGAGCAGCGGTGCACCCATGGCTAAACGGAGCAGAGTGTCCACAATGTGGAGAACTAATATGAGGAAATAAATATGACTATGTAAATAAATGCCAGGGAAAGGGTCTAGACTGCAAAGAAAGCTCAGAGCACCAATAATACCCCCCCCCCCCCCCCCCCCCCGGCCAACAACAACAACAAAAACAACAGTTAATAGAATTATCTCCACTTGTATAATCACAGTAATGAGTCAAACCAGCCTTGATGCTCTTGTTGTACTAATAAAGACACTGTTAAGTCTAACTGCTGCTTCTCCCTATTAATTTTACAGCTGAAACACAATTTTATCTCAAGGTACAGCTTGCTGGAACATTGTGCCCCAAATATTGTCAGGTTCCTGTTGCCCTTCTACTAGCAGTGGAGAAGGAAAAGACCAGAAATAAATATAACAATAATTAAGTAGTGTTGACTCGAAGCATTTTCTGGAATTACAGGGAGTAAAAGGGAAAGCAGTCATTCAACAAGACAAAATAAATAAAAAATTTGAGAACATGACCTTGCAGACAAATATAGTTCAGCATGGGCGAATATGATGGGGACATTTAAACTACCTTCACAGTGTGTACCAACTTGTGTCAAGGTAAGGGTACAGCTGAAAGTTGTTTGCATAGAAAGATAAAGGAGTTATTTATAGATTAAAATACATCATTGCTAATAAGTCAGACTTCCTTTTATAACGAGTGCAACCATAGAGTGACATGCCGCAGTGTTTCGAGTGCGATGCACATGAGTAAACATACTGTGATGCTCAGGGTTATTGCGACAGCTGCTACATTAAATGTGGCTATACCTAACGATGAGGCCGATGATCTGTTATAATGGTGCTGATTATTTTTGCCATACACAGACTGTTAATACTGCGATACATCCATTTATCGGCAGCCTACGCGCATCCATTCAAAGCTGCTGCAGAAATGCAAGATACCTGCTTTGCAGACAGATGACTTGACGTTTCCTGCAGCCGACGGCAACATTTATCACGTGCCCACGTGATATCTGTTAGCTGCGAGTTCAGCTGTGCCTGGCGAGATCTACAAGGGAAGAAAGTTCACTTGATAAAAGAAGGTCGTGTGTCTTTAACTTGTGGGAAAAAAAAGAAGAAAAAGAAAAAGGGAGAATCCAGTGGCAGGCGATGCCTCATTTGGACAGCGTATAAACGTTACACTGTATGGATGTAAATACCTTTAACCTTTATCCCTGAACACTCATGATGACAAGCAAAGAGCTCAGACAGAATCCAAGGCTCTACGCCAGGGGTGTCAAACATAAGGCCCAGGGGCCAGAACTGGCCTGCCAAGACTCCAATCTGGCCCACTAGAAAATGTGAAAGAGGGATTTTAGACTAACTGTATTTTTTAAATAGGATTTTTTTCCTACAGCTTTTCCTACTGATAAAGACCTGCATGGCCATTTATAGTGCACTGAAGTAACAAATAAACATTTAAATAACATAATGACTATTTAGTACATAATTTTCCATTTTCAGAGCGAATCCACTGTCTGTGAATTAAGAAAAACTTGGATACCAACATTTTTGGTCATTTTACACAGCTTAGAGCTACAGCTCAGAAATGCTGACAGATTTCTTTCATTTACAGCAGAATTTCTGTCATGTAGAAAACCAGACTTGTTATTAAAACTGCACTTTTTTATATGAAGATATTTGTGGGACTTGCTGTGTAAACACTTTCACTCTAAATGTTTCACTGGTTTGATCCACTTAAGGTGATAGTGGGCTGCAGGTGGCTCACGTACAAACATATTTATGAGGGAGAGCCAATGAAAAAACTTCTTTATGTCGATAAAAACAGAATGGCTTGTTTCAGTTTCAGACAGCAGAGGGACCGCACCAGAGTTCAACACAGAATCTATGTAGAACATACAACGTAACCTACATAAGCGGTTACAAGCATAAATGTCAGTGCTGGCATTTGGTAGTTAATGCCAGCACTGACACTACCTGTCAGTGCTGGCATTATACGTGATGGAAACAAACAAAAATAAATGCTGGGACTTTTCTCCTTCTGGGTTCATGGTGTTTTTCATTCCCCATTGAAGTGTAAATCAGTAAGGTCGGACTGATGAACAGTTTGCACAGAGGTCCATCATAAGCAGAACACAGAACTATGAACCTGGAAATTTGTATAATAGGTCTTTTAATAGCTGTTATGTTCAAGCTCTTTGTTCTTTATCTTTGTGCAAGCTAGTTCTGAAATCTAGAAATCTATAAAACGGCAGGGGAAGTTCGTACTGTCTTCGTATTAGCACCAATCGCAAGCCATAGAAGAAGCATAAAGTGCGTGCCCCTCCATATATCGATTTCTCCAACTTGATATACCCATTATGTGATTTAGTTGTTTATGGAACCACACCCATTTCCGCTGGCCTCAAACGGAAATACACGATAATAAACTGATCAGTCGGGAGACCCTCAGCGTGCCACGATGACTACTGCGGTACTATGTGGTGGAAAACGTACGAAAAACCCGTGCTGCTGGATGTGAAGCACTCAGTCATCACACACTAAACTCCATCCCCTGTGGGGCTTTCTCACCTTGATATTTGCTCATACTTGCTGCTCTGTAAAAGCTCCTACTGACACCGCCTCTATTCCTCCACCTACAGATACTATCAGAGGGGTAGTTTTAGATTGGGTCCGGAGTTATTTAAGTGACAGAAAGCAGTTTGTGAAAATAAATGGTGGTTGCTCCTTATGTATGGACATTGCTTGTGGTGTACCCCAAGGGTCAGTTTTGGGTCCAAAATTCTTCAACTTGTACATTAACGACATCTGTAAAGTGTCCAAAGTATTAAAAATGGTTCTCTTTGCTGACGATACAAACATTTTTTGCTCTGGTGATGATCTGCAGAATTTATTGGAGGATATGACTAATGAAATAAGTAAAGTGAAGTTCTGGCTTGATAAAAACAAATTATCATTAAATTTGAATAAATCTAAACTTATGTTATTTGGAAATAGTAGTTTAAATACAAATGCAAAGATTCAAATAAATGGTGTTGATATTGAAAGAGTCAGTGAAAATAAATTTCTGGGGGTAATAATAGATGAAAAACTTAACTGGAGAGCTCACGTAAGATATATTCATTCCAAAGTATCACGAAGCATTGCAGTACTAAACAAGGCAAAACAGGTATTCGACAGAACATCACTTCATATTCTCTACTGTTCACTGGTTTCACCATACTTAAGCTATTGTGCAGAGGTCTGGGGCAATAACTATAAAACCACATTACATTCACTTTTTACTCTTCAAAAGAAAGCAATTCGAATCATCCACAATGCAGGTTATAGGGAACATACAAACTCACTATTTTTGCAGTCTGAAATATTGAAAATTGACGATATAGTGAAATTCCAAACAGCACAAATTCTATTCAAAGCAAAAAATAAAGAACTGCCAGGTAATATTCAGAGTATGTTTTTTTTGAAAGAAGGAAGTTATAATTTAAGGGGTTTTTGTAACTTCAAAACAATGAAGGTACGTACTACAAGAAAAGGCTTTTGTGTTTCTGTTCAAGGAGTGAAACTAATTCCATATTCAGTTTGTTCCATAAAGCAATGTCCAAACATAAAACTGTTCAAAAAGAGTTATAAAAATATGATCTTCTCGATCTATAAAGAAAAGGAAAATATTTAAATTAAGTGAATGTCTCTATTTAAAAACAAACAAACAAAAAATTCATGATGTGATATTATAGTATATAGTATATCAGAAATCTGTTCACTATTTTTATTACAAATTATATCAGTAAGGAAGCTGACTAAATATTCACTGATAATTTATGGGACAGGGGTGGGATTAAATAAGTGTATACTTCTTCCCACTCCCTTTCAACATGTAAATTAATCAGAATGTTTTTTTGTATGTAATTTGTATAGTATATTTTTTTTCTCTCATTTCTTTTCTAAATGTACTTGTATATTGTTCACATGTTGAAATAAATTACCAATCAAATACTATGACTGTGCCAACAAGCACCACATTTTCCCAAAGTCGCATTGCTTTGTGCTCGGAGAAGGAAAATATCAAACTCACTAGCACACCAAATTTGTGTTTTCAAGAATAATGCCAGTCCTCTTCAAAATGTGGATTTGGTTAACAGTCATGAAAACCAGCTGCTGCATAACAACACTGAAAGGCACGCAAACTGACGCAGTGTAGCAACGAGAGGGTATTTTCTTTTCAACAGCACAGAGGTGGTGTTCGTTCCTCATTGAGTGTACTTAAGAGTGAACTGAAACTCACTATTGTTTCCAGATGCACAGCTTTAACAAGCTCAAATGAGACAGGAAATAAATGGGTGCTTGGAGAGCTCTGCATCCCTCTTTAGATGTTTTTATCTGAGGTTTCCATCAGGCCTGAAAGGGATTAAAACCACACCCATACGCTAGAGATGCAACATGAGGAAAGTGTGATCACGATAGGAGCTCATGCATGCATGAAACAAAACAAAGAACAATTAATAAGCCACGATTTCTTTAGAAGAATGTTCAACAAAGACAGCCGAGCCCACAGGCACTACCTTTAATAAAGCAAGAATGCAGGAATGCATGACGCCTTCTCTTTTCCAGCTTTTTTTCTCCCCACATGAGATTCAAGCTCCAGCAAGCACGTGCTACAAATAATCAGTTGGTGCCAGTGTCAACACCCCCTCACCCACCCCTCCTCTGGATGGGAGAAAAAAAAAATCTATACGCAGATGATTTTCACAAGTTGTGAAAGCTGTACAACTTCCTTTTAAAACCCATTTCCTCATTTGATCACGCCCCTTTTAACACCAACAACACATACACTGCTGTCCAACTCGCCCTTACATCAAGGACATTTTACTACAGTCAGTCAATTTTTCATCACAGCCAGCAATTCTTCAGTGTCCGCTGGTTGTCATGCTACCTCCCTGAAACCTGAAAAATCCATCATCATTGAGCACATCAGCTTTGCTCTACTCTTCAATTTTCATGATGACTTGTCACATGGCAGTCATGCACCATGAAGATCAAGCAGTCTGCATGTGTAAACAAGCAGGTACTGCATATTTTGACTCATGATGGGGCGGCTGTAGCTCAGGTGGTAGAGCAGGTCATCTACTGATCGGAAGGTTGGTGGTTGATTCCTGGCTTCCCCTAGTCTGCATGCCAAATATCCTTGGGATATAGGGCTGCCACAAACGATTATTTTGATAGTCGACTAGTCACGATTATTTTTGCGATTAGTCGACTAATCAGATCATCATCCATTGGACGTAAAACTACAGCTTATTGCACCAGCAGCATCTGCTCTTATATAACTATCATTAGCTTACAGCTTTAAGTGTTTAAGGTCTGTGCTAACTAAAAATAAAGACAAGATGATAGTTTATTAAATTTTAATGAAATTTGCAGATTGTTTCGGTGAAGTTTAATAAACTCCTTGCTATCTAAAATATACCCCAGAATATGCTCCAGAATATACCCCAGGACACTGGGGTATATTCTGGAGCATCTCACACTTCTGATAATCAGTTGTCTGCTTGAGTTTATTCAGCTGTGTAAAAACTATAACTTTAATCTCAGACAAACTGATTTACTCAGGAACAAATAAAATACTAAAAAAAAAAGCCAAACAATAACATTTTAAGTTATCTAAGTGACTCATATATATTTAACCTGAGTAGCGAAAGACGGCGGTGGGTTTGAAAACGATTTGCGGGGAGTCCGGTGTTCTCGCGGCGCTAGTGACCTAGCCCCCGGCTCGCTAACGAGCTAGTGGGTAACAGATGTCTCCGAAAACGTCGGAGCGCTTTTGAAAATATGTGGTGTCCTGATAAACTGAGCAGATATTTGAGTTTACATAGCTACATTCTCGCCTGAAAATATGTTAAACGTTTATTTTGTGACCCAGAAAGAATAATAAGAGTAACATTAAAACTAACTAGCTGCCGCCATTGTTGGAAACTGCGCTGGGCCGCGCTATGAATTCTGGGACACAGCTGCTTCTTCTTCTTCTTCGGGGTTTAACGGCAGCTGGCATCCTTGTATATGCAATGCTGCCATCTTCTGTTTCAGTCCGTTATTACACTCTTAAATCCTGCCACTTATTCCTGCGTCTTTTGTGCTCTTACAAAGCTTCAAACGACGCTTCGACTATTAAATCAGTCGTCGACGATTTTGATAGTCGACGTAATCGTGACTAGTCGACAAATCGTGGCAGCCCTATTGGGATATTGATATTGCATTAAAGTTGTCTATTGAAGATGTTCATTTGAGGATCCTTCCATTATGTTAACTTTTATTACAAGTACGGTCAGAAGGATTTCATACACATTGCATATTTGTGCTTATTTCGAGTTGATGTTCGGTTCATTAAGGGTCTTAAGCGTCACTGGCGTGACTGTCCAGGTGATACATGCTGAGGGAAACTAGAACATAGAAGGATGATTGCATGCATGCTTACAATACATATAACACATATAATCTAGGAATGTGTCAGGCCTGAGGCCTTAACTCATTTGGTGTCTCACTATATTTTACTCTACTTGGCAACAGATGACCACAGTCAATAATTAGCCCCAGAGACCCTGAGGGCTTGAAGTTTATTACCTTGTATGGAAGGTGTTATAGAAAAGAGAAGTTCTATGTCTGTTTGTAGCCATTAAAGATGTACAAGATGTACCATTAACTGTGACTAATGTCTGGAACCTATTTTTCTGGGCCCTCCATGGTTTGTCTCACTGCTCTACATTGATCGATTTCGCGACAATACTAACCCCAAATTGCTCTCCGGTGTATCCATCGGAGTATGAATGTGTGTGAATGTTAGCTATAAAGCACTTAGAAAAATGTGCTTGTGCGAATGGGTGAATGCACAAGTTGAGTAAAGCGCTTTGAGTGTTCAGATGAGTAGAAAAGCGCTACATAAGAACCAGTCCATTTACCATGATCTAAGTGTTATTTAACACATAAAAGCAAAGACACAGCTCCCTAATGCTGATTAAAGAGTTTGACATCGACCTCAGGCTGGAATTGACCTCACCGGCTTACAGGCTGTTGATACAACAGCTTCATAAAATAATATTTGGAGACAAAGAGGGGGACAGCTCTGGTTTCACAGCCAAGGAATGAACTTGAGATGTCTTCTTTCGTGGCAGCACTGGACCAACTCCCTAACACACGGAACAATGATGTCCAAACAAGGCTCAAACTTGTACTTTCTTACCGAATTTCCTGTGGTTTTTAGAATCAATTTGCTTCTATTACTTTATTAAAAAGCTTTAAATGTGCTACATATATTAGTTTATAATTTCTTCCCCTGTTCTAAGCCTCGCATGGCTCAATAAAAAGCATGCTCATGTATCTCAAGGCGCCATAAAGCCATTAAGAGACAGTGATTGCAAAATATCGATCAGGGTGCTCCACCAGAGCTGGAGATGGGTGAGATCAGGTCAACAACCAGTTAATGAAAACAAGGGCTTCGAAGTCCAGCCAGCACACTAAAATTTATACCCCATCAACCCATCAGCTTTGAGAGGACAGCTCGGAAGAGAAGATGACATCTTCTAATAAATCCCCACTAGTCATACTCGTAATCCTAAAGGGCACACATCAGCTCTTTCCCTCCAGTGTCATGCTTACCTGCACCATGGTGACGACATGGCAAGGATTCAGCAGATATATCAAAGTCTTGGTTGCAAACTTGAAGCCAACCTCCACTCCGAAAGTCATGCACAGGGTAACCAGCAACAGGTTCTTGCCCAGACTATCCTCCTTTGCCCTTATGCAGTCTTTCCCGGCTACTCTGAGCTCTTTGGAGATGTTTATTTTCTTCAGTGCCACCAGAATCTCCACCAAGGAGATGAGGACGATGACCAGACTCTCGCTGATGCGCTGCTGTGGAGCGAGGAAGGCAGCACACTCGGGGCCCCCGTTGCCCTCAAACTTGGGGTCCACCCCGCCGTAGATCCAGTCCAGCAGGCTGTATATGTTATATCTGGACATATTCCTCTTCTCGTGTTGGAAAAGATACGAACAGGATGGAATAAAAGACGCCACACCGACCTCTTGGCGAAACATGAACTGCAAGATTTGCCTTTCGCAGCTCGCCTCGTGGTCGACAGATAGACATGTATAGACTGCCGCCCCGGTTCGTCTGAGCTAGCTAAACTACCTCATCCACAAACGGAGGAGGAACTTCAGCTAGCGACAACAGACAGCCGTAGTCAAGATTACCAGTGGATGCTGCCGGTGGTGGTGGTGGTGTTAGAGGGTGCTGCCAAGCCTCTCTTCTTTCACGTTCCTCACACACTTCGCTCGCTAGCATGGACAGTTAAACTGTAGTCGGCATCATACAAAGCAAGCCAGTGCGCTGGCTATCAGCTCTCAGACACATCAAGCTGGAGAGCTGGTATAGTTAGCATGTGTTAGCAACAGCGCCGACAGCCGTTAGGTAGCTAGCTCATCTACCGAGCCTTACTGAAACGAACAGGTATACATTATAGATTTGACCCCGAGTTTTGCCTTACAGGCTCATCACAATGCTAAAGGAAGATAAGATAAGATAAGATAAGATAAGATAAGATAACCTTTATTAGTCTCACACGTGGGAAATTTGTTTTGTCACAGCAGGAAGTGGACAGTGCAAAAGTTATGACGCAAAAATTAGAATACAATAAGAATAAATACAGTACACAGCTGTACAGAAGGAAGCCGAAATATAAATCTTACATCCAAAATGAAAAAAAGAATGCAGTTTTCCTCTTATGTGAATTTCCAAATTAATCGATACCATGTTCAATTATATGCTAATATTAAAGTTCGAGATATTGATGTCTGTATATCTAAGCTATGTTGTTACGTCTCATTAATCACTTGATGTTCACAGGTGATATTTACGACTGTTTGAATGTGCAATTAAATTGTAAAAAACTCAAAAGAAACTAAAAAAAAAAGTTTGAGTGACCCGAGGAATTAACTTGGTTCAATGAATATACACACTGCCTGAGTCTCTCTTCTGAGGGCACATAAAACAGTCTCTTCTTTGACACACGTGACACTTTCCGATGGGGCGTTCAGGGAAAATACGGAAACCTAATACTAAGCATCTCGTTGCATTTGGGAGAGGAAAAATTTAGCAGCCAGTCAATACAGGCATAGTAATGTTTCTGTTTAAGTCTCCGTTGCTTTATCAGTACAAATCACTAATGCTTTCAATTCAGTTCTATTTAACTTTATTTATTTGGCACCAGTTCACAAAAATCCCCAATGTGCTTCTTTTTTTAAGATGAATACCAGTCATGGTCCTTATGAAAAAGCACTCAGAAAGTGATAGTAGGGAAGAAGAGATTTTCTTGAAGTGTAAGAAATCCATCAGAAGCTAGTTCTGCTACCAAACCATCTATTGTAGCTGGTTGAGAATGACGGGAATGAGAAGACACCAAAACACGAGTACAAGGACACAAACAAGAGAAAATACAATCTATGTGCGTGAGAGAGAAAATGACATGCTTTAGTCATATATCAACACTTCTCCACAAGGGCAACATCTAGGCTAAAAACAGCTGTTCACTTAAATGCAATTCATACATATACAGTGGGGCAAAAAAGTATTTAGTCAGCCACCGATTGTGCAAGTTCCCCCACCTAAAATGATGACAGAGGTCAGTAATTTGCACCAGAGGTACACTTCAACTGTGAGAGACAGAATGTGAAAAAAAAATAAATCCATGAATCCACATGGTAGGATTTGTAAAGAATTTATTCGTAAATCAGGGTGGAAAATAAGTATTTGGTCAATAACAAAAATACAACTCAATACTTTGTAACATAACCTTTGTTGGCAATAACAGAGGTCAAACGTTTACTATAGGTCTTTACCAGGTTTGCACACACAGTAGCTGGTATTTTGGCCCATTCCTCCATGCAGATCTTCTCGAGAGCAGTGATGTTTTGGGGCTGTCGCCGAGCAACACGGACTTTCAACTCCCGCCACAGATTTTCTATGGGGTTGAGGTCTGGAGACTGGCTAGGCCACTCCAGGACTTTCAAATGCTTCTTACGGAGCCACTCCTTTGTTGCCCGGGCGGTGTGTTTTGGATCATTGTCATGTTGGAAGACCCAGCCTCGTTTCATCTTCAAAGTTCTCACTGATGGAAGGAGGTTTTGGCTCAAAATCTCACGATACATGGCCCCATTCATTCTGTCCTTAACACGGATCAGTCGTCCTGTCCCCTTGGCAGAAAAACAGCCCCATAGCATGATGTTTCCACCCCCATGCTTCACAGTAGGTATGGTGTTCTTGGGATGCAACTCAGTATTCGTCTTCCTCCAAACACGACGAGTTGAGTTTATACCAAAAAGTTCTACTTTGGTTTCATCTGACCACATGACATTCTCCCAATCCTCTGCTGTATCATCCATGTGCTCTCTGGCAAACTTCAGACGGGCCTGGACATGCACTGGCTTCAGCAGCGGAACACGTCTGGCACTGCGGGATTTGATTCCCTGCCGTTGTAGTGTGTTACTGATGGTGACCTTTGTTACTTTGGTCCCAGCTCTCTGCAGGTCATTCACCAGGTCCCCCCGTGTGGTTCTGGGATCTTTGCTCACCGTTCTCATGATCATTTTGACCCCACGGGATGAGATCTTGCGTGGAGCCCCAGATCGAGGGAGATTATCAGTGGTCTTGTATGTCTTCCATTTTCTGATGATTGCTCCCACAGTTGATTTTTTCACACCAAGCTGCTTGCCTATTGTAGATTCACTCTTCCCAGTCTGGTGCAGGTCTACAATACTTTTCCTGGTGTCCTTCGAAAGCTCTTTGGTCTTGACCATGGCAGAGTTTGGAGTCTGACTGTTTGAGGCTGTGGACAGGTGTCTTTTATACAGATGATGAGTTCAAACAGGTGCCATTCATACAGGTAACGAGTGGGGGACAGAAAAGCTTCTTACAGAAGACGTTACAGGTCTGTGAGAGCCAGAGATTTTCCTTGTTTGAGGTGACCAAATACTTATTTTCCACCCTGATTTAGGAATAAATTCTTTACAAATCCTACCATGTGAATTCATGGATTTTTTTTTCACATTCTGTCTCTCACAGTTGAAGTGTACCTCTGGTGCAAATTACTGACCTCTGTCATCATTTTAGGTGGGGGAACTTGCACAATCGGTGGCTGACTAAATACTTTTTTGCCCCACTGTATGAGATCATATGATTGTTGGAGCTTTCTTTATATTATTGTAGGGTCTTTACCTTACAATATAAAGCAGCTTGAGGTGATTGTTGTTGTGATTTATCACTATATAAATAAAACTTAATTAAATTAAATTGAATTGAACTGAACTGAATTCATGCAGTTATTTGCCATCTTTTCAGCTCTCCATGTAAACCCCACCAATGCATGCCACCAAACTTTTCTCCATCATCTCATATCTATGGACAAGAAAGGCCAGAGGAACATAAAGGCTATATGATTAAAATTATAATGGGACCAAAATACTGCCTTTCGAAAACCAGGTTATTAAGGATGAGGAACAGGCTCATGAAAGTCCTCGGAGAACTCATTTGTAAGCTGCTTTCTTTCTTCCTTGCTTAGCATTGAATTTCCATTCTAGAAGAGGGTAGTGACGTCTGCACTCTCCTCACTAATTGGTTTGGAGTGCACTTCAGTGTAGCAAATATTTTTCACAAACATGCAAGGAGAGACGCTGTGGATTGGATGATGTCGTGGGGATTGGATGAAAATGGACTCATAAGGCAAGGAAAGAAAGAGCAGTAAAAATAAGACCGGGGATGAAACTAATGTGTCTCCTAAGGTGCTCGCTTTGATTTGCATGTACTTACTTTTTTTTTTTTTTGCCATAGCTTGGTGGCATGTTTGACTACTTGTAGTTGTGGCCAAAACTGCTTCCTTGTGGAAAATGGAAAGGATGAGCACTGGAGGTTCATTTGAAAAGTTATGACATAGATAAGATATAATTTCTTGGTTATCTAATTTCCTGACATCAACAGTGAGATCGCATAAGGAAGAAAAGATATGAGTTAAAACCAGTTAGAGCGGTATTACAGCACCTGCATAAAATCATCCTGTATACTAGAGTGCCATTATCTGATCATTCATTTCTACTCCAGCTCTGTTTTAGCCACATTTATCTATCTTTTATTATTATCGGAAAAGCCACGTAAAAATGTAACTAAGCAGTATGGAAACAGGTTGCTGTGGAGACAGGCTTCTATTCAGGTACCAGAGAAGCTGCTCACATTTGATAAGGCAACTCGGCAGAGCCTTTCTCACAGTGCTGTCCAGGAAAATAAACTGGACCCAATTTTCAACATCGTGAAAAGGGTAATACAGTATGTTCTCTCAGTCCCACGAGGGAAAATGCTCTGACTCAGTTTACAAGCTACAAAGTCCAACAGGCCTCGCTTCAGGATGTGGAGCAGAGCGGAAAGAGGGCTAAAGATCAACTGGCCTCCTTGCACGTGATCTCAAGGGGAAAAGAGTGAAACGTTTTCCTGGCTTGAGATCAGAATCAGAATCAGGATCAGAAAGGGTTTTATTGCCAAATGTTGAGCAGGTTTACAACATTAGGAAATTGCTGCGGTACTTAGTGCAAACATACTGTCATATAACGCTTAAATAGACATAAAAGAATTAAAAGTGCTAAGTAGATAGAGTAGATAGATGCTGAACACCTCAAAAAAGAAAAAGAAAAGAAAAAGAAAAGAAAAAACAGTCAGATAGAAGCAACTTAGTGAATCTAACCCTTTAGGTCTGCTGGAAAGAGATCATTTAGATGAAACTAAGATGAGCAGGAAACAGGGAGGAAAACAGAAGCCTGGCTTTTGTTACAGAGAAAATGGATTTCGGGACTGTTAATGCACCTCTTCTTATTTGATGACTCAGGTTCAAGGCTGTGTGGGTACACACAGAATATCAAAGCTTAGGAAGAAAACTGAAAAGAATATTTTTGGTCAGAAGCTTTTTCAACAAAGCTGCCATTTTAACATTAGCCTGAGATTTACTTTGCACCGCTAAACACATGTTTTTCCTCTCAAGGTTCCCTCCACGATACATTATCTGCAAAAAGAAGAATTTGTGTACCGAAAAGTCTTTAGAATTCGGACGCTTTAGGATTTACATGACAGTGCTGTCACTACTCAACCTCATTTTAAAATATAACACGGACTGTCCTATAAAAGCACACACACAGACACATAACATCCTGTCCCACTCTATGCTATCAAAGCCATTTGTAATGTCCTGGATCTGCGCATATCGCATCGCTTTCTCAACAAAGCAAGTCCTCATTTCAGTTTCACTCAGACTACAGTTTAAACTTCTTTCAAAAAGAACAAGCAGTTTCTCGGTGTTGTCAGTGTCACCAGGGGGCGATGTTACCATTTTCCCTGCTCTGTGTGGATTCACTCCACATGAGGCCCTTTTTCTTCTTCTTTTTTGTTAATGTTTGAAAAAGCCTCACTTTACTGAGAATCCCAACCCTCTTAAAAAGAAAACAGGCCAATTGCTTTTATAGTTCTGGCTCCTTAGCTGGTTAATGTGCTTTAAGTGAAAAGACTGCAAACAGTATTTTGTTGTCTTTGAATCATTTTCACTTTGACAGAGAGAGCTTGGAGCCAACTCCACACTGTGCAGCTGCCAAACCTCATTTTCAACTCCCATTATAAAATTCAATTTATAGAAATAATTGTAAGACATTTCAGTTTAACATGAATTATCATTCCATTTGGATTCTGCTTCCTACATTCTGTGTCTATGTGTTTACAATTCATGTATATATGTTTAAATTAGGCTAATTTCCTTGATGAGCTGGTTGGCATTCATTTCTTGCAGCAGTCTCAATTTTGCATGCACACAGAAAGAAAGAAAAAAGGGGGATCAGACATGGCCAGCTGTGCCCTCGAGGTGATGGCTTCTACATGAACAACAGATAAACAGTTTTGTGACTCTGTGTTTGTGTTTGGCAGAATAGTGAGAAAAATCAATGGACTCCTGAGTGGGGAGGCCTTGCTTTCATAGGCCTGCTCCTCCTCTTTGCACTGCAGAGCGGGACTCAGTCAAGGATATTAATCTCAACATCAGTCATGCATGGGGAACACCCCACGAGGTGAATGAGCCTGCTCATCCATGCATCTCCTGGGGGGAGGTAGGGGCGCTTAGAGGAGGGACTGGAATGGGTAAATGCGTCAGGGTATCATCTCGGGAGATGCCATGTGGGCCGAAACTCAAACCGAGGCAGATGCTGGCACCATCAAAACCCAGCGAGCCACATTATAATGTCAGATAAAGCTGAGAAATGCACAGTTCAAACTGCGAACAGCAAAGAACAATATGTGTGGGAAATGCTGCGCTTTATTTCTCTTATATGTAAATGTAATTCCTCTGCTTGCAGCCTAATCCTCCAGCCATCCCTGAAAAGCCACACAGGTAGTATTATAATTCAGGGTTCATTTTCTCATTACCGCCAATATGCCACAGTTCATTTTCTCCTTTCTGCCTCTCTGTTTAAGCCGTTCGAACTGCGTTATCTTTCCAAGGACGAATGCAGCTGTTGAGCTGTTTCCTCTACGAGGATCCTCCACACTGACTGCAGGGCATCTGAGCTTTCCACTCTGCAGTTAATCTAATGTACCGCAACTGTCAAGTGTGCTAACAGCTACAGAAACAGGCCAACATAGTTCATTTTTACCCGCTAATCGATACTAAAACATGGGCAAAAAATCATGGGGCATAGGAGGGGGATTTGAAATGAAACTCCCAGCGACACGGTACAGCAGAGCAGGGGGGAGCTTTCTCACCCAATCCATATTGCTGCTGTGGTATCTGTTCTACAAGATCAATACATTTCTTAAGAAAATGTAAAGTAATAGCAGAGATTTCAGAAAAGTCTTGTTATGTTTGCTCTGTAAGTCAGAGAGTAAGAACTCACTGGGTATTGTTACAGCTGTCTGCAGGGGTTTGGTTGACTCAGAGCGGTGCAGAGGAGGGGTGGGGGATATACATGCAAGAGCATTCGAGTAAGGGCAATAGGTTTGTGTTGCCTTACATGACAGCAATCTCTGCATTTCTGGCCATTTGATAAATAAAAGTGTCCACTCTGTTTGCATTATAAAAGCACAATTCACACACACACAAAAAAGGACAAACTTTATCACAATGCTGATGGTTTTCCTTTGACTTCAGCTCACGTCTCTTATGTGTCCAGTGTCTCAACTTCATTTAAGACAAGTAAACAAGGCAACTTTTCTCCAAATCAAGTTTTCTTCCCTTATCTTTCCTGTGGTCGTGACATATTTCTTTCCAGCCCCGTTCCTTATAGTCGCTCACAGCGTGCAGCCACGGGGACTTTAACTCGTTTCAGCATCAGCAGAGTGCAGCATCACAAGTTAAAGCCAGATGAACAGCCTCATTGCAATCTTTAGAACAGTCCGTCTGCTTTTATATGCTTGATAAATCATTAGAGATAGCGAGGCAGTCTCTTCCCAGGCAGATAAAATGACAAACCATCAAATGAGACGCCTGAGAGAGAGAGAGGGGGGCTACGTTTTTTTTGGAGGGGGACAATTTTCTTTATGGATAGATTACAGTGAAATGTGTCACACACAGGCATGTAATAGAAAATTACAGCTTGTTTCATGGACATCATAGTTCAGTATTATTAGATAGGACATTGCGTAAAAAAAAATAAATTAATGTGTGCAGCCCATCTGACCTCTCGGGATAAGCTGATGTTTTCATGCTGTGACTTTAGCATATTGATGAAGACTTTTCATACTATCATTACTTTGCAGGGGGTCCAGGCCCTCCAAGAACATAGGAGTGAGTCAGAATTTGGCACTACTTGATACTAATTTTTTCTAGCATATTTGCGCCCTAACGACTTATAAAGTACCGGAGATGTCTGTATAAAATTATCAGGTCTGAAGCAGGAAAGTATTAAAGAAAATTTCAAATTGCACTAGAGTTAAAGAAACAAGCACTGGTAGAAGATCAAAACATAGGTGCAAAAGGAGACCTTTGAAATGCGGCACCTTATTTTGACCAGCCATCTATGGTGATATGACCCCTGAAAGTTTAGCCAAAATAATATTAATAATTAAAAAACATTTTCACCAGTGAACAACAACTGGTAGCACCTGGTGCTATTGCAGTCATAACATATGACATGATATTGTTGTTAAGAGGTGGCTGGTTTTCTTTTCTTTTCTTAATTTTCTTTTCTTTAATGTGTTTTTCAGCCATGAGAGTTTCATGTGCTACTAATAAAAATTGGGCCACCCATGTACGCTATGAGGGCCTGTAACTTGGACCATTTTCAAAGGCGTAATTTAGCATGGCTTGATTGAAAATACAAAATTGCTGAGCAAAAAAAATCAGCTTATTCAAAGGGAATTTTTAAAAAAAGATTTGACTGATTCTTTATCAAACAACCAAGATCTAAAACAGAAATTCTAAAATTATTCTCTGGGTGATAAATCCTGTGATTTGACTGTGAAGTTAAATTAGTCCTTATGAATCAGGCTAATTCTGCTTTGTACATGCCTATCATGCCACTAAAATGCCTACTACACGTGATGCTTTTCAGTTCCTGTTATGTTTATTTTCCAAAATATTTACTGATTGATGAAACGTTTTCCACAGAGCTGTTTCCACTCGCATGTTTTTTCCAGATTAGCATACTTCTTTTCTGGTAAACACAAACCATCGAACGCTCCATAGTAGAAGAAACTAGGCATGGATAGAGGCAATTCCAGCATTACTATCACTTGTATTGCAAACAAGCAAGCTAATTAACAACAAAGCTACAAGAGGCAGCCCTGAAACAGCCTTCAGGCAAAGTATCTGCCTGCAGGGTTACAGTACCTAAACTAATCACTGAAAAGCACCAAGTGCCAGCGGTGTCTTCTTCAGTACAAACCGACGAGCTGAGCTGACGTTCTGTAACTGAGAAAAATGCTAAAATTGCAAGGTGTGACTGAAGGTGGATGAAAGACATCGAAGCTGATGTAAAGGTTCGATATTTGAGTTTCGCCTCACACGTTTTGTTCACAACCTTTTCGTAGAAAACCTACATAACAATTAACAACAAGTCTTAACAAGTCTTTACAATGACCCACTGCCACATGGTCATATTACTGTACTGTGAATTTTACATAGTATTAGGTATGTATGAAGAATTAGTGCCCTGTATTAGTTACACCTTGCTAGTACCATCTTGGGCCTTCTTTTGGCTTTAATTCTTTGTGGCATGGAGTCAACAAGATGCTAGAAACATTGCTGAGAGATTTTTGTCCATATTGACATGATAGCATCACACAGTCACTGCAGATTCATCAGATGCACATCCATGATGTGAATCTCCCATTCCACCGCTTTGGACTGGATGGGTTTGAGATCTGGTAACCCTGGAGGCCATTTAAGTACAATGAATGTCATGTTACTGTCTTGTCGTCTTCAGGAAACCACTTTGACATGATTTGAGCTGCGTGATATGGTGTGTTATTGTGCTGGAAGCAGCCATGAGGAGATGGGTACACTGTGATTATAAAGGATGGATACGGTCAGCAACAATACACAAGTAGGTTGTTGTTTCTGAATCATGCTCAGTTGGTACTAAGGGGTCCAGAAAGTGCTAAGAAACCCCCCCCCCCCCCCCCCCCACACACACACACACACGCACACACAGCATTACGGCACCAACTACAACGCAAATCAATGATGGAAGGCAGGAAAGCGTTAAATTCTGACCTATTACTATTCAAATATTGCAGCTGTAATCAAGAGTCAGGACCAGATGTTTTTTCCAGACTTCCAACTTCTAGCCTCAGTTTCCCGTCCTTACCTGACAGGAGTGGCATTCGGTGTGGTCTTCTGCTGGTCTGTTCATCTGCTTCAAGGTTCACAGATGCTCTTCTTTTTTTTTTCTTTTCTTTGGTTTTTTTTTTTGTGTCCCGTTTGGATCTTTAGCCATCAGAATTGTTGTCTTAAGGCCAAGAAAGATGCCAAGCGGATTTATTTTACCAAGTGGATCATCATGGCCTTGCCATATTGGTCCATTTGATTGACCTTTATTATAATTATGAATTTATTTTATTTTCAGTTGCTACAAACGGGACAGACGTGACTGGGGGATAGGACAGGGAGAAAGAATGAAAGAAAGAGAGGGAGAGAAAGAAAACCAAAGGGGAGAAGAGACGGTGAGAAGGGGGGGAAGAAAGAAAGAAAAACAAACAAAACACCTGGATCAGGTGTATGGAGAAAAGAAACAGAAGAGAAAGCAAACAACAAAGAGCAACATAATAAAAAACAGCACCATCACAATAAACTAGCTAGCAGTAGATAACAGTAGATACTAAATAATAAACGATATTGTGCAGCACGCAAGATAGACAGCGCACAATGTGCTTTGAGGCAGCAGCCAAGAAAGCTGTAGTCCGCGTCTGTGAACACCCGTGTGTACACCTGTGTGCATACCTGTGTGGATCAGCATGCTTGTATTCCAAAGGTTTCTCCATGTAACGATCTGCTAGGGAGTGTGGGGAGCCATAGCCCCGTCCACCAGGGTATGAAGCAGGTATGGAGGAGATCCAGGCCCCAGATATCCAGAGGCCCCAGAGTACAAGGACCCGAGGAGGACCACCAAAGGGGGGGAACCGTGCCACCCTCCTGGGAAGAGCTGAGTAGAGCCCCAAAGGAGAGGTCACCCCGCAGCTACGGAGCAGAGGCCAGAGGGGGTTGCAGTGGCGTGCCCGCAGGTTCTGCTGGCAGCCAGCTGTGCCAGAGAGGACCGAGCTTCAGGCCCAGAGGCCCGAGGGCATCCCACCCCCCGGAAGGGGCCCAGCTGGGCCACAGGCGCCCGGCCCCGCCAATCGGCCACCAGGAGTGAGCCGGTACATACATGAGCGCCCAGCCCCAGACGACAAGGACCACCAACACACCAACGTCTGAGGGCATCAGCCACCGGCAGGGAGTGTGGTGAGGGGAGATAGGCCTCCGTACTTTAGAGGGCCTGTGATGTACCCAGAGAGGTTGAGTCTAAGACCCAACCTGACATATAGACACAGACGAACAGGCGCACGCGGACACAAACGTGCATTCCCACCCCATATGCACAACCAAATACTCGGCACTCACCCAACGTGTAGACAGACACAAATAGACACTGCACAGACAGTCGCACTCCCCAAACATACTCTATATCCCAGGTCCAGGTACCCCCGCCCTCAGAGGGGCAAGCCGCACCTAGACACAGGAGATGTAACCCTTCTCTCTGGGGTGGAGGCACACGGACCACCTCCTACCATTGATGTTTCTGTTTCAAAATAATTTTTTATAGGATAAGGGTCTTCTGTGTACTTTGGAATCAAGTGGGGGTTTTTGAGCTACTGTTGCCTTTTTATCAGGTCACAGCAGTGTGACAGTTTGTCTTCTGACCTCTGGCATCAACGTGGCATTTTTACCCATAGAACAGCAGCTGACTGGATACTCTTTCTTTTTCTTTTTCAGACTATTCTCTGTAAATACTTGAGATGATTGCACAGATAAATCCCAGCAGATCAACGGTTTCTGGATCCAGCCCACCTACCACCAACAACCATGCCATGTTCAAAGTTACTTAAAACACATTTCTTCTTTATTTTAAGTTATTATCAATTTGATCTTCAGCAGGTTGCCTTGATCATGCTGCCATGTGCCTGGCTGGTTAGATATTTGCAGTAAAGAGCAGCTGACCAAGTGTGCCTAATAGAATGGATGTTAGTAAAGGTCAACACCAAAGAAAGTACTATACCCTATTGACAGAGCTACTTACATTTCATTCATATGTTGTTTGTAAAGTTTTTTTTGTTAGTAAAAGAGAAATGTCACACTGTGCCTGGTCTTCTGCTTGCAGTGGACAGTGAATCATTTTTATACTGATTGTTCCAATCCAGTCATTTTCAGCAATTTAGTTCCTTTTTCTGTTCCAAAGTGAGTTGCAGCTAACACCAGTCTTTGCAAAAACTAAAGTTAATACTCATGAGAAGCCACAGCTATGGCTCCAAGATAGCAAGCTAGTACCCTTTATTGTTTCAAGGCTATTATCAGTAATAAAGTTCAATATCTCTATGAGTGTCAGAGACACCACGATAAATAACAGTAAGGAAGATGCTGAAAGCTGATCGAAGTATGTATCAGTCCACATAGATGCTTTTCCAACCGTCTGACAGCTGTGACAGTGTCATTCCCAGGAGATATGTATTTAGCGATAAAAGTCATGCAGTAAGGCATATTAAAAAACTGTTTTTTATAGAACAAATTTGCTGCAGTCACAAACTTGGTTCACAGGCAGTTACTTCAAAAAGTAAGAAATATTTTTGCGAGGTTTCCAGTTTACATAAGGATATCTATGATATCTATTCCTCCATGCATGGCTGAAGGTGTCTAATGCATGAAAGAAGTGACATTTTAACTTGTCCAAACTAATTCATAGATATCTTTAATTCAATAATAGTCATCTGTAGGCTAATGCAAGTAGTGCTAACAATAATTAGCACATTCATTTTTTTAGTTTTTACCCTAAGCATTTGCATTATGGATACGTGGCCTAAATTTGTTTAATCATTGCAGATAGTTCATGCTGATGAATATATTCAGCTTGGATATGTAGCCTGAAACCATTTCATCATTGCAGATATGTCATTTTAATAATCGTATTAATTTGGGATTTTAAGTTATGTCAACTAAATGTAGCATATTTGTGATTCATATGTTGGTTTAAGTATTTTTTTTTTAAATGCTTTAATTCAATTCAGCTTGTTATTACGCATAAAAACTAGGTAACATCACATAAATGACAATCCATAGCATCAATAAAAAATGAAATAGAAACTAAAGGGAAAATAATAAACGGTCATTTTACATTCATAGCCTCATGACAAGAGTAAATAGTTAAAACATATAATAAACTTAGTATAACACATTTGCCTATACTGCAAGTGTGGCGTTAGGGTAAGTGACCCATCTGGTGCCATTATAATGTCTATGTTATATGTGAAAATCTGCAAGGAGGTTTTAATAAAGCACCAATTTTCCCTAATTTACTGAACCAGGCAGCAGGCAGGTCTCTGTTCCAGCCTTCCATACTGCCCCTCACTGAGCAACAAGAAGGAAGATAACCAGCTCTGGTTTGAGTCATCTGGATCTTATTAAGCTCTTGGTTTGATACACTGGACCAGATTGCTGAACACCATTCAAGAAAGTGTAAGAGCACGCTCAAAACGCCCCTATTAATGTCAGCTAACCATGAAAATTAAATGTTGACACCCAGTAATTTGGTGTTTTTAACCTGCTTCCACCACATTTAGCAAGAGCGCAGATTTGTTTGAGATTTTAAACTCGTGGATAACAGCTTTAGTGACCAGTGGAAATGATTTTTGATATCTAAAATTCAATTCTATAGATACTGCTATATTTCAGCTATCACACACCCAAGGAAATGGTAGACAACATTCAAAGTAGCAAACACATATTATTTGGTGCGTTAAATAGCAGTTGGACAAACAAAGCCAAATGTGCTGGTCCCTTTTTTCTTCTCGTGCTTCATTTTATTTATTTATTTCTTTTTCTTAAAAAACATTTTAAACCTCTTTTGCTCCCTTTCTGTCTCTCCTTGTCTGTGGTGTTTGTCACTGCTACGTCCCAAGAGGCATGGCTTCTGCTGGTCACGCTGGTTCTCTGGCTGGTGCACCTGCTCTCCGTTAACTGCTCACTCACCCTCTGAATTTAAACACCAGCTCTTCCACCCACTCTTTGCCAGATCTTTCTGCCAGCTCTGTGATTGTATCAGTCAGGCTCCCTGATGTTTTGGGGGTTTTTTTTGTGATTCTTTGTGCTTTTTTTTTTTTTTTAAATCAAGGGACATGTCTTGTTTTTCGCTGCGCTTCAGATCTCCTTCCTGTGTGTCATCACAAATCCTGACCTCTAGCCCCTGCATCAGAATTATGTCCACTTTTTTTTTTTTTTTTACTTATTCTCTTAATTAGGGAACTCTTGAATAGGTGTTCTGGTGGCTAAATCATTACAAATAACCAACTTGGAAAAGTAATAACACCTCAAATATATCTGTATCTTAATTTAAAAAGGGTCAGTGGTTGATTAGTGGAATTAAACTAGAGATAATTCGACTGTGTGACTCTATTGTTGCAGAAGCACCATATTTTCGGAGTGTTTTGAAGATGTTTGCATTACTGCAGTTCGACTTGTCTCTTGTTTTAAACAAAAACTTCAAGGTGAGGTTGTAGTTGATTGTGATTGGTTGTTGATACTAAATCCATGCCAGCAAAGGCACCTGCGTCCAAGGACGAGGAGTGCAGACTGTCAAACATTAAGCAAGCAATAACCTCTGGTGCTGAAAAATAAAGCCAAAGCACAAGTGCCAAAAAAAATGCAGTTGTGGGAGTTGCAACTTGAGGCTGTCTCAAAATAATCATGGTTTCATCTCAGTTTCACGTACAATGGGAACACGGCTGCTTTGATTGACAGTTGGCAGCTGCAGTCCATGGCCAGGTCTCACTTATACTAATTTGAGTCGCTAACTGAATGAATGGACAAATATTACAAGTTTCTGTGTTATACATTAAGTATCTGATGAATGGCGTGCGATCCAGGCTGTATTCCGTCTCTCTCCTGGTGTCAGCTCCTGTCCAAGTGGTAAACTTGATGGATGAATGAAAGGATATATAATGTGTGTGAAGAGGGAAAGGACACAGCTTAAGTGAGCTTGCTTGCATTAACTGATAAGATAGCAGTCAACATCTCATCTAAATACCACCCCCCCACCCCTCAAAAAACAATCAAGCAATCCAAAAAAACCCAACATGGTGCACGTTCTCACTTTAATGTGGCAAAAACTCACAATAAGTAGTGACGTGTTGTACACAACAGTATATAACGTTCTAGATTCGGGTGTGTTAAAGAGTTGGCTATTCCCCTTTTTCTGGTAAGAACACTTTTTTGTGCCCGTTTTCAGTAACTTTAATTAGCATCCCATTCAGTATAAAGCCTATTCACGTGGTTGCCGTGCCACTTAACAGAGTATGCAGCATGCCGAATTACTCAAATAAACAAATTAGTCCTAAATTGTGAGTCAGATTGCCAATCGTAATTCTATCAATCCTTTGGCCAGATTGTTGAACCATAACTAAACAAGAATAACCTCAAGTGTTGGATTACAGGATTACATCAGCAGAGCTGGCTACTTCCTCTCTGCTTCTTGTTGCTTGGGAGACTCTTCTAGTCTTTTTGGTTGTCACATAATTATGTTTGGGTTAATGTCACAATCTTTTTATACCTTTTTTTTTCTCTGTCAAGGTTAGTTTATGCTACTGCCACACTCAGCTGCACTCATTCATAGCTTCACTCGTATCTGTACTGAAGGTCATTTGCTGTATAATGGTAGAGCTTCTGAAATATTAATATAGTTTACTTAGCATAGAATAGCTCTCGAGTTAAATTTTCCATCTGCCTTTGAAGATCCAGTATTTGTTTAATTATTATTTCTTTTATAAGACTTCTCCTCTTGAATAATCAGGCCTCATTTTATCTTAAAGACCTCAGAGTATCTTATCATCCCAACAGGGCACTTTTCTCTCAGACTGCAGCCTTATTTTTGGTTCCTATTATATTAGCCTATTAGTAGCCTATTTAATAGTAGAATGGGAGGCAGAGCCTTCAGCTTTCCTGCTCCTCTTCTGTGAAATCAGCTCCCGGATTGGATTCATGAGGCAAACACCCTCTCCACTTTTAAGATTAGTCTTAAAACTTTCTTTTGGGATAAAACACATAGCTACAGCTGGACCCAGAATGATCAATGAATTATGCTGCAATAGATCTAAGCTGTTGGTGGACTTCCCATAATGCACTGACCGTTTCATCTTCACTTAACTTTTTTTTTACTCTCCATGTGTTTATACACTAATATGCATTTAATCATTAGTTATTATTAATCTCTGGCTCTCTTCAACAGTGTGTCTTTTCTCCTTTCGCCTCCAATTGGTTGTGGCAGATGACAGGGCCTCCCTGTGCCTGGTTTGCCTGACGTTTCTTCTTGTTAAAAGAGTTTTTCTTTTCCACTGTCACCAAGCGCTTGCTCATGGAGACAATCTATCAATCTATCTATCTTAAACTGAAAATGAATTGAATTGAAACAAATTCTCTGGGATGTTTGGTTGTGCTTTGTTTTGCAGTGGTCACATGTCAGCTGCAGTTGTTCCTCTCTTCTACATAATCCATGTGACTTTGGTCCACTTTGTTTTTGCTGTCTTGCTGTTCTAAACGTGGTGTGTCTGGTTTCAGGCAATGACTAGGCTGGGGTTTACACAAACCCTATTAACCTTGTCCGTTCTGCATTCATATGAATCTGTTCCACGTGAGCTGGCTGGCTGTAATGTTAAGATGTGTTTCTGCACCTTTGAATTACATTAAAGTCACCCCCCTGAGCTAGCTGCATTCTGACGGTATTGTCCCTTGTGCAGAGTTGCACGTCTGTGAGATTGAAGACTCCCCTGAGTGGCTTTTGGTGGACTAGACTTGAGGTTCAGTAGCCTATTCTCTATAATGGTTTTCATTAACTGAAATCAGACATTTATCTGACCAAACACTCAGTCACACTAGCAGAAGCATGAAAGCACTTTAACTTTATTTACTGTAAAGAACAGCGATTCCCGGACAAAAGGATGGAGACAGCTTGTCAGCAGCCCCACACAAACCCTGTGTAATAGAAAGGTGAAAGGTTAAAATAAAAGAGCTTATGCCTAACAGCTTTGCTTCACAAGTAATTAGAAATGAGCGTCCTTTACCACAGCAACCCATTTTTTTTCTTTCTTCTCTTTTTACATCAGTGAGTTCCATCCTTCATCAAACCAACTTCACGTCACAAAAAGAAGCGCATTAGCCCTATTAGCAAGTTAGGTGTCATCATCTACTGGCTTACCATAGTAACTGGTCTCCAGTTTGCATAAATTATACAATAAATTTACTGATGGCATGTGCGATCTATGCAACTTGGCATCTTACTGAAAGAAAAGCATCCTTTGTGTGATGTCAGGTCACTGGTGAAGTGAAAATAAAACTTATCTTTGATGCTTTACTCAGTGTCCTGCTAATTCCACTGGGTTCACAAAACATTTGTGTGTCATCACGTTGTTCCGAGATGTGTGTCGGGACTCTCATTTTAGCAAACGGAGTGGTTATCCCAGTGGAAGATGGTGTTCACTCCACTGAGTGTGAACAGGTCTTTAGTGTTGCTGTAGTCAAAGCCTTTTTCCACGTTTGAGCTCTGGGAGATGAACAAAACAGGCGCGCAGACAATAAAACAAAGAAAAACAAAGCACTTTACGGGCTAAGAGATAGCGCGCACAATATCCTTTTAGTGTTAATGAGTAACTTCATTTATCATTGCACAAGCATGAAAACAACCTTTTGTGTCTATGTCGTGGGCGGGGTGGTGGTCTAATTTTCTCAGGCGTGCGGTTGTAGCTAAATTTAAAGGTTGTAGTTTTACACATGACGCCGTTCCTGTGCAGTTGAAGGCACCTACAGGGCAGTCAGAACTGGACTCCAGCCAGACAGCAACAACTTTCAAAGTCTGTGGACAACAGCACAGCTGCCTTTGTCAAAAACACAAGCTAGTGTTCATCAAATGTTCATCATCAAAACTCTTGTGCTGTGCAGATTTTACTTCATTTTTAATTCTCTGCTGTCACTTCAGTTGCAGTTACTCTTTGTAACACTGATGCCTCCCTCCCCTCTAAAAGCCGTCTGGCAGTTTTTGGCAGTTTACTCATAGTGAAAGGCTCTCGAGGGTTGCATTTTTTTTTTACTTTGTAACGTAATGTGTGTAATGTAATGTCTGGCTCATGTGCCTTCTGGCCAATGTGCAGCATTAAATCAAGTTTTACAGGTAACCTCCAGTGTGTGTACATCTACCAACAGTTTTTTGTGTGTAATAGAAAACTGTAATTTCATAAATCCTGACCATTAAAATGTATGGGAATAACACTGCATCTGTTAATTTGGACAATTCATTAATAGCAGGCAGCACATGTTAAATAACCATATAAATGAGGTACAACATTAAATATAGACTATTTATCATGACATATATTAAAATCGTCAGCATACACTTTAAGCCAGATGTTGTGCCCTTGCTGTTTTGTCTGATTTGTGTGTAATCTACAGTGGCTATAAATGTTGTGAAATATAATAAATTGTAGGTGACTGTGCTTTGACTTGAATGTGTGCAATATGTTTGTTCCCTGTAGGATGTCTTCAAGCTGTAACTGAATTTTCCCCTAATCAACCACAAACAAAAAGGACCCGCATGCACAGCACAGACAAACACACAAAGGGTTAAACAACAATAGTCGTCAAATGAGCCTCTAAAGGAGCATCAGGTGAGTCCAGCGTGTTGAAAGCGTGCACCTTTGAGGCTCGGATGTCACCAAGAAGGGCCTTTTAACTCCAAGACAAAATACACGGTCCTTTTAATCCTCATTTCCATTTGCTATATCCCATACAGTAAGCACATGAATGACAGAGGGCAACACAGAGTCCAGTCACTGAGCATATAGAGACCACTTCCTAACGAAAACACAAAGTCCACAAAGTTCCCGGAGCTGTCTTTGTAGAGGAAGTCTTTGATCTCTCAATGCGTAGAGACATGCAGTGAAATTGCTGGAGAGAGAACACAGTGTGTACGACTCTGCTTGCAGACAGCTGCTTATTCACAGTTAGGTTTGAAAAGTGCACACAAGGTACGGATCGTGTTAATAGCTCGATGAGTATTATCTCTACTGTACATCTTTATAATACCATAACACGTAGTGTTACAGAGCTCAATGTAAGACAGCAGTACTTATCAAATGTAAAAATAAATGACATGACATATCAATATTCACAAAAACTATCGGAATTAATTTCACAATATCTACAAATTCACAACTTAGTACTATTCTGAGCAATTATTCTGCGCAATTAGAATTGTTGCCATTTAGTTGAATCATTTGTTTAGTTTGCCTATTTTATCTACAGCTTTCTACGCATCAGGAGTTTTGCATAAATGCTGTTGAGGTTACGTCGTATAAAACATAGAATATTTAATGCTGTACTGAATAGCATAAATATATTAATATAGTAATATAGTCTTAATATACTCTATCTCATATGGATGACATGTTTCTGCTGAAGTTAACTCTGGCCCTGTGAGAAAAGGATTTACCACGTGACTAACACAATCATAGCAGAGCCTAAATGGCAACAGTACAGTGGAGTCCTGCTCATCGAAATCATCCCAGGAATGTTCAAATCAATCAATCAATCAAAACGAAATAAAACAATTACCACAGGTGTACATGCAGACTCTTCAAAACACAGTTTTTTCTTACAATTTCTAGTTTTAAAAACTGCTCAGATTCTTATTTCTGCACTATGACATGTGTTGGCTGCTATGGTCTTTCCAAGCAGACTGGATGACGATGATTACGCTGTAGTTTAGCGGCAGAGTGAAGTGGTCATGGTCTTATAGCTCCGGAAGTGTTTTACCCTTGTTTGCTAGTCACAAACACACAACATATGCGGATTTAAATTTTTTTTATAATTGACGAGGTGTAGAGAAGTATGTTATTCTGTAAATATTTAACTTGATCAGTACAGTCAGTACAGCTTGGCAGTCACACTAATTTCATGTTGTGAATGGGGTTAGACATGAGTTTATGAATGCTGTAGTACACATGAAATCACAAAGCAAATTGATCTTTGGTTATCCCATTATACCAGATCCTGACATGACAAGGGTCTTTGGGCATATTAAGTAAAGTGACTGTTTCTGCTTAGAAGTACGTACCTACAGTACATTTATCCCACTACCCAGAAGAGTCATACACAAACATTAATGCTGTTTAGCAGCAGCCAGCAGGGTTTATAAACCCTCAGTGGATGTGTAAAATGGATCATTTTGTTTGAGACTAAATTCTAAAAAAAAAGAAGAAATAAAGAAGAGGAAACAGGGTGTTTTCATTGAAAAGTGTATAAATCAATGAAATGTATCGGATTTAAAAAAAGCTATACCGCGCCGGGATGATGTGTGGTGTTCAGAAATATTTAGAGGTAATACGTATCATTAAGACACAGCGACGTGCTTCACCCTGTTTGTTATTATACATTTAATTTGCCCGATGAAATGAAATGAATTTCTATTCCTCGATTTCAGTGCAGAGGTTAGTATCACGCCTTATTTTGCCATTATAGCCACTGTGTTTCTAATGTCTGTATAAGGTTTACAAAGAAATGCACATGCTGTTGCAATTTAGCTGCATGTGGAAGAGAGAGATAGGGTCTAGCTTTGTGTGTATGTCCACATATGTATGGCTTGAAATTAGACGCACTGATTTATCGTAATGGCTAAAAGAGTCAGTGCTCTACAAATAGCCACTGATTACATTTTATAATAATAAAAATGTAAATATCTCATTTGTTCTTCATTTGATTATATATCAGTTTTTAAAAAATATAATAATACATCTTGTGTTAAATTATACACATTATTTGATAAGAATAGCTTGTTTTCATCATGTTATATGTCGGTTAAATTCACAACTTGTTCGATGTACTTAACTTAATTCTTTCAATCATGGAACAAAATTTTCTATTGTATTGTTGTTGTCCTGTATCTTCATGTATGAACTGGCTTAACATTATTTAAGATGACTGCAGAGCCAGTTCAGTATGTGCGAACTGTGCGTGTGTGACCAAATAAGGGTAAAAACACTCCCAAAACTCTGTACCAGCTGTAAAGCATAAACATTGCATTAGTATGCACAAATAGTTGGAATTATGCGTGTTTATACAGATGCTGGGTTATGAGAGGTTATGAGTAACTGGGATGAAGTACAACACATTGATACCAAGCCCTATTTCCTTAGTGACAAACACCAATATTTGAGGCCAAAGACGAAAAAACGTGTACAGACTTCACCATGCATTAAGCTATGACTGAACACTTCTACGTGGTTTGTATTAACAAACCTTTACAGGTGCCACAACACGGTTCACTCACTGTCCTAAGCTTACCACTGAAAATGGTAAGCTTAATGTATGAAAGAGTATCGAGTACAGTGGTTGTCAGAGCAGGTATTTAACATGATGAAAAACAGTTTGCTTAGCATAAAAAGCAACAGAAATGGCTTTAGAGTTACACCTGCATAAATGCTTAGCACACATAACACAGAGTGTCACAGGAATACAGACACCGCTAAACAAATCAGAGACAAATTCAATGCACGAGCGATCATCGCTCCATCGTTAGTGGCTCTTTGGCGCGATCAGAACAATTTGTTGTTGTTTTATTATTATGAATTTTGCAATGCAACTGTCGCCAGCGATGGCAGTGTCTCCGAAATGTGTTCAGAAATGCTGCATGACTGTGACTCGACTTTTACTACAAAACACAGTATATGGAGACAATCAAATCAACACCGACCGACTTTACACGATAAAGTATAAAAGGGCAAAAAATACAGCACGAATCAAAACGCTTGTGCATGAGTGTGGCTACGGTGACCGATGGAAACAAAATAAGGGTGAAAAACAAAAACAATAAAAAAAAAAGGTTTCAAGGTGCCTGCTCACAGTTTACTTAAAGGGCGAGTGTCTGCTATGATTTAATTTGTGAAACGTGTCACGTTATTTGCATTTGAACGGCGAAAAAAAATAATGTGTGAATTCGACTTCAGTCTGAGGTAATGGCGGTAGTTTGTAATGACTGCTCAGCTCACAGAGATGTCAAAACATAAATGGCACACGGACTATGATATATCCTTTAATATCTTTGCTTCAGCTTTTCACTAGTGCTGAAAGGTCTGTTAGCCTTCGGCACTCATGGGAAACATTTACACTTTATACCCATCTCCCCCGGCGCGGTGCGTGATGCACAGCCCATACTGCACTACACTGCAGAGCATGGATGCCAGTTTGTAAATGTTTGTATGTAATGTAAACACACAGACCGTCGTCTATATGTGTGGAAATGCAAGTGTAAGCATGTCAAAGCCTTTTTTGCTTCGTGATGTGTGTATTTACCAAGGCACGTAGCTTCTCTGTCGTAGGACATAGCCAATTAAACCTCAAAGAGCCACTGAACTAGAAAATGTACAGGCAGCCCAATGAGACGCGAAAGCAGTTGCAGATAATACTGTATTGGGACTGTTGAACTTCACCGCAAGCTGAAGGTCAGACACTGACGATTATTAACGATGTTCCTATGGACCTACACAGGCTGCCCCCAGCTAACAGAATAACAGTAAAGCGACCAGCAAATGGCTCTCTTGGTGTCTTCTGATGCATGTGTTCGTGTGCATGTCTGCATGCATATCTCAACTCAATGCACGTGACAGTCTTATTATTGGTAATGAGCTACAACGAGAACGTTGAACGCATGCTTGCCCTGACTTATCATAAGAAAAGCGCAAACATGTCCAAATTTGGTGGAAAATGCAATTTGACTACTCTACAAAACAGCAAGCCGTCAAAGGTACAGCAAAGATCACCGGGTTACTCACAACAGAGAACAGGGCCAGAGCTAAGTGTGGAGGGGACGAAACTAAAAAGAAATGCTGCACAAACACAGACTGACGTGACACACAGACTCCACGGTCCACTACTCTATGTGAATCTACTGTATGGTCAAATTTGCCTTCCATCTATACGGACGTGCAAAATATCAGATGCCTAAGAAAAAACAGACACACAAAACATGCGCGCACACACGTACACACGCACAAAAAAAGATGTAATGGACTTGGCACACCGAAACCAAACCCAATCAAGCCGAGCATTTGGTCAGACTCAGTTTAGGTTGTTTGCCTTCATGATAGCGGGCTTTCTGTTGACATATGTGGCCCAGTAACCCAAGTTGAAGATGAAGAACAAAATTGGGAAAATGATGCGTGATATCTTGTCCACTTTGCTGACGCGGTTGTAGGATTTCTTGGCCTCTATGTAGGGGTCAGGCATATAGGGATGCTTCGCCGATGCTCCCGCGCTCTTGGAAATGGTCGTTAAACCTTGATCTTTAGCTACGTTGATGGCGTAGGTGGTTCCGACAATGTTGAAGGTGTTGTTCGCCTTTTTGGACAAAGTCGCAGATTCTCTTCTCTGAAAAGGAAGAAGGAAGTAAAGCAAAGGTCGTTAGGAAGGGGGGGGCACCAGACTCAACCATACTTCCATTTGAACTCATAAAGAGGAAATAGAAGCAACACCACGAGACACGACACACACAAGAACAAAACAAAAGCCTAACCATATCTTTAATCCTGGCCATGTTAGCCTGAAACGGTTCCTGAAAAGAAAAGTAGAAAAGAAAAAAAGTTTACCAATTATATTAAAATTACCCAACTTACATACTGTATTCATCAGTATCTAGCTGGAACTACTTTTGAACATACCGTCAAATCAAATCTGCATCATACAAATCTGGATTGCAGAACGTAAAGGACCAAGATCGAAAAAAAGAAAATCATGATGAAATTAAGAGTATGGGAATAGGAACAGTTCTGATTTGCATCATTGCAGAACCAGGCTGGACTGGCGTCTGATACTGCTAGCAGTAGCAGTAGCAGCACAGAGCAGGATTAGAAGGAAAAGCAAAATAACAGCGCCTGAAAACATGTCTGACAAACTGTATCAATGAGAGCAGCCAGACCTCTGCAGGCAAACAGATTGCGATACAACAAACACGACAAAGGCTCTGTGTGATAAAGCTGGCTGGAGAGACTGCCGTCTTAGTTCTACTAGAGGGAAATCATTAGACTGTCTTTCATATTGAAGTCGCACAGGGAGCCAGAATTTTATTTGCTAAATTGGTACTGGCTCAAATAGCTAAACTTGCATCACTAGAGGATCCTGTCAGCCTAGCGAAGAACAGTACAGCGCACACAGTAGATGTGGGAGAGCAAGTAGGACACTAAGATTGATTACCAGGCAGAGTTTTAGTTTCCTGTGTGGCATCCAGTGTGCGAGTCTGTACTGTGGTAATTTCCTTCACACCATTCATCCCCACTGTGGCCACTTTAAGAAACTAATTCAGTGCGTGTCTTGTAACAGATTTTCACTTTCACAGCTCCCCCTTTTCACTTTTGCTTTGAGCCCAGTTTTAATTTTTGCTCCACTTTTTTTTTTTTAGCTTCATTTAATTTTCCTTCCTTTTTGCTTCTCTCCATCTTTTTAATTAGCATAACTAATGTCCCCTCTACCCCAAAGTGCTTCACGGTGAATCTCTTACAGCGCACAGCTCATCACCAAATATTTTGTTTGGTCTTTATGCTCAGTGTTCACATATACTCACGAATGGAGGCACAGCAATGGTTTTACACGTGACAAGACATGTGCCGTGGCTATGTTCAGTGTCTCGAGTGCGTGTAAATCTCACAGGGAGTCCTTTTTAATGTCTGCCAGTAGGTTTTGCTTGTTTGTTTTTTTTTTACTTTGTACTGGAGGCAGCAGGATTGAGGAGGAAATATATTTACTGTCATAAGTGTGTTTCCTTGAGTGAGCAGGGCAACAGGATGAGTATGATCCTTCAACCTTGAGGAGAGCTAACAAACTTGCAGGCAGTTGATTGCTTTAAACCGGTGCTTGAAGCACCTGCTATCTTAAGTCAATTTGAACAGAAAAAGAAAGAAAGACAGAAGAGTCACACTCTTGCTCCCAGATAACCAGGTACCTTTCAATGATATTGATTCTAACTAGGGTTGCCAACCGTCCCTTAAAATACGGAATCGTCCCGTATTTCGAAACAAAAGTACACGTCCCGTATTGAGCTAATAAGGGACGCACTTTGTCCCGTAATACAGTGAGAATCAAAAGTAGTCTATAAATGTTAATGGAATTAACACTTTGTTTGAAAACATAATTCCCAGCCCCTCTCCTGCTTTGTGACCAATGAGCTGACAGCACACTTATGACAATTCGAGTATGACAATTCAGATTACCGCTCATCTCATTGGTCGAGGAAAGGTCGCTTGCGGAGAAAATACCGGAAGACAACAGATGACCACAACAAGAAGCATGGCCAACAGGGAAACAAACGCAGACACTGCGGTGCAAGTCTCGGATGACAGTACACCTAAAGCTGGGCAAACACTGTGCGATTTTTTCAGTCACGTTATTCAGCTCCTGCTCAAACTGCACGATTGACTCGCAGGGGTTAGAAGTTCGTATGTCACGATGTACTCTCACACTATACCGCCCGATGCTCTGATGCGACCTGAGAGCTCACACTGTGCCTCCATAAAATGAAGGTTATAACAGAAAATCTGTCGCTCGCGCTCTCTCTCTGTCTTTCACTCACACAGACACACCACTACCATCAACTTTGCTAAATTGCTAATGAAAAACATTGATCAGGCAGCTGTGATTGAGCAGCGATGTAGATCCAACTATTTTCACGGTTGTTGTGGTCGTGATAATTTTGTGATGCCACATCGAAAAGGCTCGGATGAGCTTTCCAAAGTTCTACAAGTTGTGCCTCCATCGCTTGTGTCCAGATCACACGCTGCACAGCCGTGCTGCTCCGTCTTTTTCACCAACGTTTACGTTGGCGCGTGAGCAGTGTGAGCCCCTGTGGTGAGACCCTCACGAGCGATTGATGATCGGGAGCTGGTCGTGAGGTGTTAATCACTTCTCTTTACCCCACGTATACTACACGACGCACGATGAAGGCCAAAATCGGTCCGAATACTCAAAAATCGGCTCAAAATGGGCCAAAAATCGCACAGTGTGAGCCCAGCATTAGAGCAGCAATGTTTGTTCCCCTCAGAGAAAGGGAAGAATGGGAAAAGGAAAACACCTGGCTGGAAAACGTTAATATGGGCATGTGCAGTGAATATCAGCGCTATGTGGCCAGAAGTGTGATAATATAATTTATTTTGTGTAATAAACAACTGCAAGGATAGATGATTACAACAAATTGATGACTAATACATAAAAGTAATACATAGATGAATAATGATGATGAGTTATGATGCGTAATCATGGGAACAAGCCGGTTTACAAACAGGAGCAGCTGATTAGCATTAGAAAAGCTGAAATAATACCTCAACTGAAGCCAATTGTACTAAATGCACTAAATGTGCACTGTTACAATAATATTTTTCTTTCTATTGTTTTCTATTATTTTAAGTTAAGCAGGACAGAGTGCTTTTAAAGAAAGATTTACTTATATTCTCAAAAGTTAAGCATGACAGGCTTCTGTTTAAGAAAGAGACCTGTTTTACTGTGTTAATGTTGTCATTTTGAGCTAAAAACAAATGGCTAAATGATCATTTGTTTCACATGTGTTCATATCACAAAGAATAGAATATGCATCTACTTAAATCAACTTCAAGTCAAATGGTTAAAAAAATAATTTCACACACAAAAAAAGAGCTAGAAAATTCACCACACTGGGAAGGGTGAAGACAACTCGGTCGCCCGGCCCTGGCCACGAGGTGTCCCTTATTTATTTTTCAGGGAGTTGGCAACCCTAATTCTAACACAGAATGAGCTGCTCTATTGGAGGTTTCTGTCAGCAGGAAAGGCAAATTACTACAATATCACGCATCAGGGATACATCAATTGTAGTAACAATATAGCTCAATATGGCTACCCGTCACGCATCTTTAAAGAGCAGAAATTCAATCATAAAATTTGTGAAACTGGATCGACTGCAAAATGGATGGAACACAGCAGATAGCCATCAGTCACTGCCAGTGGTGAGTGTCATGTCCGACAGTAGAATGACTTGGCTGATGAATATGTGTATCCGAAGTGGCAAACACCAGTCCTGAGAAATGAAGCCAAACCACAACTTGATTTCCTATAATGGCCACTTGAGACTGGCTCCAAACGCAAGTCCACACAGACTCCTGTGTTTTCACAGCCTGCTACAAAAATCAGTTTTGGCCTCGATAGCTAACAGACACTCAATTTTAGCCTCGATAGCTAATGACCGCTATACCTTTTGCCACTGTACCTGTCAGGCGCTATTGTTTTAGCTTTGATTGCTAGCAGACAGTATATTTTTAGAGTTGATACCTAACAGATGCTATATTTTTGTCCTCAACAGCTAACAGATGCTAACAGATGCTACCATTCTGGCCACTATAGTATCTTCACGGAAATTGTATAAGAGGCCTACGGTATGTATGTTTGGAGAGGGAGCTTCAAATTAATAAGTATGTAGCCGCTTTGAATGACAGGTGGGTGCTAACAAAGGATTCTGTAGTTGCTAACCGACTGTTTGCCTTCCCCTGAGTTAACTTGAATGGCTAACTTGAGAAAACTCTCAAATGTTCCTGCGGTGCTGCCTTTAAGAGCATTTTTAATCAACAGAAATACTATGTTTAGAGTTCTCCACCAGTCTGGAGAAGAAAGCCTGAATGAAAGTGGTTATTAGCCTGTATTTAGAAAACATAAATTGCAATTTTATGGTCGCTAAATTAGAGGTCAGTTTATGTCTGTTTATAGTGAAACTTTCAGTGAGTACTAAAAGTGTTTGGCCGTCTCAATTTAACTTGCTGTACATTATGAAGGCTGTGTACCAAACTTCTAAAACCAATTTTCATACTGATCAGTGAATGTTCTGCACTTACACCTCTAAGCTCTAATAATACCATCCCAAACTGTTCAGTCTTTTAGACTATGGATGCTATCTGCACAGTAATGTAGCAAATTTTCTCTTCTTTTTTGCTGTTCCATTGTCCTTGTAGGTAATAATTTATATGGTCTAATTATTGGGGGAACAGTATGTAGCACTGGGCTGTATGCATGTTTTTATGAACCTTATGTAACAGAGCACATAATTCACTAGCAGCCACAGATTCCTGTGTACTATTCAAAGTCATTTCAATAGCTGCAGGCAAAAATACTCCATGAATACAATGCATCTATTGACCTTGTCTTTGTAACTTCTGAAAATTGTTGCATCAGAATTTCTTGATGAGTGTGTTTAAGTGTCCTGGGGGTAATTGTGCCTTGCTGTGTCCTGCTGTTTGGAGCTCAGTGTGTGCATGTGTGCGTGTAACTGAACCTTGTGACAGTCTGTCCCTCTCTAAGACTGGAGCTGAAGTGTTGGCGTAATAAATAGCCCCAAGTATGTGAGCATGTGGGTATGTGAGTGTGCAGACTGTCTATAGGGAGCCACGATGTCCCTGTTTGTGTTCCTGTGGACACGTTTTGACGTGAGCATTTAAGTGTGTATTTAGGTAGAGGCACTTGCACTATCAAAATTTGGAGGAACTTGCTAGTTGCATGGGTGGCCTCTCTTAATAATTATGTCATTTAGTTATGATATTATATATAAACATGAAATAGACCTTTCTGATTTCACTTAAGGATGTGTTAATGTACACTATATGGAAAAAAAGGATTCTAACATTTGAATTCAGGTGTTTTCTGTCCTTTTGCCACAGATCTATGAAATCAAACACCTAGCCATGCGGTCTGCCTTTACAAACATTTGTTAAAGAATGAGTCACTCTAAAGAGTTCACTGATTTCAAGTGTGGCACTGTAATAGGGTGCCATGATGGCAACAAGTCAGTTCGTAAAAGTTGCAAGCTATTCCACAAAGAGCTGTGAGAATCTTGAGAACTGGATGAACTCGGGCAACGTAAATTTACAGAGTGGGGCTGCCATGTGCTGAGGTGCATAGGGTGTGAAAGCCACCAACAGTCTGCTAACTCTGGCATTAACATCAGCACAAAAATGGTGCACCAGGAGCTTCATGACATGGGTTTCTTTAGGAGAGCAGTTCCTGTAGGGTCTAGTGTGTAGGCGGCCTATTACATTTGTTAATATAGCATCGCATGGAAAACGCCAACAACAAGGGGTCAGCAATTTAGTGGTATTTCATGCTTGCTACATCAAAAAACTTGTACAAAAGAATGCTTCCAAGTATCCTCCTTGCAGTGAGGAACACAGCTTAACACCCAAGTATCTCTATCATTATTGGGACTGAAAAAGTACAAAAGTGCACCCCTGGCCTCCAGAAATGTCAACTCACCTTTGTTCTTTCCACCTGAGTGCATCAAAACTTCCAGAATACATTCTACTGACATGCAAGTGCTTGTGCTAATAAGAGATAATGAATTATTCTGGTAAAATGTTGATGAAGTTATTATGTACTGCAGGTGCGTAGACACACACATGCGCACACACACGCACACACGAAACCGCGATCACCCCTTGGCCGCAGCAGAGCAACCCACAGCCAGTGCAACCCACAGCCAGTGCTTCTGCCTCTGCTGATAAAACAGCACATGATATCCAACATAGCAGTGTCCAATCATGTGTCACAGAGTGCTGAGAATATGCAGGCTTTTCCAACCAAACTCCCCACCGGCTAATTTCTGTAATAACCTCACCTTCAGCCGGAGAGGGGAGAGCTAATTAGGCAGATTGCCTGTCACAGAAAATGGTCGAATAAAAGCAAAGGAAAACTACATCGATGCTCCATAACCAGTAAAGTAAATTAGTGCGCACACACTCATCTGTGGATCATATCTGAGACCTAAAAAAAGAAAGCAGCCTAAGGGTGATGAAGTCATCATTTGGTTCCGGTAGGAGTGGTGGCTGAAACCCTAGCTCTGATGGCTGCGGGGCTAGATTTTTAAAAAAGACTTACTAGCTAAAACTTCTCTCCTGAAGAAGAGGTTTTGCTTATGTAGCTCGTGCTCATTAACAGTCATTTTTCTAAATTTGCTAAAAAAAAAAAGGGAAATATATGCAGTGCCTGATTGCTTTGGATTCCAGTAGCTCGTTCTAGCAGGCAGTGTGTTAGGAGTGTCACGTCTCCCTCTGTGACCCCATTCTATTTTATCTATCATGACAACTGCATGCTCAGCACAGTCCCTGAGAACCCAGTCCAGGCTGTTGCCATTAAGACGAGCCATCAAAGAGGAGGGGCGGGGAAAAAAAAGAAAAAGAAAAGAGAAAAAAACCTCCTCTCTGCAGCAGTGTAACGCAGCAAATTATCCCCACCAACTGAAAAGTTCTGTGGCAGCAATATGCATTTCTGCCAATCGCTCCGAGGACCAAATGTCAAACTATAGAAAAAGCGGGAAAAGGCTGTACTGATTGTGTCAAACAGTTTGTACAATGGTAGCAGAAAATAGATTCGTGGCACTGTCTGTCACAGAAGAAATAACTTTCCCTTTATGTTGTGTCTGTGGCTGTGTTTTTATGCGCTCACAGCAATACAGTAATAGCACTGCCACTATTTACCACTGGCACAGCTTCATAATGTTTCTTATATGAGTCTTATATGTTTTTCCAAGCACCCCAGAAGGCTGTCCTTTTAATATAGCTTTGCTTATAAGCCACAGTTAATACTCCTTTTCTCAGTTTGAAATGGACTGTGTTATACATATATCAGGTAAACTCATTTTAGCTGCACAATTACTAACTTATATTAGTCTTTTTATGCTGGTGTGCTTTGTTTTTATTGTTCTAATGTTCAGTTCTATGTACCAGGTCTGTCCTTATTGAACTTAAGCTACTTCTTCATGCAGCCCCCCCTTTTTTAGATGAACTCACTCTGATCATAGACTGTATATAAAAGATGGGTGTAGCCACCAAGACCCTGTTTTGTTTTTTTGTTTTTTTGACAAAAACAGGAAAAGTCTGACTGATCACCCCAAAGCATACCCAGCCTTTTGCTCCTTTTTGAGTCTAATGAGGACAAAAAGCTGTAAAAAGAATATCATGCACATTCAGTAAGACTTGAAACTATAGCTCTCATGGCTGGGGACTGCAGAAAAGTGTTTAGTGAAGTCAAAGTTTAAGTGAGCAGTAGGGTCATTTCCCCAAAGAGAGACTTCTTCTTGCATCCAGAGAAGTTGCCTCCTGCTGGCCACAAGAAAGAATCCAAACCTGAGCGACTTTAGCACTTTCACTTTTCAGACCTGGAAGCTACGTCAGTGTTTTATATGCAGTCTATAGTTCTAACTGGCTGACATGCAAAATGCTCCTCCAAGAATCTCTCCATGGTTCCAATGTCAGTGACTCACTATGTAAGTTAAGAGAAATAAAGGTGATGTTCAGTACATGCTAAAGTCTTTTGCTTTTGACTTTCTAGGAGCATTTTTACATATGTCTATCTAAGGCTTTTGTAAAAGAGCTAAATAACATGAGAATCTTATATCATAACAGTAAATGACACAGCCTGATTTTAAACTGGTATTTAGTGCCTGGTGAGATTGATGTTAAAAGAAAAGAAGACTATTTTGATATTTAATGTAAGTTTTTAATCTGACTTAGTTTCTTTCATTTCACTACGTCTGTGTGCCTACAATTGTTTTTGATTTAATGCTATCATTTACAAACACATGAAAAGTCCACCAGAGAGGCTCGCCCTGGGCAGGATTAACTTTTAAGGGAACAGCAGAGTATTTTATGTGGGAGTAGGTAATAGATAATAGGTATGGATTTGTAAATAATTGGATATAATTATTATATTATTATATAATATTATACTACTGTATATATTTTTAACTAACTGAGCAGATTTTGACAATACTTTAAACATACGACAAATAACTTCAAAAAAAGGCAGATGTAAAAGTGAGGTCAGAGGTCAAATGTGACATGACATTTAGATGCAAACTATAGTGTTAATATTTAGAACCTCCATATACTGGCAGCATTTCCTAAATCTTCCAATACAAACAAAGGCTGTGAAATTTTAAGCACATAAAGGTCATTTTATGAAGGTCTGGCCTTATTTTATCACCATTATTATTATTTCAATTATTATCAATCAGTTATTATCACTTTGACCTTCAAATCATTGAGTTAAAGAAGAGGTCAGAGGTCAAATGTGACATGATATTTTAAATCTTTCTATATGTTGACAGCAAACACAACGCTTGCCATACGTTTTAAGTTATAAGGCTTTTTGTCACTCTTCGACCAATAAATCACGAGGGTGACCATGAAGACCGTGGTGGATCTAAGACACTTTTTAATGGCTCGTGCTCTACACTACAAAAAAGTTTGATCAGAATTCATTGAAAACTTTTCAAGCTGTCGTGATTACAGACGGAATGATCTTTCCAGTAAGGTAATCATACAGATCATATTGCATTTAAAGGCTGAAGCTGTCATGAGAAACATGTGGCTTGATTTAGGTTTTTTTTTTTCTCTTTGAACAACAACTTCTTTGGATACATATCTGGTTGTTCCCTCAATATAAACCATTAAATAGGCTCAGGCACGGAGATCTTTTTATTTTATTTTATTTGTTTGGCTATTGATAATGTACAAGATGTGATTTATCTTCAATATCACGTGATTCATTTTAAACAATATACTATATAGATGTAAATGCACCATCTTTTCTGGGGAGAATAAGGCTGCATTGACTTTAGGATGAGAGTTGAACATATGCTGCCATCATAAATCAGGGCCAGCGTCTCTGGGAGTTTACCTCTGTTTTTGCTCTCACTGTTCCGCCCCACTGTCTCTGTTCCATTTGGCAATGAATAAATAAAAGGTCTCTTTACAGGCTTTACAAAGTACTCCATGCTGCATTAAGGATACTTTCTATGTGTTTCCAAACTGCAATTTCCCCTCATCACTCCTCCAGAATCAAGTGACATTTTTAGCAACTTCTTTTTTTTGGATTAATTTTGAATTTAGTAAGCAAAGAAAAGTTGCGTGAGCCTTTCCCCTGAACTAGCTGCCTTTCATTCTGTTTTTGTCCTCACATATTGGTGATAGTTAATGTTGGTGCGCTGCGATGAATCGAAAGAGCAGGCGTCACACATCCATCATTTTTTTTTTGATTACATGAAACTGTTGCAAATGAGAATCACTCACCCTTATTTCCATGCCCTCTTTTTTCCCATCCCATGCCCAGCTGCGCTTGGTGAAGTAGTTGACTGTGGCAAACTCAATCAAGGCAGAGAAGACAAAGGCATAGCACACAGCCATGAACCAGTCCATGGCGGTGGCATAGGCCACTTTAGGAAGGGAGTTTCTAGCACTGATGCTCAAGGTAGTCATGGTTAGGACAGTGGTGACACCTGAGGAGAAAATAAAAGATCAGCAGATATTTCATTATTTCTGAAATTAAACATTTGCGGTAATTCAATTCAATTTTATTTATATAGCGCCAATCACAACAACAGTCGCCTCAAGGTGCTTTATATTAAGCGTAAGCAAGTGCCATGTAGTTCCTGTGCATTCAAGAGAAGGAAATTTTCTACCAATGTCTTCAGTCACTGGGAAATTCTCTTCAAAAATTGGATAAATAACAATGTGGCAGTGAACTGTCCCTTTAAAAGAAAGTTACTTACAACTCAGTCATGGTTTGTTTGGGTTTTGCTATCCTGGCACTAAACTCTCACTTTATACTGACCAACATCTCTTTAGAGATTTAAGAGAAAAGAAAGCTGCACTGCAACATAACAATAGTCTGGATTATGGCTAGAAAAAGAAATGTTAATGCGTACTGTCTCTTTAAACCTAATATAGATTCACTTTCCTGGGTTTGGTATTAGGTGTAAGTTATAAACTAAAAATGATGGTGTAGTTCCCTGCATTGCAGAGCTTTACATAATCTACTGTATGAAATCAAAAAGTCTAGCCTCATACAGATGACATAACTCAGTGGTGCATAAACATTCAAAGTACACTGGGTCAGTCTTGCAAGTTCAAACAATGAGAATGTAGAATCTCTGTAATGACCCACTACGGAGGATTTTTCAGGCTATGTTCTTCTGTTCAAACCAGTCTGATGAATGTATTTTCTTACTAGACTTATCTACAGTACAACGAATGAAAATATTGAAAGTTTCCTTTAGCTTATACACAAACAAAGAGACATGCTATTGACCTGCATACATAAAGCACAACCTGTCTAAGCTGCAGGATTGCGTGCAAAGGTAAATCGCTAAATGACACCACTTTTGAAAAATGAGCAGCAGATCTACATCTGCTAAAATTAATTAAGGCGAAAACGATGTCTTAAAACTTTCTAAATTTCGCAGATCATTTCACAACCTGGCCTTTACAGTCAGGGCGAATGGAAATGAAAGGCAGCTCGGACAATGTTCGCCCATCGAAGCGCATCGCTTTATCTGTTCCAACCTTTCTCATCTGATAAAAGACGGATACAAAGGAGGCTTAAAAAGGCTGCAACAAAAGAGTGATACATGGCTATTCATGGGCTGATTGATTTGCAGGTAATGCATTTCTAATCTTGACTTTGTTCCACCATTTACATAAAATTAGAATATTCATCTGTACAAAAAGCAGTCCTCATTACAACAGCAATTAACTGGTGTCAGAGACGAGGACATCTGGTGCTTGCGGTAACAGTGAGTAATGCTCTTATATAAAATGCAGGTATAAATCAAAAAGTATCGAGTCTTAACTAGAAATATAACTTGGAAGGTGACTGAGGATGCAAAAACAAAAAAAATAAATTAGATTACGCAGGTAATGACAGCCACATGCTCTCATAAACCAAGGGACTGTAAGCATGATGGCGAGAAAACTAAAACCAACACAGCTTGAAACTGTCCACTGAGAAAACGGCACTGATTAAAATTACTATCATAATGTGAAGGAAATTGTCCCCTAAAAATTCAACCTCTTATGGGGCTGAAGTGATTCTTAGACGACTGTGTAAGAAAAATCTAATAGTGGGTGTATTTGTGCAGAAGTGAAGGAGATATCGTTATTCAGACTGCACAAAGGGAGCTGGAACAGTTTTTATCTTCTCAGCAACGCTTTGCCTTGCATACATTTTTAAAATCTTTTGCGCAATATATGCTTCTGCATGTACCTGTCTAAATGCAAAAATGCTAACCATGTTTAGAATTACATAAGACTACTCATATTGATTATGCAGCGCAATAACAACAACTGCAGGAGAAGGAAAATTACATTCCTTATTTGAGTACCTTTGAGTTGATCACATCTGACGCAATGTTCTTAGCATGAATCAAGTTCGATGGACAAATTGAATCTATTATTATTCATGGCTTAAAGGGAGAAAACACAGTCAATTGTCGCGATGGCAACTGGGAAATGTCTCTATATTAAAGAGGAATTGTTATGAAAAATAAAGGAAAAATATGACATGTAAATGCTTTAAATCTTGTTTTATGTTCTCTGTATTAACAGCAGAATAAAGTCAGAACTGATAAAATAAATTATTTTCAGTGCTCCTGTGCACCTGAATGTACAAAGCTAACTAAAGCTAAAAAAAGAGAACTTTCATGCTCAAACCTTTTCAAACCGTTTACTTGTTTGCCAAGTCCTTAGACAGTGCATTTCTGTTACCTCATCATTTAATAGCCCTCTGATTAACTAGCTTCTTCAATGAATCATTTAATGCATTTATTTGAGCTGGATTTAAAACACGAGATAGCACTCACCGAATACTGTGCGCGCCGGAACGGATTCTCTGTTTAGCCAGAAGGAGACCTGAGACAGTATGACAGTCATGATGCACGGAAGGTAGGTTTGAATCACAAAATAGCCAATTTTCCTTTTCAAATGGAAATATGTTGTCATCACTACATATTCGCCTGAGGGGAAAAGAGACAAACAGAAAAAGATGGAGAGACACAGACAGGGTCATGATTATTAATATACTTGTTCCTCGCTCAGAGCAACACAAGGAAAAATATTTGAAAATTGATGCATTAATGTTTGAACATTAACGTGCATGTGACAAGACGTGAGCAGTATTGAGACAGAAAATGCTTAGATGCTTAAAATATTCCAAAGATGTTGATGCACACTTCCAAACCTTAAGCTACAGACTGTATATAAAAGATGGACATAGCCACTGTGTCAACACCCATTGGCTAGTTTGGCCTTAATGCCTCAAGCTGAGAATGCTAGGTCCTAATGAGCTGAAGGACTGCATTCTCAAAGGTTTCTATACAACATGATTTGATTTTGGAACAACAGGAGTCGCCACCTGCTGGCTGATAGTAAGAATGTAAGTTTAAGTAACTTGCATTGGCTCAGATGAGAAGCTATGTCCATCTTTTACTTACAGCAAGAGTTTTTAACCGTAAGAGACAAAAAAGTATAATAATAACTAAATAATAAAGACTGTAAACAAACAGACTGGCAGATGACATCACATTGATGTCATTAATAAGACATATACAAAGTGTCACATTCTTTTAAGTGCACATTTACATGTTCTTTGGGATGTTTTTTGCTGTTCATATAAATATGTCAATTATACTAGCAAATGGATAAACTCACATCTTCTCCAACTGCCAGCTCTCAGTGCCATGTTTGCAATCTGTGTTACGAAGATAGGACGAAAAACAGATTTCCATCCCTGAGGTGTTTTTTTGGTTTTGTTTTTTTCTGAGGAGAATCAAACCAGAGCTGAACGGGCTCAAATCCTCCCATCCCCCTAGATCACTATAGTCCATTAGGTTTAAAGTTTAAAGCTTTTCCAACCGCCATAAGCTGAAGTGGTTTATGAAAGAAATCGCACTGACTCTATCATGAATCTTTGGTACTTGTCAGACTTCTGTTGGTCTTTTTCCATCGCTGCAATTCTCCTGACTTACATTCAACCCACCAAACAGCACAAACAATAAAGATACTCTCAAGGAACGCATCCTCTGTAGAGTTAAACAGGTGCAGTTATTTAAAGGAGACACACACATACACACACACACTTTTATTTCTTGGAAAACAGGAGTGCCATCTAACAAAGTGGATTCTTGGTGCTTTAGTCTCCAAAGACAACTGAAGTCTGACAGATATCAGCGACTCTGTGGCTCACCTCTTGAAAGTTTCACAAGCAAACAGCTTGAATGCAAAGGTTAAATCTCTCAAAACTGAGAGCAGCGTGGCTCGCTGGTAAGCTGTTTTACTCTTGTGATTTCCAAATGCCCCACTAAAGCAACTTTTTATTTTTAGCTTTACCATTACAAGCTCTTTGGTACTTTATCTAGTCCTATTACACCATTAACTAAAGCTGCTGATTGATGTTAGCGGTACATGATAGTGACTGATAAGTATAATAAAAATGCAGCACATTCTTGAAGGTGTTTGAACTCAAATGATCTATTACCAGTGAGATGCTGCTGCTGTAAATATTTTCAGCATATGTGAGTACCCTGCCCTCACCGTGCTATTTCATCCCTTTATATTAAATTGCTAACATAAGCTTTAAGCCCTCCAATGGGGAAATAACAAAAACATTTATTTTTGTGTGACAGATAAAAAGGATTCTGCAACAGTTTTGAAGATAAGATTTTAAGATCAAATGAATATGCAATCAAAAGAAAGGGCTAGACGATGGTTATCATAGTTGACTCTTGGCTGAACCCCAAAGGAAAGTGAAAAAAACCAAAAAGAAACTTTCACCTCTGGCAAACGTCTTCATATTATCTTGGTAAATATGCTGAATAGTTTCAGTCATCATTTTCTCGATGGAGCCAAACAATGCAAGATGAATTTAAACTGACAGAAACTGTTGAGAAACTGCAGACTGTTTATTAATTTGGAAGACAAATTACACAAGAGCCACTATATCTCAGTGGAATAGATTATATGCAGTTTATCTTTCAAAAGTGAGAATTCGATCACTTTTGAGTACTCAAAATCAACTTTTTGCCTGTTCCAGACAAACTCTGATTTCCCTTACAGTGTATTGTATGCTGCTGTCTGTACCCAGAATGGCATACCTGTGCTGGAACTGATGGTTTCTTTGCCAATAACATGTCCCAGTAAGTCATATTGGTTCAGCCTGGAGCCGTCCTCTGCCACAGCGACAGACCTCTCGTCACCCTGGGTCCACAGGTAGATCACCTCATTATTTGTGTAAGCATCTGAGCAAACAGAAGACAGCCCCCAAAAAACAGACAGCATAGGTGAGAGCTCAAAATATGGGTGCAATATTTTCTGTTTTTCTCCTACCTCTGCACATTGTAGGATTATCAGCATTTGCTTTGGCAAAAAGTTAACTGCTGACTTCAGGATCTAAAAGACATTTTTCCTAAATTCCAGTAAGTCATTCATGATAATACGCAGCGTCCATCCAGTATTGATCGGGCTGATAGACCTGCGGCCGATAATGATATCAGGTTTCACAAAAAAATTCCTTTTACTGTGTTCACCACCCTGAGATTTAATCCTCACGCTTCAGGGGATCACTGACTTTTCCTCCATTGCCACTTTTTAAACTAAATGTATCCAAAATGAATGCTCTACCTATCAGCATCATTTTATGTTGAGAGATATAAGCATTGATGCTAACACATCAAACTATATCTAATGCTGTGTTTGAAACAGTAAATAGCCTATGCTTGTGTATGGATGGTTACATGCCCCGCACTATGAGCATACTGAAAGTAATTTAAGCACATTAACTGTCGCTGTGGCGATGCCTAAAGGGTGCAGCCCAAAGAGGGAGAAGATCTTTATTAATAAAATTTTCTCTTAACTGCTTTTGTTATATTACCAAACATCATACTGCAGTGTAGTTTTAGCCTTTGTTTTGTTTTTCTTCTTTTTTTATAGTTCAGGAAAAGGTTCCTAACACCTGCAGAGAACCATCCCCACTGTTTCAGATGTCTGATCTTATATAAAACACTTTTGTTTTGACCATCTGGACTGACTTACAACTTCCAAACTTCAGAGGACAGGCGTGTGCATCCATCGGGAAATCCTCCAGGTGCATGGGGCACTCGGCATGAATGGTCAACCTGTGGGGGCAGAGGGAAAGAAAATGCATCACTGTTCAGTCTGCAGGATGGTTGAACAGGTCATTATAAACAAATGATGATGCATAATGATGTCAAATATTTCTGCAGAAACATAATTTGGAGCATTTTCATAGAGATATGTGAGACATGTTGGGAAGGTCTTATGCAAATTGCTTTATCGTGCATCAAAATTGGCTTTCCCACAAATCCAAATGTAGACCAAATAATGCTTTAATCTCTGAGTTTATTTCAAAACCAGGGATTTGTGTACGTGTGAATAAAAACTGAAGGAGAACAGATTATATCCTCTCTCTCTCTCCTCCTTTGCATCACCACCCTGTCAGTGGTAATTAGAAGGCAGACATGGACTAAATCTCCAGAGAGCACCCAAATTTGTTTCAGTTGGTCAAATGGCCAGGCCACAAAAGGCACTCTGCAAGTAAACAGAGAAATTGTGCACGTTATCTCACTCATACATGTTTAATCAACATCGGGGCTACATTTGCCGAGTTCAAACAACACAGCAACTAATTAAATGCCATCCTTTGGTGCACTAACTCACACATAAACCCCCCAAACTGGGTTATTTAAACTCAATTATACCATATTTACCCTGTACATCCATTGAAAACTGGGTTTTTATTGGGTAGATTCTTTTGGTCTCACTGTTTAATGTTGCAGAAAGTCCCACAAGTTTATTTGTAGCCACAGCCTTAAAATGTGTAACATCGCGGGCTGCCTCCACAGACAAACTTTCTGTTTCCAATTAGCTCATTGTGTTGTATTTACAACAATGCCAAGCCTGTTTTTGCCTCTAACTCGCTTCTGTGCTCTCTGTTGCTGCCTCATTACTGATAAGTGGCTCACTATCTACACAAGCTAATGCTTTACAACATAAATGTGAGAATCTTTTGCATCACACGGCACTTAAAATCAACATTCACGCGCTGTACTTATACTCTGACAGAAACAAAGGCTACAAGAAGACAGAATGGTTTTGATTAAAGACAAAAAGGCAAGCTGTCTTCATACAGAGCTTACAACTATATCATCAGCCTTGCAAAGAAGCGCTTGGGCATAGAGGTACCTTACACAGCATGTGTCAGCAATTTATGGTACTCACAATGACAATGCAGACATGCTGGTGTTTTTTGGGGAGGTGAAGTCTGATAAACTTTGGCAACGTTTACAGAACCATAAAACACCAATGAACACACATTGAAACCTCTAAAAAAAGGTTCCTTTTTCTGTCAGCCACTTCTCCTTAGCCACCCTTAGTAACCTAGTAAATGGTATTTTTTATATTCTAGAGGTGTTTACATTTCAGACTCAGGATTGTAATCAGGTGAAATGGACCACATGTTCCAATATATGACAGAGAGAAAAAAATTAACGAAAATAATAAAATTGCAAAAATAAAATTAGTACTAGTAGTTTTTTGGTAGGGTTGTCTAACATTACAGTGTGATTGCGTCTAAAAATTAAGTTAAATGTATTTTGCTTAATGTTTCTTTGCTGCCTTCAAGCCGCTGAATGGAATTCTTGTCTGAACCGACATTTCTGCCTTTCTTCTCTTAACCCTTCCTCTTGCCTTACAATTTGTTCTGGCATTTTCTCTAAAATAATATATTCCACTTTAATGTATTTAAATAGACCTAGCTTATTATACTTTCAAAGCCTTATTAAACCTTTCATGCCTAATTTTAGTTTTAGCATATATATATTAAAATATATGTATATATTTAAAATCATATGATAATTAAATATATACAGAAAGAATTGGCCACACTTATATGTGCAACCGGACAAAAAAAATAAAATGTATATATATTATAAAAAAGTATTATTTCACCCATCACTTATGCTCTGTTTCATAACCCGAGACTTATCAAATCAAACAAAAACACTTAACTGATTGACAGTGACTGATTACTCAAATTTAATTTAACAGTATTACTCCTTCCAGTATTAATTTATTAAAGTACTGCTGATGACGGGTGACAGGAATGGCAGCACTGTTCATAAACCAAAGCACTGGGCAATTTGAAATTGGATCTGATGACTGGTGCAAGTTAAGTGATCGTTATTACAAAGTAAATATTGATGTGCAAAGTGAATGACAATCGACTGAATAGCTGTTAAAACATGTTACTAAAATATTAGTATAATTTGAGTAGAAAGCTTCATTTGGAAAGCATCGTTTTGATCTGCCCCCACAGAAATTCTTAATTTCTTGAAGGGCTTGAAACATTTGCAGGCATATGCAAGAACAGCCAGACTAGAACAATAATAAAGGAAGACAAAGCAAAGAATTAATGAGGCGACTGCTACCACTGTGCTCTTTTGAACAATGTGAGACATGATGGGTACCACCCAACTATTTTCTAATCCAGGACTGTGGGGGCAGCAGTCTAAGCAGAACCCCACCACCTCCTCCACTTCTTGTGTATGTGTGCATATGTGTGTTTCGGATATCAGAAAGCTTCCAAACCACCAGGGAGTAAAAATTTCCCAAGTGTGTCCCAGAACCTCATCGGAATCTTCTCCCTCCTGAACTCCCTTCTTAGAGTGAACCCAGACATCCTTCAGGAAAAGCTCATTGTGTCGGTCCTTTTGTTTTGCTCGCTACTGACTGGTTGTGGCCATAAGGGAGGGTCTGAACAGTTGCTGCCCAGAAAATCAACAGCTATGCCTTGTGGCTGTTTTCACCACAACAGACCTCTATAGCTGCACTGATCCACTGATCAACCTGCTGCTTCAAGGTAGAGTGATCAGTCCACCCTCTTCCAGCAGAGAACCATGTCTTCAGACTTTTAATCCTCACACTGCTTAGCTGCTTTGCAGTGTATTCACTGTGTACAATAATACAACACTTGCCTTCACAGATACCAGTTTTTATATTTGTTTGATGCCTGTCTTTATTTGTTCATGTGGATCACACCCACTGCCATCACTGAAGTCTTTCTTTAGTTAAATACAATTCTTTTGTTAAAGTAAAAATGTATTTCACTCTGGAAAAGGGGGGGGAGACACAGGAGTCATGCTACTAGCAAGCTATAGATCATATAAAACAATCTATTTATTTAGTTTTTTATATACTAAATATACCAAATGTTTAAAGACAAGACAAAAACTTGTGTCTTAGCAGCATTGCTTTTGTATTGTGTTGCTTTTATAGTCACATAGCAGCGTGTTAAGTGAAGCATTACTTCTCAGCTTTGGCCGTGTTGAAAGGGCTTTCTGGCATTGTAAATCCCCAAGTACGGCTGTACAGTTGTATTTGTTTTTGGTGGTCTCTAAGCTGTTAAGTCCACTTAGTAAATGATACATTCGCATACAATAAATTCTTGAAACAGCTTTTAATGACAAATATAAACCTGCATAAACCTCTCTCTCTTTAAAAAGTACACCTGAGTCTTCTCACAAATTAATATTAGTGAGGGACAGAGAAATGCCGAAGAAGAAGCAAGGAGGTTGAGTTAAAATGAGGTGAACTGTAAATGAGTGACAAATGCTTTCACAAAAAATAACCGCAGCAGCGCTGGCAGACAATACCAGCTCTCTAAATTCAGAAATAATGATGCAATCCTGCAGAGCCGAGGCCTTCATAGCATTTGTCAGTTCAGATCCTGTAGACGTGCTGATTAAATGGATTTAAGCAGTTGTTTAGTGAGGAATGTCAATCAAAGCGGGGCGCTATGCTGACGCACTGTGCACTAAACTTCCCGTGAGACAGATTTATATTCTAAAGCCTAATACCTGTGCAGTATGTGGAAATTTAAGGTATCAGTCTCTCCTTGGGAGTGTTTTCCAGTACCTCTAATAACACAGCAATATTTTCATGCAGATCCCCTTCAACTAATCACCCAAAGCTTAAGATAGATGAAAGGTAGCCCTAAAATTGAGAAAGTTCTTTGCCAGTGCTTTCAAAAATACATTCCATATTAAGTTTATGATATGAGTTTTATGATAGAGTCAGTAAAAGTAGGGATGGTCTAAAGAATACTTTGCAGTTTTTCATTAGGGCTTGGCAAGATATCAATATATTTGACAGAATTTTATATAAGACATGACATTATTGATGCTGTACATTGAGCGCGCAGATTTTCACCTACATGCATTTTAGCGGTTCAAAACAGTTAATCTCTCTCGCCGACTGCTCACACATTAGAATTCCAGATCTTAGTGTTTTTACTTTTTTGGCTCAACTCTGCAATGATAGAGGGGGATGCAGTTGTAAATTTGCATGAAGTAAGTGTTTATTTTCTTTATTCAGGCAGTAAAGATGGTTAACAACATTTGGATTTATGTAATAACACTATTTTTACTTGAACTATTCAGTTCATTTCCATTTTATTTATATAGCACCAAATCACAACAGCAGTCGCCTCAGGGTGCTTTACATTCTTAAGTTAAGACCCTTTAATAATGTAGAGAAAACCCCAACGATCAAATAACCACATTTGAACGTGCAATTGGCGACAGTGGGAAGGAAAAACTCCCTTTTAACAGGAAGGAGGGGTAGCCATGTGCTGCAACCATTTGGGGATGATGGGAGGACAAATAGCACACTGCGGAACTATGGTTTTAATGCTAATATTATATAATGTAATAATATTAAGGTCTCTAATGTATAATAGTGTTAATAATATTAAAGTATGCCATACCCCCCCCCCCCAAAAGCATTGCAATGGGAAATACAGAATTCCTATAAATGAGTTTTATTTGCTGGTGTTTATTTTAGCTCCATAATACAACTAAGCTGGTTCCAAAAATGCTTTTGGGCCTCTAAGGATTATCAAGGATGCCAAGGATTATCATACTTAATCATGCAACTTTTTCATCATCTCACAATACATTTCCCTGCTTATTTAAACATGTTAGTCCTTGTAATACTACATCAGAGCTCAGGGATCTTTGTTGGCCTTGGCAGAACTGCCACAGCATCAGATCTACTCATGTGGGAGCACAAAATGATTTTTTCACCATTTCATTTTCACCCCTAAAAATCTATACTGACCTTGTGCACGAGCATCATAAAAACATTTCTGCAGCCTTTTCACGGCCTAGTGCAAAGCTGGTGAATGCTGATCGACAGGTTCAGTGTTTCCAGCCAAAGCAATCACAGAATTATTTTTGCTGTTATTCAGTACATAATGGTATTCAGTGACTATGACTGTCTTGCTGATGCTATTTACAGTGTACTTTACGCATGACATACACACAATGACACTCCTTTGATCAAGTGAGTATTATTCACTCGGCTGTCTGCGTGTGATACATATATGGGCCAGACTGGCTGCAAGTCAGCTATCTGACTCACAGACAGGTAAAAAGCACAATTTTATTCCTAAGATGTTAATTTTCACCCTAGTGCCACCACGGTGTTTGCATTCATGCTTTTAAATAAAATGTCTCTAGCTATTGAATTTGCTGATATACACACATCATCTTGTAAAAGCTAAACTAGGTTCTCTCATAATCTTCTAACTTTTCTTTGGAATCCGGGACTATAGTTTCCAATTTTCTTTCTATCAAATGTTCATGTTCTAACTGAAAAAAATATGACAAACATTCCGATTTCATTTGATGAAGGATGAGAATTTTGTAAATTCTCAGCTTGAAAAATGTTTTCAATGATTCAATATTGACTATTATTGCTGCTGTTCCTCTAATAGCCAGTTGAGGCAAGCTGGGAAAGTGAGTCAATAGACTGCCATGTTCAAATATCTGTATATAATGATTAGAGCATATTTATGTAAATATGCCTCTATGTACCCTTAACATTGGGCCAAACTTTGCATGGACATGGTGACACATACAGTAACTTCCAGTAACTTCTATATGATCTTTAAAAAACCCCATTTATTATAAATCAAAACTAAGTTTTTAAAAATGTTTTAATATTGGCGACAGAATTTTGCTTGACTTGACTAAATACAGGATGATGAATTTGAAAAACCATTACAGGCCTGGCAAAAACTGCCCACAGGCTGGAGTTTTATTCGTCCAACAAAACAACATTAAGAAGCATTTTTACACACTGATACAGAAAATGGCTTTGATCTTTATGGATAGTTTTCCTTTTCATATGGTGGGTCAATTTTGTTTGAATCAACCCATCTACATAAACTACTGGTCAAAAGTTTTAGAACACCCCATTTTTTTCAGTTATTTATTGTGATTCAAGTTGTTTAAGTCCAATGCATAGCTTGAAATGTTACAAAAGTAAGTGCTCAGATTTAAAAAATAAGGTTCAACAGTATGCCATCAAGCAGACGAAAAGGATGGTTCCACAGTGTGTGGCATCAACTGTCAGACATGGAGGAGGAGGTGTGATGGTCTGGGGCTGTTTTGCTGGATCCAGGGTCGGTGACTTGTACAGAGTGAGAAACTAAACTAAAACAGCTACCACAGAATTCTGCAGTACCCACTGGTTGCACCTAGTTGGTCAGGGGTTCATCCTACAGCCAGATAGTGATCCAAAACTTAAGTCCAAGACATGCCAGAACTACCTCAGGAAAAAAGAACAAGATGGTAAGCTTGAAAACATGGAGTGGCCAGCACAGTCTCCGGACTTAAACCTCAGTGAGATCGTTTGGGATGAACAGGACAGAAGAGTGAAAGCAGAGCAACCTTTAAGTGCCACACATTTATGAGAACTTCTGCAACAGATATATGAAAAACTTTCTGAAAAACATTTGATGTCTATTGTAGAAAGAATGCCAAGGGTGTGTTCAGCTGTTATATCTGTCAAAGGTGGCTACTTTGATGAGTCAAAAATTAGAAAAATTGGGGTGTTCTAAAAGTTTTTACTGGTAGTGTATAATACTACTACTACTATTACTACAACTAATAATAATAATCCAGTCGTTAAGTCTGACGTCACTAGCCGTGTCTGGGCCTAAACTCCGCTGCAGGTCGATCACTATGGCATTACTGAGAGTTGAAAAACTGTCTAAAGTCTTTCATCTTTAATAAAATGATCAACGTTCTGCTCTACCAGGTGTAACAATTGAGTTTAACATCCAGGCATCCATGAAAACGGAATTTATGACATTTAACGGAGTTGGAAGTTAGCAGGAAGTTAGCTTGCTAGCTTCCATCGAAATACAATATAGCATGTCCTGACTGCGTGGTTTTGGAAACAAATTAAAACATACAGCTCTGTTATCACTTCAAACATAAATGAAGAAAGAAAACTAAACAGCAGTGACGTTTGTAGGGTTACTGAAGTTTGGCTAGCTGTAGCTAATGATGTGCTACATGACCGCTAGCGACACAGCTATGTTAGTATAATATAAACAAGCTAACTTTTTTTCCACTCGATAAAAGTTAACGTGAGTGCTGAGCTGTAGTTACATCCTAAGGTTTTAAAAACTGAGCTTAAATAAATGATTAGCGGTAATAAAAGCCGAGGGAGGTCAACAGTGATCACTGACTGTTTTAGGAGCTTTTTGAGATTAAATAGAAGAAAATACAAAACATTAAACATGTTAACAACACAAAAGCCATATTAAACACAGACTACTTTAGGCCCAGAAGTAGGATTCGTCATGTCATCACTTAACGACCGGTTAGTGTATTTGAGGCTGAATGATAGGAGAGGAATGCTGTCACAGTCAACTGTATCCCAAGCTTCCTAGCATAAGCTTATAAGGAAGCGAGTCACCCTTTCATACATATGGAGAACTTCTGGCTGTAAAAAGTGCTGAGTGCCAGTGGGTGAAATCTTTTATTATGTTTTCTTTTTTCTTTTAGGAATGTCAAAATAAGGATGCTCTCATGCCAAATTAAGACGGTTAATATATCTACTAAACAGCACCTGCAGATTTTTTTTTTTCAAGTGATGGTGTTGACCTCCGAATCACCACAAAAAATGCTCACCTCATTGTGTATAGAAGCGTGCCGTTGTCGACTAGTCGTAGCAGTTTGTTAGGAGTTGTCATGTTGTGGGCTACAGATTTCTTTCCGTTGTGGAAAAAAGTATCAGGAGTCCAGATCTTACTGGCCAGGAGGTTGTTGAGGGGTAAAACCTGCATGGGCCCATCGAACTTCAGCCGCTCATCCCTCCAACTCTGGCGAAAGAAGACATCGATGGTGTACTCCTGATGGGAAGAGAGTTTGAAGAAATAGTTAGCAAGGCAACAATTCACAAAACTGGGAACATGGCTCTCATTCAAGCCTTACGATGCTCTTATTTGTGAAAGCATACAAAAAAAAGGCTACATGATGTTAAGTTGAGCCACCTTTTTTGTTCCTTTATTTCCACTTTTGCTTTTCCTGCTTTAATGAGTCAAAGTGCATTTCCTTTTTTGTGTAACACGATTACTGCTCCGTTAACAATGTTGTGTTTCTCTCACACTTAAGGTGTTGTAGCCTCAGCGAGAAAGCTTGTAGAACATCTGTTTCATGTTTTATTAATGTGCGGCACAGTATTTCTGCATCGTCACCAACACACGAAAGACCAAACAAACTAAAACAAATGCGGGAAGTAGCTGTTCAAAATGAATTTATTTCACATTATTCATTCAATGGGTCTTGTGTCCTAGCAACTGCTTTTCCTCGCCAGCTGTGTACAGCGGCTTTGCAGACAGAGAACTGAAGCTTGAACAGAGTGAGATGTGGGGAAGCTATGCCACAACAGTGCGCAACAAAGGCACGGTCCACGTGTTGCTAGCCATTTTGGAGCTTTTTGCTTGTTCGCTGAAACAGCTCAGGTACTGTGAACTGTAACTGGCTGCCCCCCTGAGTGACACCTTGATTAAGTCATTTCCCATTGGTTTTAACAACAGGATCCCATCATGCTCAGTGGGAGAGGGTGTGCAGCTTTCATTCAACACAGCAACAGGTCTCCTCTAAACAGCACAGGATGGATGTCTGTTAATTGATGCGATTGACCTCCTAAAGGCCTGCAAACTTGCAATGCTATACAATAATTACATCGCATCTGTCCTCACAGCAGTGCTCTAAATAAAGCCCACAGAGAGCTTCACAGACTGATAAAAGCCAGAATGTGACTAACGTGCGCAACCCTCAATCACTTTATTTCATCTTTGCCCCATTTATTAATTAACTGCAGTCTCTGGTTCTTTCTTTTTTTAAAATGGTAAATGGTCTGTATTTGTATAGCGCTTTACTTGGTCCTAAGGACCCCAAAGCACTTTACACTATACACAATCATCCACCCATTCACACACTGGTGACAGCAAGCTTCAGTGTAGCCACAGCCACCCTGGGGCGCACTGACAGAGGCGAGGCTGCCAGACACTGGCGCCACCGGGCCCTCTGACCACCACCAGTAGGTAACGGGTGAAGTGTCTTGCACAAGGACACAACGAGAGACTGTCGGAGCCGGGGCTCGAACCGGCAACCTTCCGATTACAAGACGAACGCCCAACTCTTGAGCCACAATCACCTACTAAAGAGTTCAAAAAGTAAATCGTTAACTGTTTTTCCCATTAATTATGTCAGACTGATTCCTTCATGCATTAAGTTCTCAGTGCTGTCATCAAAGGACTCTCCAGGTCACAAAAAAGACTAATGACCAAACACATGTGGACAGTAGGGCAACCATGACACTGATTTATTGTTCTGTCCTGTGCATCTTTAACAAAAACTTTCCTGCACAGTCTAAGAAAGTTTGCTCTATCTTGGCATACAAAAAAGGAACCCTAGTAAAACATTTAAATCCCCATCGCCAAGGTTATCCTTTTGTTATGCATGTTAATCACGTCTTTATGAGATGCCAAATCAGGCCTCAATTAGTGTAAAACATGCAGTGATGTAAACTGACAATAGTGAGCTTGGCCCAGCTGGGGTGAAGCCATCATTTGTTTGTTTCTTTTGGACAGAACCTTCTGTAAACATGGGGAATTAATTTGAAGACTGAAAGACAGAAGTGAGGAAAAGTATAGTCAATCTCCACAAGGCCAAATGGCACAAACCATTCAGATGCCAGCTGGTGTTCCTCCAGGGACTGAGTGATTGATTTCTCCTTGACAGAGGAGACAGAGCGGAGCGTCTACCCAACAGTGGCTGTCAAATATCTTTTTTTACAGCAGTCAGAATCATGAATAGATTAACTATGGCAAACAACTCTAATTTAAAGAACCCCTTTAAACACATGACACAAGTATTGCAACTGCATTCATTATTTGTCTTCACATAATACACAGACCATTTTTACAAGATTGCTGGCATCTTGCCTTTATTAGAAAGATGGATATTTGGGGTGATTGATGTGCCCTGGATGGATTCAAAGTGAAAGGTGCAGATGCTCTGCCTTTTTTTACCCAGACAGCCCACAAATAAGTACAAATTCCATAACTGTAAAAACATATTTGCTAAGGATGTATGTTTATTGCTGCAGTTAAAAAACCAATGACATCATAAAAGTGGCAACTGGATCTAGACTACAAGAAAATTTGTGGAGCATGCTGAGCTGTAAATTAAATCATTTGATTGGGCTCTGATAAAAAAAATGTAAAGATTTGCATTTTATGGGTTGAAAATTCCTCAACAGGATGTATAAGCTCACCTTAAAACAAAAAGGTGCCTTTAAATGTTATGTATTGTGGACATGTATATATAACCTGTGAAGGACTGCTGACCTGTACAGGATGTACTCTAATCTGTTCACTATCAGCTGAGACTGAATCTATTTCCCTGGAATCCTAGTTGGATATTCAGTTTTGAAAATGAGCAGATGAAGGGTCACCTTGTAAAGCTAGTGCTGACATAAAGTCAACAGCTTGAGACCAATCAGAGGTGGGTGGTCCACTTCCTTCAGCTGCCCACCCTTCAGTGGCAGGTCTGTGAAACGGCGCTCATTTTCAATTAATCCTCAAGGCTCCCGATTCACAGGAGTGATGTTTGGAGCTATAGTTTAAACTTGGACTTCTGATGTCTGTAGAAGGATCACTGTACATTAACCCTAGACATTAACCCTAACCTAGACTTTTAGATGACTTGGCAAAGGTAGCAGCTGGCAGGATGGGCTCCTTGACTCATTTTACTCCTCTCTTGGTCTCGCATTGACTAAACAATAAAAAATATCCCTGCTTTTGACATTATTGGGGATATAGCAACAACTCTAATTGATAGAGATGTAGTTTTCCGCAACAACCAATTTTTAGCCCACTGTTTGCGAGCAGATCTATTAAAAAATTCTAAAACAATTTGCATGAAACTGTTACTTTTGGAGTTGACTGAAATTTGGGTTCATGAATTTTCAGTAGGATTAATTACCGCAGCAACACAGGAAAAAATGGGAGACATTCTCTTGATGACATACTTCTGGAAGCAGGAACTCAGTTCAGGTATGATGTGGAGGGAATAGTCAGCCTTTGTGTGGGTGTGCAGTCTTGGACTGTTGTTCTTTTGTAATTTAGCAGTGGGGTGAAGTTACAGTTTAATTACTATAGAAAGTAATTATCTAAGGCTACCCTTATTATAGTCATTACATAATGTGAAAAAGAACTAAAGAAAGGTACTTCACAACAAAATACCGTAAATGACTGCTATAATCAATATTAGAATAACAATTAAACCAAGACTAAAGTAAACTAAGATGAGCTCACTGGCCACTTCACTGAATGCCCCTTTTCTTTCAGAATTGCCTTATTTCTTCATGCCATAAATCCACAAGGTGATAGAAACATTCCTCAGAGATTGTGGCTGCAGATGTGCCAGCTGCATGTTTGTAACCCATGATATGAATCTCTTGTTCCACTAAATCCCACAGGTACTACTGGATATAAATCTGATGGTCATTTAAGTAAAATAAACTTAATATCGCGTTGAAGAAACCAATCTAAGGTGATCTGAGCTTTGTCATATGGTGGGTTATCCTGCTGGGATAATGCGCCTTTGTCAATGTGGTTATAAAGGAACGGACAACACCAATACTCAAATGATGCTGATTTGGTACTAAACACCCAAAAGGTGGCAGGAAAATGTTCCACACAACATTACATCACCGACAGCCTGAATCATTGATACAAGGCAAGATGGATCCATGCTTTCTTGCTGTTTATACCAAATTCTAACTGAATGTCACAAGACTCAGACTCATCAGAAAAAATCAGGACTCGTCATGCTTTTCAAATCTTCTATTGCCCAATTTTGGTGAGACTCGCAAATATAGTTTCCTGTTCTTAGTATACACAAGTGGCAACTGGTGTGGTCTTCTGTTGCTGTAACATATTAGCTTCTGCATACCTTGGTTGTAAAGACTAGTTATTTGAGTTAATTTTGCCTCCATATCAGCTAAAAAACCATTTTCCTCTGACCTCTCGAATTAGCAAGGTGTTTTTGCACAGAGAACTGACACTTAATGGATATTTTCTCTTTTTCAGACCATTTTCTGTAAACCCTATAGACAGTATATGTGGGAAAATTGTAGCACATCATCAGTTTCTGAAATTTTTAGTTTAGCCCATATGGCACCAACGACCATGTCACATTCAAAGTCACTTAAATACTGTTTCCTCCCCATTCAGATGTTTGGTTTGAACTTCCAAAAGTCATCTTGACCATGATTACATGCCTAAATGCACTCTTACTGCCATGTGAATGGCTAATTATATTTGCATTAAAGAGAAGTTGGACAGGTGGACCCAAAAAAGTGGCCAGTGAGTGTATTTTATGAAAGGATTCAGTCACAGTTACAAAGTCACAAATTATCTTTCAAGCCCTTAGTTGTTTCGAGAAGCAGCAATTTTCAGCTACGGAGCTTTGATGAAGCCTCTGTACCCTCGCTGCTCACCAAAGATAGCAACGAGCTGGGATGGACAGATAGATTAGACTGACATTTTTCTCACATGTTGTGAAAGGACCACAATGTGGCTAAACGGCGAGAAAATCTGGACTTTGATCTGATAAACACAGCGATGACTCCAAATAAATGCTAATAATGACTTTTGAGTTAGATGTGTAAGTACAAACAGTTTCCATTTGATTTTTTTCTCACTATATCATCAACAGATTTATCACCAGCTGCAGATGTTTGATAATAAATGTCCTCTTTTAATGGGCTTAGATGTAAATTAAATTCCTCCTAAACTGCCTGACTGCACCCCTCTAAGACCATAAAAAAATGAAATTTCATGAAGTGAAAGCTTCAAAGGGCACAGCTGGGGTTACAGTGGGGCAAAAAAGTATTTAGTCAGCCACCGATTGTGCAAGTTCCCCCACCTAAAATGATGACAGAGGTCAGTAATTTGCACCAGAGGTACACTTCAACTGTGAGAAACAGAATGTGAAAAAAAAAATATCCATGAATCCACATGGTAGGATTTGTAAAGAATTTATTCGTAAATCAGGGTGGAAAATAAGTATTTGGTCACCTCAAACAAGGAAAATCTCTGGCTCTCACAGACCTGTAACGTCTTCTGTAAGAAGCTTTTCTGTCCCCCACACGTTACCTGTATGAATGGCACCTGTTTGAACTCATCATCTGTATAAAAGACACCTGTCCACAGCCTCAAACAGTCAGACTCCAAACTCCGCCATGGCCAAGACCAAAGAGCTTTCGAAGGACACCAGGAAAAGTATTGTAGACCTGCACCAGACTGGGAAGAGTGAATCTACAATAGGCAAGCAGCTTGGTGTGAAAAAAATCAACTGTGGGAGCAATCATCAGAAAATGGAAGACATACAAGACCACTGATAATCTCCCTCGATCTGGGGCTCCACGCAAGATCTCATCCCGTGGGGTCAAAATGATCATGAGAACGGTGAGCAAAGATCCCAGAACCACACGGGGGGACCTGGTGAATGACCTGCAGAGAGCTGGGACCAAAGTAACAAAGGTCACCATCAGTAACACACTACAACGGCAGGGAATCAAATCCCGCAGTGCCAGACGTGTTCCGCTGCTGAAGCCAGTGCATGTCCAGGCCCGTCTGAAGTTTGCCAGAGAGCACATGGATGATACAGCAGAGGATTGGGAGAATGTCATGTGGTCAGATGAAACCAAAGTAGAACTTTTTGGTATAAACTCAACTCGTCGTGTTTGGAGGAAGAAGAATACTGAGTTGCATCCCAAGAACACCATACCTACTGTGAAGCATGGGGGTGGAAACATCATGCTATGGGGCTGTTTTTCTGCCAAGGGGACAGGACGACTGATCCGTGTTAAGGACAGAATGAATGGGGCCATGTATCGTGAGATTTTGAGCCAAAACCTCCTTCCATCAGTGAGAACTTTGAAGATGAAACGAGGCTGGGTCTTCCAACATGACAATGATCCAAAACACACCGCCCGGGCAACAAAGGAGTGGCTCCGTAAGAAGCATTTGAAAGTCCTGGAGTGGCCTAGCCAGTCTCCAGACCTCAACCCCATAGAAAATCTGTGGCGGGAGTTGAAAGTCCGCGTTGCTCGGCGACAGCCCCAAAACATCACTGCTCTCGAGAAGATCTGCATGGAGGAATGGGCCAAAATACCAGCTACTGTGTGTGCAAACCTGGTAAAGACCTATAGTAAACGTTTGACCTCTGTTATTGCCAACAAAGGTTATGTTACAAAGTATTGAGTTGTATTTTTGTTATTGACCAAATACTTATTTTCCACCCTGATTTACGAATAAATTCTTTACAAATCCTACCATGTGGATTCATGGATTTTTTTTTTTCATATTCTGTCTCTCACAGTTGAAGTGTACCTCTGGTGCAAATTACTGACCTCTGTCATCATTTTAGGTGGGGGAGCTTGCACAATCGGTGGCTGACTAAATACTTTTTTGCCCCACTGTATGTCTGTTTCACCATCTTGTGAGAAGGTTTACTGGGGAAATCAGATAAGGTTTCATTTTATTTGTTGCGTATAAAGAGCACAGTGCATTATGGGAACAACTCTTAATAAAATCGAACATATTTGTGTTCATGTTTTTTCTGCCTTGGGTACTGCAGAACCAAATGAACTAAAATGAATTAGGTAAAACCAAATCTCTGCCACTCTCTCACATGCCACAACTAAATGGGTCTCTAATGTTTTCAAGTTGGGTTTAATGGCTGAGAAATTTCAGTAGATACTGAAGGGCTCGCCACTGCAGTAAAAAAAATAATTCACATTAGTGAATTATGGAATGAAAGGAAATTAGGAAAATATGAACAGTTGTTGAGGTAGGATGTACACGAGACTGGGCTAAATGAGTCTAGATGTTAAAAAACGAGATCGAGTGTCTGGATCTCTGGTAATGGCAGGAAGGTTGTGTCTAATATCTGATAGAATATTAATGCAGCCTTTTATCATAAATTAATGAGTTCATTAAATTCTAAACATTTAATTATTACATCCTCTTGTAATAATGTCACTATGGCTTTGTTTTAAATTGTTTCTTTTCTTTTCTTTTTTTCGTTTCAATGAGTTCTTTTTATCAAATCAGTTTTTAGCCAAGCAACCTGAACAAGCCGTTTATGCCAGGGAATTTCCACTCGGTAACCCATGCTACTGTTATTCGTGACTACAACTGGAGACATTTTTTCTTTAGATTAGCAGACTGGTTTGACAGGTTTGATTTAGTGCCTCTGACAAGATAGCATATTGTGCACAAGCGCCGTTTCCCCAATTTACTGTGCAGAAATGCTATGCGTGGTACACAATATGTCATCATGTCTTGTTTTTGACAGTGCACAGCAGCCCAGAGATAAGATACTGGTTCGCTGGTGTGGTAATGATACAGAATTAACACAGCTTTTGGGCCCAGTTCTTCTCTTCTGTGGGCATCGTGTCGATCAGTCAGAGGCTTGATTAATAATTACAATTTCGCCTTTCTCTCTCCCCTTGCCAATTATTCTGTCTCACTTGGATTCTTGTTTGCTGTTCACCTTTCCCTGCTGAGAGTAGAACCTGCGTGAGACTTGCATTGAGTTGTGAATCCCATACCAACTCCAATTATTGTCAGAGCTCACAAGCTTCTGCAGCTCTGAGCCGTAAACATGTTTTAGCACTTCACTGCATCACACTTCAAATAGGAACATTTTGTTCCACGAATATAAAGTCAAGTATGTAGCAGTAATCACATAAAAGCAAATATGGAAATGGGACTCATTAGCAAATTATGACTGTTTGGAGCTGCATGCAGTGATGCAAACATGAATGAATTACATTTAGAAAGGAAATTTTGGTTTATCCATCATCACTACTACAAAAATAGAATAAATCCATCCATGCATGTTAAAAAAATGCATAAGTAGTGTCCCCTGACAGTGTTTTCACAGTCCGCAGTAGAAAATGCAAGAGAGATTTATGAGAGATCAGGGTTTCCATCTTGTGTCCAATGGAAATCACGTGATTTAGATGGAACATATTCAATTCAATTTATATATCACCAAATCACAACAACAGTTGCCTTGAAGTGCTTTATATTGTAAGACCCTACAATATCAGAGGAAAATCCCAACAACCAGACATCTGTCCCTCTGAGCAAGCACTTGGCAACAGTGGGAAGGAAAAACTCCTTTTTAAAAGGAAGAAACCTCCGGCAGAACCCAGCTCAGGGAGGGGCAGCCAGAACAAAGGACACACTAGAGCTGGGCTATATGGCCTAAAATTCATATCGCGATATAATTTGAAGCATATATATCACGATATATTCTTTTCTTCTGTATAACGTATTTTCTACACTATAAGGCACACTTAAAATCCTTTAATTTTCTCAAAAATCGAGAGTGTGCCTTATGTATGAATTCTGGTTGTGCTTACTGACCTTGAACCGATTTGGGCGTGCAGAAATCTGTTAAAAAATGTTTTAGTACAACTTTGGTAAGCCGCACTGCTTGATGGATTGTCAGAGCATTACGGCTGCCGTAGTGAGGAGCTTCGCGGAGTAATCTGGGTCCAAAACTCCGTCCATTTCAGGTCCCAAAGTCAAACGAACACTGAGAGTTAAAAAACGGTCTAAATTCTTTCATCTTTAATTAAATCATCAGCGTTGCTGCTTTGTCGGGTGTGACAATTAAGTTTTAGAAGTTACAGGAAGTTAGCTCGCTAGTTTACACCTAAACATTTCATACCATGTTCTGAACGAGAGATTTTTTGAAAATAATTAAAACGTACAGCTCTGCTACCACTTCCAACATAAATGAAGACAGAAAACTAAACAGCAGTGGCGTTTGCAGGGTTACTGAAGTTGGACTACCTGGTATATAATGTTGTGCTACATGATTGCTAGTGACACAGCTATGTTAGCATAACTTTAGCACAGTGAAGCTGGAGGATGAACGCCAACTTTTTTTCCACTCAATAAAAGTTAACGTGAGGGATTCTGGTGGTCAGGGACAAATGCAATCGCATAGCAGGATGCTATACACGGGCCAAACTTCAGTCAGGAGAACAACTGAGATTATTCATCCACAATACGAGGTTAGTTATTGATATACTGCAACAATATGGGAATAGAACAGCTGCAAGAGAATTCAACATTAATGAATCAATGTTACGGAAGTGGAGGAAGCGCAGTTTTTGGCTTTCCCCTTATTTCAAGAGTGATTAATCTCTTTGCTATGACTGTCACCCGCCATAATTTGCAGATGATAATGGTTGTAACCGCTGCGATGCTTTCGACCAAAACAGGCACAGCTTGATGACATCATCAACATGCGCTATCGCGATAGAGCGATATAGTCAAAATCTCTATCGTTGGCCAAATTTAGATATACGATTTATATCGTTTCTATTATATATCGTTTCTATCGCCCACCCCCAGGACACACTATGGAATATATGTAAACTGATGTGTGGCATATGTATAAAAACTGAATACCATTATAGTAGATCTGCTATATTAGATTTATAGTGGCTCTGCTGTACTACTTTAACATGGATGTTTTTTTTATCCTTGAACTTCCCTTGAGTTCTAGTCTGTATTTATCTTACACTGCCCTTTGGTGCAGTCCCTTAATTCATCCTGTTTGAAAGAAGCTGATTAGCTTTCCTCTATTTAACCCTCAAGCAACCAAGCACTTAAATGTAAATCTATATGAACACATTTACATTTAATTACAGAATCTAATGCTACTTGTTGTAATACTAATAATATTTCATTTTTAAAACCTGAGGTATGTTTGAATCAGTAATGCATTGCAGTATTCTGGTATTTTAAATGACCAGAATACAGTTTTCTCATCCTTTATAAGTGCAAACAAAGATTTTTTTCTGCAGATTTAACCTATTTTGTGCAGAAACATTCAAAATATTTAGATTACTGAAATATCTAGAAATATGGAATAACTGCCTACAAGCTCGAGTAAGGTTTCACTGGTCAAGTTCACATCTTGCGTGTATTTATGTTTTAAAAATCAATTGCATAAAGTATGACTTGTTTGTGGCTTTGCTCTGGGCTGCGTTGGTGAAGCGTTGCTCTGGTTCCATAGGCAGATTCTGTGTCAGAATGGTTGGACATCTCAGGGATACTACCTTCACTATCCGGTGCCAACTCATCTCCATCCTTGAGCTGTGTTCACTGTCACTTTGGGCACTTTCAGCACTTTGGGAAAGTATCCAGTAAATTTTGATACTCTGGGTCTGTCTGAATGTATGAGAACAGTACATTTAGAGCTATCTGAAGCCTGTGCTACCGGCTCACTACAATTTCAAACAATACAATGAGCTCCTTATAACTTTTCCAGTATTTAACATTAGATTTCCCTTAAAAAAAAGAGAAGATGGCTGCAGCTGCAAGACTCAAAAGCATAGAAGCCATACAACAGTTTTGCTTGTAATCAAAAAAACGCTATCCGCCACTGCCATTTACTTGCTAAGGGATTAGGATTAGGGATGGGAATCATGGGGTTTCAAGTTAGTAGTTCAATTCCTTGGAATTGGTAGTCTGCTAGCCTATCGATCCTGCTTATCTGTTCCACTTTCACTTGCGCTACAATCAACTGATTTCAGTTTGTGTGCTGAAGGACGACTATAGAGTTGCAGTCTACAGCGTGAACATGGACATTACTTTTATTTTTACTGGACAAAAAAACAAGAGTGTTATGGTGCAAAGTGCATCGGGGACAATTGCACTATGCGGCTAACACAACTTTGGCTCTTTGCAAGCATCTGCACAGACATCATGCTAACGCTAAGCTAGACAAGAACCCAAAGCAACGTTAGCTGAGCCAACCCCCGCCCAGCAGGCAGACCCTAAACCTCAACAGGTATCAAACTGATAAGCAGTCAGACTCCAGCCTGTGTTTCTACCTATTCATGTTTCTAAGGTGAATCGCTGTGGCGATCACTTTATAGTCTCTTTGTACTGGTTTTTGTCTTTGCTTTGTGTTCATACCTAAATACGAGGAGAGAGATCATATGTGTAGCCTCATTCAGATAATGATTTGTCTCGGTGTATAGATCTGTAGCCACATGAGACTGTGTTTTGGGTCATTTTATAGAGAAAACTTTATTCTGGGAGTATTGCTTTAAAGAGTTCTGTTCTGTGGCATATTTGTAATACATTACTTTTTTTGAGTAATGACTCTAATGCTGATCACAACAAAAAGGTGAAATACCTCCAACATTCACAAAGATTTGACCACACAGCATGCTGTCAAGTTGCACCAATGTAATGTCTTGGATATGCTTCTTAGCGATGGTGTGTGGTGACATCGAGGCCAACGAAAACCCAGTGAGAACCGATAAGCAATTGAATGAATAAGTGATATCGATAATGGAACTGGAATAGCTAAATTCTTATCACTTCCCATCCCCATGAAGGATGCTATAGCCTTCTTACTTCTGGCTGCTATTAGAAGAAAAATATAGGCTTTTAGGTTGCAAAAAAGTCTTCCTGTTCTGCTTTCAAGTTGTTCCTGTCCGACACATGAATCATGCCGCGACACTGGGGAATACAATGACCTGTACAGTGAGTGGAAAAAAGCTCTATTTTCAGAGTAAAGTTTTTTTTTTTCACTTTTTTTTTTATAAAAGGTGGTGGTGATGACCAATTTAAATTTGGTTTATTCTCTAAAAATGGCATAACTGGGTTAGCAAGTCCTTGAATAAGGACAACATGATTGATACAGATTCCAGGAGTTAACCTTCAAATTTTAGCAGCACAAAGATTCATCTGTTCTCTCCAGAATTTTAACTTGTAGGGGGTTTGTTTTTGGAGCAAATTTTTTCTGAATTGTAAACATACAAATATAGGCTGTCATTTTTTCACATAACCCAGTAATTTTTATCCCCAGAAAATTTTGCAGCCCTGGTGAGATCGGGCCATCACTGCCGTCTTTGTCAAACCGAGCCTCAGCACAGTGCATGTGACAGCCTAAATCGCTTCCCATTTCATCAGCAAAGGCCTGTCAAATCCCACCATGAAACAGGTACATGTGCTGTGACACAGCATGCATGTGGATACGACGTGACTCCATTGACTTACCGAAAGGGCAGGAGAAAGACACATACGAAAGACAGAAAAAAATCCACCAGATCGAGTGAGAAAGGGGGAGCTCGGGATAGAGAAACACACCAACCTACTTACTAGAGATCAGCATCAAGATCGTAACCTACATTCTGTGTCTTAGTGTGACAAAGTGCAGAAATCTTCTCTTAGTCAGACACAACTGTACAAAGTGCCCTGCTACTGGCCTAATATTTGAATCAAGCACGATGAATACGCAGATGTGAGCGTTCCTCTTCTTCCAGTATGGGACACTAAAGGTAGATGTGGCGGAAAGGGGTACAAGTGACGTCTAAATGTGTGGCCCCAGGGCGAGCAGACATTTCTAGGACACTTGATGTTACGGAGATCGGTAGTTGGATGTATACAGCAGAAGATAAGATTAAGAGGTCATTGAGTGTGCTCTGACTGTGAATTTCTTGTAACAGTTTGGAGAGAAATATCTCTACAAGTATAGTGTTTGTTTTTTCATGATCCCACATCAACCTATTGCCTGATCTGATTTCATGAGACTTTGTTTGGTGATATTGTTCTTCTTGAAATTGTTTGTTTCCCCTTATACACATAAGAATGAGGTCTAGTATGAGAACGCTTTTTTTTAGGAGACAGCGTTGCACGATAAGATACTTTAATGGCTAATTCAAAAGATATCTTATGCTCCTATAGAGCTGGTTTGCCTTTTTGTTTCAGTGACTCTGCAGCTGCCTCAAAGTAATCAGTTAAACTGCGGTTAGCTGTAGACAAAACAAAACTCTCTTGTGTGAACACATCAAGGGAATACCTCAAAAAGCTTCTCTCCACCTCTGAAATACCTCCAAGATTAGCCGTTTCCTCTTTTTTAACTGACCTAGAAAAATGGTTCAGGCTTTTGCTTCCCCAGTACTGTTTACTGCAATGCCCTACTCAGAGGCTGTCCTGCTCCACGCTCATTCAGCTTGTTAGCCTGAAAACTCATCATCCAGAAAACACGATCCCGCGACCTCAACCTACTCTAGAGATGCCACCGTCGGCTCTGACGAGTGTCTTCAAAGCTCAAATATACAACCATAAAATAACCCACCCTATAGGATTATATATAAGACAGCACTAATTTTCTAAATTTGAAAGAAAAACTACGCCAACTTCACTTGTCCTAGAAGTCACCCGTCGATGTGGAGACAGGCACCAATTTCAGACAACTCCTTATTAAAATGCACAATGGGGATTTTAACCCAGCCTACTATCCACATATTTTCCTTGTACAGCAGTTGCTCTTGTCTTGTGTTATTTCTTCCTCTGCTTAAAGGAACCGAAAAAGCTCAGAGTGCTGATCTATGACCAACATTTTATTCATGCAATGCTACACAAAACCTTTGAAGACAGAATTTAGTAGATAGTGTAGGAGGAGATTACTGGAGTATAAAAAAAAGGAGATGTTAATCTCCAAAAAGTTGCTATCTGAACTGGACCCTTGCAATGTATGCACAACAATGCAAACACAACACTTTAAGCAGTTCACTGGTACAGACAAGATGTGAGCAAGCGAGAGGAACAAAAAGAGCGTCGGCACTACATATGCAAAAGATGTCCTATAAACACATTTGCAATGCAGATATTCAGACACTTGACTTTCGACGTCAGTTCCATTGTGGGATGCCTTTTGACGGCTTAAGCCTGATCATCTTTTCAGACTAGGCTGTGGAAAATCTTGAAAGGAAGTACTTGGAGCCGTTATGCAGCTTTCATGGAGCAAGAAAACCCAGTGTAGCCTGGGGCCAAGATGAGTCCTTCTTGGGTAATGACCTAAAACTGACAAGAAAATGAAGAAATTAAAATAATAATAATAATATGTTGATGCTGTGTTTCCCACGCTGCTACTCCACATACACTGACAGCAAGACAAAGGTGCCAGCGTGTGTGAACCAGCACTGACCTAGCTAACTGCAGCTCTGACCAAAGCATTACCACAAGTGGGCTTCTGTGTCCCGAGGTGTTTTCTGTTGATTCATGCAACTGCCAAGTGGAGCATGTGAAGAGAATAAAAGACTGGGTCTAGAACTGAGCTCTGAGAGACCCCAAAGGTGACATGTCCTGAAAAAGAGAAAGCACTGTCTTCTGTACTAATGCAACAGAGCCCTTCTCTCAAAGCTGTCTTTCTCATATTAATAATCATACTCAGCAAGTGTCACATGCAAACATTAAATGAGTAATCACTTTTTTTAGGCTAGTTGTAGGAGGGACATTGATATGTCATTAACTTTTAGTTGACATGGCACAGTTGTTAGCATACGGGTACTTATTCACATATAAAAATTTCCTCTTATTTTGTTTTATTTGTGTCCATATAGTGAACATTGATCCCAGGAAACTCTTCTAGCACTTTATTTGGTGTCTGCCAACACATGAGCCAAGTGTCTCCTTTATTGCTTAATGCTATGTTCACGAGCTAGTTACTGCCTGCCACTGGATTTGGAGCAGGCTGCGTACAGCTGTGGCAGCTGGAATGTGGCATGTGTGAAAAGGTGGCTGTGAGTGCAGGTGTATCAAAAGGCCTGCGATATGTTGAGAAAAAAAATGCAAAGAACGAGTCCCATATGGAAATGCAGTATTTTACATGTGAATTTGATGATCATTGAAAAGTTATGGGCCTAGAGTTTTTGTTTGAAAGATACAGAGTTGTCAGCAGATCTGCACTTTATGAATGTTCACTTTTGCTCTGTGGTTAATAAACAAGAGTTTGCAGATGAGTCTTCCATGCAAACTAAAGACAACTGTGGCAAACTGCTAGCAACCAAGGAAACGGCAAGGAGGTTTTTGGTGCAAAACCCTCTGTCACTCGGCAACCTTCAGCAACAACTCATCAATTGGCCAGGGAATGCACATTTTTCCCTAGCGATCGGTTGTTGACAGGGGGCACCTGAATGGTCTCAGTGAAACTGAGGGTATTAGCGATCGATATCACAATGTCTGCCTGCAATCTCCAGCAACTGGCAGGGGAATATTCCTGTAACAGTTGGTGGTTGCCAGGCTGTCGCCTCTGATCTCTAAGCCCGTGTGACTGGAGCCATGGATAACCAAGTCAGTATGTTAACAAAGAGCCTCAAGCTTTTCCAAGACGTTTAGAGAAGATTTATCAAGATTTTGATGTGAGAGTGTTCCTTCTTTACAACAGTTTGTCAGCATGTTCATGTACTGAAATGATGCCAGCACTGTTTGCAAAATACAAAAGACACAGCTGTTGTATCAGCCTTACATGACAGTCACATAGCTCATAGAGCACATACTTATGGATATGCTTATTTAGATCGACATAGAAATAGCTCATGAAATGAACTGTGCTTGATCAGAAGCTACACTATCATTTCATCTGTCAAATAAGCAGTGTGTTCACACTGTAGCTCACATTATGTTGAAATAAATGTTGAAAGACCGCTGTTTGAACATCCAATCAATATGCTGAATATTTATATATTGCGGGGCAGCACGGTGGTTAGCACTGTTGCGGTACAGCAACAGCAAGAAGGACCTGAATTCAAGTCCACCATCAGGCCGGGGTCTTTCTGTGTGGAGTTTGCATGTTCTCCCCGTGTTTGTGTGGATTCCCTCTGGGTACTCCGGCTTCCTCCCACCATCCAAAGACATGCAGCTTGTGGGGATAGGTTAATTGATTAATCCAAAATTGCCCATAGGTGTGAATGTGAGTGCGAATGGTTGTCTGTCTCTATGTGTTCGCCTTGCAACAGACTGGCGACCTGTCCAGGGTGTACCCCACGTCTCGCCCTATGACAGCTGGGATAGGCTCCAGCGCCCCCCGCGACCCTGAAAAGGATAAGCGAATGGGTGAATGGATTTATATATTGCCCTTGTTATGTATCCATGTATATTGTCATTTTGTTGCTTAAAAGAGAACAAATCAAGCAAACAAACAAAAAATTACAGCAAAAAGAACAACTGGACCTACCCCTGGATGTGGAAAGGTGTTTTTTCATCATTAGACCACAACCTTTTTTTGACTAGTGACACATCACTATGCCGGCACTATACAGTATATAAATGGGTAAGTGCATTATACACAAATAATTTGTAGTCTTTTCAGGTATCAAATTTGGGATTAGAAGTCATTTAACTACCATGATTACTACAGTGGCAACCCTATTTTAAACACTAATATAATGAAATTATTTATTACAGTTACAATAATTTCTAATTATTAAAAGTCAGGATTATCGCTCAGTCACAGTAGAATAAGAACAGGATGGCAATTTTCTCGTGACTACCAAAAGCCAGTGCCTGCCCAGTTATTGCATTACATTTTCGCATTTGACAATCAAAAGTAAGTAGCTGAAACAACCACAGTTGACTGCAGAGTTACTGAACAGGTAGCAACTGGTCTCCAAACAGTTGAGTCCCGACTCTGGAAACATTTGCAAATAACTGTTGTCTAATTTATAAATGTGGACAGATTTCCAACACATCTGAATCAATCTCAGACCCCATTCAACTGATAGAGAGATAGATTTATTGTTGATTATCGCCATCCTGAGACACCAAAGTTGCTTGAAAGAAAGCGAATGACTGCAAGTGGTTGCAGGCCTGGTCTTTGAATCTAAAGTATTGAGATTGCAAGCTGACTGCACATGATCGCAATAACTTTGGATTGATTTGGGCCATTAGAAAGGTGTGTGTTGACTCAGGGATTCCATAGCATAGGAAAATAAAGAAGCCACCAACCACGTAGACTAATATCAATTCTGACTTGCATGGCGGTACCTCTTTTGTCGTCGGTTGGCTGGTCTCCTCCTCTATTTGTTCTTTTTTCTTTTCACTAATTAATTAATTTTCTGATTCTTCCAACAAATCTCTTCTTTTGTGTACTAATACTGACATTTAATTACTTCATCTCATTTAATTATATTTCATTTACAGTGGGGCAAAAAAGTATTTAGTCAGCCACCGATTGTGCAAGCTCCCCCACTTAAAATGATGACAGAGGTCAGTAATTTGCACCAGAGGTACACTTCAACTGTGAGAGACAGAATATGAAAAAAAAAAATCCATGAATCCACATGGTAGGATTTGTAAAGAATTTATTCGTAAATCAGGGTGGAAAATAAGTATTTGGTCAATAACAAAAATACAACTCAATACTTTGTAACATAACCTTTGTTGGCAATAACAGAGGTCAAACGTTTACTATAGGTCTTTACCAGGTTTGCACACACAGTAGCTGGTATTTTGGCCCATTCCTCCATGCAGATCTTCTCGAGAGCAGTGATGTTTTGGGGCCGTCGCCGAGCAACACGGACTTTCAACTCCCGCCACAGATTTTCTATGGGGTTGAGGTCTGGAGACTGGCTAGGCCACTCCAGGACTTTCAAATGCTTCTTACGGAGCCACTCCTTTGTTGCCCGGGCGGTGTGTTTTGGATCATTGTCATGTTGGAAGACCCAGCCTCGTTTCATCTTCAAAGTTCTCACTGATGGAAGGAGGTTTTGGCTCAAAATCTCACGATACATGGCCCCATTCATTCTGTCCTTAACACGGATCAGTCGTCCTGTCCCCTTGGCAGAAAAACAGCCCCATAGCATGATGTTTCCACCCCCATGCTTCACAGTAGGTATGGTGTTCTTGGGATGCAACTCAGTATTCTTCTTCCTCCAAACACGACGAGTTGAGTTTATACCAAAAAGTTCTACTTTGGTTTCATCTGACCACATGACATTCTCCCAATCCTCTGCTGTATCATCCATGTGCTCTCTGGCAAACTTCAGACGGGCCTGGACATGCACTGGCTTCAGCAGCGGAACACGTCTGGCACTGCGGGATTTGATTCCCTGCCGTTGTAGTGTGTTACTGATGGTGACCTTTGTTACTTTGGTCCCAGCTCTCTGCAGGTCATTCGCCAGGTCCCCCCGTGTGAATCTGGGATCTTTACTCACCGTTCTCATGATCATTTTGACCCCACGGGATGAGATCTTGCGTGGAGCCCCAGATCGAGGGAGATTATCAGTGGTCTTGTATGTCTTCCATTTTCTGATGATTGCTCCCACAGTTGATTTTTTCACACCAAGCTGCTTGCCTATTGTAGATTCACTCTTCCCAGTCTGGTGCACGTCTACAATACTTTTCCTGGTGTCCTTCGAAAGCTCTTTGGTCTTGGCCATGGCAGAGTTTGGAGTCTGACTGTTTGAGGCTGTGGACAGGTGTCTTTTATACAGATGATGAGTTCAAACAGGTGCCATTCATACAGGTAACGAGTGGGGGACAGAAAAGCGTCTTACAGAAGACGTTACAGGTCTGTGAGGGCCAGAGATTTTCCATGTTTGAGGTGACCAAATACTTATTTTCCACCCTGATTTACGAATAAATTCTTTACAAATCCTACCATGTGAATTCATGGATTTTTTTTTCACATTCTGTCTCTCACAGTTGAAGTGTACCTCTGGTGCAAATTACTGACCTCTGTCATCATTTTAAGTGGGGGAACTTGCACAATCGGTGGCTGACTAAATACTTTTTTGCCCCAAAAAGATGCGTTACAGAACAAAGGACTAGAGAGCCCAAGGGGCTTAAAAAGAAGTCCCAGTCTAACAAACGTAGAATTTAAAACAAGCATCCATCAAAAGTCAGCTCCCACTCAGTCTCAAATAATAAAATAAAAAGCCATTATCTAATTATATACAGATATACACCCACTCATTTTATTTGTGTCTTTGTTACCCGGCACACTTAACCATGACAGCATGAATATTTATGTGTCTCTGTACTCTACAGTTGAGTTAGTTAACATAAAGAACATCTGTCATATACCATTAAGGAAGTAAAGCCGTTCACCTTTAACATCCTCTGTAACCGTCTTCACACAAGTTTATGACATCCTCAGGAGATCCTCATCGACTCGCGTTCGAGTCTGACAGTGTGAACACAAGCTGCTGTAGAGGAGCTACGCTTAGAGCCCCAGAACAGAGTGAAGCAGAGCTCCAGTGAGACCGAAACACTCAAAGTTTGGCAAAAACGCACTAATCTTGCTATGTCATGCAGGCTGTCAAGCCAGCTCTGTGCTCAGCCTCGGAAACAAACCCAGAGCTCAAGGTGGTCAATTAGAGCTGCATGATCAAATATGTCAAATGCTGTACAGGGTCTCATGACAACGCATAAAAATTCTCAGGCAATTGCTGCTTAAAGAGGGTCATCTGAGGCTTTTAAAGGCTGTGTTTTACAGGGAGACCACTTTGACAAGGAAAAGCACCATCCGAAAGTTGTCTGCTAGTATATAACATAAATATATGTACACAAAACCATTACTACTACTACTAATAATAATAATAAAAAATGCATGAATAGCTAAGACCAACAAATCCAACATCCTCTACAAGGACCTTGAAGCAAAGATGCTTACACAATCCAAATGCCACACTAAGCACCTCTGCCAAACAGTAACAGGTAAAGGGATGAAAGCCTTCTTAGGTTTGATGATTCTGATCAGAGTGAGGAGGAAGCTGAGGAAACTGATACTCACCATGTCTGTGTCTGAAACGGGTCCAAAACTCGTGACATAGATGTTTGTCCTCACTTCTGTTACGCTCTCTGAGGAAAAGAGACAACGAGGACCAGAACACATTACGGTCATTACTCAGTCTGTACACAAAAAAAGCATTGCTGGAGCTCTGTCTTTGTTAAGCTGATTGTTTGTGTGCATGACAGTGAAGTTTGCTGGTTGGATTTTAACTAAGCTACCTTAGAAAAAGCCTAGAGTATTAAACGGTTAGAGAAACATCTCAATTTGAAGGAAAAAAAATAAAACAAATGCAGAAGACTTATGCATGCTCAGGGAGGAATTTGTGTCCTCCTGGACGGCTTAATACCTGGATTCAAACTGTCTTTATGGATCATTTCATCAAATCCGTGTTCTTGTAGCACAGGCTGCTGGTTTAAGAACATAATGCTACACCAATAATATAAGACATTTTCTAAAATACACACAGCACTGGCTATAACAGTCCTAAGGATTTGGCCCAGGAGTTGTTGTTTGTTTTTTTTCCTTCTTCCTTGACCTCAATTCGGAGGCAAAATGTTGCTGCGAGCAGCTTCACAGATGCTTCTGAAAGTTATCCATTCAGTAAAACTACCATTTGTTTGGCTCAAGCTCGTTTTTGACCACTGAGGCATAAAATTTGCTTTGGGCCACGCCCAAGTCTGTATCTTCAGAGATGAGATTCCCTTTTGACCCAAAATGATTTTAGTCAGCCTTAAAGGACTACTGGCTCAGGAATAATATGCAGCAGCTTAACATTAAGCATTTTTTAACTCAGATAATGTACACATGTTTTGCAGTTACACACACATACAAACACTGAGTCTGATTCTGTCATAACTCTATAAGACTTTCTACTGTGTCTATTCTTAAGGAAGATGTATTTCTTCAGTTTTAATGACATGCATCCTTGCATGTTATGTAACAATAAAAGCCCCATAATTGCTTTTCTGTCATAATGATTTATAGATGATTCCTGAATTTGCAACACCGATCACACTGATCATTATACGGCATGCTAGTGCAGACCTTTAATTGTGATATGAAATATGCGATGTGGAAGGATTGTTTCCAAACACGTCACTAATGATTTTAACATCGCATTAAGTAGGGCATGAGATGAAAGTCATGACAGATCAAAATTTGCCCTCTTCAGTGTGGGCTGAATCAGCTCCTCTGGGGTAACCGTGTAAAGCAGGCTCTTGGGCCGCTGGCGAGACAAATAGCTGCTCCCGGTGGTGCAACGACTAGAGAGTGATGAGGCTTTTCTCCAAAAGTGAATGGATCCTCGCTCTAACTGTGTCCCAGATCTAAATGGCCACCCACAGGTGAGGTCTTTAATCCTTTAGCAAAGACCCCCCCCTTTCCATCCCAAGGGAGGAGATCCACTTCCACATTAATCATTTCTGTGACTCAAATAGCTCTCACAAATACACGATTATCACAACACCAAGTCAGCAGTTTCCATGGAAGACATAGGCAGGGGAACAGAATGATTTGCCCTGTTTCTGTTTACAACAAAGCACTGGAGCATAGGGCAGAGCTAATAGATGCTGCTGAAAATAAAATGAAATGGCATTTTTCCAGTTTCTGCCCAGTCTGCTTGTCTGAGATGGTCCCACATGACTGTTTTTTCAGAAGGCATGGGGTGGCCAGCAGGAGGAAGATTGGTGCTTTTCTTCTTGTGCAGGCAGCAGCTTTAGACATTAAAGCGTCCCTGCTATACAAAAGCGTGGCGCCTGGTCTGTGTGAAGGCCAGATGCTCCTAATCTAATCTGCAGATTTAAACCTGTGTCAAATAGTTTTACAATATTTTACATTTAAAATACATTTTAAAATATATCATAAAATGTTAAATTTATAATTTATATATTTTATATATTCCTGTCATATTTTTGATGAATAAAGAAATAAGAGGATAATAAATGTCACCACCTTCCTGTCTATTAAATATCAAAGAGGATTTCAAATATGAAAAATTCAAACAGGTCCCCATTCTGTGCCTTCATAAAAAGTAATAAAGCTATGATACACCAGTGCATAAAGCAACTTTAGAAATATGTACAGCTATGGCACCCTACTTACATACAAATAACTGACATATTTTAACCAATCAGAATCATTTCAGCTTCAGTCCTACTATTTGCTTTGCTTAGTGACAATTTTCCTAAAGAACTGTGAGTAAAGAGGTGTTGATAGAATTGTGCTTTAACCTATAGGCAGTCACTTCTGTACAGAGAGACACCTGATCATCTGTTTTGCCTTTGGAGATGGGAATATAACACGAACAACCTATGTTTGGTTCCTTTTCCTGGTTACTGCCACAGAGCCCGAGTCATCCAGCATGGTAGGCCTGTTGCCCAGTAGGTATGCTCATGGCATGTGAATCAAGCAGTAGAGCAGAATTGGACATTCCAGCTGACTGGCTGAGAAATGGTAAAGCACGTTTGAGCATGTGGGCTTGCTGTTGTCCTTTAGGGCACGGATATTTGGATGAAATGGCATCAATTAGTGGGATTTCCACTGACGTGTGTGCTTATTTGCCATTTGGGCATGATTGAACAAAGATGTTCACCCAAGGGAACGCACTTTTCCACAAGAGTGATGTAAAAAAAAAAAAAATGCTCCGTATTGTCCACTAGCAGTGCATAGTGTCAGTTTGGTTTCATGAAGCCAAAAACCTTCAGTTGAGAAGAAAATTGAAGTTTCAGCTACACTAGTCTAATATCTGATATTTACACCACAAAGAAAATGTCAGTAGTTTGTTTGAATATATACATTTAGAAAAGAGCAACATGAAAATTGCATAAGGATATATAAAATAACCTGCACCCTGTGCATGTTGGGCCAATGGCACCTGTAAGTATGTGTGCTGATGAACAGGAGTGTGCTACAGGCTTAGAAGTTTATAACCTTCATAAATATGTGTCAGGCACTGCTGCAGCAACTGCTGACTGTGTTGATAAGGGGCCAAATTAGCCTTCCGACCTCACCTAACTCACTTCCTCAAGCACCAGTTTGAGATGTAGAACATGACACATATCAGTTATGTAACAGTTTTTTTTTAAAGAAAAAATATATATCAATTCTATTTATAAATAAATGTGTCTCCTATACATCTGGACTGAACCACAGTGTTCAGTTGGATCAATAAGTGCCTCAGTGAAGCATAGAAATGCTGCTCCTTAGACCTGCTCTTTTGACTAAACATAGTCAAAAGACATACAGTGGGGCAAAAAAGTATTTAGTCAGCCACCGATTGTGCAAGTTCCCCCACCTAAAATGATGACAGAGGTCAGTAATTTGCACCAGAGGTACACTTCAACTGTGAGAGACAGAATGTGAAAAAAAAATCCATGAATCCACATGGTAGGATTTGTAAAGAATTTATTCGTAAATCAGGGTGGAAAATATGTATTTGGTCACCTCAAACAAGGAAAATCTCTGGCTCTCACAGACCTGTAACGTCTTCTGTAAGAAGCTTTTCTGTCCCCCACTCGTTACCTGTATGAATGGCACCTGTTTGAACTCATCATCTGTATAAAAGACACCTGTCCACAGCCTCAAACAGTCAGACTCCAAACTCCGCCATGGCCAAGACCAAAGAGCTTTGGAAGGACACCAGGAAAAGTATTGTAGACCTGCACCAGACTGGGAAGAGTGAATCTACAATAGGCAAGCAGCTTGGTGTGAAAAAAATCAACTGTGGGAGCAATCATCAGAAAATGGAAGACATACAAGACCACTGATAATCTCCCTCGATCTGGGGCTCCACGCAAGATCTCATCCCGTGGGGTCAAAATGATCATGAGAACGGTGAGCAAAGATCCCAGAACCACACGGGGGGACCTGGTGAATGACCTGCAGAGAGCTGGGACCAAAGTAACAAAGGTCACCATCAGTAACACACTACAACGGCAGGGAATCAAATCCCGCAGTGCCAGACGTGTTCCGCTGCTGAAGCCAGTGCATGTCCAGGCCCGTCTGAAGTTTGCCAGAGAGCACATGGATGATACAGCAGAGGATTGGGAGAATGTCATGTGGTCAGATGAAACCAAAGTAGAACTTTTGGTAAACTCAACTCGTTGTGTTTGGAGGAAGAAGAATACTGAGTTGCATCCCAAGAACACCATACCTACTGTGAAGCATGGGGGTGGAAACATCATGCTATGGGGCTGTTTTTCTGCCAAGGGGACAGGACGACTGATCCGTGTTAAGGACAGAATGAATGGGGCCATGTATCGTGAGATTTTGAGCCAAAACCTCCTTCCATCAGTGAGAACTTTGAAGATGAAACGAGGCTGGGTCTTCCAACATGACAATGATCCAAAACACACCGCCCGGGCAACAAAGGAGTGGCTCCGTAAGAAGCATTTGAAAGTCCTGGAGTGGCCTAGCCAGTCTCCAGACCTCAACCCCATAGAAAATCTGTGGCGGGAGTTGAAAGTCCGTGTTGCTCGGCGACAGCCCCAAAACATCACTGCTCTCGAGAAGATCTGCATGGAGGAATGGGCCAAAATACCAGCTACTGTGTGTGCAAACCTGGTAAAGACCTATAGTAAATGTTTGACCTCTGTTATTGCCAACAAAGGTTATGTTACAAAGTATTGAGTTGTATTTTTGTTATTGACCAAATACTTATTTTCCACCCTGATTTACGAATAAATTCTTTACAAATCCTACCATGTGGATTCATTGATTTTTTTTTTCACATTCTGTCTCTCACAGTTGAAGTGTACCTCTGGTGCAAATTACTGACCTCTGTCATCATTTTAGGTGGGGGAACTTGCACAATCGGTGGCTGACTAAATACTTTTTTGCCCCACTGTAATTAAGATTATTTTTCGCCAACCCTAATAATGGCTAAAGAGCCATAAATATCTGACACCTTGTAACCCATGCATTTAAGTCACAAGTTAAATAGATGGATTCATGCTTCACACACCCCTTGATTACAAAAACGCCAATAATTCAACTTCAACATTTTCTTTAACAGGACTCATATTCTATTACACAACTATGTTAATAAATTTTGCACTATAGCACTTTTTTCCCACTCCCTTAGGAAGATGTAAGTAATTCTATTCTGAAATGAAACAACATAAACTCCTGATATTTAAATTAAATGCGACTGTTACGCTTTATTCTACTGTACGCAATGATTCACGCATCAGGACGACAGCTTGAGGTTTACATCAAAGTTCTGTCTTTGCACAGCAAACATCACTCTGCAAAACACGATGATAATTTGCTACTTAAATCCAGAACTTACCCAGCACACCCACTCTATATTAACTAATATTAATGGGAAAAAGCCACAACAGTGAAAGAAAAGTATGAAAATAAGTAAAATGACTTAATCTCACTTAATCTGCAAAAGAAGTTCAACTTAATCAAAAATAATCCATTTCATTAACGCAACAGGAAGGAAATGACATAGGACCTAGTAGATTAATTAATGTATTTAATGATTTTCAGCATTTGGGATTACAGTGTGATTAACATTTTTGTGTATCCATCATCAGTACAGCTGTTTAGGAACTAAGCACTGCTTACCTCCCAACCCGGGACGGAGCCTGTTGTCATATCCATCCAACAGCCTGTCTAAGATTCGGGTGAAAATGGTGATGTTGTCTTTACTGTCATCAGGCAACGGCTCTCTGTGTCCAACTACTGCCCTGCAGGGAAAAACAAGGAAAAGAAAGTGGAGTTCAAGAATAACAAAAGCTGTCAGATTTAGCAAAACCACTGATATGCTGACACTGCGTACAACAGTGTGAAAGCCTGCTGTTTGTTAGTATCTCCCACTGTCTCGACTGGGTGGACTCTCCGTTTTTAGAAAAAGAATACATTTATAGTAATGAGTTGTTTCCCAAAAAGAAAACACTCAGCAGCATTTTGTTAGAGAATTCATCATATGCTATCAACCATTAGTTATTAATTTACACGACCCACAATCCCCAACATAACAATACTGTAGTGAAATGAAAAGGCCACTATATGTGGAACAGTGATGAGTTAATGAGTACCATCTTTATTTAAGTTAAAATCCCCCTGGGAGCTGACCTATAATATAAAAGTAATCCTCGTCAACCACCCCTCCATGCCCACATGCACTCTTCCACATGCAGCTCTTCACACTTCTGTAAGGAAGGAAACGAATCGTGTATATTCCGTGAAAGATCCTCAAAGGAAATCCCAGAAAACTGGGAAACTGTGTTTTCTCTTGACTTTCTGTAGCTTAATGCCTGCTAAAATAACAAGTCAATATAAAGAGTCCACTGGAGCTACAGCATTATCCATTAAAACACTTACTGGGTGAAGGTCACCTCTTTAAATGTATGCAATTGTAATTATTATCAGCTCGGGGAGTTAGGGATCTTAAAAATGGCCTTCCTACACAAAACGCATCATAATTTTGAGGCATCTGGGCAAAGTACTTCAGTTTAGCTAAGTGGCCATTATGAGGGCATGTGTGGGCAATAAAAAATATCAATTAAGCATCAGGGTTCCTTCGTGTTCTAGCGATTATTCCCTCCATAATGTAGTGGCACTCATGTTGTACAATACACCAAGCATAAATGCTTTTAAAGCTTTACAAAATATAAGTGCTGTTTTTATATTAGGCAGGTTGAAATATGTAAACTCTGCCAGTTATACTTTATTCGGTGTTAAATTAAACATTAAAACCCTCTGGTTTATATAAAGGATACTGTGCTATCAATATTACAGGGAACTTTGTATTTATATTGATTATAAAGGTAATGTAATGCGGCACAGTTAGCACTTCTTTTACAATGTGTTTTTTATTGCTTTTAACTTTCTTTTATGTTCTGCATTAGTAGAGAAACCTTGACTGTTTACTAATCGATTTCCTAACATGTACTGGGGGCTGCGTTAAATTGTTGGCGCCTCACAGGGAAAGCATTTGGGTTGGGTGACTTTTACTGTGAAAAGCTAATGAAGCAAGATGGTTATTGCATAAAATGCATGTATGAAATAACATTTTATTTTCTTTTTTGACAGTGGATCAGTTTTAATTATGGACGACAGTAATAGAAGTTTAATGGGGTGAGCTCTTAGATGAAGAGCCGGAGGCGAAAGACGGCACACCTCCACTGTCTGCAAATTACACTTCCAATTATTTGTGATTGACTCTTTGAAACATTGTTTGTTGGACTTCACAGTAAACAGAAACAAGTTGCTCTTGTGTGTTTTAAGTATTTAACTCATCTGAAAGCTGCTCATTTTGAAATAAGAACACTGGGGGCCTTCTACCAGTACATTGCATAACTCTCACACAACACTACTGAGAAAAGTACTTGCAGCACTCAGTGATTTGTGTCTTTAATAACATAGCATTCAACATGTGCTGTAAAATCTTCCACTGAGGTCTCATACCATGTCTACAGTTAGGTTCATACTTTGTTTTCTGTTATTTTGAACATCACCAAATGCTGTGTTTCCTCCCTCGAGGCCTTTACTGCAGCTGCCTTCAGTTGCTGCTTGTTTGTGCTTCTTTCGGCCTCCAGTTTTGTATTTAACAGCAGAAAAGCAAGCTCTTTATTGGACTGAGATCAGGTAACTGACTTGGCCACTGAAGAATTTCTCATTTCTCTGCCTTGAGAAACTCTAGGGTTGTTTTTGCAGATTGCTTTGGGTCAGTATCCATTTACAATGTGAAGTCCTGTCAGTTTTACAGCTTCTGGTTGAAAAGTTCATCTTGGTTTTATCTGTCCAATGAGTTTATTTTTTTCAGAACTTTGAAATGTCTTGTTCGAGAGCTGTTTGAAACCAGTGGTTTCACTTGGGCAGCAAACAGCTTACAGCCAATTGTCCGACTGGTTTTGAGCCTGAGGCTCAAGTAAAAATGGCTCCAATTACTAAACAGTTACTAATTTGTTGTAAACCCTTAAATTAAAGCTGGAAAGTATGCCCTTCAATCACATCTTGGTTGTTTGATTTAAAATTCACTGAGGTTGTGTACAAAAGTTGTGCACCTGGGACTAACTGTATGACCACGACAGGTTCACAGGTTTGGCTGTACCCCCAAGTATTAACAGCACATGCTCAGAAAGTCCCAAGAAAGTCGGAAACTTTCAGAGGGTTCATATCACTTCCCCGGGTGAAAACCTTCCTCAGTTATGAAACTTGTGCTGAAATGCTGCTGGTAATTTTAGCATTCAGGGTGGCAGCAGAGGGACGAGTTGAGACTTCACAATAAAATCAAATAGGGCCCAAAAAAGTTGTCTACCCAGAGGAAAAATGTAAAATGGAAGAAATTGCCTCTGCAGCAATCTCCCTTGATAGACTTGATGATGCCAAGCAGGCGCAAGTACACCGAGTTCACTAAGTGCACGTTTTGTTTGAACAACGACAGTGGTGTTTTTGTGCATTTCTGCTGTAACTGCACAAGATTTTAAAAAATCATTAATCTTCTTCTCGTTTTGTTGACATGACACAACTGGAATTTCTGTTCGTCTTTCCTTTTCATGCCCTCATAAATGGACACTCTTTTCTATGCTGTATATTAGTTATTGTAACAAAATTGACTCTTCTAGTATGACTCATCATTTTACCATTAAAAAAATATTTTAAAAAAAGACAAAATCTGATTACAATGGATTTCTTTTTACAACCGCGTCCATCAAAATGACAGAATCAAAACCTAATGCCACCTCTGCACCAAGGTGAACATGGAAAATAATAAAGAATGCAACTTCCAGAACCGAGGGCAAGTGATAAGACAGATGATGTCAGATGTTTGAGGCTTCGTAACTTGTGAGTGCACTCCACTGAGACCGAGCCTTTTAACTCCAAGCTCACGACTTGAACCCCATCGAGCAGGGCATGTTTTGATATATTCCAACTGTCAAATAAGCACCTACCTCTATAATTATGCTCTGGCAAAAAAATATATTAAAATATGACAGCATAACAGTGTACTCATAAATATTTGAATGAAGTAATACTGGATAATTCTGGATTTTCCATTCACGCAACTTATCAAAAATGGACAGGCATGTGTGTTTGAAGTAGCTCAGACACACCGAAAACACCAAAATACAAAAAAAGCTTTTAGAAATGGCTGGGAAGAGTTTAACTGCAATAGGTGATATCTCACTTAACATGAATCATATATCAAACAAAAAGCCTCTGTGGCCTCTCAGACGGCACCGATGGAAATTCAAAAATTAATGAGAACCCCTTAGTCGCTAAGAAACCGTTCGAGCAACATCTGCTGCACATATATCCACTTCAGAAAAAAAACAAAGCAAATGTGTGGCGTGTAGCATCTGCATGTTTAACTGAAACACACACGCTTTCTGTGACACACACACACACAAAAACACACACTCTTGTAACCTCTTCCAGTAGGCGCCAGCTGTTTAAATTCACTGATGAGGACTAAAGAAATGGGACATTCCCTCTGTATTTGACATCATTTTTATTGAAACACAGAGGTTTTATAATCGTGCCAGCTGCTGTGTTTCACTCCCTCAACCCCCTTCATTATTCACACCATCTCAACACAAGCACATGAATCCAATTTTAAAAGAAGCACAAAGAACCAAACAGCCATTATATCTGCACATAACACGATGTTTGAATTTCGGGGGGGGGAGTTGCAATAGGAGCAAAAAGACCCCCGAAAAAAACAATTACTGCTGTATGTCTTAGTTTCGTGTCAACGCCAAATTTGACAAATACTTTCTTTTATTAAACATTGATATTAGTCATAGGCTCAGCATATAAATACTGTTAATTATTAATGACTTCCAGGATGTCTGATCGCATTATTCTGTGTAGCTACTCTAAAGTTGGACTTTGATGGTTAAAAGTGAATTATGAATATTTGAACATGAGATGAGTGATATTTACCGATGCTGTGTGAAGACAGCCCGGAAAACTATCAGTAAAAGGCCCCAATTCATCATCAGATCAGTTTGCAACAGAATTGTGAGAATTAATTAATTTTCATTAGTGGCTGCAGGAAGACATGGAAAGATTAGTTGGACCTCGTACTTTTTAATTCTTATTGACCATTTTCATATCAAATGAGTGACTAACACAGACTAACACGAGCCACTTGTGACATTGAACACAAGTGGCTCGTGTTTTATTTACTGAGGCAGTGACTGTAAATGAAACCGATATGACTGCTCTAAAAAAGGTGCAGTGCGCTAGCGCTCGGAGCTTCGGCTTGTATTCTTCTCCAGCCTGAGCAGGTTTAATAATAAGGATAAGTGGAAACAGCTGTGTGGGTGTGCAGGACCTTTAAGCTAACAATGGGCCTTTTTCACAGTGGGTACTTGACTTGTATCTAGGAAGAGCACAGGTGTTACAACTAACTTTAACAATGGCTCTGTTATATCGTGCTGCAGAAAACGGCATGGCAGCAGCAGGAGCCTGAAACAGGAGCAGATAAATGGTATTCAATTCAAAAGGATAACAAACGTCTGTGCTTTGTAGTTCTTTGTTCAATTTGCAAAATTATCCATATGAAAAATGCATTTGAAATTCTCGTTATCCATTTTATTTTCCTGGTTGCCTCACTTCATTTGTAACATCGCCACCTGGTCTTTGCTTTGTTTTGTCTGTGGGAGTGGACTGTACCAGTTTCCGGGGGTGTCTAAACCCACTAACTTGACGAAAATATGACGTAATATGTGCATTTGAACACATGTTAATTTATCAGCAACACTAAGGCATTAAATGTTAACTCGTGGACTGGATCCAAAGGCCAGTGAAGTATTGTTGATGAGAGGACACAGAGTAACCTTCAAAGCGCCCACCTTGAGCATGTCCTCTCTTTCCACACCGCAGAGGGTTTGAATATATTGTGTATTTAACGATCCTTATATCTGAGTTACAATGACTAGCTACTGCTAGTTAAATGAATAGACAGAGAAATGTAAGTAAAGACTTGTTAGTTGCAGTCTATTACTGCCTACATGACAATGGTACAGTCCATGTTTTTTTCATGTAAAATATCCATTTGTCTATTTATTTAAAAGGGTGGTGTAAGCCCATTTTTATGTTATTTATTTTGATGACACAAATTAAAAAAAGAATTGAACTGTGAAGTGTTACACTGAACGATTACTTGTTAACAACCATTAACAGGAGTCACTCTGTGCTTTTGGTCCTCTTGATAGCCGATTCCTACATATTTTCCACAAAAAGTCTCAGTTTCCCCACACTGCACAATTGCTCACTTACATGAAAAGGCAGACAGTGAGCTGCTATATCTCAAAATCCAGACAGTAATTAATATTTGTACACAACAGCACTACACTCCCTGTTAAAGTGATGACGACTGACTATTTTCTATAGACAGGAAACAAACTTGCATGGACTTTTGCAGAGCTTTATCCTCGATGTTTAGGAGCAGCAAGCACACAGTGTTGCAGAAACAGATTATAGTAAAGCATTTTACAGCCCTAAAATTAAAAACCCAACGCTGCAGCATTTGTCACCAAATTAATGATATCAAAAACGCCGACTCACTGGAGCGGCGAATGGTGCACGCCGTTAACCTGAGGTTGGTGTTACCATAGTTTTAAAATATTTAAAGCCTAAATTATAATATTTAATCACTTTAATTTAGTTTGGATTTTTGGCTTAGATTTTGACTGAGTACTTTTGCAGAGAAAGCTTTAATTTGGAATTTAAATTGGCTGTTTTGTCACTTCCATGGTTGCAGTACAAGGCAGGAGAGCGCATTAAAACCAAGCTGCTGGTGGCATATTTTCTGATGGCATCATTAGATGGGATAAACACGGGTATTAAATCAAGGGTATTCTGCCTCCTGGAGCACAAGGAAAAGTTTCTTTTTTTTTTTTTTTTTTTTTTTGGCCTGTCCCGTTTGGCTCTTTTACCATCAGAATTGTTGTCTAAAGGCAAAGAAAGATGCCCAACGGATTTACTTTACCAAACTGACCATCCCAGCCTTGCCGTAATGGTCCATTTGATTCACCTTTTATTGTTTATTTTATTTTCACTTACTGAATACGGGACAGACTTGACTGGGGGAAAGAAGGGGAGAAAGAAAGAGGGAAAGAGAAACAGCTGAGAAGAGGGACGGGGGAGAAGGGCAAAAAACAAAAACCAACAGAACGGGCAGAGAAAAAAAAAATGCATATATCAATCACCTGGATCACCTGCTGAGAAAGAAAAAAGAAAGCAAGCAGAAGAGAACAAGAGTAATAGAATAAACAGCATCACAATGATATATGGGAATATGACAGTAAATACTAAATGTTAAACATTATTGTGCAGCACATAAGATCAACAGAACACAGTGTGCTTTGAGGTAGGAGCCAAAAAGGGTGTAGTTTGTGGGTGTGATCACCCGTGTGTACACCTGTGAGCATGGATGCGCTTGTTTTTTTTAAAAAGGTTCCTTCATGTAATGATCTGCTAGAGGGTGTGGGGGGGCCACAGCCCCGTCCTCCAGGGCGTGAAGCAGGTGTGGAGGAGATCAAAACTTCACACATCCAGAGGCCCCCAGAACACAAGAGACCAAGGAAGACCAACAGAGGGGCAGCTGTCCCAGAAAGAGCTGAGGAGAGTCCCAGATGAGGGCTCACTCAGCAGCCGCGGAGCAGAAGCCAGGGGGAGTTGCAGTGACGCGCCCGTGAGCTCCGCCGGCAGCCAGCTGCGCCTGAGTGACCGAGCCCCAGGCCGAGAGGCCGGGGGCACCCCACCTCCGAAGTGGCCCGAGCGAGCCCCAGGCTCCAGGCCCCGATAAGCGGCCGCCAAGGAGTGAGCCGGTGTGTACCTGGACGCCCATCCCCGGACACAAAGAACCACCAACGCACCGATGTCTGAGGGAGTCCGCCACTGGCAGGGGAAGTGGTGGTAGGGGGAGATAGGCCTCCAAACCTTGGAGGGCCTGAGATGTCCCCAGAGAGGTGGCGCCTGACACCCAACCTGACATATAGACACAGACATACAGGCACACACAGATACAAACATCCATTCCCACCCTCATGCTCTCATATGCACTTACTCCACACTCAACCAACGTGGAGACAGACATAAAGAGACGTTGTACACACGATCACACTCCCCAAGCGTACTCTACAAACCGGGTCTAGGTGCCCCCGCCCCTGGAGGGGGGAACTGCACCCAGACCCAGGTGGTGTTTCCCTTTTCCCTGCGGTGGGGGGAGGCAGACCGCCCCGACTCCGCAGCAGCAGGAAGGCTCCACACTCCAGACCGCAGTCGGACGGCCAACTCCTCCTCCTAGTCCTAGCCCCCCTGCTCCAGCAGGTCGCAGAGAATGGGGGTGAGAGAAGACTCCAAACCTCCCTCCACCCGCTCATTGTAATGTTGATGCATGTGTGTTCTAAGGTGCATTTAAAACCCAGGAGGGCTTGGAGCTACCTGCCAGAGAGCAGCAGGTAAGCGCATGGTCCCTCCTGCTAGCCCTCAATGTCTACGTGTATTTAAAATTGAGAGGTGGGCAACGATGCCAGGGGTGGGGTGTACACCCTGATGGTACTTTGGAGTCCGTGTATCGTGCCCACCCCCAAGATCCTATATGTATGTGTAATGAGAGTGTGAGTAATGTGAATGTCTAAGTTGTGGGATAAAATTGAGGCAGAGGCAGCCAGAAGGGGACGGGGGGGGGGGGGGGGGGGGGGGGGTAGCCTCCTCTGCACCCTGGTGACATACCCCTACTCCAAGGCCCTGCATGTGTGGGTGGTTGTGGTGGAGCGGGAAGAGGGAGGCAGCTGGAGATGGGGAGGGAAGGAAGGGAGGGGCAAGTTTCTAACCTAATCATATATGCATAAACTTTTTGGGAAGTTTACTTTCTGTAGTAGACACTATGGATTTAAATGTTATCCTGTGAAAGTTTCTTAATTAGCAATGTTCTGTAAAAGGCGTCTCTTTAATTAATTATTACTTAGTCCCATTTCTGAAGGGCATCCCTGATTTCCAATATTCCTCAGCTGAAATGAAAGGGACTAAACATCAAAGGCCTTTGATACTTTTAGTGGCACACCATATTGTTTGTGAAAGCTAACCTCGATGTGGTCACTTTCTGCTGTAGTGTTAGCGTCTTACATGGATGACTGACACCCTGAGAAGAAGAAGCAGACTCGCTGGGCTGGTGGTGGGAACAAAATGCGTGTGGGCCCAGCAGTCTGAGTTAGTGGAACGGGCATGCACTGAGTGAGTGGACTGGCGCCAATCCAAGGTTAGTGCACTGAACCAGTCTGACAGGTGAAGGATTGCACTCTTGGCTGGGGAAGAGATGTAGTGTTGGTCTCCCAGGGCATGCTGGTGCCTGCTGGCAGCCAGAAGGTGTGGAATGAGCAGCGAGGCTGGAGGGAAGTGAGCGGTAATGAGAGCTGTTCGGGTGGCAGGAAGAGATGAAGGTGCTTCATGAGCTGACAGAGTGATGGCAAATAAACCTTAGTGAAGAGGAGTAATTGTGGAAGCTAAAGTTCAAGTGTGCTGTTGTGTGCAAATGTGTGCTTCGCTCGGTGACGGATCTGCCTCGTTTTGTGGGGCCAGTTATTTTATCCCACAGCCTCAGGATGCTGAATATATAAAGCAGTTTCAAACTATTTGATTAAATCTTCGCTGTACACACAACAGGGACTGAATTTCATTACCAGCTAAAGGAGCTCTGAGGTTACATTGGGGCTGGCCAGAGGAAAAGGTAACCAAATCAGATTTTAGAGAAAAGTTGTGATTGGATTTGAAGATTTACTGCTATACACCTACCACCAACTTAAACGCCCCGTCACTTCCTCAGTGTGATGCATCCTCATTTCAAACAGGATGTCTGTGAAGACAGTGAGGGGCGAATCTCAAGTGTGAGGCAATGAGCTTCGGTGGTTTTATTAGAGAGAAGGGTCAGAAAGGTGAGGCCGCTGGAAAAATTGTGAGGATTTTATTCATTGAACCTTCAGGTTACACCCACTTGTGCAGCATGAGTCACCTCTGAAAATGCTTTGTTCTCCTGAAGGTTCTCAGTAGCTTTGACCTAAACACAGCTAAACAAACCAAATCCATGTTGAACCCCATTTAAAAACAAACAAAAAACCAGCCTTTTCATTAACAAGAATGTGACTTGTCTAGCAATGAAGCAGAGTGCGCTGAAGAATACAAAATAGATGGACCTATTTGCTTTTCCTTACTGTCATCGATTCTGTTACAGTGCTGGATGTTCATATTAAACACAGGCAAAATTTAAAGTAGCAGGTTTTTCCTTCCCACCATTCCCAAATGCTTGCCCATAGGGGTTCGTCTGATTGTTGGGGTTCTCTCTGAGTCTTAGCTTTACAATATCGAGTATTGCAATATAAAGGTGGCTGTTGTTGTTTTTTGGAGCTGTATGAATAAAATCTAATTGAATTGCTCTAAGGAACTACTTTCCAACTATTTTTTTCTACTTTTGGCCGTGGCTGATATTAACGGCCAAAGTTTTTGTCTGTATATTTCACAGACATCAAATTCACCCCAGAGCCCAGGAAGCAGTGTGTAGAAACGTTACCTTGCTCAAGGGTACCTCAGGGTAGCCGTTCAGTGGATTTGAACCCTCGAACTTCTGATCATGGGGCAAACACTATACCTACTGAGCTATTCTGGAATTTTGAGGTAGAAGCAACATTAAATCACTTAAAGACAAATGTCTTGTCTTGATATTCAAACCCAACTGCCAGTCCTGTCAGCTAAAAACAGGAAACTGAGGCTACTGTTCACACAGTGATTCCACCAGAATTGGATGATAGAAGATGTGAAAAATGTTGGTCTGATTTCTGCTGCGACATTGAGATGATAGGGTCAAAAGCTAGGTGTAAATAGCATGAAAGCATAGATCTATCTTGCCTTAACAAACAAATTAGTTGCCAGGAACAGTTTGAAACCTCCACAGCAGCAGGAAGAGGAGCCTCTTTTTCTGCAGTCAGTCAATCAGAAGAAAGTCATCTTTTAGAGAGCTGCATAAAGGGCCAGTATCAGTTAAATAAAAGGTTTTTCTTTTTCTATCTGCAGCTTTAAAAGTAAATTATGCAAAGCTACTCTAGTGGAGTCCCAAAATAAAAAAAATATATTGCTGGAAAAGAGCAGAACGGGTCCCCTTTAACATTTGATGGAACAGGAGGAGGCAACAACTGGAAAGATGTCACATAGATGCTCATTCCTGGTAGATTACATTGTAATAACAACAGTGCAATGCTTTTCACACTAGTACTTGCAATGGACTTCATAAATTGTGTTTCATATGTTAATCCCCAACAGTGTGTGCCCTTGGATTGTTTTTAAATGAAGAAAGAAGGGCATGATTTTTGTTCCTGTGCACATAGTGAATACATACTTGTACACTGGAGAATTACAATATATATTGGACAGTAAATGCAGCACTCTACAGCTCATATTAAAGCAGTACATGTGGATTTGACGCACCTATTGTAGTGCTGCATCATTCGTATATTACCGAGAGCACCCTTTTAAAGTTAGCGGCTTGAAAAGCTGTTGAACCCTGATAATAGAACAGGAGAAAAGGAAGGAACAAACAAACGGTCTCGTTGATTAACTTCCATTCCAACAAATTTTTAATCTCTTAAGCATTTGGTTGCTGCTGCTGTTACTGCTCATACAGTCTGAATTCCAAGTGGGCACCTCAGGAAATGCCACAGCATCCTCGTCCAACTACCTTGTCTCTATCTCAAATGTGCGTCACCCCATCTGAGTTGACGTGAGAGCTGCCGGATGACTGATAAGAATCCTGATATCCAAAGTGGCCTGACGACGCACCCGCTGAACTTCTCGCTGTCTTGCCGCTGAGAGCCAAAGGCGACTCAAATCGAATGGAGGGGATTAGTGAAGCTGCTTGGAGCTTTGGGAGAAAAGATATACTGGAAGCTGATCATTTTTCTTGACTGCAGCTATGGGAGGGACTGATTAATTAATTAATTTAAACATATGAAGACAAATATTTCCATCTTCCTGGGAAGAAGGCATGATGGGAAGAGATTTCTACAGGCCTTTTGTCAATAAATTTTGAATTTAAAGTTTGCATTTATGCATGAGATAACCTTTACATTATAACTAATCTTCCTCACCAGATCCTCCCACTCATATTCTTGCCACATCTACCAACAATATATTGATAATATTATCCGGCGTGGCATTATGCAGTATATTGTCCCTTGCCTTGTATCATTCATAGCCTTTTCAATGTGACTGATTTTTCTTTGCTTGCATCTTTATTCTGTCATCCACTCGCCTGGTTTAAGCAGATAATATGCACCAGAGAGAAGCTGAAGTAGGAGGGTGGGGGTGAAGTGCTTTGGGTAATATCAAACGGTACCTTTGCCCGACTGCAAATGTCTCATCTGCAGTCATTCCTCTAGGCCAAGATTTCTCACATCTTTCACTCACTGTAGTTGAAGTGTTTGAGAGGAGCTAGTCAAAGAAGTTCAGAATCTGTTGGAGTGGAAACTGTTTGAAAATGTGATAAACAGGCGTTTAAACACATCAGAATGACAAAAGGCCTTTTGGCCGTGCTAACGGTGTTCTTGTTGTCCATCACTTTCTTTGGGAGCATTTTTCTCATTGTGATGGCAAGCCACACATGGTAAGCTCCACACCTCACCGCCACTTTAGTTTACTTTGCAGTCACTACTTTAAATATATTCTACTTATTGTTCAATGTTGTTTCTTTATTAAATTTATTTATTTTTCCATCGCACCTTCCAATGTTTATATGGTGTGCACACATATTAACACTGCAAGGTCAAAGTTCTGTTTTATGTTATATTAATACATCTTTCTTTGTTTGAGTTACCTGGGGTTTGGCTTCTCCTCCTGTCTGGCTAAAGGTGTGGCAAAGGACTGGGAGGCTGAAGTACCACTGACAGCCTAATTGGATAGCACCACATGCTTCATTGCCTGGGGGGTGTTTCAAGTTTGTTTAATTGTTTTGTATTAGTTGGTTATATGGCAGCCATTTTGTTTTCCCCCTGTATGTGTCATTTGGTTTAGCTAAACCAGTATTTATGTTCCCCCTGTGTCATTTCAGCAGGTCAGTTTGTCTTATGTTTGTTTCAGGGTTTGTTAATTGTTATCTTGAGTTTAGTTTATTGAGTTGACCTCTTTTATTGGTCTGCCTGTTTAAGTTTTTTGGCTTTGTTAAATATATTTTCATATTTTGGGGTCAATAAAACCCCTTTTTTTTAAATTAAACAGTTGTGTCCTTTATGCCTTACTGCTTGGTCCCTGATACTTATCATTTCAGATGCTGTGAAATTGTTGTGCACACACTCACTCCCTGTACAAAGAATCCATTTTACAATAACACCTTTTTTTTTAATGACATATTTATACTATATAAGTACCAGTTCCTACCATCATTACAGTTATAAGTGCGATCATATTGTGCATCCAGTGCATTGGTTAAGATTCAAAGAAATAAGAATGTCGGACTTATTATGTGCTAAATTCCTAGACTTTTTATACCATGCAGCCTGATAAATTTTCCTCTTACAGTCCATCTCATCCAATCATCTTTCTACTAAACCTTGAATCTTTCCCTATGCAGTTTCTTATGGCGCTCTTCCCACAGGAACTCCAGGCACTCCCCTGGCAGCTGGGCTGGAGTCCCTCCAGTATTTTCTCAGTTAGCCCCCCCTAGGCCTTTTACCAAGTATGCCACACCAGGCACTCTTTTTAAGGCAGGCACCTCGGGGACATTTTTAGTACTGGACATACTTTTCTAGTGTGTGTTTGGAGTAGATGCCAACTTAGGTTATGTGTCCACTGGGAACATTTCCTCTGAGCTTTATATCACTGTATTGACTTATGAGAAACTGCTACAGATTTCATACGATGTCGGGAGATTTACATTGAGTTTTTCACTCAGAGCAGAAGAGTGAAAGAAACCTTTGGAAAAAGGTTTTCAATAATTGTTCAGCATTAATGACAGGCATGTCCAGCAATTCTTCCCAACATCTGTTTAACACTAAAGAAACAGGAGCAGGCCAATTTGGAGCCTCCTCAGCCCATTGATTACCATTAGGCTTAAAGTTGGAGACTGTGGCACAATCTGTTCAGACAGAAGAACAAGAAGAGGAAAATAAAATCAATTGAAAAACGTTAATTTCCAGCTGTACTACCATCAGATTTGTCGAAAATTGTTCTGTCTCTTGTGGTTGCTGTGTCATCGGTATTTTTGGAAGTTTGCAGTCCCAGATTTGCACAGAAATACAGTGGGGCAAAAAAGTATTTAGTCAGCCACCGATTGTGCAAGTTCCCCCACCTAAAATGATGACAGAGGTCAGTAATTTGCACCAGAGGTACACTTCAACTGTGAGAGACAGAATGTGAAAAAAAAAATCCATGAATCCACATGGTAGGATTTGTAAAGAATTTATTCGTAAATTAGGGTGGAAAATAAGTATTTGGTCAATAACAAAAATACAACTCAATACTTTGTAACATAACCTTTGTTGGCAATAACAGAGGTCAAACGTTTACTATAGGTCTTTACCAGGTTTGCACACACAGTAGCTGGTATTTTGGCCCATTCCTCCATGCAGATCTTCTCGAGAGCAGTGATGTTTTGGGGCTGTCGCCGAGCAACACGGGCTTTCAACTCCCGCCACAGATTTTCTATGGGGTTGAGGTCTGGAGACTGGCTAGGCCACTCCAGGACTTTCAAATGCTTCTTACGGAGCCACTCCTTTGTTGCCCGGGTGGTGTGTTTTGGATCATTGTCATGTTGGAAGACCAGCCTCATTTCATCTTCAAAGTTCTCACTGATGGAAGGAGGTTTTGGCTCAAAATCTCACGATACATGGCCCCATTCATTCTGTCCTTAACACGGATCAGTCGTCCTGTCCCCTTGGCAGAAAAACAGCCCCGTAGCATGATGTTTCCACCCCCATGCTTCACAGTAGGTATGTGTTCTTGGGATGCAACTCAGTATTCTTCTTCCTCCAAACACGACGAGTTGAGTTTACCAAAAGTTCTACTTTGGTTTCATCTGACCACATGACATTCTCCCAATCCTCTGCTGTATCATCCATGTGCTCTCTGGCAAACTTCAGACGGGCCTGGACATGCACTGGCTTCAGCAGCGGAACACGTCTGGCACTGCGGGATTTGATTCCCTGCCGTTGTAGTGTGTTACTGATGGTGACCTTTGTTACTTTGGTCCCAGCTCTCTGCAGGTCATTCACCAGGTCCCCCCGTGTGGTTCTGGGATCTTTGCTCACCGTTCTCATGATCATTTTGACCCCACGGGATGAGATCTTGCGTGGAGCCCCAGATCAAGGGAGATTATCAGTGGTCTTGTATGTCTTCCATTTTCTGATGATTGCTCCCACAGTTGATTTTTTCACACCAACCTGCTTGCCTATTGTAGATTCACTCTTCCCAGTCTGGTGCAGGTCTACAATACTTTTCCTGGTGTCCTTCGAAAGCTCTTTGGTCTTGGCCATGGCGGAGTTTGGAGTCTGACTGTTTGAGGCTGTGGACAGGTGTCTTTTATACAGATGATGAGTTCAAATAGGTGCCATTCATACAGGTAACGAGTGGGGGACAGAAAAGCTTCTTACAGAAGACGTTACAGGTCTGTGAGAGCCAGAGATTTCCCTTGTTTGAGGTGACCAAATACTTATTTTCCACCCTAATTTACGAATAAATTCTTTACAAATCCTACCATGTGAATTCATGGATTTTTTTTTCACATTCTGTCTCTCACAGTTGAAGTGTACCTCTGGTGCAAATTACTGACCTCTGTCATCATTTTAGGTGGGGGAACTTGCACAATCGGTGGCTGACTAAATACTTTTTTGCCCCACTGTATGTATGTGACATTTCTGTCACCAGAAATAAAAGCTACACGTATATTATACTATGATAGGAGTTAAAACCATTAATATGTAATTTCTTTAAGTGTACAGCAGGTGTATGTTTCAGCTAGTAGTTGCTCATTTTTAGAAAAACTAGCTCCTCTTTCCATTCAGTACACACATTCATCTTGCTTCGTCATCCCACACACAGTCTGAATTCCCCAGTCCATCGCTGTAAAAGCCTCTGACTTACTTGATCTTGGAATTTAACAGTTTTCGCCTCTCTTGTTGTCCTTGATCTGTAACTAGCTTTAATTCAGTGCCATGACAACCAAGGTCGGCGAGAGGGCAGAGAAATGTCTTTCTGGTGTCCGTTCAGCTCGCAGACAAAAAACTGACTAATCAGAAATGATCGAGTTGCAGCGAAAAAGAAAAGCCAGAGAAATGAAATCTCAAAAATAATGAGAGCAAGGTCAGCATAGTTCAGTATTGCTGTCATAACAGCTATTTGAGTCTAATCAGATTTGGACTCCATGCAGAGATCCACAGCAAGGTTATACCATACTGAATTTAAAGTAACACGTGCTTTAATACTCCAGTAGTGATGAGACATTGCAAGAGGAAAGCCTTGGATGCTTTATTTGGAAGTATGCCACCACAATAGATATATGCTTTGGTGTAACAACTCCTTACAACAGGAGGAAATTATCTAACGTAGAGATATGATCTGAAACGTGTTGCGACACCAATCTGCTTTGGAGGCCCAGAGTTTCACCTGCACTACTGATTTCATCGGGGATTACAAAAGCTCTACCAGCACCATCAGCAGCAATGAAGATATCAATTACAACTTTAACCCTCTCACATCTAAGTAACCCTAATCCCTAACTCTCTGCTTGCAAAATATGTAATATCTGGATTTTGCAAATTACTCTCCAAGAAAAAACATAAACAACTGACAAACTATTAGTCTTCATTATGAAACATGATTACAGCAGTCGTGTGAAAAAGAGAGATCTCGGAGTCTAAGCACATCATTTCTGCTTCCATGGGAATTAAAAACAGTAAGTAGCAGCCATTGCAAAATTCACCTGAACAAATCACAAAGCTTCTGGAACAATGTCCTTTAGGCAAGCGAGACAAAGTACAGCTGTTTGGCCATAATACACAGCACTACAACTGTCAAGCACGGTGGTGGAGGGGCTATGGTTTGAGCTTATTTTGCATTCACAGGAAAAGAGTCGACCATGAACTTATCTGTATACCAAAGTGCAGCCGACTCCCGAAACTTTTGAGGGTTACACTTAGAGAGCACCCGCGGAATAAAAAACGGCAAATTTTGGATGCGTTTCCTCCACTTCCATACCATTGATTCATTACGTTAAATTCTTTCGCAGCTGCTCCATTCACATGTTGTTGTAGTACAGGGGTCGGCAACCCCAGGCGCGCGTGCCACAGCTGGCACGACCATAGCTGGGCTAATGGCAAATGCCCGGTATGCCCAATGGTGATTTTCCGTTTTTATGGGCCGATGATTTTTTTTTTTGTAACGGTATAAACAATGAAAGGTTGTGGATTGGCCAGATGCTGGCCGGTGTGTAAAAATAACTCAGTTGTTTGGTGGTGGCTATCGCGGAGCTTCCACAGATTCAGTAACATTAGCAAGTGGTGGAGGCCAGCAGGTGGATGAGGGAAAGGGGAGGCAAGAGGAGGAGAGACCCGGGGAGGCAGGAGGAGGAGAGACCCGAGGCGGCCGCTGGTCCGAGTGTTAGGTGAACTGAATTTCAGGTAAGAGGTTATGACCTGCAGTTTATCTGGGTCAGATATAAACCAAGTTTAGGGGTAGTTTATTTTCATTGTGCTGACTTTTTACAGTCAGTTACAATAACTCGTACTGCGTACTAGCTAGCATGATGGAGTTTCTATACAGCTGGGTCGGTGCTATGATGTTACTGATAGTGAACTTTATTTTATTCATAAGGTTAGTTAGTAGAGTTGCCAACCGTCCCGTAAAAAGACAGAATCGTCCCGTATTCAGAGAAAATATTACGCGTTTCGTCTTGACACAAAGCTGGAGTTATTCTGTGTCTTTACACTGCACAGCTGCCTCGTCTTCTGTCATTCTCTCCCCCTCCCTCTCCTGTTTCTACTTCAATCATGAAACCGTTCAATGATCAGCTGATCGGCTTTTCTCTCGTTTGTTTATCGCCCACTTTTCGCCAGAAAGAGGAAACCGCCGGAGGTCGCGTTAAACTACAGCAGCACGTTTAAGCTTGATCAGCTGTTGTTAGAATTTATTTAACATTAATTTCCAGTATCAGTTGATGTTTGCTGGAGCCACAGCTGTAAAAGCTGCTGGTCATGATGTTGGTTTGGTTATCAGGTGGGAGGGAAACATGCAGATGAAACCAGGAGATGTCCTTACTGAATCATCAGAGCTGAACAGGTGATGGAGAAACAGGTTTACCTTTTAGGTGACATGAATGAGTTGAAGGGAAGTTATAAGGGAAGGAAGAAATACACGGATACATCTGTAGATTCGAGACAGAATTCACAATGCGTTTTTGGGACTTTCAGGTGTATGGACCAATGTTTTATTTTCTGATCAAACCAGAAAGCTTTAATGAGCAGCTAGACTTGTCTCGCATTAACTGGCTCAGTTAATGCCAGTTAATGCAACATCGAAGCAGCTGGAATCTACAGCTGTGTGTGCTCATGGAGCTTGCATTTTCACCTGCTGAACATCACTACCTGACAAGTTTAACTGTCTTCAGAGCATTGCAGAGGCCCTATTGACAGTATTTGGCTCTACATATCTGTGTGAGCAGATTTTCTCTCACATGAGTGTCTTCAGGTAGCCGTCTGAATGCTGGACACTCGGAGACCTGTGTCTCTCAGTGGGAGACCAGAGATCCGAGTGTATTAACAAACATGCCATATTGGCTCAGTTTATTTTTCTTATGATTGTTGTGAGGAGACCATAAATAGCATTTGCATTTTCTGTTGTACAGTTCATTTGCTGTTATGGAATTCTTGTTATGGATAAAAAGTGTCTTTCTTTTGTTTCAAAATAGCTGATAACTTCGCTGATAGCTGCCAACATCTGCAAATAAATATAATTCTATAAAGTGGTTCTCTATATTGTGTAACTGTTAATATAGAGTGTTATTAAATTTATTGCTAATGCAATCATATAACACACTGACTTCTGAGGAAATTTTAGATGGCACTCGTCATCAGAAAGGTTGCCGACCCCTGTTGTAGTATATTAATGACTAACCTTGTATTGTGGATGAATTATTTCAGTTGTTCTCCTGACTGAAGTTTGGTCTGTTTACAGCATCCTGCTATGTGATTGCATTTGCTCCTATCTTAGTGAACCCTTATGTTAACTTTTATCAAGTGGAAAAAAGCTAGCTTTCATCCTCCAGCTTCACTGTGTTTATGTTATGCTAACATAGCTGTGTCGCTAGCAATCACGTAGCACATCATTATATACCAGCTAGCCCAACTTCAGTAACCCTACAAAAGTCACTGCTTTTTAGTTTTCTGTATTTATTTATGTTGGAAGTGATAGCAGAGCTGTACTTTTTAATTTTTTTAGAAATCTCTCAGTCAGAACATGATATATCATGTTTAAGTGGAAACTAGCAAGCTAACTTCCTGCTAACGTTAACGGATGTTAAAATTAATTGTTACTCCTGCAGCAACACTGATCATTTCAGTAAAGATGAAAGATGAAAGACTAAACATTTTTTGACAGATTTTTGACCACATAAAATCGGTTTGAGGTCAGTAAGCACAACCAGAATTCATACATAAGGTGCACCGGATTATAAGGCGCACTGTCGATTTTTGAGAAAATGAAAGGACTTTAAGTGTGCCTTATAGTGCAGAAAATATGGCATTTTCATTTTATTTTTAATCCTAGATATGCGTTTGGGTGCCATCTAGGATCTAGATGACAATTCCCACCTTTAAATTCAGAATTACTTCACAGTTTCTTTCTGAATATATTGCAGCTACAAGAGAATTAATTTCATGGGAGCACGCTTTGCAGTAAAGTCTACACCTAAAATCTCGGTCATACATGTCGCAATCCATGGAATTTCTAGCAAAGAAATGGGTGTCTATTTCTTTTTACGTTTCTTAGATTGTCATGATTTACTGATTAGGAATCCATCTTTAAAGAGTATACACAGCAGAATCTTGCAGCTTTTATGACCAACATATGTATCTCCATCTGACGGCGAGGTGAAATCACTGGAACGGCACTTTTTCTCTTCCTTGACAGAAGTGTTATCCTTTCATCGTTTTCCATCTCAGAATCACATGTTCTCCCGCCTTACTCTCTTTTCAACTTGATATCCCCCTCTCTGTTTTTAGCTGCCTCCAGCAGAAACAAACATCTTCCGACCTCTAAAAATGTAAATGTTATTGAACTAGTATATACTATTCACTACTGTGTCATCTATTACAATATATCCAATCATGTGTTGAAGGTAAATGTGTGAAGCAAACATTTACCATCTGACGTGACATTTTTCATGGGTGTTGGCAGAATAGCTCCTGCGGTAAAAGCCTGTGGTCAGTGAGTCAGTCACAGCAGCTACACTGCAACATCCAGGACATTCAACTGACCATCCATGCGCACAATCGCACATCTGCAGTACTCAGGTCCATTTGAGAATTAGAAATGAAATCATGGACTCTTAATTTGAAAATCAAACTAATTTGTCTTTAAGAGTAAGATGAAAAAATGTCTCATTATTTTTTTCTGAAGGAGGCCATTGATGTCCTGATGTTGGCTGAACTTAAACATGTGATGCGAGTTTTCGAAATAATGCTACACCCAAAGATTATCATCGTTATCATACCTTTATTAATTAAAATATCCATTATGTACTTTTTTTCAGTATTCAATTAATAGATCGATCAAGTCCTGTTTTATTCAGTGTTTGTACCAATAAACTCCAACATTAGAACCACTGACAGCTGAAGTGACCCTGATGATCTCATTAGAATGCCACCTGTCAGGGAGTTTGATATATTACATAGTTTTTTTTTCTCATCTTTGCCGTTTCTGTGCATGAAAGCCTGCAGCATGCCACTAGAGTTATGTTGGCTTGCAATGTGCCTGCAAAGTTTTGCAATCTGTCACATAAAACAGCCAAGTGGGCTGGGCAAAAGTCACGAAGCTGGAAGCAAGTTGGTCTCATTTGTGTAGAATTTCTATGATGTATCAATCCAGGAGCACAGGTAGTAAATTAGGTAAATCCCAGATTTAGTGTAACAGCTGTGAAAGAGGAGATGTTCTGCAGAAAACTATAGAAGAATCCCCATAATTGTTTTAGTTCCTGTTTTAACCCAAGTTGAGTGGTTGGTACAACAGAAAATCATTCCTCAAGAAACTGGTCTGGGTGGCAGCACGATCAAGCTCCTTTGGCATGTGCACAAAAAAGCAAGTTGGATCCCTACAAGCCCTACTCTGCTGCTAGCGTCACAAGGAGGACCTACCCAATGTAGCATTGTCCAAAAAACAAACAAACAACAAAATACAACTTGATACCAAAAATTCAGATTAGATACTCATTTGCAGCAGTATTTATACCAACAACTTCTTCACGCCCTCCAGTTGACAACTTCACACACAACCACTGCAGACAGATAGACACACAGCTCCGCCCCTCATTAGCAGCTAAAGTTGACGTCCACAACACTGAACAACATTTTAGGAAGAATTTCAAAAGTTCAGTAACATTGAAGTGTTAAACACTTTTCATGACCTTGATGGAATACTGACCTTAGTTGTTTAACTATTAGTAATAACCTGGAGCCATATTAGTTTTCTATTAAGTCATCTTTAAGGTACTAGGTACTGGTTAGGGGCTTTGGCTAATAATAAAATGATAATGTTTGAGCTATGTTATCAAGCCTGAAAATGCTGCATATTGTCACCTGTAAAAAAGTACTTCAGATACTATGAAAACTTACTTGTATAGTAAGTTTCTGTTGATTAACTTACTGAATTTGTTAAGAACGTTAAATAACTATGTAGGTTAAATCTGCACTATGAGCTCTTGAATGTGATAGGAAAAGAAGTTGTACATATCTTGGTTATAGAAAATATTCAGCCAAATAAAAATATTTATATCTATATGCATCTATATCCACGCTGTAACTGCGCCACTATTTTCCTCCCCTGGGACCCAAAGTAAAATCAGCTGATTCTCTATAAGAACCAGATCTTGATTCCCATCCCTCTAAATGAATTATGAAGAAGTCTCTATTCTTTTCGCTTAATGCTTAAAAAACAAAAACAAAAAAGTCTGTTTCCATCTGCTGTACAAAGTAATTTGTACAGAAATATGTTACGTCTGAAGAATGGGCACCAGCTGGTTAATGAGAAAATAAAAAAAATGGGAAGTGGACTGTAAACCCAGATCAACTGGCACACCTGGATGCTGTCTAAAGCTTCCAGGCAACATTGTGCTTGCCGATTTCAATGAGATGTGACAACCTGGTGGTGTACATCACACCACCACCTGCGACACCACATGTGCTAAAGCTACCGGTACAACTGCAGCTGAAGGAAGGAAGGAAGTGCTATGTAATCGATTAATAATCTAATAGTCAGCAATATGTGTTTTTTCACTCTTTAAGGAAAAATTGCTTCCTGCTGCACAGCTTTAACTAGCCAGTCACTGTAATTTCCCATATAGTCATTGAGCCCATCATGTGGATACAAAATCTTGACCACATTTAAATCTGCAAGTCATTTAAAAAGAAATTCCTAAAGACATGTAGTCTCCCATAGCTAATTATAACCAGAACGACACCGGCTCCCATATTTTATGAATCTTTTCCTGTGATATAACAAGAATAAATGTGCACAGCTCTGACTGAACGGAAAACTGAACACACAGATGTTCTCGTCTTAAATTCAATTTCAAGTGTCGTATCGTATCAGCCTTATAAACAGTCAACATATTGAGATGTCTTGAAGGTGTAGGGCTGTGGTAAAAATAGCACTTTATTAGTGGTAAATAGATGCAAGATTTTAAATATTACACACCTTACGCACATTCTGTTTGCCCCCTTGTTGGCTGTTAAAACAGATTTCACTACAATACGTAGAAAAGACAGACTCAAAACACGAAAAAATATGTACATTTATAAGGTCTTCATGCATCAAGTCCAACCCACATATCAAAAATGCATTTGTAAAAACCACACACTGTTCTCCAAATATACAACTGTAATGCATAATGACAACATAAGGCACCTTGGAATAATATTTCCACTTTATTCCAGATCAACATGACCTCATCCAAAACATTATAGTGATGCTCATGCATAAGACCTAGTAGCACCATTGTATTTTGTTCATCTTTCTGCAGACTGTGTTAAACATTTTTACCACGTTTAGACCAAAATTCAAGTGAGCTGCAGGAATATTTCAGGAACACTAAGGCTACGTTCACACTGCAGGCCTTAATGCTCAATTCCAACTTTTTGATCAAATCCGATTTTTTTGTCTGGTTGTTCACACTGCAAATAAAATGTGAAAGCAAACAGCTCTAGTGTGAACGGTTCATGGCCCTCAGAGCGGCCCCGCATGTGCAAAAGAAAACGTCGCAGACAACACACTCTGTTTCCGGAAGTAAAAATGGTGGCTACAGAGCTAGTAGGTGTTGTTGCAGCAGTCTATCGATTTCTGCACAGTCGTAACTGACAGAATTTTGACAAATTAATTAGAGAAAAAAGGACACTGAGAAAAAAAGAGAGCCCGTGCTTTAACAATGGCTTTGTTTGGAGTAGTGGCTGCTACCTCCGTGCAGAGGCATATATGGACACAGAGTTGTTTAGCTTGAATAGAACTGTCTCCCCACATGCTAATCAAGTCCACTGACTCGCTCCGTCTCCAGTGTCCGCCGCCATGCTTTCTTGTTTGTCTTCTCCGGCGCTGATAATTGCCTTTTGTCTTGTGTCAGTGACGTAAAAGACGGATTTAATGTTGACCATTCAAACAGCAGTCGCTTTCTAAAACATCAGATATGTATCGGATTCAGTACCACATATGAAAGTGACCCAGATCGGATTTCAAAATATCAGATTTGTGCTGTTCAAACTGTCATACCATGATCGGATATGGGTCGCATAGGGTCAGAAAAGCAGGATTTGATGCACTTTCGCCTGCAGTGTGAACGTAGCTTAAGTTTTACTATAAGGTAAATATCACATTAATATTAATGAGAGTAAAACTTAATATGTGAGCAAGTTATGAGCTTGCTGATAATTATTTTTAGATAATTAAAAATGATTCTGTGGTAACTGAATTTGAAAGCAAAAGATACTGTGCTCCCTTTGATTTTGTGATAAAGAAATATCACAGACATCCTCACCACCAAACTGGACCACCTTCAGATCCCCCCGCCACCTGATCCTGGATCAAGGACTTCCTAACCAACTGGCCTCAATCGGTCTGCCCTGACTGTACACCAACCCATCCAACCAACGTCATTGTCAAGTATGCCGATGACACCACTGTGGGTGGGCTCATCTCCGATGGGGATAAGACATCGTACATGGAGGTAGAGAACTTGTCCCACTGGTGCTTAGAAAATAACCTGAAGCTGAACGTTCTTAAAACCAGAGGTGTGGACTCGAGTCACATGACTTTGACTCGAGTCAGACTCGAGTCATTAATTTTATGACTTTAGACTTGACTTGAAAAAATGTTCTAAGACTTGTGACTTGACTTGGACTTTTACACCAATGACTTGGGACTTGAATTGGACTTGAACCGGTTTACTTGAAAAGACTTGATATTTCACCCCAAATATAAAATTTAACATGCATATTATATAGAGATTGAAAATGTGACGTCATTCAGGGGTAGAACCGCAAAGGATTCTGGGAACTCGCGGCAAGAGGTACTAGCGCACGCAGGCTTTCAATTGAAATCAGTCACACAGCGATAAAAAGAAACACAAAAATGTCAAGAAGCCGTTGTATTATTAACTGCAATAGCTGGTCGCATGACAGCCACGGGAAGCCGACGGGTAAAGAGATCGGTTGTTATCAGATCACGTCGTTGAAGAGAAATTGTTCGAGCCATGTTTCCGAAGTAACAAAGACGCGACGGGTGGCCTGGATTGCAGCCATTCAAAGATCAAATATAACGTCCCAGAACACTCCAGCTCACAGGTTAGTCTGCTCCAAGCATTTACACGAAGGTCAGTGTTTTTTAGTAGTTAATACGTATGTTCTTAACATAATTGGTGATATAGGTTACAAGCAAGTCTGGCGCTGAACAGAAATTGTCGCGCTATGCTCCTTTATTTATTGTGCATAAATAGTGAATTGTCCTGACACAATATTGCGTTTCGCTTCTGTTATTATGGTACATTGACAAAAACATATACTTTTATTCACAGGATAAAACAGGTTTTTTGTATCACTAATTGCCCAGTACGATTACAGCATACAATATTATTGTCACTGCTACATTTCTGTAACGCGTACCAGAAATTATTTCCACTACTAATTAATTACCCTTGAGCTCAAAGGTCCTATTAATAAACGGTTAACGAATGTGTATTTATGAAGACAATTTGTGAGACTGGTAAACTTATGATAGGTACGATCAGAAACGGCCCTAACCAATCTGGCGCCCTAGGCAAGATTTTAGGTGGCGCCCCCCTACATCAGCAGTGTAGTGTAATGTTGTAACAAATAATATTTCTATTAAATAAGCTTTACTTTGCATTTTCATTAACGTGGGATTATTTTTTGTATTTAGAAATAATAGTACCAACTTTTTTTTTTTTCAACATTTGTGGCACTGGCGTGGCGCCCCCTGATGGACAGCGCCCTTAGCATTTGCCTATACGGCCTATGCCACGGGCCGGCCCTGGGTACGATGGTCTTTCGTTCTACACGGTGCATTTCAAGGTCCTGCACCCATCCGGCGGTAAACTGTACCTGGGCTTGTTGCAGTGACCTGAAGTTACTAAACTTCATGAGTGTATGCACTCACTCCAAGAACCGTATAATTATAAATATGCATATAAATATGCTACAATGAGATAGCTGAGTTCATCTAACTAGCAAATGTTGTCCAGGCTACGTTGGTGATGCAGTTTTTTTTAATATGTATGATATTTTTGTCATGCGATTTTAAAGCTGGTCCTACAACCGCATCCAAGAATAACATGCAGCTTATCTCAGAACTGTCGGTGAAAATTATTCTTGGAGCTAGGTTTAATTCAGCTGCATTCTAAAGAGGTGCAATTTCACAATTTGTGTATATTTTCTAAGTTCACTATTTTGTCATGTGTTGAGAAAAACACAGATTTAAAAATTACATGGTCTAATATTTACATTTAGCATATAACTGCAACATTATTTTTTCGTTTTTTTTTTTTTAAAGACTCGAAAGGACTTGAAATTCAAAATTTCAGACTTGTGACTTGACTCTGACTTTTACACCAGTGACTTGAGACTCGACTCTGACTTGCCTGACATTACTTGAGACTTGACTTGAGACTTGAGGATAAAGACTTGAGACTTACTTGAGACTTGCAAAACAATGACTTGCTCCCACCTCTGCTTAAAACAAAAGAACTCATAATGGACTTCAGGAGGCACAGACAGGTTCAATCTCCTCTCATTATAAATGCCCTGGTAAAGAAAGCCCTCTGCCATCCCTGGAGGCCATCGCCAGCTCCTCCTGTCTTGTTTGCATTTCTCTTGTTTTGTATATATGTATTTCTCCCGATTGCTATTTATTCCTGCCTCGTTCACCATAAACTATTCTTTGCATTAGGTTTTTTTTTTTTTCAGTAAAATCTTTCCCTTTGACTTCCACATACTTCTCCCCTGGTAGCCAAACCCTAAAGCTGCTCTTCTTGTATAAAGTCTTTGGCTGTTGACCAAACAGCTATTTGAACCTGTTTGCTTGTTAAATTTCAAGCAAATAATGTGTAATTCAGTATGTAAACTGTAATACTTCTACTGTGTTTTCAGATGAAGAGTAAAATAAAATAAAATAAAAAATAACTAAATAAAAAAAACAAAAATCACTTTCAAACTGAAACAGCCCATGTACTCTGAGGAACAGAGTTCACAGATGCAGTTATGATGATGATCTAAAAAATAAACTTTGATGCATATCACTTGATGAAAAATACAAATTAGCTCATAAGATGTAAAAAAACGTTTTTATACACTTTTTTTTGTATATCTACGTCTATATAGTCCATGAAAACCTATTGCAATCTTTTGTTCACAACACTGGAGTCGGCGTGACAATTTCAAAGGCACCGCTACGTTTAAGTATTTTAATCTGTACGGCTTGTTTATCCATAGCTTTACTGACTCAGACTCAACTTCAGAAGGGGTCGGGGGTGGATGTTGCTGGTGGCAAAAAATATGGGATGCACTGAAAATGATTGTGCTCCACTGAAAGTGAGTCAGAGCTTTTCCCAAAAAGAAAGGAACAGAACCCACAGAGTTATGTTAAAACAACAAAAGCAAAATTGAATCCAACAAGTCTATAAACTGGTAATATCTGAGGGGCCATTTTAACAAGGATCACACATTATTTTCAACATTTGTGCATTTTCAGGAATGAGCGGTCTGTGTCTAACACCCAGCTGCACAGACACTGGGAAATCTATTCTGTCTTCATTTTGATTCATGCCTGCTGGGGATGTCAGCTAATTGGTTGCTTGGAACATTATTGACCAGATCTTCAGTATATCAATATAAAATTGACTGAAACTTCAAAGTAATTAGAGCACGGATCAATAAAATTTTTTCCCTTTCATGCTGTACCTGATCTAACTGTATATTTTGTCCATGATCCCTGTTCAGTTCTATATTAGCGTCTTGCTGGTGCTCTTAAAGGACCCAGTTTGGCACGGTTTGTGGTTGAGCTGGTTTGTGGTCCAAGTGACCTACAGCCCTGCCCCTGCAATTTTCTCTCTCTCCCTCTTGAGCCACGCCTTAATTTTTTATATTTTGCTAGGAAAACTGGAACTAGGTGAAGAGATTTTCAGGAATAGTTCCCCAGGCTTCTAGAAGGACATTCAAAACTCGTCTTTGGATGCTGTGTGCTTTTTGTTCTGTTCTCCATCTAGATGATCCACTGTGTGTTTTTCTATCTATGTATCTATGCTTTTAGTGCATTGGCAGTATGTTTGCGATCATTGTCATGACGGAGCATGTATTGTATCTAAATCTGTATTCAACATCTATTACAGCTGTAGACACTCACTTTTGTACCTCTCTTTTGACCTCCTCCACATATTTTGACAATGATTTTAAACCAAAAGGTTCAAATTTGGAGTCATCACTCCATAAGACCTCTGTCACTGTCTGTCAGTTTAGTTCTTGTATAATTTATCATACATTTTTTCCCTGCTTCCTTTCCTTAAGTATGGCTTCTTGACAGCCACCCTTCCCCTGAGACTACTTTTGATGAGGTTTTTTCTGCATGTTAGATGGATCTGCAGAAGGCCAAGTTACACCTGTCAAGTACTATTGGTGGCTGTAGCTCAGGAGGTAGAACAGGTCATCTACTAATTGGAAGGTTGCTGGTTTAATCCCTGCCTGCTCACGTCTACATGCGAAGTATTCCTGGAGGCAAGATACTTACCCCAAAATGTTCGTCTATGCATCCATCAGAGTGTGAATGTTAGATAAAAAGAACTTCTGTGAATGACGCAAGCTGTATAAAGCGCTTTGATTACGGTACTCAGCTAGAGTAGAAATGTGTTTTAAAAGGACCAGTCCATTTATTGTACCATTTATTTCAGACTTGAATTTTTCATATTTCTTAACAACATGACTTTCAGATACCGTTTATCTGCTGTACATTGTGTTTTTTTTGGCCTGACACTTGTTTGTCCTCCATTTGTTCAGTTTCCTCATATTTTTGGAGGATGCACTGCATATCATGCTGAGATAAATCAACTTCTGGGAATCAGCTTGGTGCAGAATTACTACTTCATGTCAAACTCTGCTATTTTTCCCCTTTTTAAAGCTTCAGCTAAAGAAATTGGAAAAGAACTTGTGTGTTGCAAAAAGGCTTCAGGTAAAAAGTGCCTGAGACGTCATTGGTTCTTTGCCAAGTTTTCTATTATGTGTAGACACAACACTGTTTCATCCCATAAGTGCCTTTTTATGGTCGAAACTTGAATGGCTCATAGGTCAGTGTTAAGTTGCTTAACAAACAAACTAAAAAAATCCCCTGAATGTGAAAAAGGACGTTAATGTTCAATGAAAAACTTGATTGAAAAAAGATCTGTGTGTGTGTGTGTGTGTGTGCTCTTTGACCACTTGACCAGTGACTCAATTGTTCAAATGATTGAGGCCCCTATAACACTGGCTAAGCCAAAATAACTGATAAGCCAACTAATTAAATCAAATTAGAAAGGAAACGCGGTGTATACAATTGGCAAATCTTGACAGGTAACCTATGATTTGACATTAAGTAGATTCTCAAACCTCTGACTTTCTATTTCTTTTGACTCCTCTGAGAAACTATTTGGCTGGTCATTCAATCAGGAAAGCAGTTCCGCCATGAATACCTTACCCTTGTCCAGACCCGTGAAACATTAACCTTGACAACACCACTGAAACAGAATGTTAACTGTTGACCTGGTCACTTCTCAAAGTGATGCCCCTCTCTGCCCTGCTGTAAATAATTCATGTGGGATGAGCTTACAAAGCCAGCAGAGCCTGGGCAACTTCAGAGCTAATATACAGGCAAAGTGTACATATAGCACTTTCATTCTTATAGCTATTGATTATGTGCCATGTTATCCAGAAGCTTGGCAATAGATTACAAACAAAACAGACAACAAGATGGCCTGACTGTCGACACTTGTTAAGCGTTGACTGTATAAGTGGAAGGCAGAGTGGAAGCGAGGCAAGCTGAAGGACTGATGGACCTTCGCCATTATGCAGACTTCTCATTTATATGTGGTCCATGGATTGCTGGGAATAACAGCTTAATCATGCCCTGACTTTCAGTGTGGGGTGAGGAAATTTGTTGATGTGCAGAATGACAGATCCTTATATAGAGGATTTGTCTGTTACACCTTAATCCATTAGGAAAGTCTCCTGCTTCAACTGTAGTAAAGCCGATTTGGAGCTTGTTGATAGCATCAGTGGGCATCAGGGAGGTGGCAGTTCTCAGAGAGAAACAGCTTTGCTGATATGCAGATATTCTGGGAGCATGTGCAAGCTCATGGTCTGAGGATTATACCCAAAGTTTGATGGACAATTAAAATATACTTTTACTTTCAGATGCAAAAAAATCCATTTTTCAGTTTAGGTTTAGATTTCAGGAGAGGCAACACATAAAAAAAGTCTTTATTCAAATAAGCAAATGTGAAGCCTCATGTAGTACAAGTTAAACCAAAGAAAAATGTTTTAAGCAGAGACTGCTGTGCTACATTGCGTCTGAAATAACTGGAAGATGATTTTTAGTGAGTCCCTGTCACGTGTCACATCAGGCACATGCATTAAAACCTTCTCTGACTGCTCGGGCAGTGCTGCAGCAGCATGTGGGTAGGGCTGCTGTGCTCAAAGCCAGATGGCCATGCAAGGGATATGTGCTCTCATATCAGATATGTTAGAAACTAAACGTTAGCATAGTCTGCAGCCTGAGCTTTTGGATCATAGAGATATGGCTGCCATCACCAGATGCTTTTAAACTGAAGTAAACCTTAAAATTAGATCAGTCTTAGCCAAGTACTGCAGATGAAGGGAACACCTTGTTTTCTAAGACCAGGGGAGTTTAGTCAAAACCTCGAGAAGAAAAGGTAACACCCTTTCTAAAAATGTGTGTTACGCCGGCGTGCTCCTGTTTGACTGAGTTATGGTACGGATACAAATTTTGATGCAAACTCTAGCTCGAGGTAGTGTGACACCTCCAGAGATCAGCTGTGAAAAACGTTCAGTGAAGTCACTGAGACACTGTTTACTGGAGACAATAAGTTTGCAAAATAAGAACTGTGTGCATGCGTGTGTGTTTGGGCCGGCTGAAAGAAGTAGGCTCCAGAGCTTCATGAAGAAGAAGAATGTCTTAAATAAAGTAATTTGCCTGGTTCTGCTGCATCTATTTAGATAAATGTCAAACTTTTTTTTATAAATACAACAATGTGGCACAAGTGCAGCTGACTGTTAGAGTTAAGTTCTGTCTTATATGTCTGGACACTTTTTCAGTCAGTTTAGTCTGTGTTCATCACTGACTAAAGATCTGTTGATCTACATACACTGTATGAACCTGGCTGAATTGAAAGCTACTTTAAGACCAGGGCACAGGTTCTTGTAAAAAGATGTCTTGCCAGGCTTGGCCAGCACCTTCCCCTGGTCCCACATTTCTATTTAATATATGTAATTACAAGCACTGTGTGCTCCTAATAAGCAAGAAGAGCCAAGTGGCACAGTGACAAAGCAAACTGGGCTAATCCCTGTCACAGTGTTCTGATTTCCTTCCCCGACCGGCTTTCTTCCAGGTTCGGCAAGCCTTTCCTAGCGTGTAAAATCTTAAAGTGATTTACACTCCGTCGCGTCTGCCTGCCATAACATCCTACCTTATCAACAATGCAAACAAGGCAACCTGTGCAATCTCTGCGTTTGAAATTACAAGGAGTATGATTAAAATGACTCCTAGACATGCTGGAGTTTTCTTTTTTCGCTGACTCGTAACACGCAGCCTGAAGAAATATGCACAGGATGCAGGAGTGAAAATGCTGTGAATGGACAATCATAGCTATGTTGTGCTGCACAACGCAAATTAACTCAGCAGTCAGTGAAATTTAGACGAGTGGTGAAGACAGCACTAGGTGCATTTAGATGGGAGGATAACTCACTTTATGTCTGTTCTGTTCTTGAGGACACATGTCATGTATTCTATTTTAAGAGTCACAGTGCTCTGAGGTCCTTGGGTACAAAAACTTCAATATGTGCAAGAACAAAAGAAGATGAGTTTTTCTCTATACACTGAATTATTAAGCTCTTGCAGAACTATATACACAAGAATTGAGCCATAATTCTTAACATTTCAATTCAGGTGTTTTCAGTCCCACTGTCACAGGTGAATAAACTGAGCATCTGGCCTTGCAGTCTGCCTTTACTGTAAAAATATTTGGGAAAGAATGAGTCGCTCTGAAGAACTCATTGAACTCAAGCGGGGTGCTGTAATATGATGCCACTGTTGCAACATTCACTTTGTGAAATTTCTGCCTTCCTGGATGTTCCACTACAATCTCAAAGTGGTAGTATTGCAAAATGGAAGCATTTAGGAACCACAGCAACTCAGACCACGGAAAATTAAATGAAGACTCAACAAGTTGCCAATGCTCTGCGGACGGAATAAGTGCAGAGTAACAAATCTCCTCTGGTGTTAACATCAGCACAAAAACTGTGCAACGGGAGCTTCATGGCATGGGTTCCCATGGCAGAGCAGGTGCAATGTATAGGTGGTTCAGTAATCCATACAGCATTACAGTTATTGCATCTGACAGTCACAACTAAGATTCTAATTTCATACATTTCTTAAATTTTCCATGCAAATAAAAAAAGTTGGTTAGGCTGCAGAAGCGAGCCTGATCAAACAGGTCCTAAAAAAACAACCCCACATCAGCAGCAGACACCCGAGTACTGAACTTGAATGGGCATTACAGCGTGACATATATATTTTTGTGTACCTGCATTCAGGAATGAGGCTGAGGAGCAGGAGGAGCCAAAAGCCAATATCCACTGACTGAGGCTTCCAACGTGCAGCAGCCATAGTCTCTGCGCAGGTCTGCAGAAGGAAAGAGGAGACATAAGTGGATGGTGTTATGTTTGGAGACTCAACCAAAATATCCAGTTTTCCATTCCTTATTTATTCCATAATTTATTTCATCTTCGCACTCTGCACCACTGCACATATCAATATAAATATGCTATACATGTTGTTATTGCGACCTGTCCAGGCTGTATCCAGCCCTTTCTCCCTATGGTAGCTGGGATAGGCTCCAAGCCCCCCGCGACCCCGAATTGAACAAGCGGAAGAGAATGGATAGATGGATGCTGTTCTAGTCTGTCTACTCTGCAAAATACATTGAGAGCAAAGAAAATAACAAGGCCCAATTCCCTGTATTTGTGCACACACTTGGCCAATAAATGTGATTCTGAATTACTCAGACTTCTGAATGTATTACTCACAAAATGTTGTCCGATCTAAGTCATGATTATAAACAAACAACATGACTACGCTATGATGAAATAACACAAACAACTGGACTAAATATAGTAACTCAGAACCTCTTTTAGTAGAAACCGTCCTCATCAAACTACACCCTTTTTGGCTCCTACCTCAAAGCACACTGTGTTCTGTTGATCTTATGTGCTGCACAATAATGTTTAATATTTAGTATTTACTGTCATATTCCCATATATCATTGTGATGTTGTTTATTCTATTACTCTTGTTCTCTTCTGCTTGTTTTCTTTTTTCTTTCTCAGCAGGTGACCCAGGTGATTGATATATGCATTTTTTTTTCTCTGCCCGTTCTGTTGGTTTTTGTTTTTTGCCCTTCTCCCCCGTCCCTCTTCTCAGCTGTTTCTCTTTCCCTCTTTCTTTCTCCCCTTCTTTCCCCCAGTCAAGTCTGTCCCGTATTCAGCAAGTGAAAATAAAATAAACAATAAAAGGTGAATCAAATGGACCATTACGGCAAGGCTGGAATGGTCCATTTGGTAAAGTAAATCCGTTGGGCATCTTTCTTTGCCTTTAGACAACAATTCTGATGAAAAAAAAGAAAAAAAAGAAACCGTCCTCATCAGTGTTTTCTTGTAGCTGTTTAAAAGCTCCAGATAATAATGTTTTTTAAACCTTTTAATGATTAAACAGCCCTCTTTAAAACAGACCTGGGCTATGTGTCATGTTTCGGCCGCGTGGCAGGCAGGATGAGGACCCAAATTGCAGACTCACACACACGGGGGATAAACTCAAAATGCAGCTTTATTGCTGATAAGTGATAAACAATAACGATGATACAAAAAGCAATACGAAACTACACTAAACTGGGAAAAGCTAAAGTAACATATACTGGAAGACACGGGGAGAACCACACACGGCATGAGGGAGAACGCGACGCCGAACAGAGGAAGACGCAGACAGAAATACACAGAGGGTTAACGAGGAAAGTGGGAACACACGGGGAACACAGGTGACACAGATAACCATAACGAGACAGGGCGGGGTGAACATAACACTGACGGGTACAGGCACAGAGGTTCAGACAGGAGGAGAGAGAGCACGGGGAAAACACAGACATAACAGGCTGGGGAAACATGAAACAACCACAAAGGGAGACGAGGGCTCATAAATACATAGAGGGCACACAGGGGGAAGAGAGAGCACGGGGAGAACTTAGACATAAAGGGCAGGGGAAACATGGAATAAAACATAAGGAGAGACGAGGGCTCACAGATACACAGAGGGGCACACAGGGGGTAAAAGCCATGAAGGGAAAACACTTAGGGAACAACACAACAGGGCAACTCAGAAAACATGGTCTAAATAAGGAACGAAATACAAAAATACAAGGAACTAAGAATACTGGGCCCACATGGCCCAGGACCATGACATCACCCCCCCCTAAAGGGCTGGCTCCCGACAGCCCAAACCCGAGAAACAAAAACAAAAACAGAAAACAACCCACCCAGGGCGGGAGGCGGGGGACCAGGACGGAGGGACCAGAACGGGAAACAAAACAAACAACAGAAAACACAGGAGCACATGACCATAGTCAAAATAAAGTTCAGGGGGCCGACCCAGAGCCCACAGGCACAAGAGTTCACGGGTCACACGGTCGGGGGGCCGACCAGGCGGGTGGCACAGGTGGCAGAGCTGGTCCGGAGGCCGGCCGTGCGGAAGGCAGCGGCGGCGGCGAAGGAGACGACGGAGCAGTTCAGGGGGCCGGCCGCGCGGAAGGCAGCGGCGGCGGCGGAGGAGACGACGGAGCAGTTCAGGGGGCCGGCCGCGCGGAAAGCAGCGGCGGCGGCGGAGGAGACGACGGAGCAGTTCAGGGGGCCGGCCGCGCGGAAAGCAGCGGCGGCGGCGGAGGAGACGACGGAGCAGTTCAGGGGGCCGGCCGCGCGGAAAGCAGCGGCGGCGGCGGAGGAGACGACGGAGCAGTTCAGGGGGCCGGCCGCGCGGAAGGCAGCGGCGGCGGCGAAGGAGACGACGGAGCAGTTCAGGGGGCCGGCCGCGCGGAAGGCAGCGGCGGCTCTCCAGCGTCAGGCGCGCCGGCCATGGCCCGGTGGGCACAGGACCAGACGAAGCACAGGCCGAAGACTCAGAGGCTGGACCAGACGAAGCACAGGCCGGAGCTGCGGCAGACGAAGCACAGGCCGAAGCTGCGGCAGACGAAGCAGAAGACTCGGAGGCTGGACCAGGCGAAGGCTCGGAGGCTGGACCAGACGAGGCAGCTGATGAGGATGCTGGACCAGACGAGGCAGCTGATGAGGATGCTGGACCAGACGAGGCAGCTGATGAGGATGCTGGACCAGACGAGGCAGCTGATGAGGATGCTGGACCAGACGAGGCAGCTGATGAGGATGCTGGACCAGACGAGGCAGCTGATGAGGATGCTGGACCAGACGAAGCACAGGCTGGAGACGCTGAGGCTGGGCCAGACGAAGCACAGGCTGGAGACGCTGAGGCTGGGCCAGACGAAGCACAGGCTGGAGACGCTGAGGCTGGGCCAGACGAAGCACAGGCTGAAGGCTCTGAGGCTGCTGCAGCTGACGAAGGCTCGGAGGCTGCTGCAGCTGACGAAGGCTCGGAGGCTGCTGCAGCTGACGAAGGCTCGGAGGCTGCTGCAGCTGACGAAGGCTCGGAGGCTGCTGCAGCTGACGAAGGCTCTGAGGCTGCAGCTGACGAAGGCTCTGAAGAGGAGGCTGCGGCAGACGAAGGCTCTGAAGAGGAGGCTGCGGCAGACGAAGGCTCTGAAGAGGAGGCTGCGGCAGACGAAGGCTCGGAGGCCGGGCCAGGCGATGACGAGGCGGTCGCAGATGGCGGCTGGACAGGCTCCTCGGGCCCTCCAGCTGATGCGGCGTGAGGCTGAACGGGCCCCTCGGACCCTCCAGCGGAGACAGGAGGCTGAACGGGCCCCTCGGACCCTCCAGCGGAGACAGGAGGCTGAACGGGCCCCTCGGACCCTCCAGCGGAGACAGGAGGCTGAACGGGCCCCTCGGACCCTCCAGCGGAGACAGGAGGCTGAACGGGCCTCTCGGACCCTCCAGCGGAGACAGGAGGCTGAACGGGCCTCTCGGACCCTCCAGCGGAGACAGGGAGGTGCTGGCCGGGCTCACTGGAACCCCCAGCGGACGAGGTAGATGGCGGCGTGGGAGCCGCGGAGTCCTGGATGAGCTCATCCGAGCTTCCAGCAGGAGCTGAAGTAGAGCCAGAGAGACCTGAGACCCCTGGCTGAATGTTGAGCTGACCAGCGGACCGTACTGCTATCGGGGACTGGGCTACAGGAGCTACTGGAGCCTGCGCTACAGGCGGCACTGGAGCTACTGGGGCCTGAACTGAAACAGGCGGCACTGGAGCTACTGGGGCCTGAACTGAAACAGGCGGCACTGGAGCTACTGGGGCCTGAACTGAAACAGGCGGCACTGGAGCTACTGGGGCCTGAACTGAAACAGGCGGCGTGAACGCCGTTTTCTCCGGGATGGTGGAGGAGCTGAGCCGGGCCGCGAATCCTCCAGCGGACCGGACTGAACGTCCTCCGACTCTTCCCACCGGAGAGGCAGTTCCGGGCGGATGCCCATGGTGGACACGAGGAAGTCCCGGATGCGGGGGTGTAGCGCGCCGAATAACCAGGGGAGTCCGGACACCATCCGCTGTAGACGGCTGGCTAAGATCTCCCGGTATCCTCCCCTTGGCAGCGTCAACCACTTCTGACAGTCATATACCACCGTGTGGATTAGATCCTCACGGAGCTCAGCGGAGGGGTTGTGAATCGCTGGGTCCATGTCGAGGTCGCGTTCTTCTGTCATGTTTCGGCCGCGTGGCAGGCAGGATGAGGACCCAAATTGCAGACTCACACACACGGGGGATAAACTCAAAATGCAGCTTTATTGCTGATAAGTGATAAACAATAACGATGATACAAAAAGCAATACGAAACTACACTAAACTGGGAAAAGCTAAAGTAACATATACTGGAAGACACGGGGAGAACCACACACGGCATGAGGGAGAACGCGACGCCGAACAGAGGAAGACGCAGACAGAAATACACAGAGGGTTAACGAGGAAAGTGGGAACACACGGGGAACACAGGTGACACAGATAACCATAACGAGACAGGGCGGGGTGAACATAACACTGACGGGTACAGGCACAGAGGTTCAGACAGGAGGAGAGAGAGCACGGGGAAAACACAGACATAACAGGCTGGGGAAACATGAAACAACCACAAAGGGAGACGAGGGCTCATAAATACATAGAGGGCACACAGGGGGAAGAGAGAGCACGGGGAGAACTTAGACATAAAGGGCAGGGGAAACATGGAATAAAACATAAGGAGAGACGAGGGCTCACAGATACACAGAGGGGCACACAGGGGGTAAAAGCCATGAAGGGAAAACACTTAGGGAACAACACAACAGGGCAACTCAGAAAACATGGTCTAAATAAGGAACGAAATACAAAAATACAAGGAACTAAGAATACTGGGCCCACATGGCCCAGGACCATGACACTATGTCTATGAAGAGGTAGAGTGGCACCACTTATTGGAACAGGCAAATGCAATTTAACATATTTCATAGGATATATTAGACCCCTTACATACGACATAAAATTGATAGTAATTATTGCCCCAGATGCTTGAGATGTAAGGTCACAGATGGCAATCTCCTATACATGCTGTGGAATTGCGCAGTGATAGAAGAATTTTGCAGACGGGCCATTCAAATAATCTCAGGGGTAATGGGGATCCAAATTGAACTGGACCCAAAACTATGGATTCTAGGTGACAGAGGTTCTATTAACGTGAATTACCATAGGTGATGCCCCAATATCTAAGTTGGATTATGTTCAGGAGTCTTGGTCTGAATTCCATTCTTTCTCAACTATTCGGTTCTTTATTTGTGTGCCTAGGGTTTTCTTTATTTGTAGGTCCCAGACTGCCCTGACATACTTCTGTAACACTGTAACACTGTTTAATTCAATTTACTTTACAGTCTATTGCAAACTGTTCAGCCCTTGAGGTCAAAAAGCAGCTCCAAACCAAGTTGCTCCCTCCACCTTGCCTCACAGTTGGGGCTAGTTCTTGATGTTGGTGCGCAAAGCCTCCTTTTTCCCCCACTCCAAAAAACAAAACGATAGCAGTGAATGTATTTGATGAGGGCCACTTAGGAGAACTCTTTTGTCTGATCTTTTCAGAAAGGCTCTTGAGGCAAAATTGAGAAAATAGAGAAGATACTTCTAAACTGACAAAGCTTGTCTTGCAATTTGGACACAAACCCAAATCTCCTTTTTAAAATTCTTGCATGCGATGCACCAACAATCGACACCAACAAGCAAAAATATTTTCTTTAGGTTTGTAATAGCAATTGACTGATTCTACTGTGAACAAATGTTTTAGCAAGTTGTAGAGATTTCTGCAGGTGTTTATTCTTTCTATTCTTTCTGTTACGCTTTTAAAATTACACAGTGTGCTCTTGGTGTGCTCTTAGTAGGACGCCCACACCTAGTAGCTCTACTGAATTTCATCCATTTGTTGACAGCTTTTCTTATTGTGGATAAAGAAACACCAAAGTCTTTAGAAATGCTTTTGGAGGATTTCCAGCTTCTTCTAAGGTGCGATGAGAGCGTTCGTGATTGAAGCATGGCTGCACGAGTCATTCTTTCTCAAGAAAAGCAGACTCGGCAACTGGGTTTTGCATGGCTGAATTCACAGGGCAGGGCACCTCTAAAACTCACACTTCTAATCTCATCTCCTTAATTTGAATGCCTGACTTTAAATAGCTTTAGCACAAAGGTTCACTTATTTTTCCCAGCCTGCCTTTTGAATCATTACAATTTATTCAGTGAAAATGTGAAAAGTTCAAAATTTTTCTTGCAACTGTAAGTACAGAATTGATTACTGATCAAACCAAACCTAAGACTGCTTTTCTTTTAAATTACTCACCAAAGCCTCAACAATAACCTGCCTGTTCTCCTGTGCTCGATAAGTTATATTCATGGTATTTATGGTGTTTTTCAGTCTTAAACACATAATCCTGTGAGTCTGTCTATTATGTGGGTTAAAATCAAAAGACGCTTTATGTCCAACTCAGTGTTTAAATGATCAGTGTGGAAGAAAAAAATGACACATTGTCCAAATAATACTCAGAAAAGCAATGTGTATAAATTTCCTCTGTGCTTAACAGGGATGGCCTGACTTATTTACGAGAGCTGGCTTCATTTATTCTGCGCCTTTATTTTCTTATCATAATAGAGAATTTCTTTTAGGACACTAGTGATTTGAAATGACATGGGCTTATAAGGTTCTTTTGCATCACCACAAAAACAGAACAGCAATGAAGACAAATGTGTCAAAAACAGTTAGATTTCACAGTATTTTTGCATTTTGCATCTCCTTGCATCAGCAGGTGATCTCAAAAGACACTCTTTGTATACATGTGTAACCTTGCAGAAGTTTTGCAGTTTAATGCACCAACCACACAAAACTGCAGCTTACTGGTGCACAGAGTAAGAACACAGACAGCTGTTCCCCATCAGCAAAGACTTCATTTTCTTCCGTGCTGGAAACAGTCCCCTCTGAGTTTCCGTTTGCTGATCCAAAACGAGCCTGGTTAGCACACCAGACAATGAAATAAGGCACGACTCTTTGCTAAAGATGTACACTTATGGAACTGAAATTGTAACCAGTAATAATTATTTTTTCTACATAATTATTTGACTACAATAGTCAGTAATAATACTGTTTATACAGCCTTCAGAATCCCTTTAAGCACATGCTTATTGTAAACTGCATGGTTTAGTACTTAATATATACTTTACTTTAATTAATGATTAGACCTTATCTCTTTAACAAGCATGCATAGGCTATATAAACAACTTCGCATACTGTGCGCTAATTAATGGTTGCCCAAGGGTTTTGGCTATCTGGGAGAAGAACTCAGGCCATGCAGTAAAACTGTGGCTGCCAGTCTAAGTGGGGCACAGGATGGGGAAAAACGTCTTCAAGACATTGTGTGCATGAGAGGATAACCTAAACGGCTCTGTGGCAGCCTTCATCCTCTCCTTCATCTTCCTCCCTTGGGTTCTGCAGTGAAGTCACATCATCTTCCTGACTTCAGCAAAGTTTAAAATGTAGCTCCATAGGCTCAGCTGTGAACACGCAACCTGCACTTGTTAGAAACTTGCTTTAAAATAATCTGCCGGAAAATGTGATGAGGTTTAGATAAAGACTGCTGTGGTAATTATCAAAGACAGCTTGTTAGTTTGTTGTTTTGCCACCACAGGTTTATATTCTACTTGTTCTGCAGGTGTGCAACACGGCAGAGAACAGAGTTTAACACTCAACTCAGGTTTCAAGTGTTTGCAAATTGTTTGCAACAATGCTTCACTTTATCAAGAATTGTTATTGACTGAAATTCTATTATCGCAACAGTAACATTCATTTAATTTTCTGAATGTCTTTTTTATCCCTTACTCCACATCCAATTTACTTTATGATTTGAGACCTGGCTGGAATGATATTATTGGGCTCAAGCCCATCTGTAGACAAAGAAGTGATGCATGTGCTTAGTTAAAATTCAATTCATTGTTTTATTGTTTGTCATGAATGTCTTTGGTGGCAGATATTGAAAGTAATAGTTCATAATTGGATTAACAGTATATAAACACATGGTTTCCAGAATGAGCAGGCCCATTAATTCTGCTGTAAAAATGTCCAAACATCAATTTTACAAGGACATGTCTAACTATATTTATCCATAGTGTTTAACACAGCACAAACTAGAAATGTACAATGACGTGAAAATGATTTTGTCCCCTGTTAATTTCTTAGATTTGTTCATATTTCTTATACATTAATGTTTCAAAATGCAGTCTTCAAATGATGATTTCATTTATAAAGGAGGAAGAAGTCCATCCAAATCTACCTGAAAAAGTAACTGTAACTGTGATTAGTAAATTCGTTTTTGGAAAGCTGAGTTCAGTTTCAGCAGCCACACCCAGGTTTGATTACTGCTACACATGTGGAATCAAGAAATCACTTAAACAGCCTCACAAAGTGAAGCTGGCTTAAAGATCTCAAAAAGAAACAGATCGTACCACAGCCTAAAGGAACTCAGGAACAGATGGGAAACAAAGACATCATCTGTGGTTATAAAGCCATTTCTAAGGTCATCGGACCTCAGCAAACCACAGTAAGAGCCATTATCACAAATGGAGAACTTAAAATAGTGGTGAACCTTTGCAGGAGTGGCTGGCCTACCAAAATTAATCTAAGAGCACATTCACGACCCATCAGGAGGTCAGAAAAGAACCCAGAACAACAACTAAAGAACTGCATCCAAAAACCAAATAAAGGACTTGGATATGCATGTAAATAAAAGCTCAAAAATGGAGATCTCTTCTCTCTGGGCCTGTCTGTGAGGGACATCATATACACTATATAAACGCAACTTCATAGTGAAATCACGCACATACTGTGACTCTTTCCACAGCTGTTAGGCTAGAGTAAAAAAACTAACCTTTATTTATGCCTTCATGTCTATGTAACTATTACCTACAGCTAAACTGAAACTAAATTCATAAAATTCTAAATACATATTCTCAAAACAAATGATGCTGAAAACATACAAGCTATTATTACCACTCACTGCATGACACACATGTTCAGTTTGTTGCTTCATGTTAGGATCTTCTGCATTTGCTGTTGCACTCAAACAAACATATTAGTACATGCACCTACATAAAACAGTTTCCTTTATACAGTATATGCGCTCTCTTTATGATGCAGAACAACTGCTATCTTAAAATTAAAACGGTCATTAATAATGCAGCTAATAAGAAGCGGGGCAATTTACAGAAAGGTATTACCTTGCATTAAAAATGAATGCATTCAAAAATTGGCAAAGCTGCTACTGAATGCAGTCTGAAAACACTGAGAAGATGAGAAACAAGAAGCCCGATGACTGGGGTACAGCAGTCACGCAGTCACATGAATGCACGCACACACGTGAAGCAGGCGTGTGGCAATTTCAAGGCTTTCATCATGCTTTTGTGAGATTCAGCCCTCCCTCTCCATTGCCACCGTACAGAGAGAAGATCAAACCCTTTCCTCAGGGGAATCACTGATCTCTATGTTACCTTAGAGCACTGATCATTACAGGAGGAGTAAACAAATGAGTGGATGCAAAAATACAACTGGGGCTGGTGTTCAAACATGCAGTCGCATTAACAGTGTTCCAACCTGTGACTATCTTCCTACACTATATCTGCGATGGAGCTGAGGTGAAGCCGTTTCAATAAGGGTGTCTTAATATTGACTGAAGTAGCTAAGCACCAAGATAAGCCAAGATCCACATCTACTTTAAGTCTTTATACTGGCAGCTGTGCTTGCGAGAATTGGCAATTATTTTAAACAGTCTTTGATGCTTCTTGGCAGTTTGTCACCTAAATTTTTCCAAGACCCGAAGTAGCAAATAAAGAGATGCCTCAGTGTTGCTGCTGGTGGCATTTAGGACAAGCCTTCACAATTTCCTTGTCAGATTAAATAGCTAAGACCGCATCACAATGCAAACTGCAATGAACAAACTGTTTGATAAGTAGCACTGCAGCTCTTGTGGGATGTTCCCGGTCTGCAGTGGTCAGTATCTATCAAACGTGGTCCAAGGTAGGAATAGCGACAGGGTCATGGGAGACCAAGACTCACCGATGCACATGTGGAGCAAAGGCTGATCCGTGTGGTCCAGTCCAATAAATGAGCTACACTACCTCAAATTGCTGAAGACCTGCAAAAACTGCTGGTCTGATAGAAAGATGTCAGAATACAGTTTGTTGCCTGCAGAAGAGACTGCAGACCAAACAGGGTGCCTATATGACCTCTGTCCAGTGACGAAAACGCCAACAATAAGCACGAGCATCAGAAGTGACCCCTGGAGAAATGGAAGAACATCATGTGGATCGCCAGCTGCGTCGCTTACCTGGGGAACACCTTGCACTAGCATTGCCACAAAGCAAGAATGGCTCAGGGATTGTCTGAGGAGCACAACAAAGAGTCTGAGGTGTTGACTTGGCCTCCAAATTCCCCAGATCTCAATCCTATTAAGATGACAAGATGCCCCACCTTGAAACTTACAGGACTTAAAGGATCTGTTACTAACATCTTTGTGCCAGACACCACAGCACACCTCCAGTGGTCTAGTAGAGTTTATGCTTCGACTTCTCAGGGCAGCAAAAGGGGGACCAAAAACAATATTAGGAAGGTGGTCATATATGCCTAATCGATGTATGCTTACAGTCTCTGTTATAAACCAGTGGCTGTCATTGTTAAATAAAGCATCACGTATACCTTTGGATGAGAAATATTACAGTGGGGCTTTTTTCTAACATGGAAACGCAATCCTGATGGTCTCTTTAAAGAAGAAAGAGACGGGATCTGAACATGTTTCCATGCCCACCTATCACATAATCTTATCAGGACAACTGAACCAGAATTCAAGAGCACTCTCATTATTTCACATGAATTCACCTAAAACTGGGTTACTTGAGCAGCCACATTAGGAGGTGAATTGTAAATGTAGCCATTTGAATTGAGCATGGTTCATGCAAATCAGCTGAAATGCTACTTTTAATCATTTCAACACATGTCATGCTTGAGGCCATGCCAAGACCCAGTGTCAAATTATACCAATCTTGTGCTTAAGAAATGCTGGTCAAACAGAAAGCTGCAGTCTGCCATGCAAGATTTTGTTTTATTCTTTACACACATCACATTCGGTTTCCAGGCTCTGCCTCTCTCTTTCATTCCCTTCTGCGCTGTGTTTTTGTTAAAAATAATCCTGGCTCGTTAGCCATTAAAGATTTTATGTTCCCATAAAAGCTACTTGATGCCCTCTGGTACCAGAGGTATCATTTCCTTGTCTTCTAACGTCTGTCTGAAAATTGCATTGCTAATTTCCTGACATATATTACCACCTATTCGAGTCACTTCCACTCATACTCATCACTGCATATGTGTCATCTTTAAGGCTTCAAATGTCCGGGGTGAATAAATCTTTTGAAAATATGTAGACATTTCTGTGCCCTTAGGCTCAGTCATAACACGGTTTCACCACAAGTAGTCTTTGTAATTTGTGGCTGAAAAAGTATTTTCTAGTTAAAAAGATGAAAATACAGAATATTGACTATTTCAAATGACTACGTAAAAAAAAAAAAAAGATGACCTAATTATTTTCATTAGTCAGCCCATAAACTCCATAATCTATCTGTTAATTCATCTAGAAAGCATACGAGACATCACTCTTATTAAGTGTCCTTAAGTCCTTTCCAATAAAAAAGGCAAACAGGCACTAAAAGGCTGGCTTCTATTCACTGTATACAATTCTGCACCAGATTTACCAATACCTGTCATGTAAATGAGGGCTCCAGCCGTCCCTGGGGCTCAGATTGGGCTTGAAAAAGAGAAAACGAAGGAGGGGGAATAAAGACATGGTGCTTTTGTTGGCAAATTAAAAATAGCTCGCCTAAAGTGACAGTAGACCTAAACCACTTTCCGTTTCCTGCTCTTCTAACATTTGTTTTCAATTCTGCTGTCAGTCTATTTTTTTCCTGGGGATAAAAGCATATGTTATGAATAATGCAATCACATTTTACAGAATTAAAGGCTGTAAATGCCTTTGACGCAAAGGAGGTGAATTATCTGAATGGGCAACTATGCTGAGTGATAATAGGTGGTAAAATAAAAAGTGTCAGGGCCTAGTTTCCTACAAGCGAAATGTCACTCTGAGACAAATTTGTTTATTGTTCGTAGTTACACTGCCAGTTGAAACATAAAAGAAAGTGAAATTCAAACTGAATGTATTATACAGGCCATTTCACGGTGTGCAAAATACTACCGCTGCAGCTACTGCACAGCCGGGACGACGAGGAACATTTAATAAAAACAGGAAATCTAAATCAGCCAATAAATACCAATCACTCCAGTAATTGTTGAATTCAGGGCACAGCTCTATAGCTATCTAATCCATGTGGCTGTTAACTAAAAATAGCCCCAAATCCTGTCATATTTGCTTTGATGCAATGATTATGCACTGTGCATCTACCAGCAGTCTATTATTTACAACATACATCAAAAAAGACTCATTGCTTCAAAGTTGAGGGAATCACTAGTGTTCAGGATAGCAGGACACATTAATATCGTGGGGTTTGTCTAAAATCATATTAAAGCACAGAGAATTAAAAGCGTACATTCATGTGGAGCTACTCCCAGCTGCAAAACCGAGTGATAAGTTAGGAATTGAAAATAGCTTCATTCAGTGTAGTTAATACAGAGAAACCCACAGATTTAGAGTCGTAAGAAAGCACAAGTACTGAAACTGAATACGTTTCTTTCTCTTGAAACAAATCATTGACTAAATAAAACAGTCCTAAAGTAATGAAACAAAACAATCATGTCATTGGTAATTAATAGTAATAACATGAATACAAACACGAACAATAATTAGAAAAGATCAAGAAAAAACACATCGATTGGTTTGCTGAAATAACTCCCTACAGTCAGACCAGTGAAAACATTAACTGGTTATCAACTGCTGATATCACCAAGTGCAATGAACTCATGATCTTGTTGCCTTTGAAATGGTTGCTCTGGAAATGGGGACCAAGTCTGCACTCACTTTCAGTCTGTGACTGTTTTCAAAGTTGAAAGGAGGCTGCCAACGTACTTTTGCTGTAGTGTGATTGAGCTATTAAGAAAATAAATGAACAGCTAAAATAGCTTAAAGTAAACAACAGGTGTTTAAGTAGCTTAATGTAGCCTCCTGGATAAGGAATTCAAATAGCAAATGCTAGTAGACAGTTGGAAAGTTAGCAAAAATAACTTGATAAATAGTTCAAAGCGTTAGCTTAAATAAGAGCTGAAACAGCGTGGTCATTTGAAATATTAATGGTAAAACTTTCAAACATTTATGCTCTTTTGGCAGCTAAAATACTAAATAACGATTAACTGTATTTGCAAAATATAATGAATGGTTGAAAAAGTACAGTGAACAGTGAAAAATGGGTTTTGGTTATTATTTGCTATTAAGTGGCTTGAGAGTATGAATCCAGCTAAATGCAAAATGTGAAACTTTAGAATAGAATAGAATAGAATTCAACTTTATTGTCATTGCACATGCACAGGTACAGGGCAACGAAATGCAGTTTGCATCCATCCAGAAGTGCTTTAGTGATATAGATATATTACAATATATATTAGCAATAATATAGATATGTGAGTATATTACAGAAATGGGTCTATTATGGTATGTTATAATGTACACGGTATGAAGTATGTTGTGAATATTCTATAACTATAAGTATGTACAGGCTGTAGTGAGTACAAGCTATGTACAGGAAATGAACAGGATATAAATATGAAAAACTATACAGAATATGAAATAAATAACTTTACAGAATCTGGGATATACAGCTATACAGAAATGGGAACTATGCAAATTGTAAACAGTTGTAGGATTAAAGATTATCGAATGTACAGAATGATTATTTACACAGAGCTATACAGTAGTGCAGTTAAGATAAGTGAGGGTGTAGATAGTTTCTACAGAGGCTATAAAGTGCTAGTGGTTGTGAGTGGTGGTTCAGTCCATGTTATTATTGTGTGTTTGAGGGTACAATTGTCCATTGTGGGTGTGTGTATGTTCAGTCCATGTGTTAACGTGGGTCAGATGTCAGGAGGCAGAGTTCAGGAGTCTGACAGCTGTGGGGAAGAAGCTGTTCCGGTACCTGGTGGTCTTAGTCCGGAGGCTCCTGTAGCGCCTCCCAGAGGGCAGGAGGGTGAAGAGTCCATGTGATGGGTGACTGGGGTCTTTGATGATTTTCCCAGCCCTTTTCAGACACCGCTTCCTGTAGATGTCTTTTATGGCAGGAAGTGGTGCTCCGGCGATGCGCTGGGCAGTTTTCACGACCCTCTGCAACGCCTTCCGGTCCGAGGCAGAGCAGTTCCCGTACCAGACTGTTATACAGTTGGTCAGGATGCTCTCGATGGTGCAGCGATAGAAGTTCACCAGGATGTCTGAGGACAGGTGGTTCTTCCTCAGAGTCCTCAAGAAGAAGAGGCACTGGTGAGCCTTCTTGACCAGCTTGGAGCAGTTGGTCGTCCAGGTGAGATCCTCGGAGATGTGGACTCCCAGGAACTTGAAGCTGCTCACACGCTCCACAGCCGTCCCCTTAATGTGGATGGGTGGATGTGGGTCAGCATTCCTCCTGTAGTCCACGATGAGCTCCTTGGTCTTCTCGGTGTTAAGCAGCAGGTTGTTTCTGTCGCACCACTCAGCCAGACGATCCACCTCCTCCCTGTAGGCGGCCTCATCGTTGTCACTGATGAGGCCAATCACCGTGGTGTCATCTGCAAACTTAATGATGGTGTTGGAACCATCAGCAGGTCTGCAGTCGTAGATATTGTGAAATATGGCTGAAATTTGAAACTGGAAAAACAAAAATAAAAACCATAAAATGCTTGAGAGTAAACTTTGCTGTGCAATCAGAATCAGAATACTTTATTAATTCCTAGCAAATGATGTATTATGTGTATTAATGATATGTGGTCCAGTTCATAATAACCTATTTGGAACGTGGAGTGAGTTCATCTGTCTGCGGCCATGTCTGACAAATAAAAAAGTCTGGGAACCACCATTGTAAATGATTCCTTCTACAAAGCAGACAGGTGGAGCTCTAATAAGGGAAGAAGCACGATTTTCCTCTCTGCTTTGGGACTGTGTGTGATATAATGATCATCAGACTGTTCTCAACCAAATGATCAATGCATTGGGCTGCAAGGCAAAACAGTTTCTACTGGGACCCATCACGATTATGTTACGCCAGAGATAATTTGTCAAGATTTGGGTTTCTTCCTCACAGACATGTAATGAGAGTAAAATGAATCCATTATGAACACAGCGCCACATGACAATAAGTCTATGTTGCTGTTTTTAGGGAGGAGAGAGAACGATATATTTCATTCAGTTATTTCCATCTCACTGCTAAGGCTTGGCTGACTCATTTGCAGAGTTGTTCACAAGTGGTGAAAGGAATGATAAAATTATGGCGTGAAACAGCTAAAGTGGCCTGATGGTCCAGTTTAATGAAAGCTAAACATATTTAATCGTGTCTGAATATAAAGCGAAGTGACTTCGAAGAGGTTTTATTAGTGCTGAACTTGGCAGGAATCGAAGTCTCTCACTTCCTGCTTTTACCGAGTTCTACTTAAGGAAACATCCTCTCCTGACTGAATGTTAACAGGGCCAGAAAAATGTATGACATCAGTGGTTTATTAGCATAAAGGACATAATAAAAAATATATAACAGATGGAGTTATTTTTATAGAGACGGATTTGGACTTTTCATGCCGAGCGCACACATTTACATGACAGCAGAGAGGGAAAAACAGATATCTGGCTTCCAAAAAAATGAGACCAAAGTGGTTGAAAGCAAAACACTGTCACAGCCCTTAAACCTTTGTCATTTGATGTTCAGAGAGTACTTGAAACTTTTTCGGAAATAAAATGTACACAGTGTGGTGACAGTACGTGCATGTGACATCAAATGAGATTTGATATTCCACAAGGCAAAGCTTTCATGGGATTTAGCTTCTCTCGAGGAAACAAGTGATAAAACAGTGAGAGAAAGTGCAAATTCCTGTACATACTTGCAGCTACCGCACTGTTCAAATGCACCAGTGAGCCATATAAGGCCGCTCCCCGGCCAGTTTGATCAATTACGACCCATTTTTACTTCCCCTTTCACATGTAAGAGTGAGAGAGCAGAATACATTCACAGCCAGATTGATCCAACAGTCCCTTCGGTCTGAATAAAGCCGATTTGGCTAACACCTTGATTCAATATTTCTATACACCATCAAAAGTTCTCACCTGTCAAGCTACAAATGGGAAAGATCTGCAGCATAAAGCTTACCCAGTTGAGCACATTTGCACACATGGAGCACAGCTTCTCTATAAATACTGCTGAGTCGACTATATTTGAGATCCATTTATTAAATCTGCAAAGCATACAATAAAGAAATGGCTGGAATTTGATTCCAACAGAGCTCAACAAAATGCATTCCCACTCTAACCCAGCAAAGCGAACAAAGCTAATATGTCATAGAGAGCATCCCATTATTCACAATATTTTCCAGTCGCTATCAATTATTTGTAAAAGTAATTCCTATTATAAGAGTGGAGCTGAGAAAATAAATGCTGAAATCAAACATGATTATAAGGATACTGTAATGGGGCAATTTTGCCTGCAATAACATTCATTACTCTGCTGGGAGGAAGAGATTTCATCAGATAAATAGAATAATCATGTAAATCAGTGCGACTTTTACAATTATAACTAAACTAGTGCGGCTCTGCACACAAGTCAGCGCCGCCACAGCTTGAAAAACTGGAAAGCAGATGTTAAACCGGAGACAGGGTGGCTGCCTCGTAGGTGTAATCTGTCAGAGTTCATCAAGGACTCCTGGTGAAGAGCATTACCTTTTCTAGCACTGACCACCTGTGCACATGCGTTAACGCTGGCCTTGTTACACTGTGTGCAGCTCAAAGCCTGAACAATCCAGAATGAAGACCTTGAGTCTTGACATTTCCATTCTGCACCTTTGATAGAATCTCACTGATACGTCTGCTCTATCACAGATATATTTATCGCCATGTTGTCCAGAATCTGTTTATGTTTTTTACTTTTTACAAAAGGCAAAATATTTCTGTCCTCTATGGTATCGTTGAGGATGTAAATGCTTTGTGTGAATAATAGAAAAATATGAATGACAGAAAAAGTTAATCAGTCATCCATCCAGCCATTCATCTTCTTAACCACTTAGCCGATTCAGGGTTGCGGAGAGGCCTATCCCAGCTGTCAGCTGTTGAGAAGCAATCAAGTAATTTTCTGCTAATGCAGTTTTAACACCATCATAAAATAAATAGAAAAAAGTCTTCACAAAGCTTTTTGGGATAACGAAACCAAGTCCCTGTTTGTCCAAGATCAGAGGTTGTTTAAGAGAAAAAATAACTTTAGATCACATAAAGAAATGAAATTTCCATCTGGTGTCCTTTCAAAAATGCATGAAATGCTACATGTTTTGATCACTAGAAGACTGATTGTCAACTAATATTTCCTTGAGCATTAATTTATCAAGATGAAAAAAAGAAGATTTTGTCTGAGGCACAAATTTTAGATCTACTAACAGACATCGAAAGTACCACATTTGGATCGTTTATAGTTCCTAATAAAAGCCACAAATTTTTTGCATGCTACTGGAAACGAAAACACGCGAGCTTTAAATGTGCTGCTCATTGTAAATAAGAGATGTTTTTTCTCTGACCATTAGCACAAATATATTCTTAGCAGAAAATAGATGTCAAATGGAGTATTTTCACACGGCTTAAGCAGGCAAAATTCCTTCAAAGCTGAAAGCATTACATGGCCAGCAAAGCAGGTCCCCACATGGAGGGAAAATTAATATCCCAGTTCAGACTGTGACAAGTTCTGCATCTCCTCAGTGGATTATGATTACAGCTGGAACAAAGTCTTTGCCCAGTAGGAGGCGAATCAAATTGGCTGACAATCAGAAGAAGTAGGCACCAGAAGGAAAGGATTGAGAAGATGAACAGTTTAAAGTATTGACTGTTTACAGAGTTCCCCCACTAATGGTAGATTTCTATTAGGCTGGAGACACTTTGATCATCTGTTTTTTGTGTGTAAATGCTTTATTTTAAATGCTGCCTTTTCTTTTCCTTACATATTTCTAAATTTTAAAAAATGGTCCAGTCGCAAAAATGGAGAAACCAATTTCATCATGGTGGCAGTCCACATCTGAGACTGTGTACGTCTTCTACTTCAATTAAAACATCCTTGCAGAAGCCATTATTGACGGTGCAGTAAGAAAAAAGAACATATCTCTTTAGATGTACGTGAAAGCCGGACTGATAGATTTGCCGTCATCTTACTCTGAAGCTATATTGATGCTGCTGCACAGAACTAAGGCTGAACACAGTGAGACATGTTTAGCCAATCAGTTAACAGTGACATTGCTATGGGAATACAAATGAGCGTTGCCTGGCAAAGCGTGCAATAGATACGCCATGTACTGGCTCGCCAGAGAGAAAGGACATGTGAATTCAGATATAATGAAATGGGGAAGATAACGTATACGGTAGAAGATAAATTGCCCTGAGGCAACTCTGGGCTAATAAAAATAAGCAATAAGGCTCAAAGTCTGGACCCAGTTTCGTTACTATAAATCCATTTGCATTTAAATTATCACGTGAGAAATCAGATTTAGGTGACGATGCACCCTGCTAACTGGCCTGGGGTGGGGGTAACCTGCATTATTCATGTCACAGCATGCTCCACTTGTTTGGATGGCAGTAATTGTTATATGATTAACCTGCTGGCTGCTCGCTTGATACATTTTCTTAAGCACCTCACCGATGTCTGATTGTTGGAGCAAACCAATCCTTTTATCGCGGTCCTTTGCCAATAAATTCAGGGGAAAATGAAATCGAAAAACAAGTAGATACAGATACATTGAGACAGCGCTCGCTCACCTTATTACCGTCTAAAGTGTTGGATTTCACAGCAGCCTCAACACACTTGGTACCTGGAGGGGATGCTTTCAAGGCTTTCATCACTGAAAGAAATTTCACAATGAATCCAAGTTCATTTTTCTTCTCCATAACCCATATTAAAAATTACCATGCTAACAGCTGTCATCAAAGATTCGAAGAAATCAGATTAATCTCATGGTCATGTTATGAACTCAGAATAATTATCTGTAAAAGGCTTTCGAGGAAAGAATATCCATTACTCAGCTATGAACAGTCAGTTGTTCACCGTCAGATGCCAAGTCACAGCTCCATCGAATACGCTTCCCAAAAGAGCAATGGCTGCAAGCCAGAACACAATAAATCATGAACAAGGAATCACTCTGTACAGAGTAGCTCACAATCCTGTTCATTTTTATCTTTCACATCCAATAAAGTATACGGCTACCAAGACAATTTTAAGATGAGGCCAGGAGCAACAGCAGCTCAGCCTCTCACACTTTCACACCGTCTAGTTTTGTTAATGAGCTGTACCATCCATACCATATTGAAGTTTTCAGGCACTATGCAAAATGCTTTTTCCAAGTGCTACTTCAATACATTCTGAAACACTAATGAACCATTACTTTAATCTGCTGTCACATCACAGCGGATTTCATTTTGCCGAGCTAGGTGTGCTTTACTAATTGGTGAAGGGCTGAACGGCACCCACGGCCTGGTTGCCGCAAAAAGGTTAAAAGAAATCATACGGTCACTATCACCGACACCTAAAACGAGTCACAATGTGCCACCTAGGAAACTTTTCTGCTTTATTTTTAATTATAACAATAAACGTGGATTGTCCAGTCTAATGGCTATAAAATAATGACATCGCTTGCATTTAGACTTGGCTTTAAGTCTTTTACACCAGCCTGTTTTACATACCTGGGGAAATGAAGACGCACAAACACGAAGAGGTAAGTGCTTTTATTTTATTCTGTAGGCTTTGTTTGGTAGCTTAAATAGCAGCTAGTGGAACAACTGGTGTACCTGTGAAAAAGAACCTCATTATCTAAGGAGACAAAGAAGGTGAAGAGGGAAAGTGAAACAAGAGTGAGTCTTGGACAGGCTTGCACTCACTAGAGAGAGGCCCTAGCCTGCAAAGGCTAAATGAAATTCAGACAGCATTAAGTTGACTAGTTATGTAAGGAAAGGTGCCTACTTATGAGCCTAATACGACTGGGTGTTTTAAAAGAGGACGTGACCTGGTCTTTTAGACAGCAATACTGACAAGTTGTCTGTTACCACTGCAGAATCATTTATTTGTTGGTCCATTAACCTAGTGCACCCTGACTTACATCAAAGCTTTCTAGGACATAAAGTGAGTCTGGAAAATGCAACAGCATTAATATTTCAACATAAAAGACCATTCATAAGACTGACAGATAGTCCCCCAAAGTCATCAGTTAAACAGGGTCTGAAGAAGCAGGGCACAGCGCAAATATCTGTCCAACTTCATTTTGTCCGTAGAGTTGTGTGGTTCTTTCCATGTTTTCAGGTGCATGAGTGCAAAAACACGACTCGGGCTGTTAATTCTCCAGTGGGTCTTCCATGTCATTGCCATCAATCAAATGCTCTGTATGTCACTTTGAATCACTATTGTAGGAAAGACGGTCCGTGCATTAACATGTCAGGGATTCTTCACTGCTAGCTGCAGGGTTTTCGGTGCGGCAGCGTCAGTTTGTCAGACAATTTGCTGCTCCGGACCAGACCAGAATATTTCAATAACTGTCCGATGGATTGACGTGAAATACTGGACAGGCATTTGTGTTCCCAGAGGAGCGAGGCTGACTTTACACATCTTCTGACATTTCCTCTACAGCAGCAGCAAGTCAAAAGAGCTAATTTTGTACGGACGATGAACTCTAATGACTTACAAATCCTAAAGCACAAACATGAGGTTGGCATTTGTGATTTGGAGCTAAATGTCTATTGAACTGGTTGCCAAAAATTTTGAAAGCGTACATGCCCCGTCCTCAGGATCAAGTCCGAAAAACTGTGCTAAAGCTATGACGTAATAGAGCTGAATTATTATATTGAGTCATCAAATTTAGATGCCAAAGACAGATGGTCGTGGTGAATCCAATATCGAGATAGACCTCAAGGTAAATACTGACTTCTGCAATGAAAAGAAGATCAATTTGGAACATACATAGCAAGGTTTACAAATTAAATCCCACTCTTCTTTGTTTTTTAAAATAATTTTTGAGAGCTAAGTCTTGTAACTTAAGAGTATCATCGATCATACTGAAAGGGAAAGTACTCACAGGCAGGGTTAAGATTCAGAGTAAGTAGAAGCTATAGTCATTACTAACATGCATGACAGCTATATAGCCCAACTGTAATTGGAATGCAAGGTTTCACTCCCAGGTAATAGCCATACAAAGAGCAGGAGAGTTCAGTACACGCACTATACTGGCCCAACAGAATAATTTGAATCATAAATCAAAAATCCATGCAGCAGTTCACCTTGAAGCTCTACAGGCTTGTCTTTGCCACTTAGTGCTAAATTGTGTTAAATATGAGTTCTTGTTTTTGTATCCTACCTAAACAAGGATATACTGTAAGGATTCAAGGATGTATTATATAACAATACACAATATAAATGTGCAGCAGAGTGAATGGGGATAGTTTCAAAGGCGAGACAGTTGTTTCATTTGCGGAAATAAATTGAATGTGATCTGTTGTTCCAGTTAAGATCGACCTAAATTTCAATTTGAAAAGAGCATTTTTAACATTAGAGAAAGTCTATTAATATCTTGCAAAGAATTAATTATAAAATAAGAAAGGAATAAAACATCAGTCACAACGCTTTACCTTGATGAGTATTTGCAGAAATATGCAATCTTAAAAACTCAACAATTTCCACTGAAACCTGAATAATTACCTTAATCTGATACAGATTACCCAAGTGAGCAAGAAGAATATTATTTCAAATGGTAATGTATTTAACAAGCACCGTCATCGGACTGAATTTTAAATAGGCAATTCGTATTTAGACTTATCGTCAGTCAGCCGAATACATTATGTAGGCTCTGGCTCTGCCATAGGCAAGAGCTGGCAACCCATTTCTCCATATGACACAGAGAGATATTACTGATGGTGTTCTTCCATGGAGTACATCAGGCTTGCAAGAAATAGCAAATCTTATCTCAAGAGCAGATGCGCTGCATCAAAAAAAGGCCTTACGTTGCAAATGTGGATCCCACAAATCTAAAGTTGCACACTGAGTTTCATTGCCTTCTTATTACACCACACAGATGGATGGAAAGACAACTTTGATCCAGAGACATTGCTACAGTGCACAAACGCATGTACAGCAAGTTATTCGCAGCATTTCCAGTGTCCCCTACCACTCCATGTTGTCTTTCCCCGGACTGGATAATAACTGTTTTTCTCTTCAGCTGGATGAGGTGCGTGTGAATCTGAACAGAGCTGCAATCTGCTTTGGGCCCTGCTGTGAGTCTCTGTGGATGAGCTGTTTACTGGCGCTTTTTGTGTGGCCAGTAGGATCCCACTTAGTGTGAATGATGGCAGCTGTGAGGGTGCCTCTGGCAAGTGTGACTCCGACTATGGCTGCTCGGTCTCATGTAGAGTATAACGCCAGCTGCTCAGGCTGAGTAGCACTCCAGTGAGCACGACCGATTGTGGCTGAGGTAAGCACGTCTCTGGCGAGAATGATGCTGAACGCAGCAAGGGGTGAGCACAACCCTGACTGTACCTCACCAAAAACATCATCTTGGTGCATCTGGATGCTTGAGATTGTCACTGCATTAGTCCAACTGTGGCAAGTGCGACTGAGTTTCTGTGGAAGGCGTAAGTGCAGGCTGCTGCCACGCAAGCTGGCAAACTGGTGAGGGTGATTTTGTGATCACGGCAGCTTTGACTGCTGGAGCAGCAAGTTATCACTCTGGTGGAGTTTGCTGGTTGGGCAGAGGCTGCGATGAACACAACAACAACAACAACAACAAGTGTGACTGCAGCAGTGGTGAATGCGACTCAGTAGAACATGGTTCAAGCTACACTATTTCAAGCACAAATGGAGTGGTGGACTGTTGGGCTCCAGCACCTTCAGTCTGGACACACACAGTTGACTATTATTGTGGTTACAAAGGTAGAAAGCATCCATTAATTTACATGTGGCCTAGATCACTTGAATTTAGTTTTAGGATAAAACCAGAGGTTAATGTAGCTATGGCAACTGACTAGAAGATAGTTATCCTGACTTTGAAACATGTAACTTAAATAACAGATACAAGTAATTCATAAAGAACACTGGCTTTAATGGTCCTGGAAAAGAACTTATCTAATGCACACCAAGGACATCTACACAGGGCTCAGTTATCACATATAACATCACTACACTTCATAATCTTTGACTGGGACTTTAATCTTAACAGAAGTAACAGCTAACCTGTTTTTAAAAAAGGCTTATATATTTTTTTTTCATACAGAAAGAAGACTCCTTGTACTCTTGCTTTATTCAGGGCCCCAAAATGTACACAACTAACTAAAACAAAAAAAGAACAAAGTTTTTCACCAGCTTCATAAATCTTGGACAGCACCATGGTCGTAATTTCCTGACTTGTATGGTTGCCTTCTTTTCTTTCTTTCTGATAGAAAGTAAACTTGTGAGGTTACAGTCTGGTCTTAAAATAAACAGCAGCCAATGTTCCCAGCAAAGCTGTGAGTGCTTCCAATTCCCGAGGCACCGCTCACAATGACTAATCTTTTCACTCGTCTATCAGTTCAAAGATGTAAATGTTTCAAAGTTCATCTGCTTCACAGAATGCACCTGAGATATACATAGTAATCGTACTATCAGCATTATGGAAAATGACAGTATAAAACACCGCTATTTCTGTCTACATTACCTAACATCATCAAAATAAAATATAGCTTCTACGTGTAATTCTTAATAACACTCAAAAAACCCATCGCAACAAAAACGATATCGTGATTGAGCGTGATTTTCCGCTCCTTCCTTCCTGCCTGCATTATTTGGTTACTGCAGCTTACTGCAGTCAGTCCGTGTAAGGTCACACCGCTTTAGTCTTTTGCTTTCAACACTGAGCAATCTAATTCACAAAAGCAGCCTTTTATCATGAAAAGTACTTAAAAAACATTTGCTGCAAAGTGGTATTTACCCATCAATAGAAAAATCCAGCTAAGCACAGAAACATTCAATCAATTAGTCAAGTGGCAAACAATAATTGTAAGCATTGATTACTTGGCATTTTTTAAATTATAGCTCAGTAGCTGCATTTGAATTGACGTGCATCTTGAGTACATACAATTTATTTTTGTGCCCTCTCTCTGAATAGACTTCAAGGCCAGCAAAACTCCCAACAATGGCTTCCAGTGAGTTTGTATTCACTAAAGCTCCCCTGCTCTTTTTTCCTGCTTTCCTCATCCATAATTGAAAACTTTTAGACTTACTTCTTGAAAACTCTGACCGTAACTCGTCACACAACACTAAACACAGACCACTGGGCCGTTCCAGTTTATTGTGTGTGTGTGTGTTGCAGGTAAAATTCAAGTCAACTACATAAAAATAAAAATAAAAATAGGAGTGAGCTCATGAGGGCAGGAACGGGCAATATTAAGAGAAAAAGACGGCATTCTTTTTTATGATACGCAAGCTTCCAATTTCACTTCATCCTCATTTCTTTTCTACTGAAAATGTAATAAACCTGACTAACATCTGAATAAGCATGTCATGTCATTCAAATACTTGTGTAATACACAAATGTATAGAATAAAAGACGAAGCCTTTGTTTCAATAATAATTATGAAACTATAGTCAGTTAATAACTATGAAGAGGATAGCTCAAAAGGTCTGAAATTTGAAAATGCAGATTAAAAAAACATAAACATTCTGCATTAAAATCTACAATATACAGCAAGCTGTGGGTAGAGAGAACCGGTGAGGCGATACATTAATGATTGACTAGATGACTCAAAATAGCCAGTATATCTGTGGTTACTGTGTGGGAAGGACCTGGCAAAAAGGAGCAGTATGTTATGGAGGTTATGGGCTTGTTCATAGGCATTGGTATTCACAATGACGAGGAAAGACAGACCTCAAAAGGTTCTGTAGCTTCAGTCTTGATGCCAGATAACACAGTGCACCTTTAGAGCTCTTTTCAGTCCAGACTTAGGCAGCGTGTTGACCTTTTACATGGAAGCATGTGAAAGGTCAGCAGCACATTAGATATGGATGCTTTTGGCTCACTGGAGTATGTGATTCATAGAACTTCATGGCAATAAAATATAATGTGCCAGAGGTGTTCTATTGGATTGAGGACAGGTGAGCCTGGTGGCTAGTCAATGGTATCCATTCCAGGAACTGTTTGCACTCACCATAAGAGGACAGGCACTGTCGTGTACCAGGAGGACCCCGGGACCCAGAGCACCAGGTAGGATGTGTAGGGACTGACAGTGGATCCAAGATTACATCCCAAAATGTAATGGCAGTCACAGGGCTGTGGCCCAGCCTATAGAGGTCTGTGTCCCTTCATGGATATACCTTCCCACACTACCACTGTCCCACCATCAAACCGGTCATGTTACCACGTCCTCTCTGGACCCTTTTTTGTCTGTCACATGTGCTCAGGGTGAACCTGCATTTATCTGTGAAAAGAACAGGGCACCAATGGTGGGCCTGTCAGGTCTTGTATTTTCTGACCGAATGCTAATTGAGCGTCAGGATGCTGGGCAGAGAGCACAGAAACCAATGGAGGATGTTGTGCCCTCAAGTCACCATGTTTGTGATTTTTTTTTTGTCAGACACATTTACATCAATGGTCTGCTGGACATTGTTGCGTAGGGCTCTGACAGTGCTCATCCTGTTCCTTTTTCTACAAAGGAGCAGATTCCAGTCCTGCTGATGGGTTAAGGACCTTCTGTCCAGCTCTCCTAGAGTAACTGTCTATCTCCTGGAATCGCTTCCATGTCTGAGACTTCGCTGGGAGCCACACCAAACCTTCTGGCGATGGCATGTATTGTGCCAGACTACCTGTAGAGCCTCTGTACGGTCCAGGCATCACCTTATGCCACCGGTAGTTACACTGACCCTAGCCAAGTGCAAAACTAGAACAGTCTGAACAGTCAAAAAAGATGTGGAGGGAAAAAATGTCAATGGCCTCCATCTTTAAAACTATTTCTGTTTTGTGATTATTTCATTGTTGCCCCTCTAGTGGACATGTTTTTAATTTCATTAACACCAAAGTAGCTGAAACTGATTAACAAACCCCTCTGCCAACTCTATCCCACAAGTTTAACTGACGTGACGCTAAACTATGAATATGCATCAACAGCCCCAATTTGCTTAGACAATATCTTGAGAGGAAGCTGTACCTGGAAGAAACCTTTGCAGGCACAAGGAGAACAGGAGAAAACTCAGCCTGGTGGGGTTTGAACCAGGAACCCTCAGGGATGAGGCAACAGTGTCCTCTCCACCACTGTGCCACCCAGTTAAGACAACAGAATCATTGAGCTATATAATTCCACTGACAGAAAATGTACTGCATCTTTGCAGGACTGCCAGCTCTTCCTATTTTAAACACGTAGCAGAAATGACCACGTTATCTGGGGGTCACTCACGACAGGTTTTACAGGAGGACAGAATCACCACAGCAAGTCATTCTGTCCTCCCAGGGGAACTGTGTTCACATTCTTGGCAAGAAGTCAGGCCTATTCAAGGTGGGCGTCTCAATCCAGCAAAGTTGTCACCTTGCCTGTCTGCGGTTTTCATGGATATGTGTCGAGGCAAAGCCAAGGTCTGACTCCACAGCTCAGGGACATTACAGTGGTATTCTTGCTGATTACAGAAAAACATCATCTTTTCATCATCTTTTCCACAGTTGGGTTTGCTACTCACATTTGTGCACATCGTGTGTTAAAGGCTTTGTTTTATATAAATATCACTACCCTCCCATCACTCTTAGAGGACAAACTGACACTGCTGACAGCTGGGATTGCTGTTTGTATAGCCCTAGTTTCACAGTGAATAACCCTTCACAGGTCTCTCCTTTGGCTCTTGTATAAAGGTTTCATAAAAGTGTTTTTAGTGTAGTATATATTTTTTATGCAAGATGCACTATCACATCAATAAAAGCTTGTGGCAGGCTGCAACCAAACAGCGAAAACCTGAGATATAAAAGATTTTGTTTTTGATGTATATTGTGTCTACAATGCACTTTCATGGGCAAATACAAAATCTAATAAAGTGGCACTGTCTCTTGATAAAAGTGTTTGTGAAGCCATAACATTTTAGAAAATCCATGCTTGCTTTTTTGTTGCCTCTCAGTAAGTTTTGAATATTTATAGCTGCAATAAAAAACACAGTAAAATGATCTTTCAAATATCTAGATAGCATTTTAAGTGCTCACAATGACTGCTTTAATATTGCAGCGCCTGCTTTGTCTAAGCTGCTTGAAAGCTTTTCACTAAAGTGAAAAGGACAGGAGCATCCCCTCTGTTTTACCATCTCACTGGACGCCTGTTTTAGCATAGATTTTTTTTTTAGAGCTCCTAATGTTTAGTAGTCTTTGAATGACCTAGCCCTGGCTTGTCTCTCAACTTAAGCTGCCTTATGGCTCGGTGTGCAGCCTGAAATCCTCCAGACAGGAGCAACCTGACAGTTTTTCTGTCAAGGTTAAAGACTAAAGGTGACCATGCTGTTGTTGTCAGAGCTCCGAAACTTATGAGCCACTTTCCAGCAAGATCGTGTCACAATTAAAGCTTTTTTCTTAAAAAAAAAAAAATCATCTTTGATATTTATTCTTCTTGCATCCCTGCTGCTTTGACGGCTCTCAGGATGTCGCATTTCTTATCCCTAAATGACTCCCTTTGTTTAAGGCATTTATGTTTGTCAGGCATTATAACCTAGACTAACAAATTTCCTGTGGCGAATGGCGAGAAATCTCATAGTCACAGTTGTTGACAGGAACACTTTATGTTGTAATATAAACTGTAAAATCCCCTTTTGCATCTTAAAGATATGTTTCAGCAGCTATAATGACACCTACTCTATGTTTGCGCACAGCAATGCAACAGTGATGTAAAATAATCTGTGAAGAATACATTTTTACTGTGCGGTACCTGGTGTAATACAGTGTGGGTTGAGATGACATGAAGGTGGCCAAAAGCTACACACATTAAATAAAACCAGACACAATCATCTGGCAGCTTGTGATAAAAAACAATAAACACTATGGTCTCAGAGAGCAAAAAGACAAACTGTCTGCATGCAAATATGCTTTGAATCACATAGAAATCTTTACAGTACTTTGCATAGACTATGTCTTTAAGGGCCAGTTCACGGTACCAAAATGATTTACATATTTTCCCCTCGCCTTTAGCGCCATTTATCCATCGAGATTGTTTCGCTGCAATTTGCCCAGTTTTGGGTCTATCTGTTGTACAGATATAATGGGATGTGATGGCAGTTGCTTGGGGAGCTCAAAGCACCAAAAAGTTACATTTTTAAAAACTCAGCAACAACGTCTCTTTCTAGAAATCTTGACCTAGTTTCTCAAAAGACCACAAAGTTGCAGTGAGTACTTTCATGTATAAACTACTGAACTACAACACTTTTGCAAACAATATTGCTCTGGAGAAGAAAGCAATCATCAACCAATGACAAGATGCTCATGCTTCGACTACTCTGACAGGATGTAAATGATGAGTGTGTCTCCTTTGACTGAGCTTTAATGTTAGCTAAGTGTAAGCTCTGCTTGACTGCCAGATGTAGCTCCATTTAAATAAAATATTTCTCACATGAAACCACCCATGGAAAGGTTTGTGGACTTTTTGAGAACCTTGATCATAATTTCTAAAAAACAGATATTACTGCAGTTGTTGCTTCTTTTTTAAAAACTTATGAACACCACAAAAACATGGCACCCAGTTCCATTATAGTCAAGAAAGATCCTTACAGCCACTGTCTCCTCAATAGGGCAACACACACCAAATCAAGCTACAGAGACAGGCAGAGACAGGCTACAGAAAAGAATAATGTATATTGGACAGTGAGATGGCTGTGTGAAAACGTCATGAAAACTTTTGAAAATGGATGATAAGTAAAGATTTACTCTTCAACTTTGTTATGAGTTTTGATTAGTCGCTACCTAAATAATGTTTTACATATTACTCCACATTTAATGCAATAAATTACTTAATTACTCAGCAGAAAAAGTCATTTGTTACACTAGTCATTGGATTACTTACACATTACTGCATTATTTAAGTATTAGTTGATATATCTGATTTTTTAAAGGACCAAATATCGGTATAACTTTTAAAAATCTTATATCAGTCGGGCTATATATTCTTGATAAATCAAATTTTAGTGACACCTGAATGAAGCACGCTGTATCTTAAAGCCCAAGATGTCATCTTAAAACTGCTTGTTCTGCAACTCGAAGGTATTTTACTACCACACTAAACACAAGCAAAAGAATTAAGTGAGAGGATAAAATACTACTGTTTTCCATGCTATTCAATATTCCAGCTGAGGCCTACAGTAAGTGTTATCTTAAGGGCAGTGCCAAGCCTCGAGTCAGCGAAGGGTTAGATAAAACGTCTGTGGGTCATTTGCACGTACACATTTTTGGTAGATAATATGAAGCCATTTAAATTGGTTCAAAGCCCAAACTCAACAGGCACCATCTAGATGAAAGGGCACAGTCAGATTTTGCCCTTGCTCTTGTGTGTTTGATTATTCTGCTTTTATTTTTTATTTTTTATTTAACAGCTCAGTCAAAAATATGCATAAAAGAACTGCCAGTAGAATTACAGCTGCAAACACCAGGATGTTACATAATAATGAACAAACATGCATGCCCCTCACATTGATCTCTTGTATCTTGATGTTCCACACACAGTCCCACTTGATACAGTAAAAAAATAGTCAAATACTTAAATATAATACTTAAAAGAAAGAAAGAAATAAAGAAGAGACAATTAAAGCATCTCTCTCTCACCCCTCAGGACCTTTGGTTCCCAATAATCCCCACTATCTTCAGCCGAAAACACTATGTTACCAGGGCAACAGCTGCATTGATGGTGTAGCTTCATGGAAGCGTGTGTGACAAAAGCGGTACCTGAAGCATCACACTTATAATTGCAATCAAGGCAGACCTGTGGCAGAGATGACTGGGGCTGAATTATTTCTGTGTCTCTAAGTGTGTGGTTTAAATTCCATACATGCACGACAGGAGACAAAAACTAGTGTGCAAGAAATTTATGTAGTCATGTAAATCTTTGCCCGTGTGCCTCCACTCCCTCTGCACACATTACACTTCACTGCATTTTTTACCAAGCACCTTGATTCATGAAAAGTACACTTGCCGTCTTTGCCAATAACCTTTAAGCAATGTTTCTCAGCTTATCTGGATCATAACCAAAAATCAGGCTACTCAATGTCTTTGCTTTAAAAAGCCAAAAATACCTTTTAGTCGACTGCCAGCCTCGATCAAAAGCCCCGATTTAATACTTTAAATCCCTTCCACTGATAGATGATGAAATAAATGCATGACTTAGGTAATTTCTTAGCGGACACACGCATTTTTAAAGTTATAAAGAAAGAAAGTATCCTTCTTTAAACACCATTTCAGATCCTGAATGTCTATAACAATCGCTGACATTTTATGAGTATCTCAGGACCTGCAAAGACAGTCTGCCTCTCAGGAACAGGCGGTCCCAATATGAAGCTTTAGGCTCTTAGAAGATTCTGACATTTGAAAGATTTGACTGTCAATCTTAAAGGTCATTGACAGTGTGAAAGACGCGTGGGGTTTTGAAGAGTGGGTGAAAATAAGTCAGAGCAAGGTGACGCTATATGTTATACAACCTTCAGCTTCTTATGCATTCAAGTCCCTAAATGACAATTTTATTTCAGGGATTACAGCATACAGATTATATAGAGACTCCAAAGCTGAAGAACGTTTCATTTAACAGTAACCGTGTGCCTGACACAGACTTCATTTGGGTACACTGCTCAGATAAATTAAAGATCACTCATTTGAATGTTTTGTGTTTTTAGTATTTTCTCTGTCTTGTTGGCCGGGTTGATGTTGCCGCTGTCCTGATATCATTCGAATATTTCCTCAGAGAAACATACTCCAACTTCAGCATCTTTGACTGCAGCTGGTGATAGCGATCCTCCACTCATAGTTGGAGAGCCACTTTAAGGCCAACCTGCAGCAGATGGGTGAACTGTGGCGAATATCATCACCAGCTGCAGTCCAACATGGTGGAGGTGGAGTCCATCCGCAAGATAAGAGACTCACTGGAGAGGCAGCTGATTATATTGATTTGTTGTGTGTACATCTATATCCACCACCCCACCCCACCAGTACAAATCCATTCAGCTGGAAACACTGAAAAAAATAATGAATTCATTAAAGATAGAAGTGTACCGAATCCTGCAACATGCTGAATGTTCGTCTAAAGGTTATCTTAGCCTTTATGAAAAACGGCTCAATTGAAAGAAAAAGAAATCATCCAAAAAATAAAACATCAAGTCTGACCTCTGATGATCTAACAAGAAAGGTTGGAATTGTTGTTGGCGCGTTGCGCAACTACAGTTCGGGCTCCTGCAGTCTTTTATCAAACAGCAGATGATAATTTGCTCTGCTCATAATGCACTTGTTGAAAATGCTTTATGCAGCCTTGGCAGGCGGTTCTCTACTTCCTAAATAAATGACTGGGATTTGCGTTCCACACATGATCATCCTCGTCAGGACTGTTCTGTCTCAGCCAAAAATACAGTAATAAAAGTCACCGCACTGGCGGAGGCTTTAACATAAACTACATTTAAAGGAGCAACTGCTCGCAGGGTGAAAATCAGTGACAATCATGGGAATTAGCATAAATCAGCGGGCGTCTGGTGGTAACGTTATTCCTGTGTGAACGGAGCTTCTGTGATTAATCGTCTCTCGTGCACAGAAATGGGGAAATGATTGGATCTCACATTAAGGGAAAAAGACTAAGGCAAGTGCAATTCTTGGAAGCTCCAAGTATGCAGACAAAGAAAAAAAAAAGTTAAGACAAAAGAAGTCAGCAGCTTCAACATACTGCATTTCTTGACTTCATCCAAAACAACAACATTAGGCTTTTCCGGGATGAGGAGAGCATCCAGAATCTGTGTGCTAACCCTGCTCTGCCTTCCCATGGTCCTGCTTTGCTCCACCTCTCATCATCACTGTCACTCTGTGGAGCCAAGCTGTAAAATTTCCCCTCAGAGCTTATTGGTCGTGACTGACACTGACATATATATAAATATAAACACTTATACTACTTTTCCCTGGGAGCCATTACCCCCATTTATTTTCTAATCACTCAAGATACTTTGCATTTTTACTGCATCACGTCTTACGGTGCCTCGAGTAACAATAATGCAAATCCCTGCAACAGTCTGCCTCTGTCTTTTATTTGCCTGCATCTGCATGCTGAATCCCAACAATAGCAATTACAAAATAGATTCTCTAATCACTTCAGATGCAACGGGTTCACACAAGTCTCACACAAGCACGGCACATCCATCTGTAGCTCTCGGATGAGACAGCACCTTCTCCTTCAAACAAAATCTGCTCTGGCTGACACATTCCCTGCTGGACAATAAATCTGAGTTTACTTCCTTTTTCACCACACACCCATGCACTGCGAAAAGGGTTCTGTGTGTGTGCGGAGACTCTCTCTCCGTATGTCTCAACAGATGAAGAAACTGGCTGAGAAAAGTCATTTACTTGTGGTCACACTCACGGGCGTCATCGCATTACGAGCCCTGTAGCTTGCAAGACTGAGAGCCGGATGACTGTGCATCACATCAAAACATGAGGTGTGGTAGGAAGAAAAAAAACATTCATGCATGATGTTGCAGAGGAGCAAACGCCTGAAAAAACGTGGCAACATCAGGGTGAGGGAGGGAAAGGATGAGCACCATTCAGTGCTGTGCTTGAGCGACGCCTCCCAGGTCTGGCAATTAAAACCAGCTCCTGGCCTCTGACACAGGCTGGATTCAAGCGTGGAAAAGATGAATGCAAGGATTCATGCAGGTGTACCACAGCTCTTCCTGACGTGTGTCTGCATATGGAGCCTGCTTGTTAACCTTTTCACCATGACACTAAAAAAAAAAAAGACATGCAGGAGCAGATGTCTGAAAAGGTGCCACACTGTCTATTACAAAAAAGGAAAAGATCAGAACCAAAGGACTACCCTGTCAGGGACTCCATTCAGCACTCTGACAGCATGGATACCATTTGTTGTCACCCTTGTCTCAGGCAGCAAACAAACAGGAGATGCAAATTCTCTAATTGTGTCTTGTTTGTGTGTGTTGACCCAATTTCACATGATTTTAAAGAGGGGTTGGGATTGCTGGATTTACTTGTGCACTTGGGAAGCTCATGTCATTATTACATTTGCATCATTCCAGCTGGACATCGCTCAGCATGTGCGCCCACTGACACTCCATAAGCTACACCACGCGTGGCTAACTGACAGAGAGGATGACGAAAGAGATAGTCGTGTTCCCTCTCGTGTTGCGCTACGGCAAAAGCACACAACTACGCCGAATTTAAATGATTAAGAGCAAGAAAATCGTTTAAATAAGAAATAAAAAACGCGCATGCACATGGAACTGTTTTTCCACTGTCGTCATCTCTTAATCTGCTTTTTTTTTGGTAAACTTGTCAGTCCCGGTGAATTAAAGAAAAAAAAAATACTGATATTAATAAAAGACAAACCGCAGTGGTGTTTATTTCACTGGCGGTGGAGTTGAGACCCTTCGCTTTAATGGAAGACGGTTTTTAATCCAAGGTTAAGTTAGCCTGTGCTCAACAGTCTTGTCACAGGTTGCGGTAGCTCGTTCCGAACACGATTCCCAGCACGCGGGGTCAAAGCACGAGCCCGGAGTTCCTGTGCAGGTGCGGCTTTTTTTCCCCTTCTTTTTTTTAATCATTACCAGAAACGTCTCGCGCGTCTTCACCGCTAATTGCCCATTAAGGGAAAGTAACAGCCGCTCAAGCAGTAGTGTCGCATTGTGCTGCTATTTTGACTGTCCTTAGAAGTCGACCTAAGCTTTTAAATAAACAAACAAATAAATAAAATTCAACCACCCCTGTGACAGGTGTATCTCCACAAAAACAACCCCCTCACATTTGTTGCTTACTACTTTAATTCGCGGGCGAAATCGTCGCGGTTGAGCAGAGCCAGAGCTAGTCGCATGCAAGCCGCGCATCCCCCTCACCGTGCATCTTTTCCACTTCAGCATGCGAGGGGAGACCTGTTAAACCATCAATTATACTGCGGTAGCTACACAAACAGCAGTTGTTGCATGTGAATGAAACATTGCCGCTGAGCCCATTTGCAACCGTCTCCGGCAATTATCCTGCCGGCGACGTGTGCGAGATCTTAACAAGAAGAAGAAGAAGGAAAAAAAAATCGCATCACAGAAGACACAGTAGAGGTAATGACTAATAATAAGAAAAATAACAACAGTCTCACCAGCAGCAATGAGGATGATGTTCCTGCTGTTGTGTGTGTGTGTCTTCTCTCTCTCTCACTCCTGGCTTTCCTTGGAGTTGATGAGGTTCTGCCGTTTGGTCCGACTGATTTCTCCCTCAGCTGTTACCGGCCACTGGATTTGGATAATTTTTCTCTTTCTTTCTTTTTTTTAATCCAGCGGTGAAATAACGGGGGGAAGCGGCGTCCTTTCGCAGAGCTCTGCCCTCTTCAAACTAACCTTCCCGCCCCCTCCTTCTGCCCATCTCAGATTGGCGCTGGGCGGGAGGGGCAAACCTTGAACCTTGAACGGGGGCTGGTTTAGGAGGGGTGATCTGTCGCGCTGATCAAATCCCGCGTGGATGTTTGCGGGAGGGCTCACTGTTAACTGATCAGCTCGTCACTGATGTTCCCGACAGCTGGAAGGGGGCTCTCCCCCCCAGCCCCCCAAAACACACACCGCCCCCCACCGCCCCTCTTGTGCAGTTATTGCACAGCAACCTCCCAGGCGAGAGGCAGCAGTGAGTGGGCCCACTTACTCCGGCGGATTGAGCACTGACGCAGGTGCCCAAGGTCCAACCGCGACAGACAAGAGATGCCAAGCCTAAGAGCTGCTGCTGACAGTGATACAGCAATCTCATCTGAGTCATTGCAGTGGTAGGAAATGGGAGCAGATCATCCCCACTCTGTGACCTTGGAGGGGGGGTGTTGTGGTCTGATCAAGGAGTGGAGATGGGAAAAATCTGGGCAAGGCAGTAGGAACACAAGACGTCTCAACCTCTGTTTGAACAAAGTGCCCTTTTTGCATGGCGCGTAATGCCACCTCTAACCTCTGCTCAGTCAGCAGCAAATAGTACAAGACTGCTCTTGTACTCTGCAACTCCCGGGTGTGCCGTGCCATACACAAATCTGTCAAGAACAGACAAAACTGCTGCAAGTGACCTGCCAGTGAAGCCTGCATTTTAAGTCTGCAGGCGATATAAGAACCTTTTTTTTCACAGTTCACAGTACAAATCCGCACACTTCTGTATTTCTGTCAATAAAAAAGACCACAAATTGTGCCTCCTGTCAGTCTTCATCTACTATCTGTTGCTTACATCAACAGTGCAAAATGGAAACAGTGCAACACCAAGTCAGCAAATTGTTATTATTATTATTTTTTAAACGAAATACACTACACAAACTTTCACTACATCCACCACTGCTTTCCTGGAAAGAGGGGAATTCCTCGCTGTGTGGTCCAGCCTAAGGCATCTCGCATCTTGTCCCTAATTAGGTTTCGTTGAAAGGCTTTTCTCCCCGCTCTCACTGGGGGTCTAAGGTTGGGGTGGTGTGCCTTTTTCATTTATCATTTTCATTTATTGTTTCATTGTGAAGCCCTTCGAGACTGTAATTGTAATTAGAGGCTGTAATAAACTTGATTTGCTGGGAGCTGCTGTGGGCGAGGGGAAGGAGAAAGAGAGAGAGGTGCTGGCCAGTTCTTCAAAGGAGCATGTGAGCTGAGGAGAGAGAGCGCTGGTACAGGATCCAGGCTGCTTCTCAGCCACGCATCCCAGAGCTATAACGTTCCCCACTCGGGTGTCTACATCACGGACGCCACAAGCCGCGGAAGCTTGTTTGTTTTATGTGCGCGTAAGAGTCGACGCCTCGCATAAAAGGGGACCAGCCGAGAACATTTCACATCTGCTTCACTTCTTTCCCACGGCGATAAAATGAATTGAGCACAATGTGCCATTTCCATGCTTTCTGCAGTTACCAAGTGCTTTATATTATATTTTTATTTCCCTCCCCCCAAAAATTCCTTGAGCCGGCATAATCATGTCCTCCAGCTAATAATTATAAACTCTGGAAAGACCGACACTGAGGTGTGTGTGTGCGTCTGGGCTGCTTTTCTTAATTAGTCGGACAAAGATGAATCAGCCTTTTTTTTCTTTTTTTTGGGGGGGGGGGGGGGGGGGTATGCAGAAATAGGACCACAGTGTATTTAAAAATAGATTTGACATGTTTTGTGTCATTTAAAGAGGAGTCACTGTCCATAGTTTAGTCGCAATTTAGTAACTCTCATTGCTTGATAACAACAGCTTCTGGGGTCACCCTGAATGAGGCACTTGTGCCTCAAGAGGTGCTGCTGGCCTAAAAGTCTGCTCTCAGCATCCCATGTGAAGGATGTGAATGTACATAGCCAATATGAATATGTTGTTAAGCTGTCTCATTGTTACATCCAACCCTTTGGCCCCCCCCCCCCCCCCCCCCCCCAGCACCTAATGAGTGTGACCTTTTAGACATTTCGTATTCTCGAATATGAGTCTCCATGCTGTGTTTTTTCTACAATAATGATCTCATACTGAAAATTCAGGCAAAGGTGGCTCACTTTTCATTACGCCGTGTGGATGTGTGTGTATATGTAGCCAGGTCTGAGCCACAGGTGCACAGGTTTTCAGAGGCTCCGGTAAACAAGTGATTTGTGGAACCTGATGGCTTTGCTGTCATGAAGATGGAGCAGGGTGTTGTGTTCTTGCAGATGTGTGCATTGCCCTGTCAGATTAGATCATCGCTGTAACTAACCAAGTGCGGAGCCCCCTTGTGGCATCCTTGAGCAGCTGCTTAAGTAAATGAACACTCCATTCCATCACCATTCATAAAGCAGGAGCGTGTGCGTGGTGCGTTAAATGTGAAGAAGCGGGGTATTTAGAGATGAAACCTTCCGCGAGTTTGGGCAGGAAACAGAACGCATCGACTTGCCATCAGCTGATCCTTATTAGCGTTAATTACCTTCACCATTTAGTGCCAAGCATTTCATTGAAGCTGTCAGCGCTTCATTTAAGGCTCACCCCGTCTTGCGGCGGTTCTACAACACCGCCCGGCCACTTCCTGTTCTATCTCCTCTGTCAGTAATCAAATACAGCAGCTTGTGGTGTGTTTCTGCAGACCTGTCTCCTATGACGATGACATTTGCAGGCATCTCATGGCACCCTGGTCGTTTTCATCTTGAACTGTGTGTTATTCTCATGGGAGGAAAAAAAAAACCCCAATGGAAAGCAGAATCTATATAAATGGACATTTGACACAAAACACCACATCCAACTGCTGCATGATGCCTCAGCTGGAGTGACTGTTTCCTGAGGAAGTGCTGGCATCATCGCCTCGAAATCAAGCCACACAAATCATTGTCAGTCCTGCAATTAACTGAAAGATATTGCTGCTTCATTAATATGTCCTCACATCATCCATCAGTCTATTTACTTTCAGCAGCTTTGCTTATCTCCAGCAAGAAACAGCTTTTTTGGTGTGTTTGTGTGTGTTTACGCGTGTGTGTGTTTGTTTTGTCAGAGCGCTGGGGTGGAAACATTCAGTGTGTGTGGTGTGTGGGGGTGGGGGGGAAGGGGGGGTCAAGAGGTCCTCCCCCAGGACAATTTGAGCATCAGACTTTTCATTACCTACATTCTGGTGAATTTCTATGCACCATTCTGTACCCTTTCTGCTCTTTCTGTTTATGGTAGAAATGTCCGGAAGACTCTTGGCCATTCTGTGTCGTTTTCAAATAGTTATCATCGACTTTTCTCGTGGAAAACCTCTCAACACACTTATAGACACATGCTTAGCTCTTCCACCCTGTTTGCAAGACTCCAGATGTGACAGAGAGCACAAGGAGTCGACAGTTTTGTCGGATATTAGGCTCCGTTTGCTTTGGGGAAGTAACCTGCTTAAATCTGCATGAGTCACCAGTTCACATCAATGATAAGTTAATTTATTTTAATTTATTTTAATTTATAAAGCCACAATATCAGACCTCCTACTCCTACTCCTTTTCTTTATGGCCCCACTACGATTATAAAGCTGTCTGCCCTGCTCTCCAGAGCAGAGTGAGAAGACACTGTGTTGCTGCTGCTGCTGCTGGAGATCAGAGCACTGCGTGTGCATGCGGTGAGGATAATTAAGTTTACCACCAAACATTCAGTGGTGGTATGAACTGATTTTCTAGTTGTATTTTGGGAGTGAAAAACAGACCCACTGTTAAAGAAGAAAAAAGGCACTCAAATGCAACGGAAGCAACGGAAGCCCAAATGGCCAGCTGCCCATCTACAATTCCAGTTTCCACCTACTTTCTTTCCCTTACACTATGCTATAAAACTGTTGCATGGCTTCCCATTAGGCCTCATTGATAGGGCCTGTTTGCTGTGTGAGTAATTTTTTTTTCTGTGCCCACATTCGTTTTGCAGTTTCATTTAGTTAGTGACTTTGCTGGGGTGAGATTTAAATGTATAATGAGGCCATGACTACCACTTGCACAAATAAAAGACTCGGCAGCAATCTGAATTCAGACCATTTAGCTCAAAATAATCCCAGATGGGACTCTGGCATTTTCTACACAAGATGTGTAGCTGCTCTGAGGACAAGAGGTGCTTAGAGCCAAATGCACTACAGCAATGCTTCTCAATCCGGTGCCTGGCGCTTGGGCTACAGGCTGCTTTTCTATTCCATCAACTCCTTAATTGAAGCTCATCGCATTTTTCTTAGTATTCTGGTCCTTAATCAGTCCTTGATTAGATGGCTGAAAAGAAGGCCAAGAACTTATTTAAATAGAAGCCCGTGCGCAGTCGTCCCCAGATGTATATGTAAAACAGGTCTCGTGAGACTACATAAGTATTGCTTGTCCCAGAAGTGTGTTGAAGCCTATTTGATTGTTGAGCACAGAACAGAAGTTTATATTTGGTCTCAAAAACAGTCCTCCAGAGACCGCACAGTTGAGCTATTGGATCAGACTGACTTGAGTTCCCAGTAGTGAATCTGTGCTCTTTATTTTACAAAGAATTGTTCTAACTTGCCATGATACAGCAACGCTTAACTGATACATACACAGATACAGTAAGTATTTTTATATTTATGTACAAATGTACTGTTTATTAGATGAGAAGTTATTATTACGACCCAGGCTCAAAAGCTGCAACATAAGGCAGACTAAAGACTCACACAACAGTTTGTAGAAACATTGGTTTTATTATATATTACTTAGTAATCTAACCCCCCACCCACCTAAAATCTTCATCCTTACCTCTTCAGTTATAAACAATCAACAGCTAAGCCTTAGCAACACTCAGAGTCTCTTACGCTGTTGCTGCAAGGCATGCAAGGGAGGCAGAATGAGTGTGACAGCGTGACCAGCCTATGTCAAAAAAGCTGTGGTAAGCAAAATTAATATAGAGAGTCTGTGAACTGTGTCATCCTCATATCTACCAGAACACTTATGCATTTCTTCTGCATTTGGAATAACTAGAAGTGTCTAGCTGAAGCTTCAAAAAACGTAGCATCTCCAAGGCTGTCTGAGCTGCTGGGGAACGCTCCGACACTGTGAGAAGGGTCTGGATGTTCACTGCTGCATGTGGCAAAAGGAGGAAACTAATGTTCAAGTGGCTGAGCGAACTTACATCTCAGACCTCTGACATTCTGACAGGAGACAAATGCTCAAATGAGTTTTTGTGTTGGCGCTCAGTTTACACACTTTGTGCTCACAAAACCCTCAAAAGTCTGACGTGCAAAAAGGCAAAAAACACGAAGCAATTTCATAGAGTAGAAAAGATCAATTCCAAAACTATCCAAAACTAAATTAATCAGAATGTTTTTTTTGTATGTAATTTGTATAGTATATATATATTTTTTTCTCTCATTTCTTTTCTAAATGTACTTGTATATTGTTCACATGTTGAAATAAATTACCAATCAATCAATCAATCAATCGAGATTTGGTTAATCAGCTAAATATGACAACATCTGTAAACAGCCATAATCATTCATTATCGCTGATTATTACCACTAATAGCTAAGGCTACTACTGGACATCTCCAGTCTTATTTTACTACCAAAAACACTCAATCAGAATCCCATTTTACAAGTCATGAACTAGGTCTAAGTATTGTTAAGCATGGCTTTGGAAAAATATCTTAATAATTAATAATTATTCTATAAATCCTTGGATTTAAATGCTCAAGTTAAAAAAAACAACCTTTCCTTAAATATGAAATGGTTTGAAGTGAATGTGGAAATTCCTAGAAAGCAATAATTTTCCTGACATTTTACTGGAAGATATCAAAATTTTTTTTTAGGAAACTTGTATCATAATAGATCCCAGGGTTCAAACTGGATCACACAGAACTCCTTCTGCGTAGCTACAGCAATCCTAACTGCTAGCTCTCGGTTTAAGCTGCTGTTGCCAAATAGAATAATAAGGACACGATGAATAATGCACATTTAATGTTAATATTAAAGGAAAGACATTCAGTAAAAGCTCAGTTCTGTACGAATGCCACTGTGATAGTGATACAACGATGAATACTATTGACAGTGCTCATAAAATTCTAATAATGTTGGAAGAGCAGCTGCATTCTAAATGTCTCTTTCTATTCCAAGAGAGAATTATGACACACATTCTTCGTAATCTAGTAGTGAAATTGGTAAAAGAGTTTGAATCTACGAGTAGTGGTTTTTATTTTATTTTATAAATCTCTATGAATCAGGGAGATTTAGAAGGAGGACAAACATCGCAGAGGGTCCAAATTTTGAAAGTCTGCACGTTGTAGCGGTTAGCCTTCTGCATGTCTGCTGCAAGGCCACTTACATTAGAGCCCTGCTGTACATTTTGCACTTTTTTTTCTTAATCTTTTTTGATGATGCAGATGCATGCACCCTGACTGGATAGCCTTAGTAAGATTGTGATGTTGAGCACTATTTTATTCTCTTAACATAAGGTTTGATCTTTCACTTGTAGACTTCACATAGTGTCTGTTTCTTAGATGTGCATCTTCAGACTGGCCCTGATGATTTCAGCTACATGGAGCATCACTGAAAGAGAACCTGCCTGCCAGTCAGCTCTATAGGCTTCAAAGAGTTTGCAGTTGTGATTTGGATTTTATGAAGCCGAAGCTATGCTTTCATGATTTTGGGTGTTGGAGAATACCCAGAAGAATGACTTCTTATTTCCTGCAGCAGTCATTCTGACACAACAGCTTTAGATCACTGAATTACACCGTGGATCTGACATCACCCTTTCATTTGAATCAAATGAATTCGTTACAAGTTAACAAAACTCGTTTGTCCATATTACGTGAATGTAGGGTTTTATCTGCACAGATTTCCTTTCGTGATTCTTTCCCTCCAACGTTTCACGGCAAAGAAAGTTTTTTATTTAACAAACATTGCTTTCTACAAATCCCTTGTTGTAGACAAGGTTTTCCATGTTAAGTAGGAAAATGTTATGAATTCTGAAAATGAAGAGGAAAAGAAGCTTATCTAGAAAAAGGGGAGACACATGAGAGCTATCTTTTTGTAGATACAGCTGGCGCTGGCAGCACTGGCATTAGCTACGCAAGGATGTAGTAATTCAAAGTAAACCAAGAGAAATTAATTATTGATGTGTTATGAGAGACAACCATACATCATTATGGCGTTTTAGATGGAAAAGCAAATAAGAAAGAATTATAGAGTAGGCATTAGTTAGGCCAGCCACCAGGGAAAGGAAAACGCGAGTATTAAAAACATCAACTTGCTATCCTGCCCATCACTCAGCTTTCTGTTTACACTGGAAGGCGGACGCTTTAGATCAGGCATATGGAAGAAAAAAATTAGAAATATGACAAAAACTAAACAAACAAATAAACAAAAAACACACCCTGACCCTGCAGCCAAGGCTGAATACACTTTACATCTTAAAAAAGATGTGGATGTGGCCGGGCCTTTCATCAGCAGCCAAAGACATCATCAGAGGCAGATACAGAACAGAAAAGCGGGTGGCTGAAGTGGAAGAGAGACGACTTTATTGAATCTGGGACTCAAAGTCAGGAAATTTATCACGAGCAATGGATGCCTTACAGGAATAGATAATGTGCTATAATATGCATTTACCAGTCATTGTATTTCTAAATGCATTCATCTCTGTTTGTGGGAGTGGTGGAAAGTTGATGTTTTTATTAAGATGGATGACCTCGACATAAATCACTGTTAGCTCTTTTAAGAAATTTAATGAATACTATTATTATTTCCAGGAAATAAAATAAAATTATTGATTATTGCCCATTTTCTGACAATCAATAAAACCTGTCTGATGGCTGGAATTGATCAACGTGGCAGGAAAGAGAGGCTGACAGGAAGGGTCGTGACCTTTACAATGACTGGAGGAGGCGCGGTAATGAAAGGCACAGAAGCAATTATCTCGTCAGCTCCGGGTTTCTCTGTATGATCAATGAAACAATATGGCTTGATGTCTACATCCACCTTAAGTCTTCGGCGCACCCCTGAGTGTCAAAGTGAGCAGTGCTGTATTTTACCCCGAGGAATTTGGGTGACTTTAAGCCCAGATTCAAATGTCACAACTCAAAGCACATCAGCAAAGCCTCAGCACATACTAAAGGACAAAGTTACAGTTATCAAAGGGAACACTTTCTAGCACACACACACATACAGAGATACAAAGAAGCGCTGGTTTGAGAAACATTTGTGTGTCTCAGAGAAGGATGCATAGGTGTGACAGAAGATAGCATTCGTGTGCAGCCAAGACTGTGGCTCGTCTTCCAGTGAAGCATATTAAATCAACAAAACCAACTCCATGGAAGGGCTTAGTCATCCTGTGCTGCCTGTTTGAATAAAAAAGCCGAGCTATACTTGGGAGCACTCGCTGTTCCTACTCCAAATAATTGTTCTACACTTTGGAGTTCTGCACCTGTTTGTGGGTTTGGCTTTTAATGTCATAATTTTTTTAATCAATTTTTATTGTTTACATATGGATATGAAAATGAACAATGACAACAACGAGATTCTGATTTGTTTTTAGAATCAGAATACTTTATTAGTCCCAGGGGGAATTGCTTTGTTACAGACGCCCACTTGAAAGTATAAATATGAGAGGTAGGACACTAAAAACCCTATCCCAAAAAATTAAGCAAAACTAAGGCGCTAACTAAGATAAAAGAATAATATGTAAAGTAAGGACAAGATATTACAAGTGAAAATAGTCATAAGGTGTCATAAAGGGGTCTTATGAAGTCTTGTAAGGATTTTGTGTCCTTTTGCAAACCTAACAAAGGAAGATCTCTTGCAACATGACTAGAGTAAATCACAGAAACCTGCACATTAACCTGTTGCCAGTCTAATAACAGTCGTGAATGCCAAGACTTGCGGAAAAAATCTTCCAAATTCCCAAACAGAATTAAGGTTTGACTTTCTTTGCAGCGTATTTTCTGACAGCACTGAGAAAAAAAAGAAAAGGGGGAAAAAAGGACTGTATTATAGAAGTGAAACTATACAAGAATTAATACACAAACAGCACCAGTGATAGAAAAAAAAGGTGAAAAAGCTCGATACCCTCCTCGTACATGTAAGACTGAGAAAGCCATCCCAAGAGCTGGTTAGCTTTGCTTTACAAAATAACTGGAAACCTTTTAACACTGTGTTAAATGGTGAACATTTGGGTTGCTAGTGAATGCAAGTTGTGACCTTTAGATGAAGCCAGAGCACCTGTTTCTCTTTTTCCCCCCAATATTTGTCCTAAATTATAGCCTACCTCTGGTTGTAGAGTCACATATAAACATGTTTAACAAAAGCATCCAAACCAACAAACTATGTTCTTAACAAAGAATATATTTTTAAGTATTAGATTCTGTTTCACTGGTTCTGTCCTGATATAAAGATTTCTTTGTCTGCTGTGAAAATCTCCAAAGCTGCTAAATTATACAAAGGCTTATATTGCTGTTGGACTTTAGATTGCTATTGACCCGAGTGCTTCTTTTATTTTAGTGGATCCAAATGTTTAAATTTCTCTGATTGCACTGCTTCACAGAGCAAAGATACTCTGTGCACCGAGTAAAAAACTTGCATGCAATAACACTATCTGGATATAGCAAAGTGCAGCGGAACTATTATTTCTCTTTCGAAACTCCCATGAGGGATAATTACCAGAAAACAGAATCTGTTTTTTTACTGTTACTTGTGCACACTGATAATGTGCACATGGCCTGACATTTAAGGAGCCTATGTTGAATTTGATAAATGACTATTTTGATAATGAGGCGGCTGTTCCATCACACTGTGGGATGCTGTTGTGAATAACATATACAAACAAAATACCCACTGTTTGATGTGAGCACAAAGTAGGAGTACAGCAGTGAGCTGATTTGCTATACATTTAAACCCCTACCACTGGGACAATGGAGCTCAGACATCAAGGTGGGAAATTCAGACTCACACCCTGAAGATATCCCCACTACTGATCGGATTCTGTGTGGAGGAGAGAATGAGTAACACTCTACCTTAGGTAACACAGTGGGGAGTTTTCCCAGTGGCACGCACTCACGCAGTCACACAGTCAAGAGTGGTCTTGAACCCACACTGAAAGCAGCATTATTTGGCAAGCAAGAAAACAAAAAGGGATAAATGGCTGGTTTTTGCTCTTATTTTTGATGGTTAAGGTTTCACTTTTTCCTCCACAGTTGAAAATATAAATTGTGGGGGTGGCTACGCACCTCATAATGCAGTTTATTGCTTACTTCAGTGGTTGGTACAGTTAAAGTTCAGAAAATCAAACCACAAATTTATATAATAGCAAAGTACAGTCAGGTTGTACTGGTCCTAATGCTTCTGTTTTTTAAGCCACAGAAAGGGTCTAACACTCCAGAAAAAAGGTTTGCCTATCTGTCTACTGATACTGGTGTATCTCGCTAAAATAACTCTAAAATCAATGCATAACATTTTCTACAAACATTCATGAACCTCTGAGGATGTCAGTAAATGTTCCCCAGAACTCTAGGTTCACATTTATAGTTTAATGTCTTGGAAAGTGTTTCAGTTTTAATTGCAGTGATCCCTGTGGTTTCATAACACCTTCTGGTTCACATTTGTACAAAGTCATGTTCTAGTTGCTGGGTTGGAGGGTTGCACTGTTTGATCCTGTTGTCTACAGCAACACATGGCAACAAAACTTACAGTCTGACCGCAACGTTAAATACCCAAAGCAATAAGGTAGCACTTGACAAATCTCAAACACAACAGTTTGACCTGCAAGATCCAAAGTTCAAACAATTAATCAGTTTGATCTTATCTTGCAATTAAGAAGACCGTGTGTGATTCTTAGCCATGGTCCGATACTATAGTGAGACCCCTGTTTGCCAAAAGCTTTCTGAGGACACTGAGGTCTTGATTTCTGCTGTTTTGACTGTCCCACATATCACTGAGCCTCAGTTTTCATCTTTTTTTTTTCCAACTACAAATGCATGCTAACAGGCGCTGGGGATGGTCTGCTGCAGATGAAAGAGACCGCAATTGACCATGTAGTTCGTCTTTATAGAGAAAGTTTAACTCTTACCAGTCAAACTATTTGATTGCAGAAAAAGAGGTGCTGTCTCTCATTTGGGGTTTTGCAGCATTTTCAGTTGTATGTGGAGGATGGTAGCAAATATCCTGTGGCATGTACAGAACACAATCCCTTCCAGTGCCTCATTTCATTGTGCCTTTGTGTACTCCTACATTTTTATCTTAGAATGAGTATGTTAGCATATTGATCACTTACTTTTAGCTAAAAGAAAGATCTTACTAGGACAGCTGTAGGCTGTTATTGGGAATCCACATCAAATGTGGCTTAAAGGAAAGCAGCAGACTTGAATCATAAAAAATACATGGACTGCTGGGGTTAGGCTGGATAGATACATTTGATAAAAAAGAAAAACATCTCTTGTGAGTGCCTGGCAGGTGAAGGATGTCACAACTATACCTTTGGTATGTGGATCCTTTAGTTGACATGAATGCCACACTGTGACATTTACCTGGCCATGGCGCTTGTTATCAGGCTTAGTTTTCATTAGACATTAGCTGTCCTAGCCCTACAGTGTCTTTCTAGTCTATACAGATGACTAAGAACGATTGACTTTGCACTGCACAGCTTCGTTCCACACTGTCTTCCAAATGGGACTTTAGTAAGTTCTTCTGACAGAGGACAAAACATGTAAAATAAGAAATATGAAAAATAAATACATATGGTAGAATTTCTGCCTTACAGTGTGCTCCCAACACATCTTTCTCCTGTTTGGAATAAAAACTGACATGTTGCAGTGCACTTCATCTGACAGCATACTGTAGGTACACTAGGCACAGCAGTGCAGATGGTGGAACAGAGTATAAATTGGGAGAGCTTGTCAGGGATCTTGCCACAGACATCAGTGCAGTTAGTGTGGAAGAATATAATGTGTAAATTTTGTTTTCTGCCAGCTGAGAATGTTCATCCCCACAGTGATGGTTGTCTTTAATTTGAAACTGCACATTTCCTGCAGGATCTCAATCTGTTTTATAACGTAACATCAATTTGGCTTTTATTTTAGAGCTTAAAGTGAAATACACAATGAAATGAGAGAGACAGGAGGTGGTCTCATATTGGATTTAATTCAGTGATGCTGCTTTCAGGCTAGATACTTCAGTGACCTGACCCGCAAGAACGCTCATTCTATTCTCTCTTTTTAATGATAACATGAAGAGGATGGTTCGTTCTTTCTCCTTCTCCTTTATTATCCCTTGGTGACCTCAGGAAAGCAATCCTTGCTTTCATCTATTGTGGTCTAGATTAGTTGAACTTATCATGGACTCTATTCTCAGTGATTCAAGATGCCTTATGCCAGAGCTTCCCAAAGTGTGGGGCCCGCCCCCTAGGGGGGCGCAGAGCCGTATGAAAAGGAAAAAAAAAAAAGAACGCTTGGACACTGCTAGCATAATGGACAGGTTTTTGATGGGGCTCCTGCACAAACGCAAAGCAGGAGATGAAGCATAGCTGAATATGTTTCCAAACCAACTTCCTTCCAAGCCAAAGACTAGAAAATATAGTGAAGCATATCTTCCCTGTGGATTCACCTGCACAAGTGCCAAGGTAGGTCTCCCCTGCAGAATTGGTTTTCCCTGCGTCGGGAGCACGCGCTGGGCTGTCCAAATCATGGACAAATAGTATCCCACATTCTTGATTTTTAGTTCACAAACACTTCTTGTAATAACCAACTACTCCTGACATTTTGGAGATGTTAGCTTTTTATACAGTAAAGTTATAGCGGGATACAAATAATATCAGGCTGATCCTGCCGTAATTTGTTCCCCCGGTTCAAATCACGGACAAACAGTATCCCACAGTTGTTTATGTTTTTGAACCCATTTTGCACAGAGAGGCATTTTTTTGAAAAATGTATTGATAGCAATGTTGAATATTATTACACAGGGGGAAAAAAACAACTACACGTAAAACTAGAAAATGCATTTTCTGAAGAAACTGCAGTGTGGATGCTGATAGCTGAATGTTTTGAGCTGAAATGAAATAATTGCTGAATGTTAAGTTAAAAATGTTGAATGAGATGAAAAATACAGAAATTTTCACCTGAAAACAAAAGTTCAGAACTATTGAAAGCTGACATTCTAACAGAAAAAGTTAAAAAGTAGACGAACATGTTTACAATGTAAATTAGAAAAAGCTGAGTAATGACAAAAGAAAATGTAGAGTCAGAATACATCTGCATAAAAAAAATTGAAACCTCATATTATTTTAATCACTGAATGACTGAAATGTGGGAAAACAGACAGCTAAATGCAGTAAGTCTTAATCATTCAGTCAGAAAAAATGATTCTAAAAGTCATCATCTGACTCCAAATGCCCAGATCTGAACCACCTGCGTGCGGAAGAAAAATCCACCAATGAACAATGAGTTTGAATTTAACAGGCCAATCAGAATACCCTATTTAATTGGCCTGCTAAAGTTGCCCACTTTTGCTGCTTAAAATGAACAGAAAAGTCAGGCCGAAACAAATCGTTCCCAAATGAAAAGTACAAGTCGTATTGACGAAATTCTTTCACCATGAGCGACAGCAATTTCTAGTCTATTGAATTCTCAGTTTTCATGCCTGTGAAGTTTATTATATGGACGTGGTGACAGTGGAAAGACACCATGCTCTTCTGATTTTCAAACTAACCTTCTGAGCCATTTTAACATTAGAGTCCATGGAAGAGTTGGAGGGAGGAGGCTGTGCATTGGTGACATTTACGAAAGAACCATAACACCTAGTACAATAATAAACACATTGGATAAAAGAGGACAGCGATGGCTACGTTTTGAGGATAAAATCATACCTGTAGAGCAAACGCTGCGGACACAGCAGCAGTTTTAAAAAAGATTTGAAGATTAATTTTTTTGCTCCTCTCACTCTAGCAGTTGAGCTGTCTCATTCTAGCCGCAACATTCCGTCCCATACACAACAATTATAAACTCTGAAACGGGTAAAAAAAACATCATGAAACTTAAACTGGAACTGAAGAAAAAGTATAATAGATATTGAAAAGATAAATACAAGTTGAATAGTTGAATGTCTTGTCTTCGTTTTAAAGTTTGAATGGTGGCTCTACGTCAACGTATGTGGAAGTAGTAAGAGTTTAAAAATGAGTAAGTTGAATGAGGATTTGAAGGGTCTCTCCATTGAAATACATGGGAAATTTTTGTTGAATAAAGTTGAATAATTTAAAAAACAACATAACAGCCAAAAATGAGAAAAATACAAGCACACATCTCCAAAAGAAGAGGAATCTAATGGTGCTTGAATGGTTTTTCTAAGTTGAATGGTGATAAAGGAAATAGCATACAAAAAGCGGGTCTACTCTGTGACCAGTGTTGCCAACTTAGCGACTTTCTCGCTATATTTAGCGAGTTTTCAGACCCCCTTAGCGACTTTTTTTCTAAAAAGCGACTAGCGACAAATCTAGCGACTTTTTCTGGTGTTATTGGAGACTTATTTATGACGACTTTTTGACGTGAAAGCGGGTATCGCTTATACTCTCAACAAGCAGCGGGTGCTGCCGTGGGTACCTTGCCCGTTCCAAAGTGCTCACGGGCGGAGAATAGTCCCCCCCAGCTGCTATCAGGGCAGAAGATGTTCACACCTATGCCTCCGAACTGCAAATGAATGCTTTTCAAGCATTCACACTAAATAGAAGAAAGAATAGAAGAACAATACTGTGGATTCTTAATCAGTATCCACACTAATGATTACACCGTGAGGCCTCTGCCTTTCTAAATGGAGGGACAGTAACTGTGTGTGTATATGTAAGCGTGTAAAACCTGCAGATAGTCAGATTAACAGTAACAGTATTTTGTCTCTATCTGCCATTATGCAATTCATCTCATGTAAACAATAACATGGCGGCGTGACGTGAAAAAAGGCACATACCTTTGATGTTGGGTGACGAACTCTGTATTCCTCATCCACATGTAAACGCAAAAAAAGAGTTTAAAAAAAATCCCAGTTTTTGGTGATTTGAAACGTCGTTTACGTGTAAACGAAAGACCCAAACACATAGAAACAGCTGCGTTTTCAAAAATACCCGTGTAGGTGCAGATGTAGCGTAAAAGAGTTGTTAGTGTATTTTATTACTACCTGTAATTTATTGCAGATTACTTGTATTTGTTTAATTGTTTACTAAATGTTTGAGGTGTGAAATAAACTGCAGTGGAGTTTGAAAACTAAATATGGGTGTATGTGGTTGGAGGATGTGTTTGTGCAGAGGAGGGGTGGGGTGCTGCCACTATATGTTTAAATGAAAGCATCAGGATCATATCGTTACCATATAAAGGAGCTCCCGGTATGCTCTGAAGTCCAGTGTTAAATTTTTACTTCTTGTTCAGCTGTTTTCTTTGCCTGATTTATAATTTTCCTGTATTAGATAGAAAACACATTTATATTAAAGGTTCCTGTAAAACATTTTTCAGTTGTTTATTCCTTAAAAAATATCTCATGCCAACTGAGGTATGTCGTGGTAAAATGAGAGAGCTGAACCTTAGCGAAGGCGAACGCTGCAATCAGTTGATTTCTTCATGTTTGATAACCGAGGGTGGGGATAATCTACTTCTTAACTTCTAGCCCCCAGTAAGCTCTGTGGAATTGTTGAGCACTTACTTTCTCATCTGGTGTCCCAGGAGCAGTGAGCACAGCTTGATAATGCAGGAGGATGCTGCTCAAACTCCACAGCATGTATCTGCAACACGATCACAAACTGTAAAGTGTGATTTCATTAAAAAAAGAAAAAAAGGGGGGGAAAAAAGCAAACCTCCCATAGTTTACATCACAAGGGTGGCTTAGGTGTAGCCGTGCATGCATGACTCTCCCAGCAGCATTACTGAAGCATCAACTGCCAAATGCCAGAATATGTGTTAGACATTTCTTTTTATCTAACTGGAACAATCCCCCCAAGCCTGAAATACAGCTAAACTTGGCAGAGAGCGGGATACAAAAAACTGCAACACTGCAACAATCATTGCAATCATTATAGCTGAAATTATATTAATTTTAATACTAAACTGATCAGGTTTTAAATCACTGATGACTGTGATGACAAAAGGAAAATAAACAAAGACTTGGTAGCACGTCTATACTAGGAACACACAAAAGCCATTGCTTGTTGATTGTGAAGCCACGCAATGAAAAGACTTTGCTTTAGGTATTCTGCTTTTTCATAATTAGATATTCAAGTAAAGCCATTCGGAACTTGAGTGTCAAGTACCTTGGATACAGTATCTCACTTTATAATTTACTATTTTATTTTGTAGTCTTTGGTACTTCGTGTCTTGTCTGTACTGTTACTGTATATCTGGCATTTTCCTTGATTATGTTCAGCTGTGTCCTGTTACCGACCGTCCTATTCCCTTGATTAGTCCTCAGTGTGTGTGTCTGTGTGAGACAGCGAGTATTTTTTTTGTCATTCTTTTGTATTCACAGCCTTTCTTTTTTTGGATGTTTATTTATTGTATCCACACTATGTGCCTGTAGCTTTCTGTTCTTCATCAGGTGGCATTTGGGTCTTAAGCTCACAATTCATGATAATTGATACAAAGTGCTTAAAATTTGGTAAACTTTCTTGTTCTTTATAAGGCTTATATTTTATAGTCGCATGAACCAGTTTAACACAGTACTTCTTAGTATATTTTAAAGGTAAAAAGACACTGGGTTGTATAAATGCTAAAATACTGAAATGATAACGGTGTAGAAAATTGTAAAAGTGTACAAAAATGCTAAGAACAGCACTCATACACACACTAAAATACCTTCTGCTATACTGCTGTGCAGCGCTTCCCAGCACTTCCCATCAAAGCTTAGTATTAAAGTCGCACCATGTGTGTGTTGGGCTCCTGTGAGATCACTGAGGGCTGTGGTACTGTAATAAAGAGCCAAAAAGAAATAGGATGAAGAGGGGAAAGGAAGACACATGAGGAAGTAGAAAAGCTTCTGTGTACTGTGAGAATAATAAGGTTAACTCACACGTGAACCTTATTTAGTAGGCTAAAATATTACATGTGCATTATGGCTTTGTTAATGGCTCAATCCTGGGTGCTGATATGATCATAGTCTTTGCTCATCACATCCCAGTACTTAATAAATGCTTTGCTAATTCATTATGAATCCAAGTAAGCTACAGGCCACAGTTTCCTTTGAAGGCACACCTGTTATTCAAAGCAGCCATGCCTCTATCTTTAAACCTAAACAAAATCCAATTGGGTAAGCTATAAAATAAATCCCTCTCTCAGAGGTCATGAAGGAAGAAATGAGCTATAAAGCCCAAAAACCATTATTTGTTGTTTTGCTGCCAGTTTTTTTTACTGGACATTTTCACAAAAATTGCTAAATATCAGTGAAAATAAGTTAATTACACCTTTAAATGAGATGTCTTAATATAAGAAAAAGAAATGTAATTTCGACAGTATGTCTTAGTTTATCTACATGATAAAGAAATGCTGCTCGTAAAAAAACAGAAACTTCTATAGCAGATGGTGGAAAAACCAAGAACTCTTCTGTCATTAAATTGTTTATCTATTACTCAATTACTTTGGCATAGCATGACTGAGTTTCACAAGTTTCATTTTGCATTATAATAGGCTTTTATGAGTTAGTTTATTACATGTGCTTCATGCTTTTTTTTCTAATGAAGCAAGAAATGCAGAAAACAGTTCTTGCTTTTTAAGTTGTACTGCACTTGCATACTTAAAAAAATAAAATAAAAGGCAGTTCACTGAACTCCAGATATTCATGGCCCAAACTATGAATATTCTTCATTAAATGCTTAAAGGGTTTCACATAATCTCTAGATCCTTCCATGTTTAAAGAACTGCAGGTCTGCTAATGTAAGAAATGTAAAATCAAAAAGGTTAAATCAGGGAAATAACATAATTTCGTTGACTTAAAGGCATTTTACTTGGTAACCAATTACTCCAGCACCACATAATCATATGTTGAGCTGTAAAGTTGGGGATTAGCCTTGGCCCATTTTTCCCTTTCTCACAGTACACAGAAGCTTTTCTGCTTCCTCATGTGTCTTCCTTTCCCCTCTTCAGCCTATTTCTTTTTGGCTCTTTATTACAGTACCACAGCCCTCAGTGATCTCACAGGAGCCCAACACACACATGGTGCGACTTTAATACTAAGCTTTGATGGGAAGCGCTGCACAGCAGTAAAGCAGAAGGTATTTTAGTGTGTGTATGAGTGCTGTTCTTAGCATTTTTGTACACTTTTACAATTTTCTACACTGTTATCATTTCAGTATTTTAGCATTTATACAACCCAGTGTCTTTTTACCTTTAAAATATACTAAGAAGTACTGTGTTAAACTGGTTCATGCGACTATAAAATATAAGCCTTATAAAGAACAAGAAAGTTTATAATGGAGAGGTGAGGTTTTCTTTCTTACTGCCTGTAAAGCTCCCACTCATCATAGTACTGTGGCCACACGGGTTCATTGGTCTGTCCTGTTCACTCTGGGACTTATTCATTGGTACACTCTAATCTGCAGTGGCAGTCTGGGTCTGTTTCCTTGCTATTTGTGCTCTTGCAGCACCAGAGCACTCAGTGAAATCACTTCCCATAGCTACAGTAATTGTTTTTGCTATCAGCACCTACCATCCAAACTGAATTAGGGAAAGCTTCTGTGTAGTCTGCTCCCTCTCTTTTTTTCTGACAGCTGATGTGACAGCAGTTCTTTGTGATGCCTTTCTTCCATTATTACAATAGTGGTGTGATGGATATTCTCATGTTGTGTTCAGGGCTACGATGCATACATTCACCAATGCCTTAACAAAGAGGTTGTTAGTGAGTGCAAATAGGTTGGAAGCTCATATGATGCATTATGTAGCAAGTTGTACAGGTAATCCTCATATTGTTAGTTACACCTCTGATTTTTGCTGTATGATAGGTGAAAATATCCACAGAAGACAACTGCAGACATACTGCATACTGTACAGCTCTCATGGACAAATACAGGATGAGGCCTGGAACCGACTTGTTGCCATCCTTCAAAATAAATGGCTGCAATATTTAATGAACCTCAAGGGGAATGGCTGTAACCAATCTGTCCTGCTTTAGAATTCAAACAGAGAACACTCACCCTATTTTAATTTGATGCTCTTTCATTGGTGAACTGCAACATATCACCACAGTCTCCAGCAAGTCAGCTGGTGGTGCAGCAGGGAACATGATGGTGATATAGTGAAAAGGGGTAAATGGAGATGAAAGATGGAACAACAACAAACATTTAATGTAAATTTAAACAATGCTGTATTCATGATATGTCATCACTAGAATTAAAAACTGTTCATGCTTCTTAGTTTTTCTTAAAGGGCAGCAGATTTTGCACACAGTATGCTAGTATTTGGTAAATTTTTATTGATTGGTCCTTTAAGGTTTTATGACAGAACAGCTTGATGCCACGCTTGCAATATCACAACAGAAATGTACGTGCACAACATGTAGAAGAGGCAGCTGGTTTCAGTGGTCGAAAGAGTGCTAGTAGTATTTCTCTCCTGGAACAAACTTCTTCCCTGAAATATTTTTTTCATGTCACTCTTTACTGCAACTGTATTAAGTTTTAATTAGCTGTAGTATTGAAAATGTTATCAGTGCTTGCTGGTATTTAATAAATCCATCCATCCATCTATCTTCATCCGCTTTGTCCGGGGCCGGGTCGCGGGGGCAGCAGCCTAAGCAAAGAGGCCCAGACCTCCCTCTCCCCAGCCACCTCCTCCAGCTTATCTGGGGGAATACCAAGGCGTTCCCAGGCCAGCCGAGAGATATAATCTCTCCAGCGTGTCCTGGGTCTGCCCCGGGGCCTCCTCCCGGTGGGACATGCCTGGAACACCTCACCCAGGAGGCGCCCAGGGGGCATCCTTGTCAGATGCCCGAACCACCTCAGCTGGCTCCTTTCGATGTGGAGCAGCAGCTGCTCTACTCTGAGCCCCTCCCGGATGGCCGAACTTCTCACCCTATCTCTAAGGGAGAGGCCAGCCACCCTTCGGAGGAAGCTCATTTCTGCCGCTTGTATCCGCGATCTCGTTCTTTCGGTCACTACCCACAGCTCGTGGCCATAGGTGAGGGTAGGGACGTAGATCGACCGGTAAATTGAGAGCTTCGCTTTTACACTCAGCTCCCTCTTCACCACGACAGACCGGTGCAGCGTCCGCATTACTGCAGCTGCAGCCCCAATCCGTCTGTCGATCTCCGGCTCCCTTCTCCCATCACTCGCGAACAAGACCCCGAGATACTTGAACTCCTCCACTTGGGGCAGGAACTCATCCCCGACCCGGAGTGGGCACTCCACCCTTTTCCGGCTGAGAACCATGGCCTCAGATTTGGAGGTGCTGATCCTCATTCCCGCTGCTTCACACTCGGCTGCGAACCATTCCAGTGCGAGCTGGAGGCCCTCACCCGATGAAGCCAACAGAACCACATCATCTGCAAAAATCAGAGATGAGATTCAGAGGCCACCAAAGCGAAAGCCCTCCGCCACTTGGCTGCGCCTAGAAATCCTGTCCATAAAAATTATGAACAGAACCGGAGACAAAGGGCAGCCCTGGCGGAGCCCATTACCCACCAGGAACGAGTCCGACTTATTGCCGGCAATGCGAACCAAGCTCTTGCAACGGTTGTATAGGGATCGAATGGCCCGTAGCAATGGGCCAGACACCCCATATTCCCGCAACACCTCCCACAGGACACCCCGAGGGACACGGTCGAATGCCTTCTCCAAGTCCACAAAACACATGTAGACTGGTTGGGCAAACTCCCATGCACCCTCAAGTATCCTGGAGAGGATAAAGAGCTGGTCCAGTGTTCCGCGACCAGGACGAAAACCGCATTGTTCCTCCTGTATCCGAGGTTCGACTAACGGACGAACTCTCCTTTCCAGCACCCTGGCATAGACTTTCCCAGGGAGGCTGAGGAGCGTGATCCCCTGTAGTTGGAACACACCCTCCAGTCCCCTTTCTTAAAGATGGGGACCACCACCCCGGTCTGCCAGTCCACAGGTACTGCCCCTGATCTCCACGCAACATTGCAGAGGCGTGTCAACCAGGACAGCCCTACAACGTCCAGAGCCTTCAGGAACTCGGGGCGGACCTCATCAACACCAGGGGCTCTGCCACCAAGGAGTTGTTTAACTGCCTCAGTGACCTCGCCCCCGGAAATTGGCGGGTCATTCCCCTCATCCCCAGACTCTGCTTCCTCCTCGGAAGACGTGTCAGTGGGATTAAGGAGGTCCTCGAAGTATTCCTTCCACCACCTGACAATTTTCTCAGTCGACGTCAGCAGTGCTCCGCCAGCACTATACACAGTGCAGGTAGAGCACCGCTTTCCCCTCCTGAGACGTCTGACGGTTTGCCAGAATCTCTTCGAGGCAGTCCGAAAGTCTTTTTCCATGGCCTCTCCGAACTCCTCCCACACCCGAGTTTTTGCTTCAGCCACTGCCCGAGCCGCATTCCGCTTGGCCTGTCGATACCTGTCGGCTGCCTCCGGAGTCCCACAGGCTAACCAAGCCCGATAGGACTCCTTCTTCAGCCTGGTGGCTCCCTTCACCTCTGGTGTCCACCATTTGGTTCGGGGATTACCACCACGGCAGGCACCAACCACCTTGCGGCCGCAGCTCAATGCAGCAGCTTCGGCAATGGAGACGCTGAACATGGTCCATTCGGACTCAATGTCCCCAGTCTCCCTCGGAATGCTGTTGAAGCTCTGCCGGAGGTGTGCGTTGAAGATCTCGCGGACTGGGGCCTCTGCTAGACGTTCCCAGCACACCCTCACTACGCGTTTAGGTGCACCAGGTCTGTCCAGCGTCTTCCCCCGCCACCTGATCCAACTCACCACCAGGTGGTGATCAGTTGACAGCTCAGCCCCTCTCTTTACCCGAGTGTCCAGAACATATGGTCGCAGATCTCCTGATACGATTACAAAATCGATCATCGACCTACGGCCTAGAGCGTCCTGGTGCCACGTGCACTTATGGACACTCTTATGTTCGAACAGGGTGTTCGTTATGGCCAAACTGTGATTAGCACAGAAGTCCAATAACAGAGCACCGCTCGGGTTCAGATCAGGGAGGCTGTTCCTCCCAATCACGCCCCTCCAGGTCTCGCTGTCGTTACCCACGTGAGCATTGAAGTCTCCCAGCAGGACAACAGAGTCTCCAGGTGGAGCACCCTCCAGCACCCCCCCCAGGGACTCTAAGAAGGCTGGGTACTCTGAACTGCCACTCGGCGCATAAGCGCAGATGACAGTCAGGACCCGTTCCCCGACCCTAAGGCGCAGGGAACAAACCCTCTCGTCCACCGGGAAAAACCCCAACGTACCGGCAGCAAGCCGAGGCGGCGGGCTGGGGTGGGTATCCTAATATCCCCTATATTAGGATACCCACCCCAGCCCGCCGCCTCTCACCAGGGGCAACTCCAGACTGAGACAGAGTCCAGCCCCTCTCCAGGAGACTGGTTCCAGAGCCCAAGCCATGTGTAGAGGTGAGCCCGACTATATCTAGCCGGTACCTCTCAACCTCACGCACTAACTCATGCTCCTTCCCCACCAGAGAGGTGACATTCCATGTCCCTATTGCCAGTCTTGGCAGCCGGGGGTCAGTCCTCCAGGGCCTCCGCTCCTGGCTGATTCATTCAATTCAATACACTTAGGAAATATTAAGCAAATATTGATGAATGTAAAACTGCCTGCCTAGAGACTCTGGGCAGACATAAAGTAAGATGTTTCATCCAGGACAGAGCAGCAGTATATATATTACACAATCGGCAGGTTTAGCCAAATTTAAAAGATAAAGCATTTTTATGGACTACGTAAAGAAATGCATTTATTTTATAAACAGGGAGCCATTCTCTCAAGGCTAGCCATTCATGATTCTATTCAATGTTCAATATGTTGCAATTAATTCACTGTATTAATACAAGGGGGAGCACTGCTGTTACATACTAATCACAATCTGCTATTCCACTGTTGCTATAATAATGTTGGTTCAGGATCATGTATAGGAATTTCTTTTACTTATGTATTAATCACATTATTTTATTGTATAATGCCTTGGTGCCACTGGATTTTAACATGTCTGACACCCATACTGTAAGACAAATGGTGGGGGCGTAGTAAGGAAGTTGGGGGAAGCAGACTACAGGAAGAGTCTTTTGTCTCTTCGAGGACTCTGGGAGGTAGCAAGGGAGTGTGAACCTTAAGGTGTGAAACAGCTGTGTACTGCCTTTTGTTCCTGGAGAAGGTATTTAACTGAGAGCCATGCTAGGCTCAGTGAGAACTCTGCTGACCGTCTGTCCCGCGGACATGCAGGGGCTCCATCAAGCTTGGTTGTCTGTTGTCTTTGTGTGCTTGGATTAAAGAATGTTAGCTACCGCTCACCGCTCGTCTGCAGGCTTTATTTTAATGGAAAACTTCCACAACAATCAACAATGATGCTGATCAATGAGCTTTCAGTTAGCATTAGTCAAGAAGTTAGCTGATATTTGGAATAACTATCACTAACAAACCAATATGAGTAACCTAAATTTGGCTAATAAGAAAGCTAATATATTTATTATATTGTATAAACTAATTAAGAAATAATACTAATTAAGACACTTAAAATACTTACTACTTGTTTTTAAACACAGTTCTATATGAACAAAGGTTGCCCCGCCCATCACTAGTATCACCCGCATGATTGGTAAGTTGCTTGTTACCAGTCATGGGGGTTGATCCATGAACATTAATATGTCAAGGCAGGAATAACACCCATATGTACGGTGGCCCTGAGAGGCCAAACGGACTGCAACTTAAGAAAACACCAGCAATAAGAAAAATGCTGCAAAAGCACACAAAATACAACAGAAATAGGAAAAACGACAACAGAAATAGGAAAAAATGACAATGGGAATACGAAAAAAGAAAACAGAAATAGGAAAAAACACAAGGGAAGTGTTTCTGGGGGAGACAATAACCCGACAGACCAGTTGCCGGAACTGAAAAAATGGTAGGTGTGTTTTATCATGATTCATATAATACTGATGATGGATTTTTAGGCTAATAGTTGGGCTAACACACTTACCTCTCGTCTTTTCTTTCCTCACAAAACTAATAGATACTCCACTTCTTTTAAGTGTCTCCCAGCCCAATTCTTAGCATATTTTGGTTCCTGCAACTGGTCTGTCGGGTTATTGTCTCCCAGGAAACACTTCCCTTGTGCTTTTGGAAATCTGTTTTTTCCTATTTCTGTTTTCTTTTTTCCTATTTCCATTGTTGTTTTTCCTATTTCCGTTGTGTTTTGTGTGCTTTTGCAGCATTTTTTGTATTGCTGGTGTTTTTTTAAGTTGCAGTCCGTTTGGCCTCCCAGGGCCACCGTACATATGACATGTTGCATGTTTAGAGCTGGAAATACGAGTCCGTCAAACAGAGACATTTCAAGTTCTAGACTCAACACTTGAAGAATAAGTAATTCTTTAATCATTGAATGCTATAACACCAAAGATAACAGTTCAAGGACACACGTTCCCCAAGACATGAGTGAACGTGCAGCAGAGTAAATGATTATCTGCAATAACTGCAGAGACTTTACCAAAACGTTTGCCAAGTTGCAAGATTTGCCTTGAAATATTTTGGTCAATATACTTAGTGATAGAAAAGTAATTTTAGCTATTTCAGTTATTTCTTTTATTTTCAGACAAAGACATAAAATGCCTGCTAATCCAAACTTCTGCTTTCTACTGTCTCACATTGCTGCAAACTATTTCTATTTTGTTAAGCAGAGAAAAGCTTTGGAGGACAGCACATGGGTTGAACAAACTCTTTCAGCTCTTTGTATTTTTATTGAGGAAGAAGAATTCCCCACACTGAAAAATGTTATGCAGAATAATAGATAATAGAAATGAATTGCTGCTGACCTGGTTGCTTTGCTCGCTTACCCCTTACCACAGTAAACATCCATCTCCTGCAACACATTGCTTATTGAAGTAATGAGCACAGTACAAGAGAGAAAAGAAAATGGATGGTTGTATATTTTTCTTTGCCTTTAATTCTCTTACAGCAGTGTCCAGAGCCAGATTCACAAAAACACACATCCATTGTTCAAAGCTGCTACTTCTTGGCACAGTTAAGTATGACTAATTTGCCATGAACACTATGTAAATGAATACTTTTTTTAGTCTGAAAAATATATAGGAATCCCTTTAAACTGTTTAGCTCACTCGAGCAGAGAATATTTGCCCCCCGCAGAGAATGCATCAGAGTTACAGCAGAGCTCAGCTGCAAAGGATTCGCGGTCTAATGAGGGTCAGTACAACAGTTAACTTGTAGGTTATACGCTCAAATGACTGATAATGTTTTCAGTGTATATTCCCTGTGTAGTCACCAAAAACTCCCTTCTCATGCCTTGTTTCTCAAACTTGTTAGGGAACACCAAACATGAGACACATGTTCCTCTTTTTTGGTCCCATGGTGCAGCTAATCAGCAGGAGGCACTTACTGTTACCATGGAAAACAAGGCTTTAGCTCTGATAGACATGCTAGCTTAGGTTGGCCTAAAACGGACCTGACACGACAAACAAGTTTTAATGCCTACAGAAATATCAGAGTGAAATTAGTCCCATTTCATATCTCATGAACTTTTATTATATCTTTCTGTCATTTGCATCTATAACACCTAATCTATGCTTCAGACCATCAGGCTCCTCAATAATTCCAGCTAGGATCTGATTAGACAGGTCCAATTGTTAATTATGTTTAACATAATTAACAATGTTAACAGTGTTGTTAAATATCACTGTGTTACATAAGACTGTCATAAATTAGATGGTAAGAAAATACATTATGAATCCCATTTCAGTTTAAGAGAGAAAGGGGCGAACAGAAGAGCACCAAATATTAACAACAACTCTAATAACTAAGACTGAACTGACAATCTGTTGGATTTGGGTGCCAAGTGACCTTGGCTATGTCTGGAGTGCTGATACATGAGGGGGGAATTGACGTAAATGTAAATCATGTACCCCTTTAGCTGATTAGAGTGCCAAATGCAGTGTAACGGGACAAAATATGGAGGACCACCCTACTCCTAGGGTGCAAAAAGCACCAGAGATAATGAAACCGCCCACCACGAGCAGGTCTCCAGAGAGAGTGACAGGTTTATGTGCGGATTCTAAATAGCATGTGTCCTCTGTAAAGACAGCGTGCATAAAGTGCACTCTGAATGACTTGCCCTCATAACAGTCCGACGGACTAAGGCGGCGCCTCATAATATCAAATGGTAGAAAGGTCAGGCTTTTATCACACATGTAAGAGAGTAGACACATCTGGATACTTCATCTATGGATATTGCGCCTATCTCTAAAAACGTCCTCATATACTGTAAATAAGGGCCCAAGGGAAATTAGAGTGATGAGAGAAGCTGCGGTGTGGCTTTTTGCAATGTAAGCTGGGAGATATGCATGTGTTGCATGAATAGTCAGGCCCTCGGAGGTGAGGGTGGGCTCTTGTGTATCTGACTAGTGATGGAGTTGTTTGCTCTTGCTCTTAACTATGGAGCGTGTCTGTGTGATTGGTAATGAGGCTGAATTTTTAGTTCTTGTTTTTTTGCAGTCATGATCAATTATGGGGATAAAACGCTAATAAATGTAATGTTGGTGCTGCAAGCTTTTTGTGTTTCTATCTAAAGTGCTGGAGTTGGAATGAGAAAGCAAGTCCATAAATGCCCAGCCACTGTGACTCCCTTTCTGCTACTGCCGATTTCTTTAAAATCTTTAAAATCATATTTATTTCACTTGAAGCAAAGTGAGCGAAATTGTGGCTCACAACTGATATTAAAATCAGAGGTTTCATTTTCTTCTTTAAATTTCATCAACTCATCGAATAAATTTCTAGTGAAGATTATATAAACCTCCTGCAGAACCAGACTCAGGGAGAGGCAACCATCTGCCAGGACCGGTTGGGGGTGAGGGGAAAATTATTTCTTGTATTCTATTTTTGTGGATTTGTATAAAAGAAATATGTTGTATATAAAATTACATATACACTTTGCTGTAAAACCTCTCTGCATATGCTTTATAGTTTAGCAATGGTTTATATAGTCAGGCAAGGACAAGGACAAAATTCTGGTTTATGTCACCCTCTTTTTAGATTTTGTGAAAATATTTTGGTTTAGCTTACAACGTACCTTTCATGAGGTTAAACAGACAAACTTCTACAACATTTCCATGATCAGCAAAGTTGCATGTGTAGTGATAGCGCTGGTCTCATGGCAGTCTTATCTTGCACAATGAAAATGATGCTAAAAGAATATCCAGTGCATTACAATGTTTCAGAAGGGGATGTATTGTGAATGAAAACAGGTTGACCAGGCTACAGCAAAAGGTACTTAAGCTACTAGTTGACACAATAATGGAGCCTTCCTAAGTCTGTATATAAAAACAAACTAGCAAAAAACAGCAGTCTTTGGTATAAACTCCTATTCAGATCACACATAAACATTCGCCACGTTATAAATTTGCCCCATACTCTTTGATAAATTGTGCAACTGAATACAAATCAATATCTAATTTCAATGAATTGTCTTCTATCTGTCTCTAAAGACAGATAAAATGCCTTTAGCGAGGCCTCTGTTCCCTGAGGATGACATTTTTTCATTTTTATTTTTTCAAACTTTAAGGTCCTTTCTGCCTTGTGTTACCGAGAAATGTCAAGCCAAGCTACCGGTAATTTTGTCTTGCTGTAAATAAACACAAGTAGGTGTTGCTGAATCCTGTGAGTCTCATATCATGAAGGAATCGGGCAAAAACCATCACACGCTGAGAATCAGAGCATGCATGCTGTGGGTTAATAGGTTACCAAAGTGATACACCTGCCTTTGTGTAATCTAATAATAACCCTGTTGCTGCAACACTTCATTATTAAGTACACTCTTTAATTGCAGTGACACTGAAAGCCTGCTTCTAACAGTGAGTGACACCTTCTAAAAATGATTTTTCGTTATTTTTCCTTCAGCAGCCACACATGTCTTTGGATAAAAATAGCTTGGCTTGCCTTAAAATACAAACAGCATACAAATACACATGCAACGAATGTGCTGATAATGAGCCATTCCCTACTGTGTCTGAACACTGCTTTCTCGGGAAGAGCTCTGTGGGCAAACATTAAACTTACACGCTGATCATATCCTTTGGTTTCCACAGGCCTGGGAATACTTGATTTAATTGCAAGCCACTCCACTGAAAAAACCAAATCTTTATGTTTGCATGAAAATATTATGTAGAAAATCACTTCCACAATTCCAGTAGCCAACATCAGAGTTGCTGCTGTCATCACAAGATTATATATATTATATATATATCATATATATTAGGGGTGGTGGTATTCGGATAGGCACGAATATCATGTTTTTTACGAATACTTATTTTGAACAAATACTTTAAAAAATATTTGTATTCGGGAACAAGAAAAAACATTTTATCAAAAAGCTGAGTTTCCTTATTAGACATGCATGCCCAGATGAGTGAGTGACGTGTAAGAGGTGAATGCGATAAAAGTCGGAACTACATCGCTGTTTTTGTTGAATAGATTTTTTTGTACCTTAACTGGGTTCCAGAGGCAGTTTATAACTTTTGCGAAGATCTGGAGATTATTCCATTACGCTGCATTACCGACGTCTACAGTCGGGTGTTCTCATGTTCGCTCTGTTTACGTAGCTCTGTTAGCTCGGTCATTTAGACCAGCGGTCCCCAACCCCCGGGCCATGCACCGGTACCGGGCCGTGCGTGTTGAGGTTCGGGTGTGAAATTTATGGTTTCCAGGGTTTTTATTCGTTTTTATCGTTAATATTTATTGTTTTTGTCGTTACCTCAGTTTCCCCGTGTCTTTTCCCGTGTGTTATGAATACATTTTATTTATTTATTTTTGGTACCGGTACTCGTTTTATTTGGTTGTATTTATGCGCGACACCTTAAAGGCCGTCCCGTAAAAATATTGTCGGACACAAACCGGTCCGTGACGCAAAGGTTGGGGACCGGATTTAGACAATAGGCTGTTGACAGAGTAACGTTAAAGTCCGGTTTGAAAGGATAAAACAATGCTTGTGTAGTTGTGTCGAACTGTATGCACTTGTGGGAATTATATGTTACATATAAGTTACTCTGTCTTGTGCAGACAGCAAGATATAGGCTATCCGGTTGTTCAGTCTGACGTCACTAGCCGTTTCTGGGTCTAAACTCCGCTGCAGGTCCATATATCAAACGATCACTGTGGCATTACTGAGAGTTGAAAAACTGTCTAAAGTCTTTCATCTTTAATAAAATGATCAGCGTTCTGCTCTACCAGGTGTAACAATTGAGTTTAACATCCAGGCATCCATGAAAACGGACATTTATGACATTTAACGGAGTTAGAAGTTAGCAGGAAGTTAGCTTGCTAGCTTCTATCTAAATACAATATAGCATGTCCTGACTGCGGGGTTTTGGAAACAAATTAAAACGTACAGCTCTGTTATCACTTCCAACATATATGAAGACAGAAAACGAAACAGCAGTGACGTTTGTAGGGTCACTGAAGTTTGGCTAGCTGGTATATAATGATGTGCTACGTGACCGCTAGCGACACAGCTATGTTAACATAATATAAACAAGCTAACTTTTTTTCCACTCGATAAAAGTTAACGTGAGTGTTCTCGGTGGTCAGGAACAAATGTAATCGCATGGCAGGATGCTGTAAAAGGACCAAACTTCAGCCAGGAGAACAACTGAGATAATGCAGCCACAATACGAGGTTAGTCATTCATATACTGCTGCATGGGCTGGGCTGTAGTTACATCCTAAGGTTTTAAAAACTGAGCTTAAATAAATGATTAGCGGTAATAAAAGCCGAGGGAGGTCAACAGGGATCACTGACTGTTTTAGGAGCTTTTTGAGATCAAATAGAAGAAAATACAAAACATTAAACATGTTAACAACACAAAAGCCATATTAAACGCAGACTACTTTAGACCCGGAAGTAGGATTCGTCGCGTCATCACTGAACAACCGGATAGGCTAGTTAACCTTAGCATAGCGTTCCGTCGCTCATTAACTTAGCTGAAACTCCCCACATGGATTTGGTCAACCAAATGGAAAAGAGTGTTGCTGCTGCTGAGCCACCTCTTGGTCCTCCACCAGCCAAAACAACTTGATCAAGTTCTGTGTGGAAGCATTTGACAGTCAGTGCTGTACCAAACTGATATGTAATGTGTGCAAAAGTCAGATCAGCAGAGGTAGTTATATCAAACATCTGTCAACATCTGTTATGCATAATCACATGCACTTAAAGCATCTTATTACTGTCTGCCAACCCCCACCAGAAGCACCAATCCCCCACCAGCACCAATTCATCATCACAGCCATGTTCTGCCCCTCCAAGTCAGTTTCACTGTTTGTTCAGTGTCCTTGGGGGGGGGGGGGGTTCATAATGTTCACAATGGTATTTTATTAGTTGTTGGTTTTAACCATGGATGAGGCGATGGCTGTTGTTATTTTCTTTTCAATGATGTTCCTTGTTACATGTTCATTGCTGGATTTATGCAAAAACATCAACTAATATTGCATATCCATAATTATTATAATGGATATAATGAAAGAATACTTACACTATAACGTTAATTAGAAGTGTAATGCAAGAAAAAATAGATTTTTATGCCTATTTTGAATTTTACTCGAATACAAATACAAATACCGGCTGCTTTGCACTTCTCTAATATATATATATATATTTTTTAATATATATATATATATATATATATATATATACACACACACACACATATATATATATATATATATATATATATATATATATATATATATATATATATATATATATTAGGGGTGCAACGATATTCGTATCGATATTGAACCGTTCGATACAGTGCTTTCGGTTCGGTACGCATATGTATCGAACAATACAACATTTGTAATTTATTTTATCAATTTTCCTTCTGACGATGCTGTCTGTGTGGAGCGCTCAGTGAATCTGTGTTCGACTACTCCGCCTAGGCTGCACTGTCCAGCGCAGATCCACTGAGCGCTCAACACAGACAGCATAGTCAGAAGGAAGAGCACAGGGCAAGCTAGCGAGACAGAAGTTAAGCTCTCCTTGCAACAGGCAAATTGACCCTCATTCAGATCTGGCGTTTGGAATTATTTTGGTTTTCATGTGACGTATGACCCTGAAGGTAAGCGAGTCATGGACTAAAGTAAAACAGTATGTTGGATGTGCCATGCAATGCTCAATTACATGGGTGGGAACTAGTGTGTTAGCGCAGTTAGCTCGTTAACGTGTTGGCCGTCTAGCCCCATGCACGGAGCGATCGGCGGTAGCTCGTTAACGGAGATTTGCCGTGTTGTGGCGTTAAGGTCATTTCAACGAGATTAACCTGAAAGCACTAGTGGGAACACAACGAATATGACTGCACATTTACGCCGACATCATCCTAGTGCAAAGACAAGTGGAAGCAGACAAAAAACAAGCAAGCATGCTACTAACTTTAGCCGAGTCATTTAGACAGCTGTTAGCACATGATTCTCCTTATGCTGCTGAGAATATAGCCCAGAAGAAGCGGATAGTATAGCTTTTATTTTGGAAAGAGCCATTTCTCTGTAATAAACTCTCTTTTCCAAAGATGAGTGATTCCTCAATCCCGGGGCTAGCGATTTTTTCAGTCGGGCTACCAAAATCTATCTCTGCCCTGCCCGTCGGGCTATTGTAGGAAGGAAAAATATATGTCAATGCTTTTGCATTCTTTCAGAAATGTAGCTGGGTAATTATGTCATTGGCATTGGTGAGCCACTGTCAATATGTGACATATTGAAGTCGCGTTTGAATTTGCGCTTGTTTTTTTGCTTTCACTTTGCAATCGGGCGAACTGTGTATAGAGAGCGACAGCACTGATCTGTGAGTGATGATAATTTGCGCACCAATTCCTCTGACATCGTCTTATTAATCGTTAGCTTACTATGCAAACATGACAAGTGAAATCTCCCGCAGCAAGCTTAAACATGTGAGAGGTTGATCGCGCAGAGAATCGCTGAGCTTATGTGAGTGAGCGTGTAAAAGCATTTCAGTTCTGCTGAGCCAAATAAGACAGGTCAGGGTGAAGAAGTGACAGCCAAATAAAAGCTTACCACAAAACGGAGAAGTTATGACAAATCAGACTATAAGGCAAAAAGAAAGTGCAGCTTTATGGTTTCATGGACAAAATAATTTCTGTGGCTGCAATATGACGAGCTAAATAACCAGGGCTGCACATAAGTGGTCCGCAGGTGCGCATTCGCTGTCAAAATAAAAAACGCGCATAAGGGTTAGGGTTAGGGTTAAATTTAAAAACTGTACTTTTGAGTTAAAATATATATTTATAATTTTAATAAATGACAAATTAAAAATGCATGAACATTTTTTTTGTATCGAAAAAATATCGAACCGTGACACCAAAGTATCGAACCGAACCGTGAATTTTGTGTATCGTTGCACCCCTAATATATATATATATATAGATATATACTATTTACTCTATTTAATTTGTAAAATATGTGTACACACACACACACACACACACACACACACGCACACACACACACACACGTAGAAAAATATTTAGTATACACATCCAGAAATGCATATACTATTATATATTGTACATATATTTATTAGTTTCAGATGTAGCCATTCTTGTATTTTGCTTGTTTACATTATTGTATTTTGCACAACTCTGTTGCTTGTGAAGCTCGCACACAAGAATTTCACTCACATGTGCTGTACCAATGTACCTGCACATGTGATGTGACAATAAAAGTGATTTGATTTGATATCTATATCTATATCTATATATATATATATATATATATATATATATATATATATATATATATATATATGTATGTATGTATGTGTGTGTGTGTGTGTGTGTGTGTGAAATCATAGATTTCATAAATAAACTAAAGTAAAAAGTCAGTTAACATTACCAGAAGGGGGGAAAAAATCAGGATCATTATCTTTAAATATAACGAAGTCCACATTTATCTCTTTAGCACTCCCTGCAGAGTTAACAGCTGGGGGAGCAGATGAGTTCATTTGTGTGTAGCAAACAGCGAGAGCTTTAAAAATAATGCACCAATATGAATTCTTATGCTGGTTGTCTGTATGCATGTCATGAAATCCCTGAACTCTTACAGGGGGAAAGAAAGCATACAGGTTACAGACACCATCCAGAGGATCAGAGTGGTATTACAGGAAGTGAGCACAAAATGAGTTGCAGTTGAATTTCTGTCTTTGCTCCCCCCCCCTCCTCTCTCTCATTCATATGTGAGAAGTTTCCCTGAATCTCTGCAGTCGTCACCAGATGGTGCTGCAAAGGCAGGTTTGATCCATGTGTTGCTCACCCAGGCAGGAGCGTGAAGGAATGAGGAAGTGCAGGGGCGCTCGCATCAACGTAATCATCATAACTCTGGCGTCTGGCATGCAGACAACTGACTGGTGGCGGCTATAAATCCAGACCAGGAGAAAAGAGGCTATTATATATGCTGTGGAGGAGAGTGATGCGTTGCACTTTGGAAATTAGAGAGGTCCAAGGGGGGCATGACGCTCCTTACTTCCTAATGGAATACCCATGTCATCACCACAGACGCTTCATAATGTACTTGTCAGCTTGAGCAGCTTGAGCATCAAATGAATGGGGTGTTGTTGTGCAGCACACCACATCTAAGATGGAAAATGTGCCTGTGCTTTAAAGGATCTGCTTTTATTTACAAATGTGGTGAAAAGTGAATTAATCCTAGGCATCTCCATAGTTTTTTTTTTGAACGAGCCATAGGAAGCAGAAAACAAACTTACAGGACAAAGAGGCTTTTTTGTGCTAAAGGTAAACATGAAAGCACCGCCTGAATGTTGCTGGTGCCATAATGTGGTTCAAGGGTAGCATTACATATTGAATGTAGTTATATGAAATGTACTCCCTTTGCATATTTGAGTAAGATGTCAGCCATCCGGTATATAACACAATACACAGTGGATTGCTGGTTTCATCAAATCTGATCATTTGCTCTTTGCTTTCATCCACCACAAAAGTTGGAGTGTCACTGTGCATGATAAATACTGTCATGATATGATGAGATGCCATTTAGCAGCGGAGCTCAGGACATTTTCTAGAAGCCCAGAGATTGGAACAAGGATGGGTGGCAGGCAGGAAAACAGGAGCAGCAGATGGAGTGTCCCATTAGCAGTTGTCCTGTTAGCCACGGCCAGCTGCCACTCTCTGGGTCTCTCTCTGGGCCTGTCCTCTCCCCTGAGTCAACAAAGTAAAACCTACTTTCATTTCAGGTTTGTTGCTTTTCATGGGTTACTAGTTACACAACATCTGCACGTAAAAAACTGCAATGCACGGAGAATTATGATGTCAATTTTACAGTCGTGTACCTCGCTTTCACGTCCTGGAAAAGAGTAGTTTAAGAAAAAACGAATGCATGACACGAAGATTACACAGAGCGAGAAAAAGGCAAAGTCCAAGAATAAAATAAAGCAAACATGTGGAAAAATTCACATTAAATGTGGCAAATGCCTTTTTTACTTGAACCCACAGATTAGTAGGAACCAATTTATCATCACTCACTTGTTCTTTTTAACTTGTTCGTTTTTTTTTCTTTGCGCGTTGCATTATGGGAGCATAGAGTCAAAAGTGCAGTCAGAAATCAGCCATATTGAATATGCACGGGGTCTTTAATGTAACACATTTCTACTCAGAAGCTGTCAGGTTTGTGGTATGAAATCACATGCCACGAACACAAAGCATGCCACATCTAATACAGACACACAAATGCAAACATACTGTACAGAATGAGAATACGAGCAAATTGTTGCTTTCTTGATGTCATTTGGGAATGATGGGAATTTCTTGCTCAGACAAGCTGGCTGTATCTTTCACTAACTCCACTCCAGTGTTTAAAGCATGGTCGTGTTGTGGCTTCACACCTTTTTCATTCACCAGTCAAAGATGTACACAGATAACGGAAACACTCATGCCCTTTGATACACACACGTCACACTTTTTTCCCCTCACAACCTTTCTTCTTCACTACTCTTGTCTTCTTTTTCTTCTTTTTTTTAATAGCTCTTTGTTCTCTGCCCATGTCTATTTTTATCTCAGCGTTCACGGGAGGAGTCAGAGAAATGACGAGGCTTGGGAGACTTGCTCATCTCCATGGCAACTATATTGCAAGCCTTTATTGTCTAATATAGTCCCCCCCCCACCCCCACATTGTATACATTTGCAGCACTTATCTTATTATCAGATTTGTTCAAGTCTCTATTTCGGCGCGCTCCCTCACCGGAAGATCTGTGGAGGTCCTTTTTCTTAATTATTATTTTTTTCTATGCATGCTTCCTCGCTTGGATCCTCCACGCTGTCCACCTCTCACCAGCCCCTTCCCCCCAGGAGCGGATTGAGCTGTCTTTTCCTCTCTGAACCAATGGGCGTGCTGTTGTGGAGTAATTCTGCACTAACCCATGCCTCACTCATGAGACACACTTTGGATGCCATTTGTCTTGCTACCACTGTGAGGCCTGCTTTCATGAGACTGAAAATCTCTGTGGGTTTTGTTCAGTTCATGGGGGTTTTCCCATACCTCCCTGCCCCACCTCTCCAAACTCCAGCCCCCCACCCCTTTACTGGATCCTGCTGAGACAGCAGATTCACTGACACATTCCCCAGCCAATAAGTGTGGTCTGACACCGTCTTTTGAAACACTCGCCATTCCACGGACCTAGTTTATGATTCGACCAATTGCAAACATCTATCACTGTGAAGTCCACAATGCTTTTTAACATTGTAAATCTACCTGGGGGTATGATGATGGACCTTCTAGTAATTTAAGCAGTACAAAAATATATCTACATTTTTTTCACTATGGATTTTCCCCTTATTAGTCACCTCTTCAAAAAATATTTTCAGCTGTTGTAACATCCTGTCTCTTTAAAAAAAACAGGACATGCATTCAGTTCCACATGTGGGATTCCTTCTTGTCACGTGGCTAGGCAGTGCAAACATATGCTATCAGCAGAAGCTTGTGTGTTCATGGCATGAATGGGGTGGAAGCTTCTGAAGGAGGCGCTCAAACATGAGAAGGAGACAGAAATATACCTTGGAGGCGAAGAGAGGACTGATGCAACCCCCTCACATTTAACACAACCGGCGCCACCATTAAAGCATTAAGAATATGCTAGCAGCACCCAGACTAACAATGCCAGGTGAGATAATGAAGTTAATTATGTGTTTTCTTTCGTGCCAGTCCACAAGTGCCAGCAGATGCCAGCCCTGAGGATCTAAGTGCTCACCCATGGTCCTCCAGATTGCCCTCTGAAAGAAACCCTTTCACCGGTCCGCCTGTTCCCTATAGCAACAGTCATCCCCCTCTGCGTCACCTGCCAGCCAGGGAGCAGGTGGGCCCAGCGGGGCCAGGTTGAGACTTCACCTGTCACACTTCCAGAGCTGTCCCACGCATGCCAACACAAACATGAACGGAGGCACAAATAGTCCCAACCTGCAATATTTCAAGCAGATTTTATTATGCAAAACACATGGAAACAGCTGAGCACACACCAACACATGTAAACACACACAGGCATATATAAATAGACGTATCTACATGTGTTTAGAGCACATATAGTTGTCTTTAAAGGTGTTTTTTCCCCAGAGGCTGTGTCTGAATGAATCTGTGACAGTGCATCTTAAGGCCGGCCAAGCTGAGTCTATTTGGATTTCACAGCTAATTTAATTTGTGAGAATACTTTTGTTTTATTGCAGCAACATATGTTCTTCTGCTCCATTTTTCACCCAAACAAGGGCTGTTTATTTGTCCTGTTTCTTCTGCTTTAAAAAAATGTGGTGGAAAGAAACTACTGTAAGTACAAGTTTATTATGCAAGCATCATTAGATGTGCCTGCTTTAGTATAGTAAGGCAACAGTTCCCCCTGCCTTTAGGACCATATATGTTTTAAATGCAAATTTTGTCCAAACAACTTCATGACATGCAGCTGCAAGGACTTGTGTTCATTTAGCATGTGACATGGATTCCAGTTTTTGTGCTGCCTAGAACAGTTTTAAAGTTTAGCTAGCAATGAGCCACCAAGACTCTTGTAGCCATTAATCACATCCAGCTAATATTCCCCTTTAGTCTGGTGGCTAAATATTTAGTACAGGTGTATTCCCATTACGCTGCTGTACAAACACAAGTGGAATTCTGGGAATTCTGGCATTAATTTAATAGCTTTTACTTAGACCAAGCATTTCCACCACTGCAATGTAGAAGATAGCTTTGCACATGCACAGCACACTTAAGGTAGTAATCAGTCAGAGTGCTCTTCATGAACAATAGAAGGCGTGAGCTTATAGGGGTATGGCAGGGTTGGGCGAAGGCTGTGTGTGACCCTTGATGTGAAGGAAGTGACAGTCAGGCAATCCACAACAGTGTCTGAGGTCAGAGCCCCCCACCCTCAAATACAGCACGATCAATACCAGTGATGAGATATGGTGTGACGAGTGGTCTATCAATACTGCAAGGCAGAAGGAGGTACATTCATCAATCAATCTTGTCTTTCAAGTTCTGATTGCACAAGAGCACATTTAGCAGCAGAACAGAAAAGGGATGTCAGCAGTTTACTTGTTTTTTTGTTTTTTTTGGTCAAACAGAAACAGTCCTTCCAAGCAGAAAAAATGATAAAATAACATAATTTATTACCTTCTATATTGTACATCTCAGGTATCTTTTGTTCTTAGTAATATACTATATAATTTTTCATCTGCTTATATAGTATTCTAGGAATGAAAGAAGAATTGCTGAATGGAGAAAATGAAAACATTACATTGTTAGATTTTAATACATCTTGACAAAAAGTGATGGAAAACTCCAGGTCCAGAGAACAGCACTTGATATTTTAATATGGACAATGTAAGTTAAATCCAAGTGCCATTAAAATTACATGTTTTTTTTCTTCCTTCTTTTTCAGTCCCTGGCTGGCCTTTCTTGTCCTTCACTGCTAATGGCATGATAAATATGCAGGGAGACAGTTGCACGCCACTTCTGGGTTGATAGTGTGGGACGAATGATGCAGTGGCTTCCAAAAGAAACCTATAGCTTGTCCTGGATCAACCACAGGATGAAGTAGGCCACATCTGATGCAAGTCTTTTACAAGTTTTTTCTATTTCTTTTCCATATGGGATGAGAGCTGACACTGTGGACAATCTGATATTAAACTCGGTTGCCTACTAACTGGGTACATCTTATCCTCCTAAGAGGGGGAATATCTTTGCAAGGGCATTAGGGTCTGACCTCTGCTTCCGCAGTTACCATCAGTTGGGAAATCAATGAAGCGCGTGTGCAAAAGGGCTCCCATAGGACTGTTCGCATCTGCACGAATCAGCACTGTTTTGTCGCCACCATTTTTTCTCAACTCTGTCAGATGAGATCAGAAGGCACAAATGTGGCACATTTCACACACCTACACTGGATCTTCACACATAAATAGGCATGGGATACTCAGGGGACAGGTGATGCTGGTCATATGTCACGCATTGAAACAGTGAGAGACATAAGCCACAAATTTTAAGTTGCTGTGTTTATTTGAATATTTTGATGCACGACTGCAGCATCGACAAGCACTGATGTGCAACCTGCGCTTTAGAACTTCAAGTCTCTTTTCTCCCTTGCAAAAACTTGTATTTACTTTCCAGGCCCTGTAGTTGGCTCTGGTTTTGTCTTTGCTTGATACTGTACAGTATATGAGTTTCTTCCCTCGGGTCTCTTAGACATGCAGAATACTGAGCCGTGCACATTTAGGTTGACAGATTAGTTTGCATTTGGTTTGACACCACAAGAGAAGGCCTCGGCTTGCCTGCAGTAATGGCTGATACTTTTCTGGATTGGTTTAGTGTGAAAGCATGGCCTGCCAGGGGAAATATGTAGGTTCAAACCCTGACCCAGTAGGACCTGCCCATGACTTCACAGTTCCCTGTGCTTTGGGAATAAGAGGTGAATCATCTATATGTGAATCCCTATATACCAAGCAAAGCAGACAGAAGCCCTGGGGAAGATTCTGTTTCTAAATTAGTGGCCACTGAAGGCTGCGTTACGGAAGAATGCATAATCAGGCTTCAAGTGCGCTTAATTCAGCACTGACCATCTCAGACAGAGAGAGGGAGAGAAAACAAGTCAGTCAGTCATGTGCTTATTTGTAATACTGACTGTGATTGTAGCATAGGCCTGTGCAACGTGTCCTTAATGACGGCATAAATCATTTCATAACCAACTGAGTCTGATGCTTGCTTTATGAATATTTACACAGTTTTAATCAATTTATGCATTTAGAATCAGATTCGACGTGATGACAAGTTTGTCTCCCTTTAAAAAAAAAAAAATTTGGCCCATGATGAACTGCCATATCACACTAATATGTGCTACTTATACCTGATTAATTTGTTCCCATCTATGTGAGGCCACCTCTCTGAAAGAGTAGCACAGCTGCTTTGAGATAGCTCAAGTCCCTTAGGTGAAACTACACCACACAAACACACAAATGCGCATGGACAGAGACACACACATGCAAACACATATGCACACACCTTCTTTCCCCTAGTGTGGGCTCTGCAGCTGTTCCTGTTATGATTTGGAACACCAGGGCCATGCTAAAGTCTACAGGAATCTAGAAAAGTAGGAGCCAGAAGGAAACCTGATACAAATGAAAAGTAATGTTGGATATTAAGTAAAACATACTCCAGAAAAAGCCTCACGTTCCTGTGCACTTATACGCCCCAACCGATGCTTTTGAGAATGTCTCATGAGCCACCAAGTAAAGTGTACTCAAAGAAGGCATTTAACCTCAAGATGCCCCAGCAGAGATGCCTTGTGGACAATACATTTGTTTCTGGCTGTATTTGTACACTCTTGCTCTATGGTAGCTGGGCTAGACTCCAGCGACCCTATTGGATGGATGGATAAATGGATAGAAAAGTGTGTATATAAATACAAGACTGCACAGAGTCCTGTTTATGAAAACTTTGTTTTTCACATGATGTTATTAGACCTAGGACTTCATGACCCTGTAACGTTAGCTCTAATGCTAAGCTTGACAAGTTTGAAACTTGAAGATTCAATAAAGAAAGAAGAAACAATAAAAATGGTGTTATAGGATGAGCGTGAGGGTATTGACTTAAACTTATGGTTAAACTAAGACCTGCTTAACAAAACAATAAAGAAATAATGATATTAATTATTTTAATCAATATAATTACTAACAGATACATTGTTATGTCTCTATGTATTGATGTAATTACAATCAGCATGAGTAATGAGGCATAAACAGCTTAGTGGCTGATAATTACTTTTGACTTTCATCCTTTTTTTAAAAAATTACCAGAGCTTATAGATATTAACAATATACTATAGCTTACTCTGAGCCACCCACAGTGTCTCTAAGCTAATACCTAATTCTATTACAGCAGCAAAGCAATAGCAACAGTGACAGTATCCAATTCAGTATCTATGCAGATGAAGAGAAAGAGAAGAAATCTATGAGAAAGTGTCAACAGCAGAATTGAAAGTGGCAATATGCCACTGCAGCTATGTGTGTGTTGGTGTCACATGAAGGCTCTATGCATAGTTAGCACATTGTCAAATGGGCAGACAATGGTGGCCTTAGTTGTTTTACTACAATTTCTATCATCCAATTATGCCAGGGTAGATTTAGCAGTGGATCTGGATAGTTGAGTGCAAATTGATGATCCAGATGATGTCCTTTAGTGGTTTGGCTTGCACACTGATCTGAATCTTATGGGTGCCAACCGGTCACACTTTGTGTAGTACTTGCTTGAGCAATGTTAGACTGCTGACAAGAAGAAGGTCAGGGGATAGTAAAAGGATTTCTAATCATGCTTGTTGTTCTTAACTGCTGATTTACAAATAAAGTTTGAAAAAGTTGTCATAATGAAGGGTTTAAATGATTTCTAAATCATTGCATTCTTTTTTTATTTACATTTTGTACAAAATGCAGGTCTTTTGGGATTGCAATGGCCGGATATGTTACAGATGTGCATGAAAGGCATACACAGCTAGACCTGGACAGTGGATGGTGGTGTAGTAGGCTTCAATGGAAACCACAGAGTAACCTATGTGAAAACAAAAGTGACACTGTTTTTTTTTCATGGAGACAGATGTCCTATTTTGGAATCCTAGTAAGCAGCATCTAGTTGTAAATGATTTATTTAAGAAATATAATTAGCCATTACACCTGGAGTCAAATATTTTATATTTTTTTATTTATTTTTTTTAATTGGAATTTGATCTTTCAGAGATCCACACAGAAAAGTTTTTGAAAAGATTTGATGGAAGACTAGCACAGAATGTATCTGACCCCCTGTTTGTCCAGCATTGGAGCCCTTCCTTCCTGATGATTAAATCACATACTTTCAACCACGCACGAAATTCAGCCTATTGTGAAATATGGTAACAAAAGCCTTCTAACCTGCTGAAGATAATATCATCCCAGATGGAGCATTTTATATCCATAGGAAGTTGCAGATCCTGGCACAGATGCCTGTTTTGTGCTTTTAAGCATGAAGAAGTTCTTTATTTTCAGAAAAAGAAATGGTTAAATATTTTGGTCAAACATTCAGACCTGTGCAGGTTAGGATAGTTTGCAAATACATTTTACAATGTATTGACGCATTCACAACAGATGAATAACAATTTGGCAGCCAGTCTTCTTGTAATGTTGCAGGTTTATGTGCTAAGTTCCAGTTACAAGTTAGTAAGAGCAGTCAGTTTTGTTGGTATAAAGTGATATACCACCATATCTTGAAATTTTCGGCTGGTTATTAGCTTGGTTGGCAGACACAGATAGCTAGGAAAGTCCTGCAGGCTTGTCCGTTTAGGGACACATGCAGAGGCTATCATTGTTCAGACTGTAACTGCAGAGAACAGGCAGCTATGTTTTTGATAGTGGTTCATTTAACAGCCAACCTGGACATGGCGGCCCTGGGCTGTCATATTTGTTTTGGACTTTGTCCATGGTTTGGCTGAGTAGTTCTCTCGAATATAGTGCACTCTACAAGACATGATGATAGCGGTTATCGTGGGTCATTATGCATACGCCATCTGTCACAATGGCCCACTGTTGATCTCTAATACTCTCTAACCCATTAACTATGATTGCATTAAACAGGTTCCAGACTGTGGTGACCACCCAGAGCTTGCTTTTCTTCTCCTGTGGCCAACTTTTGGTACGGGTCATATTGTAACATAATGTGAAGCTTACACTCAGTATTGGGAAGGTTACTTTTAAAATGTATTCCACTACAGATTACAGAATACGTTACTCAATGAGAGTAACGTATTCGGAATACTTTGGATTACCTATTATATTATCATGCTTTTTACAACTACATGAATGTACTATTATCGTGTGATTTATTACTTTTACTGAAGGTTACTTGCCATACCAATATCGACTAGATTTTTAAATCTTAATATAAAATGAGTAGGGTAGGGTGGACATTAGGTAAAGCTGCACTTTTTGCAGAGATCTCGTATAGAAAACAGTTTCACGCATATATAAAACAGGTCCGCGGCTCCAAACCATAGTAAAGGGACCTCTGGCTAATACGTCGGGTTCCGTGTCGGGTTCCATGTCGGGTTCGTAGACGAAAACTAGCTTTACTTTGTTGTCTGGGTCAACTTTGCTAGCGAGAAACAGAGAGAGCGTTGAAAGGCTGCTTCAACAGAACTTATTGTTTTGGAGAAAAACATGAACACAGTGTACAGTCAAGTCTTAATAGCTTACTTACAACTGGGCTCGTCAGTCACTCTTTTTGGCTGCAGTGGTCATTATTATATTTGCATGCTTCCATCTCCCGCTTCTGGTCGTACTTTTCCACTCTCCTTTTTCTCCCTCCCTCGCGCTCACAAACACATAACGGGTATGGCAGTCCATTCTCCCTGCAGCACTACACTGCCCATGAGGCCACATTCTTTAGGGCGATGCCTGTAACACTCTGCCTATTGCCTTCGTATTAAATCATTTTTGTGAATAATTTTTTTAAATATTTCTTCAAGTCATTATGCGGGCCACGAGTAGAGGTGACATGGGCCGCGAGATTGAGACACAGGCATCAGAGCCTCTTAATGCGTGTTTTGTTTGGGGCGTGGAAACCAAAAGTAGAGAGGGCATAGCCGAACATATGAAACAGGAAAATACCGCCGTTTAATCCCTTTATTTATAGAGTGCTTTGAGTACTCCATATGCTGCCTTTATAAGTTCAGTACTGGCCCTGTACTTACTTGATATCAAATCAATACTGAAATTTTAAGTATTGCACAGCACTACTGCACAGAACAGCATTTCAGTATAACTCAATCCAATCCAAACCAAGATCACATAACTATGGTCAAGCTATTATTTCCAGTCGACCAGTGTCCGTGTGGGTAACCAGTGAAAAATGTAGGTCCATCCTCGTAAGAAGCAAGTGACTTTCTGTTGAGTGTGAGAAGTAATGTTTCTATCACATGGGATCTTAACAGGCTCCAGTTTTAGTATAATATCAATCAATTTCACAAAATGAGAGAAAGGCCATGGTCCATGCAGTGCTAACTACAGCGTCTCACGTGGTCTACACTCTCTCACTGGTATACAGAGTGTAGAACTTCAGGCCCACAGAAAGGTTTCCAAAGTGGAAGACAAAATAAAAGGCAGAACAATTGTTTTCCCTTCAAAATGCCTTTCCAGGAGACAGAGCTTCAGGAGAAAACCACAGTTTCTATCATTTCAACATGATTCATTCTAATATACTGAATATCCTTAAAGAATATGTAAAAAGTACAAGACTAAATGATGTTTAGATGAGCAATATAAAATATTCATGTAGTATATACTGTATGTTTTAGTGTGGTGTCAACATTTCTGAGGAGTTACAAAGGACTTTACAGATTCATGGCTTTTTTGTGCAACCAAATGGTTGGCTTTGGATTGCCTTCCATGATTTCTGTGAGAAAAACCCAGTCTCAAGATTTTAGCCAAGGATAGCTTAACTGCATTCTTGGGAGTACCCAAGAATGGGTTTAGCTTGCTGGCGAAGGCAGGGCAATGGGAATAATTGTAACTGAGAAGGGAAATGTGCACCAATGATGCAACCAGCCTTGCCAAAGAAGCATGAGAGGACAGAGGTTGTTCTTTAGGCTGACATGCGGCCAATAGCTTTGGCTATGATCACCCTGGCAAGGATGAAGCCTTTTAAAAGAGCTGAAGTAATAGAATAAAAATTACATTTTTAAGTGGCCAGTGATGTTTTAGGTTCTGGCAGTGTTAGTGAAAAGGGGACTGAAAATATATGGTGTACCTTTGTTTTAAATACAGATTCCTTTCTTTGGAAAGGAACCTCAGAGCCAGGGCTGGACCGATAATCTGGCATACCGAGCATTTTCACGGTGGGCCAATGTACTTTTGGGCCGATGGGCCGGTTAGAATGACTCATTTTGACTCATTTTCATTACTGATACAGGGTTTCCCAATCAAATCTCTGAATGCGACCGGCCCTCCCCTACCTTCAATGTGAGCTCACGCAGCTTATAGAAAAAGTTTCGTGGGCCAGAAGTGGCGAAAAGGTGGAGCTGAAAAAACAAAGACAAAAAATTACAAGAAACTAAAAATAGATGCAGCAAAATGTGTCAAATCAACAAGTACCAGCAACAACTAGTACCCAGCCCTCACAGTCACAGGAGGCTACTGCTGTTGCTCGCACCAGCTGTGGAGAAGTGAGGAAGAAACAGAGGAAGATGAAGTTAATGTAAGAAAATAGATGGAGGGACATAATTAGGAAGGGAGAGATTCAAAGATTTAGGTCAAATGAATGGCTACTTTGACCATGAACCACTATTAATAGTTAAAGTGTAGCTTTTAATTATTGTCACATACTGCAGTGCAAGTAAGAAATAGCACAACAACAACTCTATCAACTTGATTAAATCCTGTTTCACTATCTATAATCAAACAAAATGAAATGTGTATGCATGTTAGGGGCAATTTTTCTGTCCCAGTCCAGCCCTGCTCAGAGCGGTGTTTATCCGTGTTTCCTTCAGTGGATAGTAACAGCTTTGTGAAGCTCTGAAATGTGGAGATTCTGACAGAAACTGGTAGGTGTGTCAACAGAAGTGGACATGTTGACAGAAATGCGCATGTTGACAGATTAGCTGTGAATAGCTGTTTGGGTTTAGGCAAGAGTTTGAAGGTCAGCAAGCAGCTGTGTCTGAAGACGTGCCCCGAACCATGGCATGTGCTTTGGATTATACAGCATAAAATAACACAACCATCTCACTTTTCATTAAATAATGTGATGCCACTAAAGGCGCAATGGAAAAAGAGTTACCAGGGTGCAATAGTTTAATGATTCCAAAACTTTCTGGCTTTTGACCCCTAATAGAACTTCACCATACGTTATGATAAACTGGTTAATTTTATTGTTTTTATAGTCATTCATTAATATTCCGGGAATAAGTCAGTGACAACAAATGCAAAACGAAGTCAGATAGCACATGAAAGGGTAGAGGTGGGTTGCAAAATGGCTTGTAATGTACAACAAGAGTGGAATTAGTCAGATTACACGGTGAGCCTGATATAACATTTCCACAGGCTGGCACTGACTGACTGATGCGAGGTAATTAGATTGTCAGTAAAGATTTAAGACAATGTTTCATCCATGTAAGCTGCCCTGTTTTTTTCTTTCTTTCTGGTTTTAAATGAAAATATTAAATAATTAAAATATGAAGTTGACACGCATGGATTTTTGTACTTGTCCTTTATAGCAGCGGTCCCCAACCTTTTTTGTGCCACGGACCGGTTTAATGTCAGACAATATTTTCACGGACCGGCCTTTAAGGTGTCGCGGATAAATACGACAAAATAAAATGATACGACCAAGACAAAAACTATGGTATTCTGTAAATGTAATAATAAACACAAGTTCACTCTTGCAGCTCGGTACCAAATGGCTCACGGACCTGTACCCAGCGGTCCTCAACCTGGACACAGCTATTTTATTTAGCATTTTTTTTCTTCTTTTTAAATTTTGGAACACATTTTATTTGAAAAGTACCCTGAATAATAATTGTGTGCCCAATGGACAGGTATGTATTGTGAAAGGATTGTGGTTGAAATGCAGGTTAAAGTTCGGCATATACAACAGGAAGTGATTCAAAAGTGAAGCAGACTAAATAATGCATGCAATAAATAACGGCTGCACATTACTGTAACGGGGTAATAAGTGAGATTTTACTGCCCCGACATACAAAATGACAACAATATATCTGGGGTGGGTTGATCAATCAATTCCAATGAATCAACGCAGCTTAACAGATACAGATTTCCTCTCTGTTCAGTGGAACCTCAAGACATTCCCTCACTTCTCCTTACCTCCAGCTTCACCTGCTACAAGCTGGAGGACAGAGCCATAAGACCTACTCCCATCACAAGACATTTTGTTCTCATACCAAAAAATGCTCCTTGTGATTTACCTTTGAGTTTATGTTACTTATCATTACCCTATACTTTTCTTTAACAACCCCACTCCCAGTTGACAAAAGTGTCTTGGAAATAATTAGGAATTCTTGAAATATCACTTTATGTCAGTTACAACTGGTCTTAGTCATGATTCTGGAGGTGTGGATGGATGATGGAGACTTGTGACTTGACAGCATTTGTGAGAACCACCTGCCAGCTGAAAAGTGCTGAGATACATCACAACAAGTTGCAAAAAACTATGATTTTTATTTTTTCATTCTTTGTAGTTTGAGGCTACAGTTAAAGGCTCTAAATTCTTAATAATAGCAACTGTTTCAAGGGTGAATATTAAGAGAAGATTTTATCTATATCTTTAGGATCACTAAATTTATCATTGTAACTCTGATGAACGATGACTTGGGAAACACATTGACTCACTGATAGATTATTTATATTAAAATAAAACTATACAAAGTACTACAATATTTCCAAAGCTATTAGGATGATTCAATAAGGATAATCTTTACTTGCTGTACCTCTAATGGTGAAATGCCATAAAACTATAACAATGGAACAAGTTTAGTACATCACCATGGCATAGCCCTCACTTCATTTTTCATTTTCATCTTTTTAAACTTTGTCTAAAATCTACAGCTTAGAAACTGATTCAACTGTGCATTACTTTAGAAAATTGTTGTATAGCTCAAATTGTAAAGGAAGGGTGTTTTCTTTGACTATGCACCACCTCTCCAATAAACTCCATGAAAATCTGTCAAGTTCTTTTCTACAAAGTTCTGCAAACAAGCTTCAAATAACTAATGTGCACTCTAAGAACCTTCGCTTTCTCTTAAAGAATTGTTTGACGTCTTGGGCCTCCATCACACAGGCCTAGACTGATTGGCAACCAACTCGCAACCAACTTTGCTTGATTTCCAAGAAAATCATTCACAAAGGAGGTGCTGTGCCAAAAACCTCCTTGTCATTGCTTTGGCCGAAAGCAGATTTCCTCAGTCACTCATAGTTTTTATTGAAGATGGTGACCTTTTGCCAAAAACTCACTAACTTGCCAGTTAGCACTGAAACTTCAAACTGAACTATTCATCTTCAGATTAAAAATGGGAACAATAAACTTTTCACACTTTCACTATGAGTCAGCTAGTAGCTGGTAAGCTGTTCCTAACAAGTCAGCATTTTCCATGCTAGGAATCGACGAGCGCTGCAATCTGCTGGTTACCAACGCAATTACAAGGAGATTTTTGGTGTGACACACGCTTTGTGAATGATTTCACCAAGGGACAACCAGCAGTCACTCACCAATTGGTCTGGGAATGCAGTTTTTGTTTCCTTGTGACTGATCTCTGGCCCTGTGTGACTAAGGCTCTACGTTTTATGTGTTGTATGTGTCAGACTATGTCTTTGTCCGAGGCAGTGACATCCCATAGTAGCCTTTGTGTATGATGTCATGTAAAAGCAGTTCATTTTAATGTTTTCTTTTTTTGTTTGGGATAAGAAGTGCCTACATGTTAGCTAATTAGCGCTGCAGACGCTGCCGGCAAATTTGTTACCTACACACAAATCCAACTGACTGCTTTCTTATCTCCAGTGGAGATCCTAAGATCAGCTAATCAGCGTCTCACTGTATCTTAATATCTGCTGTACAGACTTGACTCTTGCATCAGTCTTCTTACTGAACTCACTAAGCAAGAAAATAAATAAGTCTATTTCTTTAAAAAAACAAACATCTGGGAAACAGTTATTTCCTTTTGTACTGCCTAAACCCCTTTGTGTTTATATCCTCATTACTCTTCCTGTGCTACAGATCCTTTTTTTTTTTTTTTTTTTACTAATTTCTCTTTCTTATGAAAAGAAAAGATTAAATAAGATTATATTTGATTTATTGACTGAAAAGACCTAAAAATGTACTTTAAATGTCTTTATGTAGGGCTGCCATGCCATGTCAAGCTATAAAAAAATGATAACGTCCATTCACAGCTCATTTAGCAAAAAAGACAATATCTCTTCACATACCTGCCCGACAAAGTCACCGAGCCTCTGACTAATTTGCTTTATGACTTAGCCTGCTTCTCCGTGTCTGTGTGATAAGCTATGATAGTCACCTAATCTTGTAACTTCTGGCAGCTGTGAGCTATCTCATCAATTAAAAATTCCCATGGGAGGATCAGATCCCAAAAGGAATTACTAAAAAATATTATCCAATTATGATCTCCTTACAGCTGTGTAATTATGCTTGACCACAGTTCATGCTGCTGTGTGACGAGATGGAGAGGTAGCTGAAGTCCATCACTTTTTAATTAACCTGGATGAATGTGGTTTTAAAAAAAGCAAAAAACTTGCACTGGTCTGGTCCCGTGTGATCCCCAACCTGTGACATTTACTGAATAACTACAGCTGAGGTTGTGTTGACTTCTGCAAATGACTCATTTTTGGTTAAATGAACATAAAGGTGTGATGTAAGCTGTGGCTGACTGAATTCATTTTAACACAAGTGGTTTCTACTCTCATTGTCTTTAGAGGTGGGCAGATCAATCCAAATATTAATAGTTGGTAACAGATCGATAGTAGCGTGTTAGCATCGATACTTTGTTTCTATTCTCTATGTTCAGTATGTATTCCTCTGACTTTTTTTCCTTGGAAATAAAAAATATATATACCTCACACATGTACTATGAAAAACGTCTGAACCTTTTTGTGTTGACTTTAAACAACAGAGGTTTAGGAACAGGCGCATTTACGCTTCAGTTCGTCAAAAAAACCCAGTTTCAAAATATGTAAAAAGCTGAGAGGTGTGTTTTGTTGTATGAACTAATTAGTTCAGTTCAGTTCAGTTCATTTTTATTTCAAACATTTCAAACATGTGCCTTCACAATTACTGTGGAAAGTAAAAATAACGGGCATTTAGTGCTCATGAAAATGTGTTTAGAATTTGCAAATTAATGATGATTCATCTCAATAAATCATGACACACCACTTTCCACTACAAAAGCTGCTTTATAGGTTAGTATAAGTATCGGTATCAATATTGGTATCGGCAGTACTGGCCCTGGGATCGATACCAAAATTCGCAGTATCCAACAGCACGACTTTTCTTATAGCCCTGGTGAGTTATGTGGTTGCAAAGCATGAAGAAAGTTGAGTGTGTTTCTAAAAAAAAGCACATAAATAAATGGAGCATGCTACACACGTCCCGTGTAATGGGACCCGTGAGACGCATGCTGATGGAATGTCCTTTGGTTCCAGGGAGACTCCAAAGTGCACAAGGACCGGGTCCAAAACGGACAAGAAGCAGCAAGTTGCAAAGCAGGCTTATCCTCCTTTAGTGTCACTACTTGTCCCTGTTTATATTTTCTATCTCTTTGTTTGCTTGTGTACCGACACACCGCTCTGTGCTGCCTGCACCTACAGCACCTCACATCACTATGCTAACTCCTCTCTATGGACTTAAAAGCTTTTTCAATGCGTCTGAAAATATTTATGAATCTAAACACAGTTATTTTGCTCTGGCAACTGAGTGCCAAGTGGTGAATGCCTGCAGAAGCCGACCTATAGAGTCATATTTGCAGACTCAAGCATAAAAGTCCATTTGGACGGAGACTATTGACTCAGTATTGGGAGGATGGCTAATGGCACTAAAAGAGCATGTTTTTGTGCCGAGATGGATTAGGTTTTCCCACCAGCACACGACGTGCCGTGCTGCCCATTTTCAAAAACATGAGCAGGACTGTATAATCTTAAGGGACAAATAATTATTGCGTGTACAAATGCAGTGTGTGTGCGTGCGTCTGTGTGTGCGCGCAGGTGGCTTTGATTGATTTTCAATCCATTCCTTCTTTTTCAGCTCAGCTGCGAGGCACATTGTTTAAGGTCTATTTCATATTGTAAATTAATTATTTTCTGCTGGAATTGTATTAGTGTGTGTGTGCATATGTGTGTGTTTGAGTGTCTGCTCTGCATGCATTTACTTTGTTATTGCAAGCAAAATGACATGGCACAGTATTATTTCCCATCTACAATATCCAGACCTCACGCGTGTGTTTTTTGTTGTCGTTGTTGAATGCATCAGCTCCGCGGCCGCTGCAAATGCATCTCCAGTGTCAATCACATTTCTTTGAATTTGGAAGACGGAGAGCAGGAGATGGAGGGAGGAAGCAGGGGTGGAGGTTACAAGGTGGCTACTCCTCACTCACAGTTGCTTGTTAAAAAAAAAATAAAAAATCAAAATTCAAAAATCTTAAAATGCAGTTGTGTGCACTGGAAAGCCTCTGCTCGCTGAATTTCAAAATACCTTTGGCACCATTGTTTTTTTTCCCCTCCTGTGTGTATACAAGCTGCAAGCAGTCACGCAGCTGTTTCCATGGCAATATCTATCTGTGTGAGGAATTCATTAACCCTTTCTCGCAGGAGTTCCATGTAGAAATCCCACGTAGAATGCAGATGGGGGGTGTGTGTGTGTGGGGGGGGGGGGGATGCTACAGTGCTATTTTTGACAAAACCTACTATTTATGAAGTGCAACGCATTTTTTTTTAGTATATAGTGGAGAATCCATGTCTGCTTTAGTATTGACATCCATTGTTTCCGTGTTATCCAGACACCAAAGGCTGTATTGCAACAGGCTCTGACATTTGGACGTAAGGAAAACTGAAGTGATGACACTTTGAATGCAAATAAGGGCATCACATGAGCTACCCTTTGCCAGATGGATAGCAGAATAACCCTTTGCGGCTTGAAGCCAATCCTCAGAGAAACATAGTAAGGCTGCGTTTGATAAAAGATAAATCAGTGGCATGCTGAAGTCTGGAAGGAGAAATATATATATGGCACGTGCATGCCAACAGCATGTCCTTAGAAACTGTTACATCCGCTTACTCTAACGCTAAGACAAAGACTGAGCCTGCTAAAGACCTCCCTGGGTGTTGTTGGCATTACAGACATGCTACTTTGATATTGATAAACCATTGAAGAAGACTAACCTGATGCCAGACCTTTACAAACACTTAATTATTCATTGTGATTGTATCAATAAAAGGCCACAAAGGTCTGCTTAAATATGCCCCCCCCCCCCCCCAAAAAAAAAAAGTGCTATAAAGTGAAATAGTGCACTGAGGGTTGCAGAGGGACACGGGTGAGGTAAGGGACAGAATTACAGATTCCTATTAGTGCTTCTCCTCCATCAATAGCTATTTAGCATCAAGTGTTGCGCCTCGCCCATGCTAATTTTGGAGCTGGCGTGCCATGTGACTGCTTGAGATGTGCACTCATCTGGTGTGTGGAGGACAAATGAGCGTTTCAGGTCAGTTAGTTGTGTGCCGCCTGCAGGGGTTGCGAGCCTTTAGTTTTGTCACTTCAAAGAATGAACAGGTAAGAGTGTGTTAAAGCTGCCGGCCTCCTGCGGACTGTGCCACACGAAGCTGCACAGAAACACACGGGGTGGGTGGGTGAGGGGGATTATTTTACAATTATGATGATACATGTAACCTTTGCTTAATCTCATTAATTATTCAACTCCCCCACCCCCTCCCCGAGGACAAGCGCCACATGTCATCATTTTTTATCTTAAAAAAAAGAAGAAGAAGATAGATACTACATTTTAGCTCATTTCCTTCAGGCTCTCTTGTTTTTATGGCCAATCAGAACATATCTGTTAATTTCCAGTTATGTTGGAATATGCTGCTGTGAGCTCACCAAACATCAGAAATAAACAAATCGAGCCGTGTGTGGAACACCCAGTGTGTTCGGTTTTGATGAGCGTGTTTAATAATCACCAACAGATGTCATTCACGCCAGTCTGAGGTCACGAATCATGAGCAGGATTTCCACTTAGCATCCTGCAGTTCATACTTTATCTGAGCAGAGGTGGATTATTCATGTGATGCATCTGTCTGACTTGTTTACATGTATTTTTTTTCCTTTCTCCCCTGCAGTAACCCAAGGCGGACAGAACGGAAGCATTAACGCGCATTTCTTTCTTTCTTGTGTGCAATCCACGGTTTGAGTGTAAACAGCGCTCCTCACAAGTATTTGGAACACTGCGGTGCAGTTCAGCCTCAATGAGCAACACACTGCACTTTGATTGGGCTTTCTGTGGTAGCATAGCAACAATTGCCTGGTAGCCTGCTTCAAGGTAGTGCTTCAGAGTCGTGTGCCGTGTGCTTTCAAAGCCTCCGATCTCATCGCTGCGGTCAATGAGCGGCGTGATGCACACTGATGTTAAACCTTGGTTCTCTCAGAGGTTTGCAGCGAGCGCGAGGTGGTGAGCTCCCGCAGTGCCGCTTTGACCTATGAGTGTAATCATAGTTTATTATGGCGAACAGAGGAAAAATCATAGAAAAGTCATGCAGTGCATACATCCAGTGCCAAAACAAAATGCTCTGCTGCACCTGGCGCTGTGCTTTTGCATGGGCTAAATGCTTCAGCTCTGCTCTGACTCTAGGGGCCTTTTGGAGGGTTGTCCAAGTCATTCTTAATTAGGTCATGAGTCAGGAGGGCAGCAAAGCTCAGTTTGGCTTGTGTGTATCTGCTTGTGTTTGAAGACCTGAAATCACCTGTGGATCTTTGAATGCTGCTGTCAGACTTGTGTGTCTATTTGCACTCATCTTGATCCCATCACTCATATATATAAATGCACTATATTGGCAAAATTATTCAAAAGTATTCAGGTGTTCCAATCACTTCCATGGCCCCAAGTGTATAAAATCAAGAACGTAGCCATGCAGACTGCTTCTAAAAACATTTGTGAAAGAATGGATCCCTCTCAGGAGCTCAGTGAATTCCACAGTGGTACCATGATCAGAATCAGAATCAGAATCAGAAAGGGTTTTATTGCCAAATGTTGAGCGGGTTTACAACATTAGGAAATTGCTGCGGTGCTTCAGTGCAAACATACTGTTATAAATACTGTTATAAATTAAGCTTAAATAGACATGAAAATAAAAATGAGAATAAGAATTAAAAGTGCTAAGTAGATAGATAGATATATACATGAGTGCAGGTGGTGATCGGTGCCAAACATGAAATGATGCAGTGAACACAGCGTAGGGTCATGTGTTAGTGGTGGGAACAGTCATACGGTTATTGTTCATGTGTTCAACAGCAGAGGGGAAGAAACTGTTCTTATGGCGAGAGGTTCTGGTGCGAATGGACCAGAGCCTCCTGCCTGAGGGGAGCAGGTCAAACAGACTGTGCCCAGGGTGAGAAGGGTCAGCTGAGATCCGAGCTGCACGCCCCAGTGTCCTGGAGGTGTACAGGTCCTGCAGAGATGGGAGTCTGCAGCCAATCACCTTCTCAGCAGAGCGCACAACACGCTGCAGTCTCTGTTTGTCCCTGATAGTGGCTCCAGCGTACCACACGGTGATGGAGGAGGTGAGGATGGACTCGATGATTGCAGTGTAGAATTGCATCATCGTCCGTGTTGGCAGGTTGAATTTCTTCAGCTGCCTCAGGAAGTACATCCTCTGCTGGGCTTTCTTAATGACGGAGGTGATGGTGGGCTCCCACTTCAGGTCCTGGGTGATGGTGGTACCCAGGAAGCGGAATGAGTCCACAGAGGTGATGGGGGTGTCAGTCAGGATGATGGGGGGGAGTGGGGCTGTGTGCTTCCTGAAGTCCACAATAATCTCCACTGTCTTCTGGGCATTCAGCACCAGGTTGTTGTGGCTGCACCAAGACACCAGACGTTCAACCTCCCTCCTGTAGGCAGACTCATCCCCGTCCGAGATGAGTCCAATAACGGTGGTGTCATCTGCAAACTTGATTAGCTTGACAGACTGGTGGGTGGAGGTGCAGCAGTTAGTATACAGGGAGAAGAGCAGGGGAGAAAGAACACAGCCCTGAGGGGAGCCGGTGCTGATGGTTCGGGAGTCCGAGACATTCTTTCCCAGCCTCACATGCTGCTTCCTGTCCGACAGGAAGTCAGTGATCCACCGGCAGATGGGATCAGGCACATTCATCTGGGAAAGCTTGCCTCGGAGATGGTCTGGAAGGATGGTATTGAAAGGCAGAGCTGAAGTCCACAAACAGGATCCTGGCGTAGGTTCCTGGGGAGTCCAGATGCTGCAGGATGAAGTGTAGGGCCATGTTGATGGCGTCATCTACAGACCTGTTGGCTCTATATGCAAACTGCAGGGGGTCCAGGAGGGGGGCCGTGAGGGTCTTGAGATAGGAGAGAACCAGGCGCTCAAAAGACTTCATGACCACAGATGTCAGAGCCACGGGTCTGTAGTCATTTAGTCCAGTGATCCTAGGTTTCTTGGGGACAGGGATTATGGTAGAGGACTTGAAGCAGGCAGGCACATGACATGCCTGCAGTGAGGAGTTGAAAATGCCAGAAAACACTGGGGCCAGCTCGTTTGCACAGTGTCTGAGGGTGGCAGGAGACACACCGTCTGGGCCGGGAGCTTTCCGAGCATTCAGACTCTTAAACTGCTTCCTCACACCTGCTTCACGAATATGAAGAGTTGTGGTGGGAGGAGGTGGTGTGAAATCCTCTTTTGTGTGGGGTGAGGAGGGGGGTGTTGTAGGTGAAGTGTTTGAAGGTGGTGATGGCTCTATGGAAGGGGGAGAGGTGGGGGAATGAGTGTCCAAAGTGTCTCTATTGTTGGGGCTGTTGGAGGTGTGAAGGCTGCCTGATGACTCATCAAAACGGCAGTAAAAGTTGAGTCATTCTCTGAGATCTGCTGCTGCATCTTCTCAGAGTGCTGATGTTTAGCAACGTCCACTTCTTTAGTGAACCTGTACTTGGCCTCTCTGTAGCAGTCCCTGTCTCCGCTTCTGAACGCCTTTCTCTTTTCCAGCCACAGCTTTTTGAGTTTAGGAGTAAACCAGGGTTTGTCGTTGTTATAACTCACCCTGGTGCGTGATGGCACAATGCTGTCCTCACAGAAGTGGATATAGGAGGTGACAGTGTCCGTAAACTCGTCCAAGCTGTTAGAAGCAGCCTTCATTGTGTCCCAGTCTGTAGACTCCAAACACGTGCGAAGCTCCTCCACAGCCTCGTTGATCCACAGTTTTTTGGTCCTCACGACAGGTTTGGAGAGCTTCAGCCTCTGTCTGTACGCGGGGATTAGGTGGATCATGACGTGGTCAGAAAGTCCGAGTGAAGCGCGGGGCACCGCACGATAGGCCCCGCTGATCGTGCTGTAACAGTGGTCTAATGTCTAGTGGTCTCCTCTCTGGTCGGGCATTTAATATACTGCTTGTATTTGGGAAGCTCATGGCTCAGATTGGCTTTGTTAAAGTCCCCAAGAGCAATGATGAGAGAGTCCGGGAATGTCCGCTCCATGTGCAGTATCTGCTCCGCGAGTGCGCACTGAGCTGCCTGCACATCCGCATCTGGCGGGATGTAAACAGCGGCCAGGATGAATGAAGCAAACTCCCGCGGAGAATAAAACGGTTTGCAGTGAATAAAAAGGTATTCCAGAGAGGAAGAGCAGTGCTGAGCAATCACTGTTACATCTGTGCACCAGCCACTATTAATGTAGAAGCAGACACCTCCACCTTTGGTCTTACCAGAGAGGTCCGCGCGCAGCAGATGAAAGCCCTCCAGCTTGAGCGCGCTGTCCGGGATGTCCTCACAGAGCCACGACTCCGTAAAACATAAGACACAGGAGGAGGCAAAGTCTCTGTTCATGCTTCTCATCAGGGCCAGCTCATCTATTTTATTCCTGAGTGAGCGAACATTGGAAAGGAAGATCCCAGGAAGAGCAGTTCGCAGTCCACGTCTCCTCAGACGCACGAGTGCGCCGGCTCGCTTACCTCTCTTTCGGCGTCTCACTTTCCTGATCAGAGTCTGCAGTAAATCTGCCGCAGATGCGACAAATATTGGAAGTAAATCCACAGGTGTTGTAGTCCTGCAGTTAAGAAGCTCTTCTCTGGTGTAAGAATATCCAGAGGAGTGCCCAGACACAGAAGTTATGCACAAAAACAAAACAGAAGTAACGCACTGAAGCACCAGGGCATCCATACGCGGCGCCATCTTGGATATCAATCAATAAGTGATAGGATGCCACTTAACAAAGTGGAAGCAACTGGGAACAGCTAAGCCATGAAGAGATTCATCATGTAAACTCACAGAGCAAGGTCAGCGGATGCTGAGGTGCATAGTGTGTAGAGGTTAGCAGCTTTCTGCAAAGTGAATTGGTGCACACCTCCACATTTCATTTGGCCTTCAGATTAGCTCAAAAACAGTGTGTAGAGAGCTTCATTGGAATGGGTTTCAATGACCAAGGAGCTCCATTCAAGCCCAATATCACCAAGCACAATGGTGTTGTAAAGCACTCCGCCACTGGACTCTAGAGCGGTGGAGACGAGTTTTCTGGAGTGACGAATCACGCTTCTCTGTGTGGCAATCCAATGGACAAGTCTAGGTCTGATGGTTGCCAGGGAAATGATACTTGTCTGACTGTGCCAGGAGTAAAGTTTGTGGATGGTGGATTATGGTGTGGTTTGTATTTCAGGGGCTGGGCATGCACAGAGTCCTGACCTCAAACAGATAGAAGACCTTTGGGATGAATTAGAACAGAGACTGCGAGCCTGGCCTTCTCATCCAACATCAATGTCTGACCTCACAAATGTGCGTCTAGAAGAATGGTCAAAAATTCCCAGAAACACACTCCCAAACCTTGTAGAAAGCTTTCCCAGGAGAGCTGAAGAGCTGCAAAGGGTGGGTCAACATCATAGTAAATGCTAAGAATTTGAATTTGAAGGCATATGAGCAAATACTTTTGACACGTATTTATGAGAATATTGTAAAGCCTGGTTTCCAGTTTCAGACCAACATTGCTATCTTTCCAAACATTCAGCCTCTTCAGGTCATCAAGCTTCTGTCCTTAAACTAGTCACAGGGATCCCTCTTACAGTGAGAATGAACAAACATGAGCTAAAGCTTTTGTTTCACCTCACAGTTAAGGACTTCATTGCTGTAAATTAAACCCCTTCGCGAGAAGCCTTGATTGTGTTCTCTAATCAGAGGGAGTGTAAAAAATCCCACAACAAATTAATGTTAAATGAACTCTCATTAAGTTCCCTCCCCCCCACCACCATTGAAAACACACCTATCCACTCATGTCCCAGACTGATGGTGAAGTTGTATGAAGAAAGGATAAAGCATGTTGTCTAAACACTTGAGTTAAACATACAGCATCATGTGTTACTAAGAGTCGATTGGGGCGTTTGACTGATGCCTATCAACAGCAAGAGGAAAAGCGAGTGACTGGAAGGCACCAATGCATTAACCATGTGATACTATTTATATCTGAGGAGCAAGGGTGACCCAGTAACTCACACGTGTTATGCAACATATGAATGGCGCAAAAAAAAAAGTGCATGGAACATGCACATCTCAGGGACTTGGGTCTCCTTGTCATAGATGCCAATGAGAGTTAATCGCATTAATCAGGGAATGCTGTGGATGGGAGAGAAAAACTGTCTATAATGTAGAGCAGACTGTGCATGCCCAGACACTGGAAGTATTCATCTAGCTTGCTGTCAGACAGGTTTCAACTCCATATTACGCTCCATTATATACTGCCACTGCTCCACTGTGGCTCAAAAACGTATCCTATGAGAGCTGAACTGCCTTCAAATGAAACACATGTGGACAAGTAGCACTTATCAAACCTACAATTCCTGTTGCCTTGGCACGTAGACATGAGCAGACCAATTAAAAATGAGAATACATTGAGCTAGTTTGTCTTCAAAGAAAAAACTTGAACATTTTAGCGTTGAACGTCTCGCTTCTTTTGAAACCAGATATCACATGTGAGAGATGGACCCAACTAAAAATGTTCGCTAGTTAATCACAAGTTAGCCTCACTCGAAACCATTCCCTGTTTTGTCATCACTTTGAGTCCAAATAGGACCACATTCAAAATAATGAACTTTATATTCTATTAAATATACTATAAAACGACATACTGAGACAACTAACACATGAGGAGAGTGTTTATTGAGGCACTTCAGTTGCACAAACAGAGGAGTAGCCCCCTGCTGGCCATCGCAAAAATGCACATTACAGGATTCACTTTCCCAATGGAGGATTTGCTTCTTTTATGTACAGTTGAAAATCAACCTTAAGCTATAGCTAGGCATTAATCATTAATTAGAACATCTACAATCATCTTGTACTCGTAAACTAATAATGAGGAAACTAGTGACTCTAATTGTATCACTGTTATACTTTCATTTTTTTTGATAAAGAAAAAAATAACAGACATGATCATTAAATGATCCTGAGAAACAATGTCCAATTATTGTTAATATGAGTTTTTAGGGCCATTCAAAATCACTTCTCAAGTATCCAGGTTTATGACAGGAGAAATATTCTGCAGAAAAACAAAACAAAACTAGTGTTCAGCTGCCAAGTGTTTCCAACATCATGAACAAACTAACACTCAGTTTGCTGAATCAGATGCTTTACACCAGATTTGGAGCCATCACACTTTCAAGCTTGTCTGACTATCAGCTCCTGTGATGCAACAAGTATGAGTGTGTGTGAGAGCCAGTCGTAATTGCCAAGCCCTTGGGTTTCAGGTCACAGTCAGTCATGATCTTACCAAAGTCTTTTTTAGAATATTTATTATATAATTGAATGCATCTGGTGTTACTCAGTATATAAATAGCGATGCAATAGCGATGATGGTTATGATGGTCAGAGACAGGCCGCTCAATGGTCTCTTCCGAAGCTAAAGCCAAAATACAGCAGTGGCATGCTTTATTGTGTACATTTAAGCATCGGTTAAAATAGGAGATTAAACGGGATAACTATTTTCCTTCTCTGCCACTTCCTTACCCTTTTGGCTCAGTGCTGTGACATCACCTGTGGGGGAGGGACAAAGTGAAATTTCCTTAGAATGGAGGACAGCAGAGTTGAGGCAGAAGCAGCAACAAATGCTTTGAGTGTGCTGAAAAAGACATTAAAAGGAGAAAAAAAGCAAGAAAGGAAGAAACTAGAGACTGGTTGCCTGGTTATTCGTGACAGTGCTTGTGGCCATGACAATGACGATGATGAGGCGGTTAAAGTACAGTGCGAAACCCCGAGTCACACCACATTTCGTTCTTGCATGCATTTAATGTAACACAAATGCCTCGGTGGTCAGCTTCATCAGTCGCTGTTTGCTTTTGTCCCACTGACACCACAACGGCGACAGAGCCGGGTCTGCTCCTTTAAACGAGCCTTTGCGCATAGCCTTCGAATCACCACAACTGCATCAGTGCTGGCTGGGTTGCCTAGCAACTGGACAGCACAGAGATCCCTGAAGAATACCTCTTCCTCTGTATAAAACACAAGCTCGTGTGATTCTGCGATTGTGGTGTGCGCGTGTTGCCAATTTCCCAGTGTTTATGTTACTAATACGGGGGGGGGGGAAACATGCTGAAGAGGAATGAAATAAATAAATAAATTCGACGTGCGTGTTTCCATGCCGTGGGTGCGCTCGCGAGTGTGCCCGCATGCATGACTTGTGTGTGGGTGAGCGCCTTCATGCGTAAGTGCGCGTGTTTCAGAAATGTGGCAAAGTGGAAGAAACGCACGGAAACGCACCGGCACACACTTCCAGCATCCTAATGGGCTTCAGAGAGACAATTCAGCGCATGAACAGCCTGTCGCTAAGGAATTCACCTTAGGTGTCCCCCTCCCTCCTCACCCCTTAGTAGGATATTTTATTTTATTTTAAAAGCAGAGATCCAAAAAGAAAAGAAAAGAAAAAACAGAAAGAAAACACAGGAGACGAGATTCCCTCATCATATCTCTTTGGTCATTGGTTCGGTGTTTCCAGGAGAAGACCACCGGACCCTAATAACGTATTCAAGCGCCATTTAACGCCGGGCAGCGGAGGCAAGTGGACTTTTCGAATAGGTTTGCGTCTTTAACATGTAGGCTAATCCGACGTTGTGACACATTGCATTTGGCGTATCGGGGGGGCCATCCATATTTCTCGGCATCTAATTTTTTTCTCCACCAGAGGAGTGATATAGCCTGCTCTGACGTCTGCATCAGATATTACCCAGTGCTTTTTCAATGTGCATTTTCCCCTCAGTGACTTTGCGCTGATCTACATCATCATCATCAGCAGCAGCAACAACAGAGGGGGAAGACAAAAAAAAGAAAAGAAGCGGGGGAATGAAGATTTAATTTTTTTCTTTTCTTTTCTTTCTTTTTTTTGTAATACAAACCCACCGCTCCCCTCCAGACGACGCGCGTTTCCAAGCTCAAACAAATATCTTTTAACAACATCACGTTGTGGAATAGTCTGGCGCCAGAGCATCGCTGGAACCATGCCTCATCTGCAGATTTGGACTGGGAAATTTCATCCACCAATTTGATCGTCAAGAGGCTGCTGCTCAGTCACTCATGCCCGTGTTTGTTTGGTTTGTTTGTTTTTAAGGGGGAAGAACACTTGTCATCACTTTTTAAAAGTATTAGGTATGCCGTTTTTTGAGCAAGATGTCTGATCTTCTGGTGTTGGTCGAGGGGCTCTGTGACCTGCACGGATTTCCATAGCCGGGGAAGAAGCAGCGGGGGCCAATTACCAGATTTTTTCTTTCTTTTCTTTTTCTTTTTACCCCCATCCCTAAAGCATATTTTAATGAAGACATCGCATGCATAGATGTAGGCTAGTTTATTCGGCATTTTTAAAAGGCAATTATTTTTTGATTGCCGATTTTTACTTTGTGCATTTTCGGGAGGACCACTGGACCGGTTGGATTATAGGAACTATATAGAAGGATTTGTGGAGATGTTGGGTCGCCAAGAAGATAAATTATGTGGAATTTTCTCTGCTCTGGCGGCTTTGTCCTTCGTATGCTTTGTTCAAAGGTAAGAAAATGTCGCTTGGAAGAAAAAGAAGAAAAGAAATTACGAACTGTCACACCCGTAGACGTGATTACCGGTCAATAAAAGGCTCAGATGTGGCAAATCGCATTAACGGGGTACCCAGGCCTACTTATTAGGGGCATTGCTGCCGATATATGCCCTATTAGACGGCGCTTTGGCGCGCGCGAGCGTAAAAACATGCGCGTGCACAACCAGAAGCCCATTGTGAAACGTAACCTACTCCCGATATCAAAATGGGGATATACGTGTGTGTGTGTGTTGTCTGGGGAGACTGTGTAAAATGACAGCCCTGAGTAGGCACTGTAGGCTTGAGCGATGATTAAGCGATACAATCAATCAGCCGATCATCGATTGATTACGCTGTTCTAAACAGCTGTCCGCAGCTGTGAACTACAGCACTGTATCCAGCAAGCAAAACCCTTTTAATTTTCAACGCCAACTAATGTTCGTATTCATACTGCTGTCGCCCACTTGCTCCTTTTTGTATATTTATAAACGTGTTTCAATCTGATTTTGAGAAGGAATCCTGGCGGGTTGTCATCCTCTGCTGCTCTCCACATAGATGACAGGGTAGCCCTTTAACGTTGCAACGTATTTTTTTTTAAATTCATGTGCCATGGCTTTTAAATGTTTACACCATTGCCAAATTACTGCACAAGACTTCATGGATAACGTCTCAGTGTCAGTCTCCTGATCAGTTCCGTAGTTGTTTTGATCTTAGAGGAACTGATGTAGCTTTCATCCCTTGTGGCCTACTCCTTTTTCATGGTCTGCAGCAACCTGCAGCTTCCCTTATGAGAGTGAAATGCTCACTGAGAACACTGGGCTGCACCTTTTGACATCTGATTCCATTACAATAGTCTGACCCAAGCAAATGAAAGGGTTTGATTTTTGCAGATTCCCTCATGATGCTGTCAGGTGTCAAACCCTCCGGCCCTGCAACTGCCCAGCTTGATGAACAGCTGCACTGCCTATGAGCTAATTGAACAGTGATTCCCTGACTGAGCCGTGGGCAGTAGTGCTCCTGCCATACCAAGGGAGCAATTTACCCCCCTCACACACGCATGCATGCACACCCTCCCTCTACACTCATTCAGCCCCTTCCTTGTAATAGGGAACCTCAGCTGGAGAGCTGCTCTCTGCTAGGTGATGCAGGTCATGGCACCAATGTTATAGATGCCACTCAGACTAGAGTGGACTATGCAGTTCCTCCTGGGAGAGGTGGTCTGTCTCCGGGCTCAGACTGATGAGGCCCGTGCTTCTGACGGCACGATGGGAGGCTTTTTGCTATAACCTCGTGCTTATTAAAACACACGCCACTGAATCACGCTGGGCTTTTAGCTGATGGCGAGTCAAATAAACTGTGACGTTGTTACACTTAACACCATTGTTTCTGAAGGACTGGCATCAATATAAAACGTTTGACAGGTGCACCATCATTGCACCCCCTCAACCGATTTGATGAATATGCTGTAGGTGGGGCAGAGGGGGATAATGCACAATGCAAAGCACGTTTTTCAAGCATTTCCAGTTATGATACAAACATGGGATTGTTTTAACATTTTATCAGGTGCACCTCAGAGTAACACAGAAAATAAAAAAGCATCTGCATGGATTTAATTCTTTGCAGTGCTATTTTCTTTGCGTTTTGATTAAATCTGGAGTCTGGTAGTGAAATAATGTTTACTTTGAAGGACGTGGGATGCACGCGTGGATGGGATTATTTGTAAGCGAGGTGTTGTTTAACATCCAAAGTCCCCTTCTGCCCTTTTGCTAACACCTTATCAGGGCTTCCTTTTCAAATGTGACATTTGAAAAGGAATATAGAGTATGTGCAGCACAGTTTTCAGGCTACTATCACTCAGTAGGTGTGCTGCAGAGATGCGTAATGTTTGTGATAAAAGTATTGGACACTTCTGCTTTTGCTGCTTAAAAATGCCTCTTGGATTTTCACCTCCCCTCCAGCTCCTCCATTGGAAGCGCCGGCATGTCTGTGGCCAAGACCACCGTGGACAAGTTGCTGAAGGGATATGACATCCGTTTAAGGCCTGATTTTGGAGGTACGTGTCATGATTACATCTGTTTATGGGTCGAGGGTCTTAACAATTCAAGGTTTGGTCATGATGATATCTACGAGTCATCCCTAAGCCGAGAGCTGCCGAAGAGTTGGCCTGTGGCAAAAAAAAAAAAGAAATGGGGATGAGCTTTGAAGTGACTGCTACCATGTCATTACTATGCATCTATCCACATAATCGAAGATGGCTGCTCCTCTAGAAGTAGGGCATACATGGAGACGAGCCGTCAAACGCTATGTCTTTTAAAATCTGGCAGACTGAATGCACTGATTTTCAATACTTTTCTGAATGCACTTCTGATTAGAGATGTTTTATGGCCTCTGCGTTGCACATTACGCCATACATTTGGCCCATTAACTTTTACTGGAAATTATGCATTTGCTCATTACAATAATGTTTGCTTTTATGATTCTTTAAAGTATACAACACGGAGGACAACTCGTTCTTGTTTGCTACGTAGAGTGATTGTTTTACTGAAGCTATTTAACTAAAGCGGAAGTATGAAAATAGCTGGACAATCTATATTAATTTGTTGGTACTTTAATAGGTAATTCGTTGGGTCTCTTTTGTGTAAAATGAAGGTTTGGGGAAAAAAAATCAATAAGAATTAAAGCTTTTCTTTTGCAAATTAAGTAGATCATGTGTACTTACAATGTACAGGATGAAAAGCCAGTGGTTGGTTTCCTTTTGACATTTAAGTTATTGAGATAACATAAAGTTAACATTTCCAGCTGTGGCAGCGTTGCTTTTGTTTTGCTGTAAAAAATGTTCAGGGTTGTAGATTTGATTGAATTTCATTTCAAATGTAAACAGACATACATTTGCATACATTTAGGAGGCTTATTTGGCTGATAGTGGTTTTCTTTAACATACATGATCTAAATTACGCTTATTAAATAGATGCACACTGTTCACCAGTACCTTTTTTAAAATATGCTGCAGGCTGCAGCTTGTCAGCCCTGTGACTACACTACACTTGATGAGAATGAGAGCAAGCAGTGAAAAACATATAGCAGGTGTGCCTCCTCATATAACCTTCGTCTGGTTGGCTGCTCTGATGAAGGCTTATGTGCCAAGATGCGTTAGGCTGATGTTAGCTATTGTAACAAAACAAAAAAACCCAAACAAACAAACAAACAAACAAACAAACAAAAAAGAAAAGAAAAGAAAAGATTTTTTTTTTTTTTTTAAATATGCTATGTTATAGTTGAGGTTAGGTCTTTGTTCTGTGTTTTGGAGTGCTGCCATTCCAGAGTTGTTTCAAAGACTCAGTGAAAGGAAATAAGACAAAGCAGCAACGAAATGCCATTTTCACTTTGCTTCCGACTGTTGAAACAAGCTCGTTATGCCTAGCAGTAGTTTTGGACATTGCACATTTCATTTTAGTTTTGCAGCCAATTTCAGTTGGGATATTATCACCCAGCAAGACCCAGCCCCGTTTGACAATATTAAATATCACTCAAATACAAACAAATGTTTCAAAGTCAATGTTTCTGCAACAGATTCACACATTCCTCGGTCCCATTTATGTAGCACCATAGCTGTGTAGCTGGTGCTTGCAAATGCCAAGTCTATTGTGTTTTCTCTCTGGCGTTTTAATTTGTGCTTTCATGACAGTTGGCAGCAATTTGAAGAGTGTTTCGGGTCTGAACTCATCCTTATTGTCCCGCTCACCAGCAACAGTTTTGTAGCTCACCAGTTCCGCCATTCAAAGCAGACAAAAGAATTAAATGTGACCAAGAACTGTTGAATCTGTGTAGCGTTTTTGCTGTTGTTAAAGGTCAGAAAAGACAAAAAAAGCTGGATTCGGCATGTCGAATTGGCAAGCAAGCAACAATCACTTTACTTCGCCATAATGACTTACATAATATATAAAAACACAATGCCATAATTCCCATCGCATATCTCTTGTGGGTGAATTACCAAAGTATGTATTAAATATCAGAATATAATCAGGAATTTTGTGCATAGATTTTGAATAAAAATAAAGGTTTCTGTTCCGAAATGTTCAATGTTAAGAAGATATAGGCAGCGTTTTGTGTTATGTGAATGATTTCATTTTTGTGCAGCTGAGAAATCAGCAATGTTTTAAATTAATAAACAAATGGATTAACACTGCAGCATCCTCTTTTATCTCTATATTACCATCAATTCAAGTAATTGCCTTGATTTCTGGTTCGACATTGAATGATATTAAATATCTATATTGATATTGATTGCCTAAAGATTTGTTAGTCACAGGCTGCTATTCTGTAGCAAGCTGCGAATGTGTTGGAGTAAGTAGAGCAAGTTTTAAGGAGTGAGTATCCCAGGCAGGGAGTAGCTGTGCTTTACCCTCGGGCCAGAGAGCTGTAGTCCATCATGTCTTGATATTTCCAACATCACTCAGCTGCTTCTGCTGTGCTACTGCTGCTGATGACCTTCAGCACTGGAGATTCAAGAAGGAGGATTTTAATTTGGCACAATGCAGGACAGTGAGTGTGATTGCTATCGGCCTGGCCAACACCCATATTAGAAGTAAAGATCAGCCCAGAGGTGTATGTTGGTGGACAAAGCTTGTGCACTGAGTGGTCAGAAATAGGACGATGATGCGTGATATTATTCAGATCGTTTATTTAAATGGAAAGTCCACTCTGCAGTCATTCCATTTGAACAGTGCTCTCCTCTTCCCATTGATCTGTGAACCGACTGGAATTAAAGATAATAGCTCAACAGTCCCAAATTACTTCTATACTATCATGATATTGGTTGAATTACTATTACTGTTTTTCAATTTTGCAGAAAAAACAGTTTGATTAGTGATCTCTTGCAAAAAGGGTGTGCGTGTCTTCTCTTTGGATTGTAGTCCTCGGTTGTAACCGCCTAACAAACCGCCCATGGTAACAGTGCTGATTTTTCGATCGCAATTCTGAATGATGCATTACATTGATTTAAATTCAGCCAGCGCATTGCAGACCTGGTAAAGAAAGAATCATTTTTTAAGCACAGCAATATTTTTTTAAACACATTTGCTCTTTTTGAATCAGTTGTGTTTTCATACCAATGCAATTGCTGCTACTCAATCCAGGACCTGATTGTACGGAAATCTGTGTCTTGTATTAAAAAAACAAAACACTCACAAGTTACCAAAAAATGGACGGTTGGTTGATCGTGTCGCTGCTCAGCTGCATTTCACAGCGTCTGCCACCAGTACTTGCTTGTTTGCTGCATTGATACTGATGAGGTCTATCTTTTCCCACTTAATGTTGAATTATAACGAAATAAGGATGAAACATAGTTTTAATGACATTAAATGATTCTAACTAGCTTGAACTAAGCAGCAAATGGTGCATTCAAATGCTTTTCTTAAAATGTGCTCATTCCATGAGAACTTTCCAGCATACTGAAAAGTGTTGTGTGGACTTGTTTAGGTGTGTTGTTCATGTAAGGCAGATGACTCACAGTGATGTATGACAGTGTCTTACAATTAATCGGAAAATAGTGGATTTTGGGAATATGCCCAATTTGGGGATACTAGTAAATCTGCAAAGAGAATCAAAGCTTGAACACATACTAAATGGAAAATAGGACACACTAATGAGACTATACATTTTAAAAGTTCACAGACATTGTAGGGAGTAAGAGCAACCACTGAAGCAGTAAAGCTTTATTAGTTATTGGAGCACAGTGGTGTTGGTCATGTGTTTAATGATATCTTCTAAAACTGGTTGGTCTTTATCATGATTCAGTGATGATGATGCACCTTCTGTTGGGGTAGTCCCTGTCTTTGATTTCATAGAAATATTTGTTGGGAAATTCAAGGTAAGTGCAAAAATACTAGAAATAGTCATGGAGGGCTTTGGTTGACTATATATGTTTTGGGTTATTACATTTGAAAGAGATGTATGTTATCATAAGAATGAGGGGGTTTAAAAGAAATATTTTCTTCTATTCATAATGAAATAAAGAAATATTGGAAATTGAATATTTTTTCCACTTTCATATTTAACCACAGGTACAAGAATCAGATCCCGAACATGTAACATTTACACTCGTCTACTGTTCCACAACCATCCCATTTGACAAATCTGATAAATGATTTAGTACTCTGTCGAGAGGAGCAGGGGCTGTGGATGCACATGCATTTATTTTTCAAATCCATAAGCCGGTTAAGCTTGTTGAAGACTTGCAATTGTTACAATTACCTAAAATGATTTGCATTTTTTTTTAACTGCAGCACCAGACTTCATCTTAATATACAGATACTAATTTCTTTGTCTAGTACATGTAATTATGAGTGATCAGTTGATCTTTGAGAGTCTTAAGTCTTTCTCAGGTAACAGTGCATCTAGCGTCTATGTTTTCACTCTTTCAGAGTAGCTTGTAACATCAAAATCTACACAAGAAGGAGAACCAAAATGGCTCCAAAGCAGCCTCACTGGCAAAGCATTCTGTAGACAGATATGCTTCCTTAAGCTAGCAATATTTTATCATTGCAGGTTTTGTTCGGGTGCAACCACTCAACACATGCCAATCGTATGCTACAGAATGCCAACACTCTTGAAATTGGCCGCATGTTATCAAGCGAATCAAAGAGTAATCTCGCAGACTGGAACTCTGAGCCAGTGGAGTGAAGTAACTCATCAGTAAGATCACCTGCTGGGGAAAACAGACAGTTGACTCTCCATGGCACATGGTCGGCTGCTCTTGACCAAGTGTTTTTGACAGTAAGCCCCATTTTTCAGTGAACACGGGAAGCTCTGCTGCAAGGTATTCCTCATGCGCCTCTGCACCTTGACAGCATTTTGATTATATAGGTTACAATGGCAAAGCCCCTTGGAAACCTGGGGCAGGTGCTGAAGAGCCAAAGAGTCTGTGTCATGCCTGAAAAAAGGCAATAGATCAGGTACCTAGTAAATAATCACAGTGGACTTGTAACTGGTAAAGGTTCATTGTAGAAAATTGCAGCTATCAAGAAGACCACTGGTCTCAAGATACTTGTTGGGCGCAAGGTATTTTTGCACATGGTAAAGTACTCTGGCGAGTTTTGAGATTGTTTTTTCCTGCAGTTGACCCCACAATACTACCAGGTTCACAAAGAAATGAAGTATAAATAGGGCCCAGAGAACTTACAGAACTCATTGCTTTACATTCAGTATACCTGCTAGATTATTATCATAAGCTGTAGACATCATTTTAAAAACAAAGGTCAGCATGTCTAAGAACAGACATTCATGCTATGGTGTGTAAAATATCTGAGTATGAGAACATTCAATTTATACTGTGCATAATGTACTATGCAAAAATCTTGTGGGTGCAATATGGATGCAAATATGGTCCAGAATGGTTACACCTCTCTTGCATCTAATGACAAGTGTCAAATTTCTATCTGAAAGAGCCCGGGAGGTGCCAGACTCTCTCTGCACTCTCTGCTCGACATCTCTCACATTTTGCCAGCGGTGGCAGCACCAGTCCGACAACAATGTATCTGGTACCATGACTGTTGTCAGACATTAGACTTAAAAGGTCACAGTGATGAAGATTAATTTTGGTTATCATCATCTATACTGAGACCTGTGCTGGTTACCATTTTGAATGTATTGAATATATCACCCAGTTGACTGAATTAGCAAACTAGGTAGCGAGTTAGCGAGCAGAGCTACCTGTCAAGCAGAAGACCATTGAATCCTCCAATCACTTTCTGCTGGCTGCAACAATGTTAAGACAGCAATAGACCACTTCCTTATTGCAGCCTTTTCATGTACACATTTTGATCTCCAGAACTTCTTCTCTTTAGTTGTCCTTTTAGACAACATGATTTTATTGTGAAGAATTGCTCTAATGTGTATGCCGATTGCTATGAAATCCTGATGGTTTGGTCTGTTTTGGATGGAAGTCTTATCAATGACATGTTCAAGGTCCAGTCAAAAAGACCTAGAGAATGGTTGATGACTTTCTGGCAACCACCAGTCACAAGGGTTCCACATCAAAAATGTCTCTGTAATTGCTTTGGTCCCTACTAGACTTGTGTGATATGTCTGCCTTACTATTGCAGACAAAACATTTCTCTGTTTCCGGTTTTCACATTTCACAGTTAGTTTCACTACTGCCTTGAGAGTTTGCAGACAAGTGAGGACTTCCTTACAAACTGCAGGCAACCGTGGCAATCTGCTAGTGACCAAAGCAATTAGATCTCTGTTTTCTGTGATGCACTATATACCACTTTGTGACTGATATCACTTCACTACTACTGGTAACCTCTACCAAGCACTCAGCAGTCAACATTTTTTTCCTAATGACCCATGATTGACAGGGGGCCACCAACCAATTTCTAGGTATTCATGATGGGAGCTTTAGAAATCAATTTTACAGCAATTGCCATCAGCCACTTGCCAACCAACTTGGGAACACACCTTCTTCCCTACCCACCAGTGGTTGCCAGATTATCACAGACTGGTCTTTAGGCCCATGTGACTGAAGCCCTAGTTTTTTCTCTGCATCTAAGATTTTCTTTTAGAAAACAACTCAACAGCTTTCTTTGTAAGCTAAGACTCAAATTTTAAAAGACAAGTTTGACCAAAGCAAATGAATGCCAAGTAATGTAACTAACTTTAGCTAGGTAGAGAATTAGCAAACAGCTAGTGCAGGGGCTGTAAAGCTTTCTGTCAAGCCGAAACTGAGAAACGTCTGCATCCATCTTCAGGGCTTTGAACTCTCTGAGGTTTCTTTACAGCAAAATGAATGCAGCTCTTCATTACTGCCTGATTTTAGCTCATCTTGTAGAAATTTTATTCTCACAAACATTATCTTTCCTTCTGTGATTTCATTGCGATGCTCAGCATGTTAATACATTCCAGTTTTTTGCCCCTCGCACTCACAATGATTCCTTGCCCCCACAACGCCTTTCCGCTATTCAGTGCATGAGCTAGATCGCCCCCTGTTGCTGACAGGCAGGCGCTATATAGATCAGTCTGGTATATTACTTTCATTAAAGATCCAGTATACACCTTTTTCCTGTTTGTGATTTCATTTCTTTGTCTAATTTGTCGCTGTTACAAATTCTGCAAAATTGCACATCTTCCTTGTTGATTTTATATGTAAATGATTAATTAAGGGAGTGTCTGCATCCCCTTATGGCTAAATCAATCAGGCTTCTGCTTGTGCGTACAATTACTCAACAGCTGAGATTTATAAAAGAGGGTCATGTGTATGCATGGCTTTATAAAACTGACGAAAAGAATGCGCATTCCTGCCTTTACGCATACACAATTTTAGCCATTCGAATGGTTGCTTTTTAAAAAAAGATACCAATGCCTCACAGAATGGATAGGAGACCATGAGGAGATATTCAAGAAGCCAGATTTAAAAAGTGTTCCAGATAGTGTACCCACTCCACCTTTATGAAAGAAAGAAGACTGTTTACAGCTGCTACAATTTATTATACAGTTTATCCCAACATTAGCCTGACCCTTCGCCAGTATAGCCTGTTGTATGTTGCAACATTGTATGCCGATAAACAGGTGATAAATCAAAGAAGTTACAGAAATTCAGTTTATCTGCAGTTTGAAAACCATGGTTTGTTCATCTCTTCTGCCTTTCTTCTTCCGGCTCACCCTTTTATCTCACCCTTCTCTCATTTACGTAGCCTTGCATGCATGCACACAAAGACACTCAAGTGTGCTCGAGAAATTGCATGTCTCCGCATTAAATCATTTTTTTCTCAGTCAAGTTGTCCGACACTTCAATAAAACTTGACTACAAATGCTGCTTATCTTGGATAACACAGCCAACCTTGGTAGTCATGCACCACAGGCCACACTTTGAATCACGGCTTCTCTGACACATGGCTTTAACGTGTTACACAATGACTTCATCATTTATTATGTAGGTTTTCATAAAAGTGATAGTCCCTAAAAAAAAAAGTAGTATGTGAATTACCCAAACTGTTTCTTAACAGACCTCATAATCAGTCACATAATAAGTTTATAATACTGTTTGGTGGTACCTTGTAGTGACTGTATTTTCTAGCAACAGCAAGAAAACATTTTTTAAGCAAGTCATGATACCGTGCTATCATGTTGGTGACAATATTGTGATACAAGGAAAGTGTGTCTGTCTGTGTATATGCTTATCATGCAGTTTAAAAATGTGACAGTATTATTACCTGCCCGATTTTCCTGCCACCATTTTATATACTGTGATTTTTTTTCTTTCTTTATTGCAAGTTATTTAACATCATTTACTTTGCCCTGATTTATCTAAAAAATAAAAACAAAACAAAGGACTCAACAAGGAGTACATTTCAATTCAGTTTGATTCAGTGTATATAGTGGCCAGCACGATCTGATATCGTCGTGTTGGTGTTAGAGCAGGGCGATATGACCAAAAATATTTATCACGATATACATTTGAAAATTTGCGATAACGATATAACTGACGATATAATTGACACTAGACAAAATACTTTACAACTCCACAATTTTATTAGTGGAAAAAAAAACATCAATGTATTTTCACTTTTCACAAGCAGTTTTTTTTTTTATGTGCATTAAAGTTATATAATATAAAAAATTAACAGTGCAAATGGAAATTCCTTGCTGACAGTTTAACCAAAAGGCATTTCCAGTGGAAATTAGAGCTGGGCGATATGAGATTTTTTCATATCACGATATGTTTTTTTCATTTCAGGCGATAACGATATCTATCACGATATAAGCCAAATAACTATATTTGTAAGATTTAAATGTGCCGTTGCTTACAAGTAAAATGTGAAATAATCAGCAGCATGTTTTGATTTAAATATTTATTTCCCATAATAAGTTCAACAGGGTAGATGTACTTAAGGAACATGAGACTTTTTCAGATAAATAAAGGCAAATATTGCAAACTACACAAAAGGCAGCCGCTAAAGCGTTTAAGTTTCAAAATAGAAAAAACGAAACAGACTAAATTGTCAATTCCACTTAGAAACAAAATATTAATTCTAAAAATAAATCTTAGTTTGTTTTACAGAAGAACAGACAAAACTGACTAACTTTTCTCAATATCAAATAAACTGAGAACTAAAAGGAAATTCTCAATCTCTCCTTGTTGTATAGCTGAGCTTTTCAAACAGTTTTAACAGTTACTTTAGTCTGACAAAAGCCAAATGACGAATTAGCGCTTCCAGTCAGAGACTGAGGCTACGTCCACACGTACACGGGTACTTTTGAAAACGGAGATTTTCCGTTTTCGTTTTAAAAAATAATCCCGTCCACACATAAAGGGAGAAATGAAGGAAAACGCTGCTATAAACATGCCAAAGCAGCAGGTGGGGCTAGATTCCTAACCGTGCAGAAATGTTGGCCAATCAGAAGTCTAGAAGCCTCGGTGGGAAAAAGTAAACAAAGCTGGGGCATAGAAGCAGAACCGAGTCGTATGTGTGGAGGGACAGTAACTGTGTGTATATGTAAGCATTTAAACACTGCAGAGAGTAGAATTAACAGTAACAGTATTGTAGAAATTCATTTCACCGAAACAATAACGTGGCGCACAGTGTGACGCATGCACCAGTTTATTGTATTTCCAGACTTGCTTTCGGCACAATTTACAGTGCACGCTACTCTGTTTTTTGTCAGACTTGAAATAGCCGAAATACCTTCACACTACGGAACTTCTATGGCTCTTCCGTTCGACAATCTCTCCGGCATTGGAACCATCATCTGTTTTCTCTTCGGTCACGCTCGGTTGATTTTTCTAGTCGGCACACTCATTTCCTCCATTACGCGCTGGCTCCATTACCCGCTGGCTGCTTCCCAAACAAACACACGTGCGGCTTGGCACTTGTGCTGTACGTAACAAGTCACGCGACGTGACGCTGCGGCTGTGATTGGTTCGGCTCTGCGTTACTTAATTTGGATTGGCTGACCTTTTTTTTTTCTTTTTTTTTCTTTTTTTTTTTTTTTTTTTAAGAGGACAAGAGCGGCGAGGTCTATCGCGATAGCTTAATTTCTCTATCGAGTAAAAGTTATATCGCGATACATATCGTTATCGTTCTATCGCCCAGCTCTAGTTGGTGTTGTTCCCACATCATCATGAAAATGTTGTTCCAGGTTCAACATTGCAAGTGACCAATCAGAATGTTGTGACGTCATACTTTTGCGACTTCGGGAAAAACCGCCGTAAAACAAAAAACTGTACTTAAGCTGCGAGAAACTGCCTCTGTCCGCCGATCAACGGACCCTGACCCTAACCCTGACCCTAACCGTAACCCTTTAATAAACGGTAAGTCGATTTGATATTTTCTTTGCAACATTGGAATTTCATAAATGCACGAATGGCTTGGTGCGCAAAAGAATAACGCCACAAGAATGTGATTGGTCACTTGCAATGTTGAACCTGGAACAACATTTTCATGATGATGTGGGAACAACACCAACACGGCGATATCAGATTATCCATAGTGGCCAAGTCACAACAACAGTCGCCTCAATGTGCTTTATATTTTACGACCCCACAATAATACTGAAGGCTCTACAATAGTCATGAATAGAGACTCTGGTTAGGCTAACTTGGGGGAGTCTGTCCTGATATTTGGTTCCTGGGTATTAATTATTGTATCACAAGACAATGTACTGCAATGTTGATTTTTTTGTCCCATGGTATGGGGATGTAGCTGTACCAGAAACTTAGTAGTTCGTACCAATACCAGTCGAAAAGTGTGTATTTCAGAATAACATAAGGATATTTCGTAGTTTGGATGATGTGGCTGAATTGAAATTCATTTACTTTGAATTACTTTAACAGGTCTGGATTTCATCTCTTAGATGTTTTTCTAAATTCAAAGATGTGAAAAGCATGATGGCATCATTTGCATATAGCCTTTTGCATATCAGTTATAACCCCTTTTGGCCTTTTTTTAAAAGTCTAGATCGAAGTACGCTAGTCGCTATTTTCCATGTGTAATATGTGCTGTGCAGTGCATAGTGTTTTTGCTCATGTGCATTCTTTTTCTTACATGTCTGGATTGCCTACAGTACTAAAAAAACATGTACATTTTCAGAGTATTGTAGTGAGCATTGGTTTTGGTACTTCCCCTGCACAGAAGCTTTACCCTTTTTTATAAGTCGTATAAGCAAAAAATGTAAAAACAAACTAGAACACTTAAAATAGCAACAATCTTTGATGGATGGATGCATTTTGGGCCACATTACCCCACCATAATCTCAACATAGTTTGAGCCCAGACAGCAAAGGCAGCATGGTTTGAGACTGTCCACCAAAGCTCTTCATCCACTGTAATTTTTAAGTGATGCATTTAAAGATAGTTTGAAATTTGCAATTTTGTTTTTTCATTGCAGTATGCAACCACAGTGTGACTCTAAAAAAAACATGAAATTTACAATTTTGACCACTGTGACTCAAATACTGTATTCCAGCTCTCAGGAGAAGCTTATCCTCCTCGTTTAATCAGAATTCAAACAATGGAAATAATATAGAGAGATACATTTTGGTAATGATACCGCCACCTATAGGTGTTACGGCATTTTTACAGTTGTAACAAAGTTGCTGTTTCTGCAGACGGATCCTTCATTTATCCCCCTCCTACTTACACAGCCATTTTGTCTCTTTGTTCATTAACCTTTTGTGAAAAGAATACTTATCAATAATACTCGACAGATCACCATATGTTCCAGTAAGAGACCTAGCAGAGGTCATGCACTGTGCTAAGAATGGTTTGTACTTTCAGTCAGGAAAAAGGGCATGGTGATCTGACAGTTTCATTCTGGCGAAAACAATTCCCTGTCTTGCTATCAGTGTGAACAAGCTAACAAATGGAAAAACAAACAAACGTCCAGTCAGTTGGAGACGATAAGAGGGCCAAGCTCAGCTCATTCACACATTCGTCCTTCTGGAGGACACATTTCAAATCAAGCTGTCATCATCACAGGAATGGGTTTTATGATCTCAGCTTCCACCATTAACACACCATGACAGGTGACATATCACAAATGCTGTAAAGATGTCATTCTTCCTGCAGAGCCATGACCAAGTGTGGGACATCTCTAGATGACAAAAAAGTGCATTTACTCAATCCAGCACTTCAGATTTTATGGATATACATGGTTAAATATGGTCTGGTGGGCAAATGTTTTTTTAAGGGTTGGCAAAAAGGGTGTTCAAGTTCAAGTGTTGATCACGAAGAGCACTGAGTGAAGTTGAAAGCCCGGCCACTAAATATAGTCAGTAGATGTCCAGGGGGTGTTCTGAGGCAAGCAATTTTCAAATAGTGACTTTGAGATGAGCTTGTAATCATGGAGCGAATGTATTTTTAGATGACCAACCAATGTAGACAATACTTCATCATATCAGAGTAGACTAAAGAAACAAAGAACCAATCCTCTACCTACCTAAACGTTCTTTTAATTAATAGGTTCAAATGGTTACAAATAGAAATCTTTATAAACATCATTAAATGGGGGAAGCTATCAGTGAAAGTGCTTTCCACAGTGTTTAATGTGGTTGCATAAAACGGTAAGTTACGCTACATGGGAATTTAATGGGAAACCACTCAGCAAAGACTTTAAACGTCTTTATTTGATTAAAATGCACATTTCATCTTCCTGCCTTCATCATGCAACAAACACAGAAATAAGGAGCATTTGAATAGTTAGGAAGGTTTGAAAAAAACATAACAGGTGTAACTGTCCATCTACCCATTAGGGTTGTTGGGAGACACTGAAGCCTGTTGCAGCAGTCACAGGCTAAGAAGTCAGGTGCACTCTGAACTTGTCACCAGTCCAAGGCTAGTGCAGAGACAGGCTACTATTCTTGCACTGACATTTAAACCTATGGCAAGTTTAACCAATTAACCTAATGTATTTGGACAGTGGGAAGACAGAGACAGAGTATCGGGAGAGAACCTACATGTGCACAGGGAAGATGTGCCAATTCCCCACTGGACCCAGTTTTCAAAAATATTTCAGTCAATAATTCGTTATTTTTATTATTATTATTATTATTAGTAGTAGTAGTAGTAGTATTAGCAATCATTATTATTTGACCAAATTGTTTTGGCAGCATGATTTTAGCACAGCACTGGTATAGAGTAGCAAAAAACAAAAGCAAAATAGACAATTAAGTGCCTTGAAGCAACCCATATGGAAAAGAAATAGGAAAAACTTATAAAAGACTTGCATAAGATGTGGTCTACTTCATATAGTGAATCATATAAGGCAGTGGTCCCCAACCTTTTTTGCGCCACGTACCGGTTTATGCCTGACAATATTTTCACGGACCGGCTTTTTAGGTGTCGTGGATAAATCCAACAAAATAAAACTAGTACCGGTACAGAAGAAAAATAAGATTTATTCATAACACACGTGAAAAGACCAAGGAAAACTGAGTTAATGATAAAAACGATAACAAAATAACGCTAAAAACCCTGAAAACCATACATTTCACACCCGAGCCTCAACTCTCGCGGCCCGGTACCAAACTACTCCGGTCCGTGGCCCGGGGGTTGGAGACCGCTGATATAAGGCTTATATGATTTACTCAAGAAAGTGGCCACTTTCTCATTACTTTCATATATAGTTTTAGTAAGTATCCAAAACATACAAGTTTCATTTATATAATTTTTCAAGGGATCTTATCTCTGTTTTCACTCTTGTATGCTTTTCATACAAGTTTCACACAAGACAGATACAAACTTTATAAGATTTATATATATCTTTCCATATGGGAAGTGTTGTTGTGATTTGGCGCCATACAAATATAAAATTGAGGTAGGCTGTGATTCAAAGCCAGTCATTGTTCTTAGAAATGTAGAGTGTTCAGTTTCCCATGAAGGCTATATATATATATATATATATATATATATATATGTATATATATATATATATATATATATATACTCTTAAGCACTCTTAAGCATATTTTATATACTCTTGAAGCGGTATTTTGCATATGCCATAGTTTATAAGGCTGTTTCACAATATTCAGCTTTTTTCAGTGGATCTTGATTAGGTCAGCGTTTACATTGTCTTTCTGTCGTTCCTATACTGAACATGGGAAATAATTTAGATTATCAGCACAAAAACAGTTCAGTGATGCTTTACTAAGCTACTCTCCTACCTTACTTTGTCCTTGTCTGGTGTAATAAACAGTGATAGTGGCTTAGTGTGTCTTAAATGGTATTTTGTTGGTAGTGCAGCAGGGAGAAAATGAATTTCAGTGAGCATACTGTAGATGTGCATAAGCAGGATGACAAAGAAATGAGCCTGCAAAGAGAGCCTGTAAATGTCTAACAGAAGGTGCTGTGCAGGGGTAATTTATGAAGTGTTGTCTCGGTGTAGACAGCCCTGCAGATTTTAGAAATACATGTGACTAGTGGAAATTGCAAGTGGTGATCTCTTCTGTTATTTTTTTTCTCTCCACGACTTTAAAGGTTCACATGGTTCACGGGATGGAGAATTTTTCTGTAACAGATGGATTAATTAAAGTTCAACCGTGTACCTTTTAGGGAGAAAGGACAATAAAGGACACCCTGTCCGGGGACTGGAATGTCACAGCAGCTCCACTGGGAATAAATCTGAAACCATTACAGAGGTGACTAAATCTCTGGGGAATTCTCTGCGGTCGTGGGGCATTTTATGTTTTATGGTGGTTATGAGCATTAAAAAAACAAAAATGAAGTAAAACAAAACCAAATAAAAGTAGCACAAAAAGAATTTGGTGTTGAAAACCAATATGTGATTTTTAGTTTAAAATACAGTATTGTGTTACAGACACAAACATCAAATGACATCAATGCAATTTTTTTATTTAATACATTTAATTGATATTATTAGTTTAAGGCTTTTAACCTTGGTCCCTATGACAGTGTCAGAATGCACCATCTGTGAGCAGCTGTTTTAAAGGTGTGTCAAAGTCGGGCTGCTAACAGTGAAAAAAATAGTCTAACACTGCTGTGCGTTCGATTATTTGCTGTGTCACAATAAAGGGAAAATTGTTCCAGTCTGTAAATAGAGCAGCATTTCTCACATTTATACTATAATTATATGCAGAACAGAATGTGCTAGTTGGATGATAATAATAATTTAAATATTTTTCATGTGCTCCTACTGTACATTGGAATTGTCTTGGAGCAAGAACATCAGTCAGCTATAGAGCTGCTGCTGCTGCTGCTTGATGCTACCATTAACAGTTCTGAGGTGGTACGTATTATTTATCATTACACATGAAACGACATGAAGACATATTTTTAACAACAATAAAAAGGATCCGCAATTTGACTAAGAAATGAAATACATCACATTCAGATTACATGATACAATGTTTCTTTGTCGATTTGTTATTAAGTTACCAAAAGTTTAAACAGCTAAAATTATAAGAAATAAAGGCTAATTTTTTTGAGTGTTCAAATTTCCAACAAGTGTTGCTTCTGTGAATGAAAAGAAAACCCCAAATCGATTCTATTTCGTATTTAAAGTGTCAATGGTGTTCCATAGACATGTACCAAAACACTGTAAGAGGATAAAACTTTCTATATTTATTGGAGACTTCCGACTGCAGGAAGTCATATTGCTTCCACAGTCGATAACAATGCTGCGTTCTTGTTTTCTCCACAACATGTATTTTGTCTTGCATCCTACCATAAAGTCATTTTGACACAAGACTTAAATGGTTTCAAATAAAAGAGGATCACGGTAGAATTTTGCAGTTTAATGATCTCAACCATTAAAAAACATCAATGGCTTTCAGGACCACTCGTCAAAGCGAATCAGACTCTCTACCTGTGCGGCAGTTTGTGACAGCAACTGTAATTGCCGGATCCCGAGCTATAGGCGGTCCAGCCTGTGGACATGTCATCAAAGAACGGTCACCTGCCATATCTCTCTGCCATATGCAGCTCGGGTTTTGCTGATCTCATTTCCCATTGACCTCAAATGAGTCCCAGTTGCAGCTTGATCTTGTGTGTAATGGATAAGTGGTAAATGTAGCCATGAAACAGCACATCGGTTTCAGCGAGAGTGGTGAGTAGAATGGACACCTAATTGACTGCATATAAAAGGCGGGACATGTAAGTAAGAGCAGCAGCTGCAGCACTTTATATTCAGCTTGTAAGATGCTGTAGCGTAATGTAAGTGTAATTGATATGAGGCTATCCCGTGTGTCCTTTGAGATGATAGACTAAATGCTGCTCACATACGTGTGCGGCTCTTTACAGAAAGTACTCCCAACACTATTACTTTACCTTCTGAGAACACGACCACTGATTGATGCCCGCAGGACGTCGGATGCAACCTGCAGTTTGGCGGACGCAGATATTAAATAATATGTGGTAGCAGGTAGATCTATCAAGGTTAGCAGGCAACACTTGGGACAATCTCTTAGTCTGTGTGCTGCGACATGTCAAATGTTGGGGTGTTTTGCATATGGGCTGATGGCAGAGGCCATTGTAATTCAGTCTCAAAGTAATGCCTATTCAGCGCAAAACATAAGTGTGTTGTCAGAATCCCAGGATGGATGTTGGGGCATGTGCAAGTGAAATCTATCCTGATGAAGAGAGAATGCCCAGTGATTTATTACAGAGGGAACGCAGGAAAAAATGCTCAAGCTGGGCACTTTTTCCTTTTCCCTTCACTTAGATTTTCTATTTGAATTAAATGAGGTGTGTATGTAGGCAGGCAGAGGGGGGGCAGGGGTGGTGAGAGATAGCATGCAGGAGAAAGGACATACTTCATCTTCCCATTCAAAGTGTTGTTTTCAGCAACTTTGAAATGAAGGAGAAAAATGCTGATAGAATTGCACCAGAATGTATCGCAGTGGACTGCAAAGTACAAAAACCCTAGGTCAGGCGTTGGTGAGGCATCCTGCATGCAGGGCATTTTTCCTCTTTTTTTTTAAATTCCTCTTAAGGTCCCCAGTGACTCACTTCTTGAACCTGCAGTGATTGATGGGAGGTGTGTCCTTGACAAGGCCATGATAGGGTGGCCAAGGGCAAGATACAGCTATCAAATTGTTTCATATACATAAACAAGGATTAAAAAAGCCATTTACGGCATCTGGAGAGAGATGCTTTCACCCTTACTACTAGGAAACATGCTTAAAAGCCCATCTCATTTCTGAACTCAAACAGCTGGCCACAAAAAAAAAAGGTTTCCACATAAAAATATTTTGTGCATAGTGTAGGGCTAAAGGAAAACGCAAGATGGAAGCGTGGCTCAACTTCTGTGAAACAGTGTTTACACCTCTTAAAGCATCAATAAGAACAATGCAATAAAATGCAAATTATTTATATTGAATTCAGTGACCATTTGAGAGTAGACCAGTGTTGTAGCTCTGAAAGGGAAATTTTTTCGTGTTATAATTATTATCAGTTCTGCACTGAAGCGTCGCAATTCAGTACCTGGAGGTTTTTACTGCTGTTATAACAGGTGCAGAACATAGCTTGGCATTGTCTTCCTGAAACAAGCAAAGTCTCCCCTGAAGGAAATCTACTTCAGCACTTATGAGACCTTTACAGATAGCTATGCACGTTACACATGCCATGCACAGTAATGAACATCATGCCATTACCGATGCTAGCTTTTGACCGTGTGCTAATAACAACCTAGACAGAGAATTTCACTGTTAGCCTGACAAATGTGGCTTCCAGAAATATTTTACTTTTTATTTAGTCAGAGTACCCAACATGGTGGCACAGCTAGCATCACTGTAAATATGCTAGAGACTGACAGCGATAACAGAAAAAGATGATTCTCTAATTTTGTTTCATGTTGCATACACCATAATTGTGATCAGTGCTGGGATCGTTACTTTAGTTTCTTAAAAGTATTGTATTATGTTACTTAATCTGTTATACTACTCATTACATTACATTACATTACTTACCAAAGAAGACCTGCTGAAGATCAGTGTGTGTTCTTTGCTAACATTGCGTTAGCATGCTATATGTGCAGATGCTTCCAAATACAGAGCAAAAGTAGTGCTGGCAGCACGATGCAGTTGTTTATGTCGTGGATGCAATTTGTAGTTTAGCGGACTACCTCACGTTTGTCCTTTTGTTCAATAAATATAAAAGCAATGTCCATACCGCTCCACCATTTTCCTCCTCCCGGCACATGACCTGAAATCAGCTGACTGCAGCACAAGTGAGCAGGAATAAGAAAAGTTTTGTTGGATGTTTTTTTTCTTTCTATCCACCCAGCATTAAGATAACTGAAGAATTAATGCAAGTGATGAGATAATTGTAGCTGTAATGTAATCACTGAATTTATTATATTACTGCGTTCCTGAAAAATATGATGTCATTACAGTAACGTGTTACTTTGCAACACTGATCGTGATAATACGTTCTCAGGGTGTCCGATACAGATAATTACCTTAATGCTGTTTCGTATGAACTGTTCTGGCATCTGTATGCATAATGGTGATGTCAGTGGTGATGCTTTCATTTTCATATTACAATTCAGGGCTCTCTTGTTAATTGTAAATAGAAACAGGAACTGACACTGTAGGTATACTTTACCAGGTCTTGTTAAGTCTACAATTTAGAAATAACTTGAATAGGTTTTCTTATGTCAAACTCCATTCTCCTGTTTTGTGAAGCTATAGGTATGTCAAAAGATATGCATGTATAAACTGAAAGATCTGAACTGTAGTTGTGTTTTTAGTTTTTGATTTTCTGTGTGATCACAAATAAATGGAAGACATTTGGACAGATGTATCCATCCTCCTGCACGGTCACATGTCTCTGCAGTTCAAGTGTACAGTAGATGTATGTGTCAACTGGCTGATGAGTTAAACTTACTGAAGTTTTCCTCTAGTGGCACAACACAACTTCTCTATTTCTCTTCCTGCCCTTCTTTCTTCCTCGGAGTCTTTGAACACACAGCAGCACTCGCTGTTACTCTTCCTTTTGATTCCACTTTTTTCATCTGATCTAACACGACTTTAGTTTGTTTTCCTTCTTTACATTTATGCAGCTTGTTTTTGTTTTTCACATACTATTTTTTCTCCCCCTTGTTTTTGAGTTTGTCATTTAGAGTCTGTTATCCAGCTCTGTTGACTTTTGTTTGTCGTGTTGCAGGACCTTTTTTTATCCCTCGCTTTTGTTCGAGGTGAGATGTTTCTTTTTTTTATCTCACCTGCGCAATGTGACTTTCTCTGTTCCTGTGGTCTAGCAGCATTTCATGTGAAAATAAATGAACTGTAAACTCTAGATGGCAATTCAGCTAAAATGAAGAAGTAGTGAGATTCCTGCACACATGCCTCACACACATCTCGCTAATGTCTTGTACTGTTCACCCTTTGATGACCTTGGTTGTATTCACTCCTGATGGGTTTTTCTTGTTTGTTTTTTTGGTAAATTGTAATTTAGTGGCTTGGACAGAACAGCAGAAAGAACACGAGGAACACTAAGAGTTTCTTTACTAATAAAGAACTAATTCATGTATCGTACTCTCTTGAGACATATTAGTCTTGATTGGTGAGGAGGATCTACACATAATTACCACAGGTTAATGTAATTACACAGACATTTAAAGCGGGACTTACCAATGCGTGCACGATGATGCTGATGCCATTGGATATCGTGGCATCAATTAAAAGAGACAAAAACAGATGCCCTTTTGTAAAGAAAACATCCTGTATTTAGCAGCACACATATCTTATGACTTTGCTTAAGCCAATTTTTCAAAATGTTCAGTTCACGATCAGAAGGGAACATGAAAATAATGGCATTGATTAAAACTGTCAATGTGCGACTGAATAAATTAGGCCTACGAGTAAATAAATAATAAGCTGGACCACAGAGAACTGATGAATGAATTATACCCTTTTTTAGCCAATAGTTTGCTAACAGCTTCAGGGGGAAATCCTGCAATGGACACACTTTGTCCTCAAGTACCCATACATTGGCATATTTCCTTTGTATCACAGAAAACAAACCTTTCACAGTCTGCAAGTTGTTCCTTTTTTAAATTTCTTCAAAACAGATTGGTGACTTACCCTTTTTCTGTGCGTACAACAATCTCAGATCTAGCTCTGTTCATCTTTGGAGAGCACAAAGCGTCATATTTGAAATTTCATCTCGAATAAATACGCTTTATTTTCATTTGGCTGTGTTCAGTGATTGAGTTACCCTCGTGATTAACTGTCTGCTATTTTAGTGTCTCTCAACAACTGCACTTGCTTCTAAAAAAAAGAAGTCAAACCTTTCAATTCACTCTTACTCCCCTCAGACTACTTTAATAATGTTCCTTGTGGGATTATAATGTAGGAGTTGGAAATTTCATTTGTAATATGTGCAGTGTTTCGTAAGTAGGAAGCGTCTTCTGTTTCCAGCTTTTTAGTGCAGTATCTAAGTAGGTTTCATACATCAGGCCTGAGGTTTGTGACAGGATAGGACGATAAGATGAGGCCACCTTTACTTATCCTCTGTCTCTCTGACTTCCTGTGATGTACTGCCTCTGCTCTCCTGTTTCACCTCATCATTTTCTTTTGTCTACTCTTCTGTCCTTTTTCAGGCCCCTTTGGTTTAATGATTTCGCCTTATTTACTGGCTCAGGGTCTTCGGTTTTGGCGGCGCTTGCAGTTTTGCACTTGGTTGCTTTCCTTGGACAGTGCAGAATGCAACATTGGTATCAAATAACTTATTTTGTCTGTGTTTTAATGAGAACTAAATGTTACAAACAAGTGTGAAGAATGAATGATTAAGACGGGACAGAAGAACGGGTTGCAATCATGGGATACGCACAGGACGCAAATATTAAACAAACTTGACATTACATTAATTTCAATTATTTTGAAATTCTAAAAATTAAAAATAGGAAAACAACCTGATTAAATGCTCAGTACTTGACATATTTGACCCTATCGATGAGACCTCAGGGAAAACATTAAGCTGCGCTGGGTTCTGAAAGAGTGATCCAGTTTCCTTCCACAGACCTGATATATGCACAGCAACTGGAAACTCTAAATTGTCCGTAGGTGTGACTGTGTTCATCCGTCTATGTGTGTTAGCCCTGCAAGAGACTTGTGTCCTGCCCACTGCATGCTGGGGTACAGACTCCGGGTCTTTGCTACCCTGAAGCTTGTAGAAAGCAGAAGAAAAATACTAATAATTAAAAGTAATAAAAACCTAGCGTTCTGCACAGACCTAAACTGGCTGCACACGTTACGACTGAAACTGCAGTTTATCATGTTTTTTTGGGTTTTTTTTAGACGTGTGTCTAAAAATGTCAAAAGATGACTTCTTCACTTATATAGCTTTGTGAGGATATTTAAGTTCTTGAGGGTTTAGGGTGAATACGTTCAGTCAGCAGTTACATTAGCTCCCTGTGGTGACCTAAATAACTTCATTCATAAAGACACTGATACATGCGGGGAAACGTGAACGTACAGAACTGCCTCCCTCTCAATGTATGCGTTTCCTAAAGCAAACATCACCGCCTCGTTTCAGTTTTAGCCGTATATTGTTCACATGTGCTCGTGATGATTACTTGATCTGATGCATTTGTTTCTTTCCAAGCTGATCCTACTTTTAGCAGCCACAAAATTACAGTAAATCTAATGTATATGATGTGTTCATTTGGAGTTCATAAGGGTCTTAGATTATAATTTTTAAAAAAAGACACGTTGTTCCTTCCTCAGTGTTCGGGATGAATGTAACATGAAAGCCGGTGCACTAGCGGAATAGACCTGCTGTATAATTAGGCTGCTGAAATATTGGATTTTAAGATGTCATGTTGTTTTGTAATCTTTTGCTGATGCATATCAGAGACACCCTTTGGCTTCTTGAGCAAAGGTAGCGTTTCTATTATTTATTGCACTTTCCGCTGTTGTTTTCGGTTGATCTCTATCATGAAGCAGCTAACTGAGGCCGCTGTAGTGAAAGCATTTTGTAGGACACATTGTTGTGTTGTCTTGAAAAAAAAGGTTTCCATTGAATAAAACCAAAACATAAAGAGAAAAAAACAAATGAAAAAACAAAAACAAATACAGATTCAGCTGGATAAATCATCACGCTTCTCTTGCAACACTGAAGGGAAAATGCTGCACAGTTGCTATGGAACCCTCTGTTGCTAGGCAATGGGTTTATTATCAGAGTTTTATTTTTTTATATAAGAGGCGGTGTTTTCTTTGGCATCTCGCAAATTTGTTTTCAGAAGGCTTTTTTTCGACTGACAGGTTATGAGGAATAATGCTTTCTTTAATTAAGATCCAAGTTATTCTCTTTTGTTTATTTTCTGTGTAGATGATCAAATGCAAATGTCCAAACACAATATAACTTATGAAGTATTTCATCAGAAACCATTGCTGCAAGAGAATGTCACACATTTATGCAATATTAAACCACATATTTAGCGGTTAGCTTTCTTAAGGAGGATTCTATATCGAGTTCACCTTATGCTGGTCCTGTGTTGAATGTGCTATTGATCCTCTCTTTCTTTCTTTCTTTGTAATTTATCTGGCTTAATTTATGAAAACATCCAAATTATAAGCGCAAATATGGAGGGAATATTATCATGATGCCCTCTTGTGGCTGCACCCAGACATCAGACTGATTAAGGTTTACATTATTAGACATGTTTTTAATATATAAGAAAATACAATCGTAGTAAAGACCCAATTTAGGGAAGCCTGACTCTCTTTTTCTTTCCTCCCTGACCTGTCACGCTCTTACATGTACTATGCATAGAAACTGACATGAATCAAAGAAGCACTATTTTGACTTCTGATTATGATAAACATCTGTAATAGCAACTCCAACTGTACTTTGTAGCTGATTATGTTACATTATGCTAACACATTAAAGGAAATGCACATATTGCACATATATGTGTTAAACACATAATAAAAGTAGTAATTCTGTGTTTGAAGCATAGCATAGAAGCGGAGCTTTAGATGTTATTAACACTTCATAATGGAAGCAGTTCGTGATTTTTGCTAGTCATCAAATAGCCAGCCTAATAACATTTGAGGGACCATATATAGTCTAGAGTGTCCAAAAAAAACAAAAAACAAAAAAAACCCAAACAAAGGCATTTTTTTAACCTGCTCTATTTTCTTTATAATAAATAACGACTTTTCAGATATTAGTCAGGTTAGGATTATCAGCTAAGATTAGAAAAAAAAAACATGATTAGCAGTCAAAAGATTAGTTACAAAGACATGTGTGCCCTGCCCTCAGTTGAAATCAGGATATGCCACTCCCCAGCAATGAACGTACTTTGTTTTGATTTGAACTGCCATTGCCATGGAAAACATTAAGTGGGGCAGCTCCACTGCCCCCTACATCGGTTGCCCTGAGGCAAAATAAGGCTGTTAGACTGCAAGCTAAATGTGGCAACACATTGTTGGACTCAGAGGACAGCATACATAATAGATGAAAAGCAAAGGAGGGGACGCAAGGGCTCAAAAAGAAAAACAATTGTCATCAAGGAATGAAATCAGATTGGCTTATTTTCTGTTTATGAACCATTTAGGAAATCTACTGGACACCACTCCATGCTAATGAGCCATGACAATAATGACTTCAGCTACTGGCAAGAAAAGAAACACATTTATATCTTATTCGTTTAAAGCAGTAGTTCTCAAAATGTGGGATGGGACCCACTGTTGGGGTCCCATCACAGTCACTGCAGGAGCAAGGGGGAAAATATGGAGTGAATGAGATCACTGACTGATTTGTATTTTAAAAAACAAAGATGAGTTTATTGATCCTTTGCCTTTTATTGACCTTTATTTTAATAAAATTCAACCTGATGAAAATTGTGCAAGTTTCTCTTTGGTGCCTGCCTTTCAGTAAATGTGACCAGCATAAGCTTCTCCATCCTTTAAGATAGCGCTACTGGTCTTTTCATCCATTATTTTAACTAAATAGTCAGCGTCCTTCTGGGGAAAAAAAGACAACAACATACGGAGGTCAGCCTTGAGAGTTTGAGAGTTCCTTTCAAACCCGATGTCATGACTGATGAGTCTGACTGAATTCCAGGACAGGACGCTACTTGACCAAACAATAATGATTTGTCATCATTGCCACCATCTATAGTATATTTATGGTCTGTTTCAATCTAAAAGGCAGCATCATTTGCAAAATTACCATTCGAGTACATTAACTACAACGTAAAACTAGCAAACGAGATTAGAAATCCTTCAGGTTTCCTGGGGATCACACATGAAGGTGGAATTAGGATTCTTTCTCATAGACTGCCCCCTGCTGGCCGCTAGAAAAAATGTAGGTTTAAAGCACATTTGTATCATATTCACTTTTCAGACCCAGAGGCAGTTGCCATCTTTTATTTACATGCTATGGGCATTAAGAAGACTTCAGTCTAGTCACCTCTGCTGATACTGTGAAAGCTTGGGAAAATATTATACATTACATCTTAATGTCCACCTAAAAAAAAAACACACTAAATTGTGTTGTGATGTTAGAGTACAAATTCACCCAAATCAAATGAAGAGCAAATAAAATAAGAAAAACATAGTATTATGTTTATAATCATGATGCCCTGCTACAGAGAACCCATTTTAAACACTTACATTTAAAATGATTAATGTGATTAATTGATTCTTTACCACCAACAATGCTCGCCTTTACAGTCAACCCATGTAGCACACACGCACAGGAAAATCTTCATGCTGTTAGAGCATGTGGTCATTACACTGCCATGCGAGTGGACATCAAAAAACCCCACAGGGTGACTTTAATTTAGTAAAATTTCAGTAAATCTGTTCTGTTCCCTGAGTGATGTCCCTGTGCCCAGTTTCACGAGGAACCACATGAGGAGAAACCAGTAGGCGACTAAAGATCAACTCATATTGTTTTTGCCTCTTTTCCATTTTAATGCACCACATCTATGCCCAGACCATCATCAGACATGTGCTACAAGCTGTTCCTACTGCGATGCTGGCCAGCAACCCGTCAGCGAGCCAGAGCAGGCTGACACATTCAGAGGCTTCTTGAAAAACTTAGTGTTACACGCTAGTTCGCTAATTGTTCGCACACAATATGGCTTGCCTTGGGACATTATGATCTCTTCCTCTTATTCGCACCCTTCTTTTTCCACAGATCCCAACCTTTGATAAATTATTAAAAAGACAGACTAAGAAATGGTTGGAAACATTTGCAGCGGAGAACAAGAAAGTATGTGGTGGCTACTGTTGGGTTTTTTTTTTTTGTTTTTTTTTTATGAAAATCAACGTCTAATGGTGTTTGTTTTCGTTCCAACTTGTGAAGTGCAAGTGCAGGCAACAGTTTTATTTCAAGAAAGCTGTGGTAGTGAAGTGAGTGACTCTGCTCCTCTAAAGCAGGGTCAACATATGCAGAGGGAGACAGGGAGGGAGGGTGGGAGAGAGAGAGGTGAGATTTGGTGCTTTCTGTTTTCATCTAGCGAACAAATGTACTTTGGCATCTCTGGGGAAAACAGTTGCTGGTTGCTTTCACAAAGTGTGATGGAAAATGGCCCTATTTTTAAGGAAAAGATGGGTCAGGAAAGATGACAGAGCTTTAGGGTATTTAGAGTAGTGGGACGAGTCAAAGAAGAAGAATTTGCAGAGTATAGGAGAGAACGTGTGCGGGTCTTTCAGTCAGATCCCCAGAATAGTAGCAGATTCATTCATTTTATCACATTTTATCATAAAATATCATAGAATGTTTGTATTGTTGCTGTTTTTTGATCGTCTGATTCTGTTGTGTTTTACAGCGGACATCTGATATGCCTTTTAATTCTCTAAAGCCATAGATTGTTGCAGTGAGGCTTCGGGGGTTATTTCATGACCCTCAAGATTGCACCGATCAGGCATAGTATTATGAGCACTGACAGGTGAAGTGAATAACACTGATTATCTCTTCATCGTGACACCTGTTAGTGGGTGGGATATATTAGGGAGCAAGTGAACATTTTGTCCTCAAAGTTCATGTGTTAGAAGCAGGAAAAATAGGCTAGAGTAAGGTTTTGATAGGTAGACGACTGGGTCAGAGCTTCTCCAAAACGGCAACTCTTGTGGGATGTTTCTGGTCTGTAGTGGTCAGTATCTATCAAAAGTGATAATACTCTCCTGGGAAACCTTGCTGTCCTGCCATCTATGTGGATGTTACTTTGACACGTACCACTTACCTAAGCATTGCTGCAGACCATGTGCACCCTTTGATGGAAATGGTACTCCCTGATGGCCATGGTCACTGTCAGCAGGATAATGCGCCCTGCCACGAAGCAAAAAGTGTTCAGGAATGGTTTGAGAAGCAAAACAATGAGTCTAAGGTGTTGACTTCACCTCCAAATTCCCCAGATCTCAATCCAATTGAGTATCTTTAGGATGTATTGTACACCCAGGTCCGAAGGCTCCACCTCTCAACTTACAGGACTTGAAGGGTCTGTTGCTAACATCTTGGTATCAGAAACTACTTTACACCTACAGGGGTCCAGTACAGGGTCCATGGGTCTGGGCTGTTTTAGCAGCAAAAGAGAGACCAACACAATATGAGGCAGGTGGTCATAATGTTATGCCTGATGTGTAGTACGCAAATGGTAACACAGTTCTAATCCCATTAACTAATTTGCCAATCCAACTATTGTGACCACTTAACATATGTGCTAATATTTCATACATGACAAAGCTGCCACAGGTTTTGTTTTTAAATTTAACAATGTTTTACCCACACATGTGTGTCAGTACAGTTACACCTATAGGTTGCAGATGATAGTTTAAGCAGAATGATGCACTGAAATGTGTAACATAAGTGTCGTTAAGGAGGAATGAGGTGCAAAATGATTTATTGGGTATGATCGTGATATAAATCATTTGTTTTAGCCACATTCAACAACCGTCTTGGCTTCCTGGTCACGTCAGTGAGCACTCTGTTCTGAATTGCTTGGAGATCTCGGACCCCGCTGTATTTTTAAAAAAAAAGTTGTTCCAGAGTGCTGGAGTACAATTAAATGTTCTAATGCGGTACACAATTAAATATTTAATAAAGGAAGTGGATGTTGCACCAGTATGAAAAGAGAAACACAGACAATCTGTCAGTGCCAATTGCAGTGTTATTTAGTATAATTGATGAAGTTTGTCAAAACACAAACAGTTTAAATAAGTCGATTAGTCATCAAAGCTAATTCTAGCAGAAATGTTTATTTCATTCACCTTTCTGCTGAAACAAAATGTTCCTAGTCATTATGTTGGTCAGAGTTGGTCATGAATTAGACTGCACAGTTTGTTCCATGCTCTAAGCTACAGAGGCAAGACATAAAGTTTATGGATCGATGTTTGTATCACAGAAACACACACTATAGTTATTGAGAGCAGACTGACAGGCTAGATTGAACTCTATTTTTAGCCATAATCAGAAGCATAGTCATGGGGACTCTTTATGCATCTAGACTCTGTATGGTGAGATTATTTGGGCAGATCTGGGTTATGTTAGTGATTTTTATACACTTAAAATCCTTATGGCCTCTGAACTGTGCAAGTTTCCAACCTTTAACATCACCACAGCTCTCGTCATCTAAAGCAGCTGTCAACTTTTTTTTTCTTATTAATATATATTTTTTTTTATTTCAGAGTGTTATATTTTTAGAGGATCCAGAGGTGAAGTCTTAGATCTGTTTTGGGCAAAGAATCTGTCTATGTGAACTTGTGCAGTATAACCATCAGCTGTATGTCACTCTCTGACTCTGTGACTCACAATAGGCTATAACAATATACATATTCATAAAATGTGTTAATTATATTGTGTTATTACAAAAAAGTAATTATTGGTGGTGCTTTCTACTTGATACTTCTGTCCCAATGAAACTCCAAAAAAATTTTTTTCGCTTTCAGTACCTATTACCAGCAGCTAATGCTGAGGAATCTCACTGTGCAGTTAAAACTGTGCAGGAAATGATGGCCTAGTAAACTTTTATTTAAAAAAGAGAAAATTCGAAGAAACAATCAGCATAACAAACCAGTCATTGCTTGTGATAAAAAAAAGTTATCATGCCGTCCTTATTCCTTTCTATTTTCTAATTAATGTGTGCCACCAGTCCCTGAAAAATGATATACTGTAGATGCAGTATATCCATGCATATGATATACAGTAGTATATCACATGCAGTTCACACAGCAGCAGTGCACTAATAACGTAGCTATCGCATTGATTCATTTTAGTAAAAAGCTATAAGTCTGATGTCTTTCGGGTATGTATGATGATATATTAGATTGTACACACTGCAGCAGAGTTGCTTTTTTTCTTCTCGTAGTTATGATTCCTATGCAAATGCCACTTCCACTATAAAACTGTGGCACATCATCTGAATTCCCTGATTCAGCTTTGCCACATGAACCAATCACTGATCTGCTATTGCTGTTTCTGTTTTCCGTGTCAGCAAATTATATTTTGTGGCTCCATCAACCAAAATAAAGGTGACTTAGTTTGAAGAACAGGGAATGGGAAGGCTGTATTTTGCACCAATAAAACACTGAGAACTAATGGTAACAGATCTGTTCCCCCAGTTAAGGCCAATGCAAGGCATTAAGAAAAGAACAAGCAAGCGCTTATTGCAGTTATGTATCTACGTTTTTTAGTGTTACAGTGTGCCTTCCTGTATTTGAGGCAATGTCTCATGCGTATTCATGACTGTATACAGCACAGTCACATGGTGTCACTGGCTGTTGGTTGCAGCGACTGTGGTTTTATGTGCACTGTGAATGCATACACCTCGTAAACCTAAAGTTGTGTGACGACTGAAATGGGTATGTGGTTATTGCATCTGTAAGAGAGTCAGCATGCATATCTGTCACATGCACTATAATCATGTAAATGAGGCGTGGTTCACTCTTTTCGTTCTTTTACATAAACTGCTAGTATAGAAACGTGTATGTACGAGAGCATTTTCTCCGTGTGGTTTCAGAGGCTTCTGAAAGGGGCTCATCTTTACGCTGGGCTTTGCATCCACCCACTGGCAACTGCACATATTAAGCACTAACCTTTATATTTGTGCTCAGTGTGATTTTTTTTTGTCTTTTTGGGGATGGGGGTATTTGAGCTGTTGAACAAGGGTACAGTGCATTTTCGGTAAAAAAAAAAACATGGCTGTTTTCATATGCAAAAACATAACACAGTGTCGATTTTTGCATCAGTCAGTACACAAAATCTGATGTGGCTGGGTGGATGCTGCTGAATTTATCAAGCAGTTTAATGTTAGAGCATCGCTTCAAAATATGTGTGTTTAAGAAGAAAAGAAAAAATAAAAGCGCTTTGGTGACGCCAAGTTTTCCTTTCTCCTCAGGTCCTCCAGTCGTCGTAGGAATGAGCATCAACATAGCAAGTATAGACTCCATCTCAGAAGTAAACATGGTAAGTTCAGATCTCATTGTTTTAAGGAGGGCTTCACACTAGGAACTCCCAACCTTGCAAGAAGAGACTAGATTCATGCTAAACCATGCAAATATTAAATATCAGATACCAAAATTCCCCAAAAATATATCTCAAACACTCGCTATGAAAAATATCTGAATATTTCTGTGTTGACTGTCACATCTATTTTTATTTATAGCCTGCAGCACATTTAAATAATAAAAGATGATCCAAAGTGCTTTAGAGACAAGCACATTTAAATTCCAGGTCTTCAAAATTAGTGTTTTTTGAAGACTTGAAAATACATGAAAAGCTTAAAGGTGTGTTTTGGTGTGCTCACTAATTACTGTGGTATCCGATCACAGTGATTTAGTGGTCAAATTGCAAATTAATGATCATTCTAATCAGTATTGGCAATATTATCCCTGCATTTACTTTGCATGGGATCACTACCAAGTAAATAACTATCACACAGCACTTGCAAATACCAAGGCAAATACTTGCTTACAGAATGAGCAAAGGCAGGATTGCTCAAAGGCTTTCCAGCTACAAACACTACTAACTGTGTTTTGTACAGTTCAGTTGGACTGAACGGCCACACAGACTGTGGATACGTGTGATGGTGGACAACCGCTTCTGCTTGTTACTGAATGAGACACTGAGATTTGACTGCAGGTTCTTTTTTCTTTCCTTTTTTTCATCATTACTCCTCACACTAGTTTGCAGGTAATATACAACGTGTTCGTTTGCTCTGACAAAGACTGTCAGAGAGGCAGGCTGGAGTACTGGATAAGGCAATATGGCTGATGTCTGAAAAATGACATCATCCTGTCTCTTAGCGTTCTTTTTCTTTCACTCAGCATGATATAGCCGCCCACATAGTGTGGCAGCTTTTTAAAAATTATGATTATTGTTATTATTTTCTGCTGTATGGCTTTTTTTTGCTTCTGGAGTGATGGAATAATTTTCCAAAAATTCAAAGTTTATTTGTGATTTGACATACATCTAACAATCCCCTAAAGTTGATTCTGTTCATCTGGGCGTAGCGTTTTGTAGGAGAAATATTTCATCACTCATCCAAGTGACTTCTTCAGACTCAGCTGACTGCAGGTTTCCCCAATCTTATAAACAGTACATTTGCATAATGACTGAAACCAGCCCACTGAAGGAACAACGGGCTGGGAGGTCAGATGTCAGGTTAATTACGCAAATTCTCATGACCATTGATCAACAACCACTAACCAAAACCCACTGATCAATGGCCATGAGTACCATTCACAGAGAGTTGGGGAATGGCTGCAATCACAGCATCAACTTTTGGAGATTTACTTTCCTGGATGATTGAGAATGCATCAAGACATCTAACAATCAGTCACTCAGACTGATTATTAAAAATTCACGGTCTAAATGAAACAAAAACATAAAATGTCAGTGTTTTCCGCCCGTCGATGCGTTTGCAGGTTTTTGAGTAGCAGAAAATTTCATTGGGTTGTGTTTTTTAAAATGACGTTAGAGTGCCTTTCCTCAAATTTGCATCTAAAATTGCTGATTATTAATGAGAAATGTCACTGAAAGGGGTGATTGAGTTGTTTATCAGTAGTTTGGTTTAGTTCTCATTACGAGCCCCGTGGCCATTCATTTGTACACGGGTGAGGCGTTTTCTGAAAAAATATTATGTCATTAATAATAAATCAGAAAGGAAGGATACCAGATCTCTTAATAGGCATCATGCTCAAATGCAGAGTGTGGGTAAACTTGTTATTTAACTCTAATAATCTGAGATGCATCGAAAGCCGCCGTTTTTTTTTTTTTTTTGCACTTTGTAGGTTTTACATTAAGCGCCTGTACTCGTGTTTTTCTCAGCACTATTAACAGCACAGCCCTTTGGCTACAGGGGATACATTAGCTGCAAGACAATATTTCTCCACTTCACTGCATTTCTCCTCCTAATCCTTCTCTCTCACGCTTTTCCTTAACACAATCAGAAACATTAGATGTTTTTTCCTGATCTGAGATTCACTTAAGCATCTTCTAGTTTCTTCTGCACTTAACTTTTGAGCAGCAGTTAATCTAAAACAACTGTCTACTTTTCCCCTTGAGTACAGTTGAGTACTTTTTTGTTTCTTTGTTTGTTTTTTGCCTGTGGTTTATGTTGGTTTTTCCTTTACTTCTTCCCAGGACTATACCATCACAATGTATTTCCAGCAGAGCTGGCGAGATAAACGGTTGGCCTATGGTGAGCTGAACCTAAACCTAACTCTGGACAACCGTGTAGCAGACCAGCTTTGGCTCCCTGACACCTACTTCCTTAATGACAAGAAGTCCTTTCTTCATGGTGTGACAGTAAAAAACCGTATGATCCGACTGCACCCTGATGGCACCGTCTTATATGGATTAAGGTAAGAGCAGTAAAAACGCTACGCACTACGTGGGTTGCTGGTTAATTTTAATGTGGCTTATCAGGCAAGCATCGGTGCTGTGGATACATTGTGCCACACTCTTCTGTCTTTCTTTTTCTCTGTTTACCGTCCAACTGTTGTTTTATTTGCTTTCACATCATAATAGCAATGCTGTGACACTAAGAGTGCAGTTAATTTTTAGGTTGATGACTATTGGTTGCTGCGACCGTGTGAAATGAACTTTTAAGTAGACCAGGTCTACAACAACCCGCAAACAGTCTCTGTCTGCAGAGCAACTTTGGTATGTCAGGCTGGGAAAACATGGCAATAGGACAGAGTCAGTGTACTATCAGTTTGCTATCATGTCCTATTGAATGGGGTCAAGATGGCAATTACATGTAATCTGTTTGTGATAATATCCAGTTAATAAAGTAATCCAGCCCAAACCAATTCCTCCAAAAACAGTGACATAGGTGTTCCAGGACTTCAACTGAACTACAAAATGACACAGGTACTCACCAGCCTTGCTTTTGTACAGCAATATAACCAAACTACAACCAGTTGAGTTGATCCCCCTGTTGGAAAGTGGCCTGTCACAGGCGTGCCCTTATCAGTGAATACTGACTCAAATAGATAGCAATGCGTTTGGAAGTTAGTTAGTTATTTTGTCTGCAATCTGTCTGAGACTGACTGTTTAAGTCAGAATTGCTTGCCTTCCACCAGGCAACCTGTGCAGTCACCTTGCTGTTGCCACAGCTATTCACAGTTGGGCACCAAATCAGAAAAAAAAAATCAATCCAATCAACTTGCAACCACCAATCTTTTACAAGGAGGTTGCTTTCCTGTCTTTGCTGTAGCATGACTGAGCCATTTAATGTTAATACAGATGAGACTGCGTAATTATTATTTATCATTTTTATCATTACCAAAGTTTGTTACACAGCTGAACTTAGAGGCAGATTGGCTCTTGCAGTCTCAACAGGTCAAGTGAGAAGGAACTGGACACCATGAAATGTCCCAGTGTGAGTGTGGCTATGTGCAGCTCCATTTTCCTCAGCAACTGATTAGAAATCTTTCCAGGATGTTTCTCTGCCCACAGCCTGGAAGGAAACTGGACAGAGTTCTTGTTGCCTTTTACATTTTACTTTTATACTAGAAGAAGTCTAAGCCCCAGAAAATATAATGTGAGCACAGAAAAACATTCCACGTGTGCCAGTAAAGGACCCGTCTCACTGTGACCATAAACAGCATTAGCCGTAAAATAAATAGTACAGCAGAATCATAAGTATTTCGATATTGCTAAAACTTTTGCAAACTGCTGAACATCCATACATACAGCTCTTACGATCACCTGAACAACTGTTGCTGTGCTGCCGGCCATTTCCTTCATCAAGTGGTATATTTTACTAACCTTAAACCACATTTAAGCTGGAAAAACAAGATCACCTCTGCTAGCCCATATCATCTGGTCCTTTGGCAGGATGAAATATGACAGATTTATTTTTGGTAACAACAAACAGACTTTCAAGTTTTATTTTTAAAGTTAATGGTCTGCAAAGTTATAAGCTTGACCTGAAACAATCACAATGTTTTGGAAGCAGTGACGAATACATTAAAGCAAAGGTTCATTGACCCAGAAAGGCTAAAAAAAAAAGGTTTAAAATGCTCACCACCTCAATGTCCCAGATCACTGTGACGAACCAGACAATTCAGTCAACAGCAAATGCGCACAGAGGGACCCATCTAAAAATCCCCTGGGCACTGCTTAAAGTAAGGTTTATGGAACTCACAATGGATTGCTGCTTTTCTTAACACAAGTTATTAAAATAAAGTAGTGTGACAGAGGCAAAGAAGCTGGGAAGGCGTTTTGTTCGCCGAATAAAGGAAAATGTCAGCGACAGGGTTTACATCATATGAAGTAATGAATTATTAATGCGATAATCAGCATTCAGAAATGCCAAATTACCAAATTGGTGCTGACACAAAAGGAGATGTGACTGCAAAAGTATTTCTTTTTCTTCTTATGACTCGTCACAGGGCTATTATCACTTCAACAGAAATGCATCCTCACTGATGCAGAGGTGGCAAACAAATATCTGTGAGACGGTTTCATCTGGATCTACTGTGACAATTCCACACAGGCATGCCAAGCTAATTTTAGCTTCTGACCAGACAAGTACAATCTGTACTTGTGTTTCTGTTCTCCAAGTCAGGAATAGGATGAATATATTATTTTAACAAAACAAAAAAAAAGAGTTGCTGTTTGATGGGGAACGTTATATATCCAACATTGTTTACATACATCCAGCTGATGATCACATTGGGAACGACTAGAGGGGGACTTGGAGAGTACATCCTTTATGAAGGCGAGTACACTATTTTGGTATTTTAAGGAAGGGAACTTGAAAAAAAGTATTTAAAATTGTTCCATGCAGGTACTAATTAAGCAAACAGAAAAATAGCACGGACAAAATAGCATATACCAAGTGAAATCTCTGACTTTACCCCATTAAATATTTAGCTTTGTTAGTTTTTGAATGTGTGTGGAATAAAATAACAACTTTGTGCAGCGGCCAATTTAAGCAGGTGGAGACTTGTGCCAAAATGGTACCAAATGACACTGCGCCACCTGATCTGAATAAACATTCCCAGCTGCTCCACTCAGCGCAGCTCAACACATGCAGGTTCCTCTGCGCCCGCAGAAAGAGGCACAAGGGTAGCAAAAATGGACCAGAGCCAGAAGAAAATTGCATTACACCTGCATTTGCACTTCGGCTGGCTTTTTATTCCGCATGCACGAAATGGAAAGCGAAGTCCGTTCCAGGGGATTTTAACGTCAGCTAATTCTTCAACAGCTCGTCCTGAGACGTACTACAGTTTGGTGTTGTCTGCTGTAAGCTGTATAGTAGATGGTCTCAGATTTGATTTTTGTCAGCAGTGTGTAATTAGAAAAAAGTGCATAATCGTACATGCAGTGGTGATTCCAGGGCCTTTATAAGCTTCCCATGAGCGTGTAATGAAATTGCTTTCTTGATTTGTTCGTCTTTTGCCCAGAGGTTGTGAGGACAACCAGAACAGACAATGCACAATAAATGTTTGTAGTCTGAGTTCAAGCTAATTGATTGTTGTGACTCTCAAATCAGAGTGCCTGAGGTTTTCGGTGTCTTTAAATGGATTTTATTGCAGCCCCTCCCCGTTTGAGTCTATCCCCCACGTCCTGCTACTGAGCACGACGTGGGGGATAGACACAAACTGTGGACAATCACATTAAACACGCTACTGCACCTTGTCCTGTTCTCTACCCACTCACTGTGAAATGTGCTAGCACTGGTGTTTTTTTTGTGTTTGTTTTTTTTTAAATGTGCTTTGTTTCGTACAACTTACTGTGATTCTAATCTAACTTGCGTTCTTCGACTACTTCTATTTTTATAATCATTTTGGGTAAAAGCTTAAAATTGTCTCTGCTTCACAAAGGCACCGTCATTTTTTACCCACTGATGTGGCTTTGAGTGTTGAATGGTGAATGATTCTTTGTACCAGCAGCCTTTGTTCTTCCAGATTACCAGTCAGATTGCACCAACTTTTTTTTTAAATCAATTTTTCTCATGATCAAACACACACGAAAAAAGATATTTTAGAAGATGCTATATTCAGACCTATAACTCAAAGACTACTCTGTTCTGCGCTACAACTTAATTTACTTTAATAAAGTAAACGGTAATAATTATCCTTAGTTCTAAATTTTCCGTATTGTAATACATAGATTGCAATGGAGAGTTGTGGATGCAGCAATGATCAATGCTCCAAGAATGGTTCGGATCACAAACCAGTTCTTCTGATGTGACAGTCTAACTAGGCTTGTGCATAATTTCAAAGTACTTGTGTCTCTTTTTTCTCGTACAGCAATAAATTTCAGTGGGATAAAAGGCATTACTTTTATTCATAGATTTAATTAACATTTTTTTAGGGTAATACTTTAACAGGATTATGCACTGTTCAAGTAATAGTCCATACAGTTTAGCTTTGAACCCTTTAAAGCAGTTTTAACACTTCAGTTTCTAGTATATATTTTTTTAATTTCAGCTATTGCTTGAGGATCAAGTTAGGTACCCATACATGCACACAGAACAGTTTTGAACTTAATATTTTGAGTTCAACACTTACTTGAAATGCTTGTGACACATGAATTATTAGTGCTGTGCTTGCCCACAAGAATCCAGAGATGAAGGAATTGTATGAATGCAAATACAAAAAAAAAAAAGCAAACAATGAAATTCCATCATTGCAACATTTTGGTTCTTTAAGCTCTTTGTTTTCGGTTGTACCAGGTAATTCTACAGATAGATTTGAACCTTGTGCTTTATTACGTATAACAAACCGCAAAAGATGCATGGGAACATCAGGGTGTTGCACGCAAAGTCACTTCCAACATCACTAAAAGAAGATGTATTCTGTAAAAAACTGTTGAGCAGGTTTTTCTAACTTGCCAATGGGTTCAGAGGCTGAATCATCACCAGCAAACCAACGAGCCAATATGAGCATTGAGGGCTTTGTTGAGCTAAGCTCTCGCCAGATTGTGTTCTCTCTCTTCCCGTTTCTGTAAATCTGCTCTCTCATGTTGCTCTGTTTATTAAGCCAAGCATTGTGATACTACAGTGATCTTCTTTGGTAAGCAAACTACCACACAGAGATGGATACAGGAGTAGACTGCGTAGGCGTCACAACTTTTGCTCAGATATCTGAAAGCCTACCAGTCTGTAGTGCCGAGCCTCTGGGATCCACCTCCAGATTGCTTTTAGTAGTGGTGTTATGTTGGCATAATTCTTTGAAATGAGTGGAATGAACCTTTTATTTATTTATTTTTTATATTACTGGCTGCATACTAGTCAGCCCTTTTGTTCATGAATCATTTTTGCAATGCAGTGACTTAAAAGAAGCTGCAAAGTTCCATCAAAACAGAATTTTGACCACAAAGGTTTCTTTAGGCGTTAGATGCCAATTCCAAAGGCCGGCCTATTGAGATGGCTCCCTTCCCCATACCTCACTTTCGTCTTTTACCTCCAAAGACAACTAAATTGCATTGCATATAAACTTAAAATCCAGAGCGTAGAGAGTGCTGAGTGTCAGACTGCAGTGCATGCACAGGTCTGAGGCTGCTGACCATCTCTTGTGGGACTGGAAGTTGCTGACCTACATCTGCTGACATTTCCAAATCCCAGCCCCTCGCTGTGAGCCATCCAAGCTCGTGCCTACTCAATGATGATTCTCTCCTGACTTGTTAACTGTCACATATAAAGTCAATTTCATTTCTTGTGGGCTTCTCTTCTTTTTTTTGCCGAGGGGTAAAGAATTCATTTCTGTCCATTACTCTGAGCTGCTGTTTCTGCAGCTGCCTGGATTCCACTGCTCCGCTGTGCTGCTGTATCAGGGGTATTGTCTTTTAAGAATAGTAACAGTGTCTTGACAGGATTTGTCTTCCTGTTTATGATCAAAAAGGACCCATCGTATTAGTTTTCTCTGGAGGGGGGGTGGCTCTCTTTTTTGGATGTTTTGTTAATGTTTGCTGTGCAATCATGAAAAAAAAGAGAGAGTTATGATTTTAACCTTATTTATTTTAATTAATAATTTTAACTGCAGTAAAGGAAAATGTTAAATTGATCATTTAATCAATGTAAAAAAACAACACAGTGTTTGATGGGATTGCATAAAACTGCAGATATCTGCACTTCATGATGAATAATCTATAGGCAAGAGACAAGATTATTGATAATGGAAACTGGCTGCTTTCTGTTTGCATGAGGCTATTAGCTCAAATTCTGTTGACTCCTTGAGTTTTCAGTGCAATTTCAGCACCAAGACCAAACCTGGCTAGTATGTAGACTATCTATAACAGAAGCCCCAAATGATTTGAAATGATCTCTGATAATTTATCTTTCTTTTTTGTCTCCGTGTTCTTTCTGCGGTCTGAACTGCAAAGGACTCAACTTTTAATATGATGATGCCTTTTTTTAAAAAACCATCTCATAGGCAAGTAGTAGTAGTAGACTGTAGTGATCACAGGTAAAGGTATGTAGGGAGGTGGTCTGGGTGGATGGACAGGTTTGCTAAACACAAGAGGAAACATTCAAATGTAACCCAGGAGACCTCTGTTTGTTTCCAACTGGTAGCCAATGTTTCTTTTAACTGTGAATGTTCTACTTTTTCCTTGTCTTTATTATTGTAATCATGATATCGAAGGACTGCTGCACTATCCACTTTCAGCTGTTTATTTTATCTATGAACTTCAATCCCAATTGTATGTTTGCATAAATCTAGTTTACTCCAAACCCTGGTCTTTCTCTAACATGGTGTTCATGGTGCTCATATTACAAGTGCAGGGAGAAACCGACTAAATGGACTCATATAGCAATTCTAAACTGTAATTATTGTTAACTTTGACTTTTTTCAACTTTTGGTCTCGAATCACGATTGCCAAGGGACCTTTTCTGTTAATGTAATTAGGCATGATGTTATCTTGTCACAGTGTGTAACAATAGTGGCCCTGCTATACCCTCTCAGCAGAAGATCGCTGTGAGACAACAGGGAGGTGCGGTACAGTAGAGCAGAACAGCATGCAGATTGAACAGCTTACTGCTTGTGCAGCAGAATGCAGCACAGTGTTATTGTGAATAATAAACACATACGTGTCGCACACTTTGTTTATGTACATGTATAATTTTCTTTACCCTTCATGGTGCCTTTTGCCATCATGGCTTTAGTAGCCACACATGCTGGGGTGTAAATATAGCCAAATCAGCTTCAGCAGAACATATTTTGTTTTCCAATTACCTGCCAGCAGAACTGTGTTCACGCCACCATGACCAATTTACAGACTCTGTGTTCAAGCAATATATTTCCAGCACAAAGAGCTTATTATCTAATGTATTTCTAATTCTAGTTATGGTAGATGGTTGTGTATATTTTCTTGCTATATTAGTATAAAACCATGGACTCTGGCAGCATCTGTGGCTTATATGATTCAGTGTATCCCGAAAGTATTGCATCCTCTAAAAGCTGAAACTTTGTGAGGTGCTATCATGCTCTCACATGAATGTGCTGCTTGCTTCTGTCACAAGGCGATGACCTGAAAGTTAATTTACTGTAAATATATTTTACTTGCACAGGGCAGCAGTAAGCAAATGAGAACTGGTGTGATGAACACATACCAGCTGGTATAAACCGCAGAAATGTAATAACTAAAATCTGCTGCACCGGTGAATATCTCAAAGACCCCCACATGTGTAATTTGTAGCCAAAGCTGCTTTCCCGTGCGCCTTGATTTATTGGCATTAAGCTACTATGCATACATTTTTCTAAAGCTACCTGGCAGAAATGCATATCTCAGAGCAAGCAATAAATAACATAAATCGACAAAATCCTATGCAGGCTCTGAGCAGTTAGTGATCCACATAAAACGAAATAACGTCACCAGACCTCAAAAATCACAAATGTATAAATCACACTGAAGTCTCACATTTTCCCCTTTATAGAAAAGAACCTACAAAGCTATGTATGTTCAGACCCATAGGGACAGATAGAGTATTGACAAACTGTCATCAAATCAATGACCTGCAGAATAATTACTCTTAAAGGGAATTTTGATTATGGAATCGTCATACTAATGGTTCATTATTATGTACAACATGACAAATGATGACCTCTATATTAAAGGAGAAATATAAAAATGTCAAGAAAAGGAAGAATTTGAAAAAAGAAAATCTACTTCCTGCAGATCTCCTGACCATGAGCTTCACATGTGCCGTAAAAAGGTTAATGCAAGTTTTGGATTCATGCAGGATTAGAACTTGAAACTTCCAGGTAAAGGACCACTCCTTGCCCCACTGCACTATGTCTTCCTTGTTGTTGGACTTTTTACTACTCCCCTCATCTGGTCTTTTCTGTACCAGGTCTTCATGTCTCTATTCTGTCTTTGTCTCACAGGATAACCACTACTGCTGCTTGCATGATGGACTTAAGGAGGTACCCTCTTGATGAACAGAACTGCACCCTGGAAATTGAAAGCTGTGAGTAATGCAAAAGACCCTTCAAAAAAAAAAAAACATACCTACAGCCATAAGTATAAATTTTTGTTCTCAGTCAAACTGTGCAATGCTCAGAGTTAGCATGTTAGTTAGCATGTTAAATGTTAAAGTTCATGACACTACAATTAGAAAAAGTATGCAAGAATGCACTGCATTTGGAAAAATCCAAAAAACCATATCAGCACAAACATGTAGGCACGGTGGTGGAAGGGTGATGATTTGGTCTTGTTTTGGAGCCATGACCAGGACCTTTTCTGTATATCAAATGATTGTACAATCAAATGTGAGGCCCTCTGTCTAACAGCGAAACCTTGTCCGGAACTGGACCATGTAGCAGGACAATGATCTCAAGCAGGATGGATGAAAAAGAATCAGTGTTGCAGCCTCAATTAACTAAAGCAACTTTTAAGGAGAGTGGCCCAAACTGTGAGGGGGAAGAAAAGCTGAGAATAATTATTTAAAAGCAGTATGGTTTGTCTGGGAGCTTAACTCTATTTTATATCAGAATTTTTGTCATATTTTTACTCCCCAGGCCTGATAATAATTTTCCTTCATAAACTGATGCATAAAAGGTTCAAGAGTTTCGCATAATGCAGACGGCCCCCAGTATGCTCCACCCTAATGTTCAACCATGACTTTTTTGCTAGCTAATCACTACAATACAGGTAATCTATATTGAATTAGGTGCAAATACATAAAGTTTTATTTTGGTTTATTTTGTAGCATGAGGAATTAGAAAGATATTTGTCATCTTTGCACATGTATGGCAATTGTCTGATGTTTAACCCTCGGCGTATATGACTTCATGACTGCCTTCAGAAAAAGAAAAAGTTGCAGTGCTTGATGATGTGCATTGATTACTCACCTCCAAAAGAGACAGTAATCAATCTAAAAGGGTTTTTAGGGTGCATAGATCAGCAAAGAACGCAGAGGAGAGAAACTAATATGACCGTAAATGACTGCAAAACTGAGCTGAAATGAAATACACGCACAAAAATTAGATAACTTCTTTGGTTCCTTTCAGTAGTCTGGGAAAACACCGATACACTCGAACTGTCTGCGTTCTTTACAGGAAAAGGGAGGAAAATTGAATCTATTTGGATGACGACATCACTTAAGTTGATGAAATAGGAAGTGAGGTTGAGATATAGTCCCTATTACTGGCAAAATCTTTTTCCCGGTTGCTGCCTTTTTAATGTTGCGGCTAAGTTTTGGCTGAGCTGAAGTCCCAGTTTTAATAGTCACAGTCCGCCATCAGTGTGACAGATGGACCAAGCCAGCCGTGGATTATTCAGTGGCAAAGGCCAGTAATTAATACTGCAAACCGTAGTGAACTTTCAATGTGTAACATAGTGTCCACATTAATAAATAATATACTAACTCTACCCATCACATCCACATCATACATTTCAATGAATAATTTGTATATAAGACATGTAACCAATATATCGGTAGCAAGAAGGTAGTAATTAGTTATTGGTTAGGTTCCATTTAGCACCAGATTCAGGGCTTATCAGCAATGATTCATTTAGAAGGTAGTCTGGACCCAGATACTTTGAATAAGGTAGTATGTTTCTTTCAAAAATCGGAACTTTTTCAGTATGTCCTAAAGGGGCAGTTTGATATTTTGGGAAAGACTAATAAGTTAGCCATGCTCACCGATTAATAAACAGTCTTACCACTACCACAACACAAAGCCATCAAACAATACTTGTGTTAACAAAGAAAACAAAGTAAAAAACAATCATAAACTCAAAGTAGCGTATCCTCTACCCATAATTTGCCAAAAGATGCACAATGCAAAACTACAAACATCAACAAAGTATCAAAAAAGACCAGGAAGGGTTTGGGATATTTATCAATTTCCTGGTCTCAACCCAACAGTGCATGCTTTTCAGTTACTAAGTACAAACCTGAAGGCAGAGAGAACCACAAACAAGATTTCAGCCAGTCAAAGAATTTTCATCCAAGTATAAAAAACAATCCTTATATTTAAAATTGTGTCAATTCATAATTTTGATCCTCTGAAAACGAGTGGGCTGTGTTTAAAAGTGTCTGTAATTCCCAAATAGTTATTGAAAAAAAAAAGCCCTTGAAATAAAAACTAAAAGTCTGCACTTCACTTTAAACTTTCCTATAAAATACAACTCCTAACATTAGCTGGCAGCTGTTTCACATATTATTTTCCCCCAAATGCTTTAATTTCAATAAATCATTATCCGAGAGAAAAATATGCTTGTGGTGTAATTAAAAATTGTATTTGCTTGATCATTTTCATTGACCGTTCCATCAATCAAATCCACTTGCTCAATACACCAGATATTTTGTGGTTCATGTTGTTCAAGATAAAACTGCCTAGCATTTACCCTCGGGGATTTCAATAAGCAATCAAATATGGACAGGCTGTGAATTAAAGACTTGCATGCATTTCTGCTATTTACAGTCATGGAAGCTATGCACTAGTGAATGGTGCACATTAAACATCAGTTTGATTTATAAGTCAGCCACTTGTTTCAATTTCATGGACAATGTCGCATTTCCTATAACCTAAAAGAGAGATTTAATAGTAATGAATCCTGGTCCCTTACTGAATGCAGTCCAGGTCTGAGCACAGAGTAGTAGAATGTGAAATGGAGTAATACTTCTCAGACTGAGAAACGGCTCTGCAGTGAATGCATGCTGGCCTACTGACATAAATCTAACTGTGGTCACTTTCAATTGCACTGCCAGTTGAGAATATGTGGGCGCGTCATACCTATGATACAGTATATGTTAATTTATGTAGATATTAATGCATACGGGGCTATATCTTCACAGGAGATGGGATAGTGAAGCATGTGATTATGGATTGGTAGATTTAAGTCTTAAGCAAAAATGTGTTCTTCCTGCTCCCACTGCTTGACTACACTTGATCTTTTACTTAACAAATACACCAAATGAAAAACTACAACAAAAACATGAACGTTTGTTACACGTAAATGTTCTAGATCGTGAAACAAATTTTAATATTAGACAAACATAACCCAAAATAGTTTTTAAATGATGATAGCTTTTATTAAGGAGAAAAAGCTATCCGAATCTACCCGTCCCTATGTGAAAAACAAATGCCACATGCACTTTTTTGAGCCACCCTTGGCAGCAAGAACTGCAGTCAAGCATTTGCAAATACTGGCAATGAGTCTTTCAAACCACTGTGGAGGAGCTTTGGTTCACTCTTCTTTGAAGAATTGTTCTAATTCAGCCACATTGGAGGGTTTTTTGTTTAGTTTTTTAGCAGGAACGGTCCGGTCCTTTTAAGGTCTTGCCAAAGCAATTCAATTTAAGTCTGGACTTTGACTGCTACATAACTCCAGTATGCATGAGCTTCAGGATACAAACTGATGGCAGGGAATTCTACTTCAGGACATTCTAGTAACGAGCAGAAATCCTGGTTGATGCTCCCGAAGTAGCAAAGCAACCCCAGATCATCACACTACCACTACCATGCTTTTCTGTTTATATGATGTTCTTAGATAGATAGATAGATAGATAGATAGATAGATAGATAGATAGATAGATAGATAGATAGATAGATAGATAGATAGATAGATAGATAGATAACTATTATCTAGGAAGGCAGTCAACAGACATATAAAGACACCATGTTCCTGAACTCTCAGTGACTTCAAAGCAGTGCAGGCCCTGACTTATTATCCATACTCATGTATCAGACTTCATACAGAAATGTGGTTGACTTTAACGAGGGTTTCTTTATCACATTTACACCTCCCTCCCCTGACTTCTCATTTTCCCCGACCTTGGCACAGATGGATATACCACAGATGACATTGTATTCTTCTGGGAAGGAGGAGACAATGCTGTTACAGGCGTTGACAAGTTAGAGTTACCTCAGTTCTCCATCGTGGCCACCCAATTGGTGTCCAAGGAGGTCATCTTTACTACAGGTAAGAATGCTTCACATCTATTTAGACAGAGGCTGCATACAAGCACAATAAATCACAATAAAAATGCAGAAATTTAGAAACTGAGCTGCTGGTTATGAAAGCCTGAAATGGTCCAGCAAACATCTTTTTGTTTCTCACAAATTAGAGATTATAGAGAACTGTCTCATCAGGATTACTCATGCAACACTTCTAAAACTCTTGATTTAGCTTTTATTTATCATTATTGCTATTAAAAGAATCATAACTACAAGAAAACTACTGCTGTGCACAGTGAGCTATGAAGATGGAGAGCAATGATGAGGGGGAGGCTGTTTTTTCCAGGAATTAAACTACCAATTAACAAAACATATCTTGTTTACTTTAAACAAAAAGTGCAAAAGCAGCAGCTTTTATATTTGTCATGGTCCTGGGTCGTGCGACCCAGTGTTTTGTGTTTTAGCCTATTTTGATGTTTATTCTTTGTTTAGGGTCACTAAGGCAGTCCAGCCATTTGTACATATTACCCGTGTATTAAGTCTCCCTTGCCCTTCGTGTGGTTATGTCATCTCCCCTGTACTACGTCTCCCCGGTTCATGTGTCTTGTCTAATCTCCATGTTTCCTGGTTTACTTTGAAAGTCTGTATTCACGGTCAGTGTATTCAGTTTCACTCCTTCTGTCCTGTCGTTAAGTTCATGTGTGTCAGCTGTGTTCCCATGTGTGGCCACTTCCCCTGATCATCCCTCATGTGTATTTAGTCTCTGTGTTTCATACAGTCTGTCTCGCGTCGTCTGTGTTATCTCCCCTACCCCTTGTCATAGTATCCCAGCCATAGTTTGTAGTTTGCAGTCTAAATCTCATTAGAGTCATAGTTTCCCAGTCTATGTTCAGGTTTTCCCTCAGTTACTTTGTTGTTCTTTTCCATGAGTTTTTCAGCCATAATAAAAGGCTCGTTTTGGTTGGAATCCACTCCTGCATCCTCGTTTGTGTTCGCACCTGGGTCCACCACACACCTTTCCGCACGGTCTGCCTCCGCAGACCTTGACAATATTGCCTTATACTGTATACTTCTTGGCCCGTGGCAGTGCCTCCTTGCAATCTTGTCAGTTTGCTCGGCAAACGTCAGTGACTCCGGGGATGAGATGTGTTAATTAGAGCGCTTGAGAGAGATAAATAGCTTTATTAGTAGGTGAGCTTTTTCCCCTCTGAATACAGGCATGCTAGCTCATTATCCTTATTTGCAGTATTTATGTTAACCTAACACTTCACTCTATCTGTGCTTCGTATTCAGCGTACGGATTATTAATCTTCTCATCGGACTTTCAACAAGCAAAGATGTAGAAGCGACCTTAGACGTGTAACATAAATGTCCTTTTAGTTGTGTTTCAACTGATTCCAACTTCCCTTAAGCAACCAGACAAGGGTAAACAGAGGAAAAAGTCGAATGTATGATTAATAATTCATTGAGTTTGACGACTTCCAATAATATTTGTTGCTGCTCTTTATCTGGCATGTATTTATCACATTTGATAAGGCATTTATGCGAATGTCCATTAAAAGATTTACAGGTAATTCGAGGTTGCTACATCGACAATACAATACAAGTGAAAATCATGCAAAGAAAAAAAAAGTGGAAAATTGTCCTTTGGTGAGATGACAAGATGACAGATCAGTGACTTAAAGGTGGTAAGTCAGGTAACACATTGGTCCAAAGCCAACAACTACAGTTTCTATTGTGTGGTGGTGCATTAGTGCAATGGCACAGAAGCTCCCATTAATACTCAATAAAATTCATGAAGATTTTAGAGCAGCACTTTTTGCCGAAAGTTCTTTCAGCAACATAATGTCCAACCAAATCCTCTTGGAGTTATAGCATCCAGAGTAAAAAAGTAAAAACCAACACTGGATAACACATTCACCTGTTCAGTTCCCAAATGCTCATCTTTTTGTGTAAAAAAATGACAAGATGTAACACGGTGCCCCTGTCGCAACTTTTGCTGACAGTTTCACACTCAAAATGAAATTCTGTTAGACATAAACATGCCCTTGCACGATTTCCAATTAAATATTGTGCTCAAAATCTTTTGTACATCATTGTATTCTAGTTTTATTTACATTTTTTTTTAAAAAATATCTTGTCTAGACAGCAGAGAAACCACCCATCAGTGTTTACATTGGCTGATAGTTTTCCTAGAAAACATTTTCTGGTAAGATTCTGCAATAAATGACTTACGGCACACATTTTTCTTCCTCTCAGCATATAGGCATGCACTGCAATTATCCACCTTTAAAAATGGCCGTTTGTTAATGTTTAGAGGACAGAGAAAGTGCAAAAGAAAAGCAGAGCAGCTCACTGTGACAATTCTCAGAGGGATGCTGGAGCTGCCTGCTGAGATAGGGGTTGCAGAAAAATCTGCCTCGTTTGCGACTTTCTGCCATGTTTAATTGGAATCGAACTTGTCCCTGGAAAGGAATCCATCGCTTTGGGGAAATTAAGTGCTCCATCTGAACAAATGGAGAAATGACTACCCTGCGTGTTGTCAAAGTGCAGAGTTTGGAACACTTAAATTGTGCCATGGTTTCTCCCTTCTTTTTTCCTTTCTTTCTTTTTCTTTTTTTTTACTAATGTGTTTTCACTCTTCTCCTGCTCCAAAATCACCCATCCTCCATCCTCTCTCCTTACAGGTGCATATCCAAGGCTTTCACTGAGTTTTAGGATTAAGAGGAACATTGGATATTTCATCTTGCAGACATATATGCCCTCTATCTTGATCACCATCCTCTCCTGGGTCTCCTTCTGGATCAATTACGATGCCTCTGCAGCTCGGGTGGCCCTGGGTAAGCCGCAGCCACTGCTGCATTATTAAACTCATAACTATCTCTGCTAGAATATATTTATTATCACAGGAAGGAACAACATGTGGCTGTCGTGCAGTGTTACTTGTTCCTGTGTAACTCTGAAGCATATACAGGCAAATGACTGATAGATAATTACAACAAACGCACACCTAAAGGTCACAGCATCAGCTATTTTCAATAGGACATTGCGGTCATGTGGAATTTCTTTTGTTCCCAGAAATTAGTCCAAAAACAGAATAACACAACTATTTCAGTGAGACAGTATTAAAAAAATCTTTATTTTAAATATAATATTTTTATTGCAAATAATTAGTAATGACACAAGGCCCAGCTACACTACCAAAATTGGTAACTTTCATGACACTTATCCAATTTCTCAAGTATTCTCAGAGCATTGTCTGCCATGATAATTGAATAAACCGCATCAAAGTGACTAACGCTATGATAGTTAGACTAAGATGTGATCAGGGTGGCACGGTGGCATAGTGATGGTGCAGCGTCCTCTGTTCAAATCCACCCCCCAGCTGGGCCCTTCTGCGTGGGGATGTTTTCATGGTCTTTCTCTGGCAGTCCAAAGACAGGCTTATGTTAGGTTCACTGGTGATTGTAAATTGGAGGTAGATGTGAATGGTTGGCTGTCTCTCTGTGTTAGTGACAGAGGCCCTGTGAAAGCGGCGAACTGTAACTCCTACTTTGGAGCCAATCAATGAACTCTAGTAAAAATATGTATCCGATTACATTTACTTAACAATCCCACTTTTCTCCTTATCTCCTCTAACACGCATTAAAGGCAAATATTACTTAGTTACCACTATATTAGCAAAGCAATGCAAGATTAAAAGGGAGAAAAGAACACTGGAATGACATTTTTGTCTAAATAAAAGTAAATTGTGCACTCCTTTCACCACTTCTATCACCACGCAGTAAGTAACGATACACAAGTACAGTTTGGAGTAAAAGTGTGTACATGTGCAGTATCTGACGGTCTCTGTGTTTCTTTTCTGTGTGTGTGTGTGTGCTGCTGTACTCAGGTGTGACAACGGTGCTTACCATGACCACTATTAACACCCACCTTAGGGAGACTCTCCCAAAGATTCCATACGTGAAAGCCATCGACGTCTACCTCATGGGCTGTTTTGTGTTTGTGTTCCTGGCCCTGCTTGAATATGCCTTTGTAAATTACGTGTTCTTTGGTCGGGGCCCCGCGCAACAGAAGAAACTCAGCGAGAGGCTGAACAAAGCCAACAATGAGCGCACAAGATACGAAGAGAAGCGCCTGAGGGAACAGGTTTGCATCTTCATCTGCCGCCTCTTTCTCTCTCTCTCTTTCCCCCCCTTTTTTTGTACTCCACCTCTCTGTGTCAGTCAGAGTTCAAGTACAAAACAACGATGTTCTGCACATAAGATTTCGAGCCACAGCCATTTTATCCAAAGACACATATGCATACACTAGTCCCTGAAGTAATCTTCCACAAGCATACTGATGCCACCACAGCCTAATATGCATTCACCGACCATCATCCATTGCTTCTCCCTCAAGCACTGACTGCTTTTTATCGAACATAGCCTTTTTCATTGAGATACCTATTCATCTAACTCAACAGTGGTGTAAACATTCCCATTTCTTATTTAGGTTGTTGTCTATGTTTATGCTGTAGGCTTTATTCACTCTCACTCGGCCGGCCTTATATTTCAGCGCCTGTTTTCCTGCAAAATGAAAAAAAGAAAAATTGGATAAACATCAAAACGTAAGATAAGGAAGCATCAGCACTTATGCAATTTGCCAATGACAGATGCTAAAATGGAGTGAAAAAAGCCCCCCCCCCCCCCCTTTCCTGTTTTCCTGTGTGTGAGGTACTAAAAATGCTATGTTTATTCAAAAGTTGTTCCTGTTAACTCTATGTCTTATGCCTTGTGTAATTTCTGAGAAAATGTGCTTATTTGCCAGTATTTTTATAGCCGTTTAATGTTCTCTTCATTTTTCTTTCACATTGCAAGGACTCCATTTCCGTGCCGTTTCAAACCAACACCTTCAGGTCATTTACACAGCGAAGAAATCTGTATCTCGAGGAACAAAGAAAAGTTGGGGTACATTTATTTAGCAATCATATCAGCTGTAGGCCAGACCTCACGATAAAGTAACTTGTGTTAAAAAAAAAAGAAAGAAAATAATAATAGCAGTAATATATAAAGAAAGTCTTGTTAACTATTTCTGTTGCATGCGAGAAATGACATTCCATATCATCCCTGCATTTTGCTTAAGCTTGACAGCTTGTGGGATGGGAGGGGGGGTTTAACATAAGTATCAGTTTTAATGGGATTAATGGGGCTGCTCCTTGGCATTTCAGACCTCGCTGAATCTTTGTGTCTTTCGCCGCTTTGCACAGGTGGATGCTTATGGAAACATCCTCCTCACCACGCTGGAGATGAATAACGAAGTGATGCCTTCTGACGTGGGGAGCAGCGTCAGTGACTCTCGGAATTCGGTCATGTCCTTTGACAGCTCCGGGGTCCAATTCAGGAAGCCCATGGCCCCCCGAGATGGCTTCAGCCACCATTCGCTGGATCGGAGTGCCATGCGGAGCCGGGCCAACTGTCGGCTAAGACGACGCTCCTCCAAGCTCAAGTTGAAAATCCCCAACCTGTCAGATGTTAGCACCATTGACAAGTGGTCCCGGGTCATTTTCCCTATCACCTTTGGATTTTTCAACCTTATCTACTGGTTGTACTATGTGAAATGATGTGCATCCCACAAGGAATCATGGGCCATATTTTGAGAGCACATTAAATTGGCTTTGATACAGTTCCAAAATATGTATACACATATACGAGTTGAACATATGTATATGCATATTTCTATATATTATATTTATATATACACATGTGAAATCCGAAAGACCTTTCTGCTGTACAAAGTATTAATAGGATGACTTGAATGTTTAAGAATAATTGTGAAAGAAGAATTTGGAGACTTTGAGTTTCTTTTTCCTGCTGAAACGAACAAAACAAACACGAGATCCCACCAAGGGGGGTTTTGGAACTAAAGACTGCATGATATTTTTGCTAAAAAAAAAAAAAGAAAAAAAAGAAAAGGGGGAAAAAAAGAGAAGAAAAAAAAGAGAAAGCGAAAGCTCTCGAGAGAGAAACGATGTCTCAGAGTCCCATTGACTTTTTATTGATACTTACTGTAATCAAAAATCCTCTTCTGCAGCTCATGAAATCAGTGGTGGCTTGTCTGTTCAGGCATCAGCTGAGTGAGATCCTTGGCACCCCCCCACACGCACCCCTACAGCCGAATCCCCCACCTCCCCCACCCCTGCCATCACCCATGGATAACATGCACGGAAATCTCCGGTTCTACTATGTACAGCAACCTTGTTTGGATTATGTGTTGTTCCTTGGGTTTTTTGAAGTGATATCGTTCTCTTTATCAGACATCAACTCTGGCCTAATGGTCTCCATTAGAGGGCCGCTCGGATGGGGGACGACCGCCGCATTCTCGACGAGAGTCAACACAACCCTTGTATTCCTTTCTCTTCTCATGTTGTTTTTACAAACGCGTCCTCGTGGGAGGGTGGGGATTGGGTGGGGGGTTGGAGGTTGAGGGAGAGGGCTCCTTTTTTTCATTACGGTTAAAAACAAAATACTGATTATTGTAGATATGGTTTTGACTTGAAAAATACTGTGATTTCAGAGAGTGTCAGAACATGTTCTAGAGCTAGGGCATTACAAGATAAAAGAGTCAAAGGTATGCATTACTCATTTTGATTGTTTGGAGATAAAAAAAAAAGCATATTCTGTACATTTTATCATTCAGTATTCTCATGAAAGTATATTTGTGCTGTTTCTTTCCTCCTAACGACGCTCTTTAGATGCAGCGTTCATTGACGTCATATCCTGCTTTGTGTTTGCTAAGAGGAAACGGAGGATTGCTTTTGTGATTCGTTTGAAATTATTCTGCAGTGAAGATGTGCGAACATGTATATTCAAAAGAGTCAACATATCCGCCTACAGTTTGACCAGTTGTCATTGAGTATATAGTATTCTTTTTTTGTTTTGTTTTGTTCGTTGAGCATTCTTCTCAGTGTCGGAGGCTCTGAGGTCGAGATTATTTGATCGGGACAGTATCGGGCAGCACGTTCGTTCAGAAGGTGTTGGGGAAAAAAGTATTCAACGTTTCAATCTTAAACTCAGTCAGTGCCATCCCACACATACGCCAAACCCCGAGGATCAGAAACGACAGCCTATAAGCAGGAAGGATTCTTGGGGGGGAAAGTGTCCCAGAAATAGCCATAAATTGAATGATGTAACAACCAAAAGGCCTACAATCCATATGGATTATTGCTGTTTTGCTCAAACACAAACACACACCTACACACACATGCAGACACACACACATTGCATTTTCAGTGCTCAGGTTCATTTGCAAAGAAAAAAAAAACCTCTAAGATTTTGTATTTCATTAATTAATTCATTGTATTTTTAGTTTTTTTAATAGGCCTGGTTAATAGTGTATATAGGTTGAAAAATTGTAGCCACTAAAAAGCGTTTTATGATATTAAAGCAGATGGACAGCTGACACTCTGTAAAAGTTTTGAAAGACAGAAAAGAGAGCAAAAAGCAGCAACATACACAACCAAACCTAGTTAGGGGCATTGGCCCCGGAGAAAAAAAATAAAAGTTACAAAGAGAGCAACTACACACAAACATATTAATGAAGTTAAGGTGTCTAAGGTGTGTTAAAATAAAAGGAGTGCTAATCAGAAACCAATTTGTCTCCTTACATCTTAGTGAAGTTTGTATTGTGATGTGGCCCAAGCCTTGAGCTGAGTTTAGTATTCCTTATTGTGTACATTTTATGCATTGTTGTCTTATTCTCTAGAAGCAAAAAAGAAGAACACTCACTGTTGAATATAAAGCAACCCATGAAATCTTACAGAAAGACAACAAGAGTAACACAAATACATAGTGTAGTGTGTTTATATCGGATATCTTGTCTTTGTTCCAGCAGCCAAGTAGTCTGCTGTCTCGGTGATCCTAAAGTCTAATCATGCGGCTAGAACACAGCGATTACTGAAGAAAAGGAAATAGTTATTTATGAGAAAATTTGACCAAGCCCGGGAGCAGGTTCTCTTGTTAAGTGAAGATTACATATTCAGTGGCGTACTGTAGCAAGGGTAAAGGATAGAAAGGGGGTGGGGTCTTTTAAAGTTGCCAAATGAAAGTGAGTTAAGGCTGTCAACAAAAAACACAGGCAGTGGTTACGACACGCCTAAAAAAGCCCAGTACCAGTTTTAAAATAGCATTTCACTGATTTAGCATCACACTCCTATCAGACTGATGGACAGTTTAGAGCAAAAAGAAGGAGAAATGTCTGTTTTTAAAGAAAATTATTATTCTCATAAATCTTTTCATGTTAGAGTCTTGCATCTACGGAAGAAACTCCACCAAAATGGCATCACTTGGAGCACAAAAGCTTTATGCAGCTTCGTTCACATATGCAGTAGTAGCGCCAAACACCCGCCCAACTAATGCTAAAGTGGAGTGCCCCTTTGACATAATTATACGCATCCCTGTTACACATATGCTGCAATTTTAACATATGAGGATGTTCTGATGTAAAACATTCAGTTGACATCATTACTGTACACAGTCCTCAGTTTTCCAGTCGTTTTTTTGCAGTCAGATTTTGATTGCACTCCCACAGTGTGGACAGTCGACATTAGGGGTGTCACGATAACCGTTTATTAGCATTAACTGTGATATTTAGGAATGCAATATGGATCTTGTGCTAAATATGCACATGTAATAAATGTTTTGCTTTTGTTTTTTTGTATGCCTCTGTAGAGTTACAGTCACAGTCCCTCATAACTTCCATGCAGTTGTATTATGAGTTTAATTAATTTGCCAAAAAAAGAACCCAAAATAAACAAAGTTATATTAGAATTTGACCAACAGCATTAGTGCCTTTTTTTTATTTTGATAATGTTGTTGATTTTTTTTTTTTTTTATCGTGACAGCCCTAATTGGTAAGTGATACACAGAGTTCTCTGAGTCGGGGAGAGAGATATACATATTCCAATTTATGTTGCAGGTTACAATAAAACAAGAGTAATGATAAATGGAAGTTCATACCAGTAACACACAATTTACTTCTTTTTTCTTTTCTTTTTTTAATGAATTTTTGTCATTTCATCCTGCGCTGCACACTAACAGCTTGTCAAACTGTTTGAATGGAATTTGGTGGATCTTCGCTAAGAGTTTGGTCAACCTATGAGGCCAGATTATACCGTTTGTTCTAGTATAAACAAGCACTTTTTGTTTGTTAAAGTATCACAACCACAAGTGTTTTTAAGTAAATTGGTGGAACGCGTTTGACTAGGGTTCAATGATTTGCACTTACACTACATTTTGTGATGTAAACTGACACAAGTATCACATTCTTGTTCAGGTTGGTTTATTGACAGAAATCAATTCAAGCATCCATTTTCATATATATATCTATATATCTATATATATCTATCTATATATATATCTATATATCTATATCTATATATATATATATATATATATATATATATATATATATATATATATATATATATATATATATATATATATATATATATATATATATATATATTTTTTTTTTTTTTTTTGTCAATAGTAAATGCATATCTTTAATAAACACCAAGCAAATACGGAGGGAAAACATTAGCGGCCCTTGCATGCTCACAGAAGAAGAAGAAAAAATACAACAACAAAATTCCACCACTCGTTTCAGGGAGAACATGTATTACCTGCTTTCTGAACACGAAATCAGCACATTGTTCCCCAAAAAGCTGTGAGGATCTTCTGTTCTATGCTTTCACTTTAAATTTTTTGCTTATATGAGAGAGAAAATAAATTTCTTTTGACACATGTTCATGGAGTGGAGCAGGAGGAGGAGGAGAAAAAATGTGTTGAACTGATTTCAATGTGAATTTTCTTGCCTCTAGTGTATATGTGTAATTACATGTGAATTGTACTGTAAATATGATATCTTTCACTTAATAGTTCTTAATGCATGAACAAAAACATGGCAGTTCGTAATACCAGCTAGCCTCACTGCTAATGGCATGGACAGCTTCTCTAGCATTGGCATACTTCTGCAAACGAAACCTAAAAAATGAAACAGAAGAAATACACGGTGTGCACAAAATAATGGAGAAATCAATGCAAAGTCCTCTGACAGTGAAGGAGTTTCTGGTGGTCCCGAGCTTGTATCGGTTCACCCATTCCCTCCAGAACAAGGCTAATGCTAATGCTGTTGAAGATGCCTGGAAATTACAGTATGCGGCCTTGGTGCACTCTCAGCGAATGGGAATTTCCTAATAACTTTAGGATTTGCAGAAGATTTCAGTACAGGACACCTGCTGCATTTACCTCAGCCATGGATAAACCACTCAGTCATCCGTGAATCCTCTCAGAAAATTAAGGGCATGATTGGCTTGCTGGCTCGTAGAGGCTAGAGGAGCAGGTTTGCCTTAAGAAGGCGAGTGGGATGTTCTTACCTGTTCCTCAACAAGACAGTCGCATGTGCCCTTGAGCAAGGCACTCAGCCAGTTGCCTAAATGCAACTGCTCAGTTGCACAAATCTGTGTAGGATGGTAGTGAAGTATTTTTTAGCGGGGGTGAGGGTATTAATACAAAATTATTCCCTGGGTGCATGTAAAGATCCACGAATCTCATAGTATTATTAAACAGTTTAGTTAATGTGGGCTTGTGCTCTTTTCGATGTTCTATAAAGTGCCACGTTAAATGCCATTACACATCTTACCAAAGTTTCATCTCCAGTCTCCACATTAGCTCGCTTCATGTGGCACTGAAAGAGTGAACCACAACCACGCGAGCATGTTGAACCAACCAAAACACCAGAACAAGGCTGACTGGCTCCTCACTGTTGGAAGAACTTTTGTTGGTGCATTCATTATTTTGTATGTACCTTGTAACTGGTTTTGTTTTGCATGACCTGAGTTTTAAAAGGTTAATTTTCCTACATTTTTACTCCGCACCATCTGATTCATCTCCACAGCCAGGAAGAGAAAGATCCAGTGTTTACATGCTCAAAATTGCACTTGTTTTACAGCCAGTTCTGCAAATCTTGTGAAAAAAACTGTTCATAAAACTGGAGGACGTATCGCGTGATTGTGGCAAAACGCGAATATGTACCTCTGCAAAAGTAACTGTAAATCACACAATTTGGAACAGATGCACCAAGCGGATGCTGTAGTTTTATCAGGTTCAGCATAAGCATTAACATCAAACGCCCTTCAGCAACAAAGGATGTAAAGGATGCTTGCTATTAGCATCTGAACGTAAGCCATGTGATTGCACAGTGAGTTGGTGTTCCCTGTATTTTCCTCTCTAAAAAGTTGCCTCTGGTTAAGGTCTGTTGTCGGTTACTGTACGAGGATTCCCGCAAAGAAGCTGTGCTGATTCCCACTTACGCATCAGTTTACTGTACCTCCTTCTTTAAAGGAGGAAGACTAGATCATGTTTAACCAGTAGGTAAGAAAATTATCCAACACTTTTTAAATTTTGGCAATGGAAGAAAACAAAAAGAAGAACCCCACAAGATAAACAGCCCATTATTTTGCTTTTTCCTTTTGTTTCGGTATAAATTAGTAAATGATTTTTCTTCATTTCTGTGTTCATTTCAAATTTATTGTATTCGTTACATTTGTTATGGATTGTTATTCTTACTGTTGTTGTTGTTTTATCATAAGAAGGAAATGTAATTCATCTGATATACTGGCACTGGAAGAAAAATGCATTTGTTTTTTTGTACTGTAATTGTTTTGTTCACATTGGGCGCTTATTTGATTCAGTTGTTTAATAAGGTGTTTGATTTCATTTGGAGTACCAGTACTCATGAAATCAACATTTGTGTAGTATGAAGTTGTATTTTTTTTGTCAGTGCAAAATTAATGTTATAGTGTCGATCAGCTTTTTTAGGTGTTTGAACAAATGTGTTTTTTACAAATACAAGGTGTTCAAGTATGTGGTATAAAAAGGGTTATCATTCAAACAACCAACTTTTTACAAATAAAGGCTTATACAGTAAAGAAAGCTAATGTCTTTTCATTTGCCCTTTGTGGACTAATATATGACACCGTTTCGTTTGACTTTTGATTAATTTCTTTTTCAGATATTAGTCCCCAAAAGGTAAATAGCATAAATACAATGTTGCAAACCAAGAGGACAAAATCAGGTATTTGCCATTGCTACTCCAGGTTGTTGTCAGAGCTCTCACCGCTTAGCTGGTGTCTTGCTTTTGATAAGGACTGCTGGATATGAAGACAGTCTGAAAACAAAAAAATTAAGAAAAATCAAGAGTGTCTTCTTTTAATTTGATTACAAAACATTGCGCGTTTATGAGAATATACCTCCTTTCATACCCTATTTCCTGAATAAAGACGCAAAGTGACTCCTGCTGACAAGTGTAATATTTGCCCCTTTTTCAATTCAGGAACTATTAAGATTCATTTTTCTTTACATTCTTTACAGATGTATGATAATAAATCAGAGAGCAGGAATGCCTTTGTGGGGCAGTTTGCATTCTACAAAACACATGATGATTAATTTGCTCTTTGCTAAGACTCTTTGTCCTCTGGCTGAGGGCATGGTGCTATATATGGTTGCACATTAGGGTTGTTTTTTTCCTGGATGCAGTCTGGGCTTGAACTTTTAGGTGGTGAAAGTGAATAGAATGGGCTCTCAATGTAATTGCACCTTGAGCAAAGACAGCAGTAATGATCCAGAGAGAGAGATTTAAAATATGTTGCACAAAGGAATCTAAACTTTAAGAAACATTCATTACTGTCCAAATCAGCTTATTGATTATGCAGATCAAGTAGCACGGTGGGTTTGGAGGGGCTTTGGGATGCAACCTGTGTCCCAGTCGTCAGTCTCATTTGAAGCAACAACCTGAATAAAAGCACATCAGTGTTTTAAATGTAAAGCATGTACTTTTACCACACTACTAACATTGTGTGACCTCCAAATGATCTAACATGCATAGACAAAATGTATTAACTCGTTTCGATGCTGTTTAAGGTCTGTTCATCAGCTGCGCTTGCAGTCATACTCAGAAAGCACAATATTTTCCACTGTGTGAAAGCCATGTTCCTCCCAAAGTGCAAAGACATTCAGTTCAGGTCCACCAGAGGCTTTAAATAGCCTTGTAGGTGTGAATGTGTTTGTCTACATCCATGTTAGCTATGTGATAGACTGGAAACATGTCAAGGTGAGCCCTTGTCAGATCCCTAGTGCTTGCTGAAATGGATTCCAGCCCACTCCTGTGACCATGGAGAACATAAGGTTTAAGAAGCGGATGGATACTTGCACTTTATATGTCTTTAAATACATGTAGCTATCTGTGTAGTTGCAATTACATAATGGAAAAAATCTTTCTTTAAAATAAGTAACCAAATCAGCACATACCAGAATGTGCTGTTATTTGTGTATCCGTAGATTTAAAGAGTCATCAGTTCCATGCCTCTTAATGATTTTTAAACACAGATATCCTGAGATTCTAACATTTCAGTGTTGTGCACTATTACAAACTAGACTAGGTAAAGTTTTAAGTGCTTATTAGCTTCAAAGTTCAGCTCATTAGTCAAGTTCATAACAGAAACATCGATGCTGCATTTACTATCCTCACTGGTGGCTTTGGCTGGGGACACGACAGAATAGATGGATTTTTCATAATTTCCAGATGGGTTGCATCACCCGTCAATAAAATATTCAAGCAAAAACTTCTATATCTTATTACCTCAGTTAACCCTCTCAGGCTCAAATTAAACTTTTTTTTGCTAATGCACAACCAAGTCCTGCAGTGGTAAAAAAAAAAACCCATAAAATATGTATGTGGGGTAATCAGGTTGTTAGTTTTTAACTGTTGCAAATCGGCAACGCCTGCCTCGAGAGGGTTAAGGAGCTTAATAGAGTTGTTGATCTTTTACCTGTTTAGATATATTGCCTGCCTACAATAACCTAGCTGCTTAAGCTAACATGTCTACTTGGATTGAATCATGTTTCTGAGAAAAGGTTTTTCTCCCAAGGCCTAAATACAAATGCAAACTTAGGTCATCCAATTCAAGGAATTCAGATACACACTATTAACGTGAATCTATTTTGCCTTTCATGCCTGGTGCCCGCTAAGCACTTGCATGCTACTGGGGATTTATCGAATTTCAAATAAGATGAACTTCAATCACAATGCGTGCACACAGCGGTGGTAGCATCGTTGCCGTTGACACATCCTGTTTGGAGCCCCAGTAAGACTCTATACCCATGCTAACTGCAGTGTCATGTGGCTAGATTTATAAATAGCAAGGCTTGGGCTAAAAGCTAATATCAACTCTTTTTTTTTTTACAGTTTCTATAACCAGCTAATTAGGATTAAACAAAAGGTAGAAATTAGACTGGAAACATATAAATATTGGGACTAACTAAGTTCTGAACCATCCAAAGAACAGCCAACAGTTCAAAGACCCCCTCTAATGAATATGACACTTTTAAGCCATTCTTACCATGTTAGCCTCATTGCCTTGGAACATCATGAAGAAAAAGAAGAAAAAATATGATTTTGACATTTTAGACATTCAGCTTAATTAACAGCAGCCAGTTTAGTGTGATTGGCAAACAAGGTTTTATCTAACATTAGTAATATATCAAAAGCTGTTTCTCTAACTAACTAATCAGTAGAGTTAACAGAACTTATGTTAGTGCAACGGAGGCTTAACTGCCTGTGTTAATCTAGATAGCTACCATGTTTTCAATGAAACATTCTTTCAATTTATTTATTTATTTATTTTTTGCCCGTCCCGTTTGGCTCTTTTGCCATCAGAATTATTGTCTAAAGGCAAAGAAAGATGCCCAACGGATTTACTTTACCAAATTGACCATCCCAGCCTTGCCATAATGGTCCATTTGATTCACCTTTTATTGTTTATTTTATTTTCACTTGCTGAATACGGGACAGACTTGACTGGGGGAAAGAAGGGGAGAAAGAAAGAGGGAAAGAGAAACAGCTAAGAAGAGGGACGGGGGAGAAGGGCAAAAAACAAAAACCAACAGAACGGGCAGCAAAAAAAAAAAAGAAAAAAGAAAAAAAAGAAAACCATATATCGATCACCCGGATCACCTGTTGAGAAAGAAAAAAGAAAACAAGCAGAAGAGAACAAGAGTAATAGAATAAACAACATCACAATGATATATGGGAATATGACAGTAAATACTAAATATTAAACATTATTGTGCAGCACATAAGATCAACAGAACACAGTGTGCTTTGAGGTAGGAGCCAAAAAGGGTGAGGCAGAAGCCAGGGGGAGTTGCAGTGACGCGCCCGTGAGCTCCGCCGGCAGCCAGCTGTGCCTGAGTGACCGAGCCCCAGGCCGAGAGGCCGAGGCGCACCCCACCTCCGAAGTGGCCCAAGCGAGCCCCAGGCTCCAGGCCCCGATAAGCGGCCGCCAAGGAGTGAGCCGGTGTGTACCTGGACGCCCATCCCCAGACACAAAGAACCACCAACGCACCGATGTCTGAGGGAGTCCGCCACTGGCAGGGGAAGTGGTGGTGGGGGGAGATAGACCTCCAAACCTTGGAGGGCCTGAGATGTCCCCAGAGAGGTGGCGCCTGACACCCAACCTGACATATAGACACAGAAATACAGGCACACACAGATACAAACATCCATTCCCACCCTCATGCTCTCATGTGCACTTACTCCACACTCAACCAACGTGGAGACAAACATAAAGAGACGCTGTACACACGATCACACTCCCCAAGCGTACTCTACGAACCGGGTCTAGGTACCCTTGCCCCTGGAGGGGGGAACTGCACCCAGACCCAGGTGGTGTTACCCTTTTCCCTGCGGTGGGGAGAAGCAGACCGCCCCGACTCCGCAGCAGCAGGGAGGCCCCACACCCCAGACCGCAGTCGGACGGCCAACTCCTCCTCCTAGCCCCCCCGCTCCAGCAGGTCGCAGAGAATGGGGGTGAGAGAAGACTCCAAACCTCCCTCCACCCGCTCATTGTAGTGTTGATGCATGTGTGTTCTAAGGTGCATTTAAAACCCAGGAGGGCATGGAGCTACCTGCCAGAGAGCAGCAGGTAAGCGCATAGTCCCTCCTGCTAGCCCTCAATGTCTACGTGTATTTAACATTGAGGGGTGGGCAACGACGCCAGGGGTGAGGTGTACACCCTGATGGTCTTTTGGAGTCCGTGTAGCGTGCCCACCCCCAAGATCCTATATGTATGTGTAATGAGAGTGTGAGTAATGTGAATGTCTAAGTTGTGGGATAAAATTGAGGCAGAGGCAGCCAGAAGGGGACAGAGGGGGGGGGGGGGGTAGCCTCCTCTGCACCCTGGTGACATACCCCTACTCCAAGGCCCTGCATGTGTGGGTGGTTGTGGTGGAGCGGGAAGAGGGAGGCAGCTGGAGATGGGGAGGGAAGGAAGGGAGGGGCAAGTGACCCCTCCCTGGGGCCAGCTCCCCCGCTGACCCCAGTAGGCACCCCCATACTCCACGAGGGAAAGGGGGCCCAGGCCCATCCAGACCGGGGCCCAGTGCAGCAGCGCCTCACGGCCCCACAGAGCCCAAGACAGTCCACCCAACCCCACCACAGAGAAAACTGCACCCACCCCACCATCCACTCATCTTCCAGACTACATGAGACAATAGACACCCAGGCTGAGATCTTCCTCCACCTCTCCTGTATCTCCCCTTCCTGCAGAGAGAGTTCCTGAAGAGAGGAAAGCTCCTGCAAGATGTGACAATCTCCCCCACCAGTTGAAGAGCCCCCCAGGTGGCTCGACGCACCTGCGGCACCCTGCGCCAGGGATGGGCCCCCATGCACCCACCCGCCCACAACCCCGGCAACACACCAACCAGGACCCAAGCCCCCAAGGCCCGGCCAGGGCCCCAGCCCAGAGACGGAGCGCCCCCAGAACCTAACGCCCATCCCGGACCCACCCAGGGGCAGACAGGCTACCAGGTCAGTAACCCACGTCCGTCAGCACAGACCCTCCCCTAGCCCCGCTGCACGCAGCCACGAGGAAACAGTCACCTGAGAGCCAACAGAGCCCCTAACCGGACATGACCGCTACCCCGGGTTGAGCCCCCCAAGGAAGATGCCTCCGGGGAACCCCCCGACGCCCTAAGCCTGTCCCTACCCCCACACCAATCACAACAGTGAAGGCGGGACCAAACTAAGACCCCCCCACCCCCACTAGGTGATGGAGCTGATCAAAGGAGCCCAGAGCAATTGATCTGATGTGGTGGCAGAGGCTGTATCAAGACTAATGTAATCTAATAGATAATTTCTATATTGGTTAGAATTAAGATTATTTTTATTTTTCCAGTTCATGAGGACTGTTTTCTTGGCTATGCATAGGGCAGTGAAAACCATATGGGCTATATTCTTTTCTGAAGTGACATTATCTAAGCTGCCCAACAAACACACTAAGGGGGAAGTTGGAATGTTACATTTCAGACACTTTGATAAGTCTTCACATATCTCGCGCCAAAACTTCTGAACTGGTGGACAGAAACAAAGAGCGTGGATATAATTGTCCGGTGAATTGGTTTGGCAGTGTGAGCAGTTGTTGGTAGACGTAAAGCCCATCTTGAACATCCGATGACCTGTATAGTGCACTCTATGTAATATTTTGTATTGAATTAATTGAAGACTGGGATTTCTAATTAGATGAAAGGTTTTTAAGCAAATCTGAGACCAGAAGTTTAGGTCTAAGTTAACTGATAAATCCGCTTCCCATTTTGCAATAGGAAGTGATATTGATTCATCTTTTTTAGAAAGCATTCTGTATATTTTGGATAGTAATTTGGGGGTTTTAAGAGTAAGAAATTGAACCACACTTGGTGGTGTTTGCAGTTCAACTTGACCCGGTTTAAATTTCTTTTTTACTATGGATTTAATTTGTTGATATCTATGGATTTAATTTGTTGATATAGGATTAAACAAAAGGTAGAAATTAGACTGGAAACATATAAATATTGGGACTAACTAAGTTCTGAACCATCCAAAGAACAGCCAACAGTTCAAAGACCCCCTCTAATGAATATGACACTTTTAAGCCATTTTTACCATGTTAGCCTCATTGCCTTGGAACATCATGAAGAAAAAGAAGAACAAATATGATTTTGACATTTTAGACATTCAGCTTAATTAATAGCAGCCAGTTTAGTGTGATTGGCAAACAAGGTTTTATCTAACATTAGTAATATATCAAAAGCTGTTTCTCTAACTAACTAATCAGTAGAGTTAACAGAACTTATGTTAGTGCAACGGAGGCTTAACTGCCTGTGTTAATCTAGATAGCTACCATGTTTTCAATGAAACATTCTTTCGATTTATTTTTAACATCTAGCAAGTTTTTTGTTCTTCCTCTGCTACTTCTTTTTCTAACAGACATGACTTAACTGTGCTCACCAGTAGGCCTGAAGACATTTTGACCTTTTGTACTAGAATAAAGCGCAAACGTAACTAATAACTACAGCCTTGGCAAGTGTACCAGCAGGTCATGCTAGAGTAAATACCAGTAACCTGAAACTGAAATCGTGAAATGTATATTGACAATATTTGTTTCTCTGTTTCTTCATTTGTTTGCATACTTATTTTTTTCAATGTAATGTAATTTAAAAATTGGGACGCACGCAGACCTCTGCATGGAGCCTCAGGCTCACCATCCGATGATGAAACTTACCCAAGCAGACACTAGCATACTCGCTGATGCGGAAAAGCATAACATGCCTTTAAGTCTTTATATTTAAGACTTTATTGTTTAATATATGCCAATGTATATATTTGAGATTATTCATAGTGTTCAAAAAGCATTTTTAATAAGCCACTGATGCACAGTGATCCACTTATTTTTAACAAAAGCAAAAGAAAAGAAATGCTTTACTTACACTGTAGCAGTTTGAATAGCAGTTGTAAGCCTCGGACATGCAAAGCAGGCTTCTACTAGCCACAAATAGTATCAACAGCCCACCTCTTTCTTCTTTTTCCCATGTTCCCTATTTTTCTGCTCCATATCAGTTCTTTTTTGAGGCATAGCTTTTTTTACTATGAATAATTCACAGGACCAAGAAAAGGCATGCAGTAACACGGTTAAAATGGAAGAGAATCGGTCTCAAAATTTCCAGCGTATACTGTAAATATTACACACATGTATATAAATGATATAGTAAGTAAGAAAATGTAGCCTGAGATTTTAGTTTTTTTTAGTTTTTTAAAAACACCATTAAGGCTAATGTACCGTTTAGCTAGGATTTACTTGTTACAATATTGTTTCTTGTTGGAAAGGGTTAAATAAAAAGAAAATAACTGGATAGTTTGAAACACGATACTACAATATTAAGTTGCAAATGAAAGAAGAGCACATTTAGCAATGTAAAACATATTTATGGGCAATACTGAAGCAAGTGTGGTTAGATTAAACAAAGATACTCTTATTCCAAATCACCTAACATCATGTATTTAAAATGGTTTATTTTGTCTGTTTCATTTCTTTTACGTTAGTTTCTTCATTTCTGATTATAATGTGAGATTTGGGTAAATCTACTTATTGTTTACTTCAAGTGATACTGATCTTCATCCTTTCAGGCTGATTTGATATGTAGTCGTGACAGACTTGGTGTGTTTTCGTCGTTGCTGCTTAGCCTTCTCTGGTCGCTCTGGCCTGTGTAATGATGCACTGCTGACGCGTCCTCCTTCAGATACGATGGAGATTTAATGCACAGGTTTGTCTCTTCCTAATTGATTTCTTTTAATTTACTCTTGCTAGACTCCCCCAGACACTTCAACGGCTGATTACGCTGCCAAGTGAGTTCACCTTGAGAAGAGCTAAGGTTCACATACAGTATAAATAATATGTCTAACACGCAGTTAACTCATGATTAACCCATGGCCTGTTACAGCTTATTAAATATGCTGGAGAAAAAAAAATCATGTCATTTGATCTGTTTTTTTTTAGTGTACATAGACATTTTTGCATCCTATATTTTCATCTTACTTTCAGTGCACGGGCTCTGTCTGCATTGAAGTGCACAGCTTTTCTGAGGAGATGGATACTGGGCTGGTGAAGTAGCTCAGCGAAATGTGCCTTCCATTTCCGTGTTCTATTGTCAGCTCTCCATATAAAAACATAAAATATTGAAAGGGTGCATTAACATGGATCAGAAATTGATGGCTGTTTCTCTCAGAGGGGAAAAAACAGCAGTTAAAAAAGCACTGGATTCTTTGGTTTGTGGTTCAAACCACCAAGTTTGTTTCAAATGTTTTTAATAAATCATCTTTACTAGTTGTAATTATTGCATTTATGCTTGACCTAGTCAGCCTCACCAGATCAGTCCACTATTCCAAGAAAAGGTCATGTGACCGAGCATCAGCTTGGATTGGTTGAATGGATAATGATCAACTATTCAGCTAATAAACACTTACATCTGTTACTTTACGCATCATGTTCATTCTTTAAGCATCTAGTCTGACACGATCGCTGCTATAATACTTGGTGAGCAGGTGTTTTAATTTTACAGCATGTTCATCGGTGTTACCATGGAGTTTTTGTTTGTGACGTGAAAAGAGAGTGAGGAGCTGAGAAGGAGTGGAAACATAATGCGTGTAATATTAAAATATTAATATTAATATTACTGTGACCATGACTGAACTACTAAGACCACTATGTAGAAAACCCTATGTCTAGGAAAACACACAAAAGGGTTAGGTCAAGACTACATATCCCAGCACTGCATATTTTTGTGTTTAATATACCCAAGGAAGAATATGCCAAAGTCATTTTTAAAAACTAACCTATAAAGTGTGGTTAACAACAGCTGATTTTTATCTCTAAAATTTGCTTCATCCCCTCAATAACGACCACTCCAACCACTCCAAGGTCTCAGTATTCTAAGCTGGACATAAAAAACTGTGAATATCTCTTTAAAACATTAGTGTACTTTGTGGAAAACACACATTTCCACTTGGCAAGAACCATCTTTCAGTTAAGTGTTGAGAAGATCACGGCTCTAACGCATAAAATTATACTTTTGCTGGCAAATCTAACAGCTTGCCTCTCAATTTATTTTGGCATTTCCCTTGTTGCTAAAGGACAGATTTTAGACGATCAAAAATATCATTAGACAAAATGGATGTGGGGACGTTATGCATCTTCTGAAAGCGTAACGTTTCTCTGTGCCAGAAAGGGTCATCTGTGCGATTGCTCCTTTTCTTTTTCTTTTTTTACTTCTGGCATTTTACAAAAGTTATAGTCCAAATGCAGCACTGACAGCTTGTCGATTAGACTGTTTGCTGATGTAAATGTACTCCCCTTCTGCGCCCCTTGTTTCTCTTCCTGAGACAATTCGTCACAGGTCGCCCTCTTCAGTGACAGACTCTGAATTTCAGAGATGACAAAAGTATCAGGAGATGTTGCGTCTGACTGACTGTATCCCACTTCTTTTAGGTTTGTTTGCACAATTGTGTCAATCTTTGTGAAAGCGGCGTCTCATGCTAGCATTTGATGGCAATGTGAGATGATAGTTCAGTGTCACTGCGTGTGGTTTTTAGAGGCAAGGGGAAAATAAAAAAGCAATGCAAAGGAGACTTTTTCATCTGTGTTAGTCAGATGATGTTTCACACTACACTGTTGTTTTTTTTGTTGTTTTTTTAAAGTTCTTACTCTCGCATATGATTTGGTTTTGTACCATCACTGTTTTTAGAAGTGGTAAGGTTGCTTGGTAGCTGTGGGGACATTAAGCGAAGCCACGCTAAATGCCTGGCCTATATATTTTTGTTATCCAAGTGGGAGAGGAGGGTGAAGAAGAGCCAGGCCTGCTGAGGTTGAGGAGTGTGGCATTCTTGGCTTCGTTGCATCAAGCTTCCCCCACCCAACATGTACATGTACATCCACATGCACATACTTAGAGAAATGCTCATCACAACACATCTAACAGGCTGGCCTGCCATCTATTGTCCAATGACTGAATTGCACCCCTGTTCTCCTCAATAGCAGCAGTGTTAATGCGAGTACCTTTTACATGACATCATTTATCTGACCGCTTCATCTGCAAGACAAAGCAAGAGCGCAGGAGGAAAACACATTAAAGAATAGATGATATTTGTTTATAAATGGCTTTGAGCTCTTTAAATTGGGGGACTTGGGGGCATACAGTGCATTTTGACCTTAAGTGGGCCATACCAATAAACATTTCTGTCAGTGTAAATTAGTTTAGCTGCACATTTAATCACTGAAATATCTCAAAATAAGAAAAAGAAGTGCAGTTTCAACAGCACGTCTCAGATTTACATCATAAAGAAATGATGCTTTATTTAATGAAAGAAACCTGTCAGCATGACTCACTGGGCTTTAAGGATAGGAAATAAATGTGTAAAATGACAGAAAAAGTTCTGGTAGCTCATTGCCCAGTAATTATTAAGCAGAAGGTTTTTTGTTAACTCACAAAAAATGTTGATAGTGAAAAAACAGGAACTTTCATCTAATTGTTTATCCATTACTTTGGAGCAGAATGAAACACTGTGGGGGAAAAGTTGTAAATCTTCATGAAAGATTGAGAGACATTTAAGTGCAGAACATTCACAGATGTCTTCTTCTGCACTGGGTACACTTTTATTTTCAGAGGTGCACCTTTACAATTACACTCATATACTTTTAATTGATTTGTGTTCTAAGCAGCACTTGTCATAACTTACTACAATGGTTTGAAAGTGCTGTGGTACTTTTCCACCATGAGGGGTTCAAATACTTCCCCCAGCACTGTGCATTACTACAACAACCAGTCGGATTGTTCAGATAGGTCCGTCAAAAAAAAGCAGAAGAAAATACCACTCAATGTGTACTCACTCTTTCTGAGCTCGGAGTTTTACGCCCCCTCGCAGTCTGCCGACAGGGAAGCACTGTTTGCAGTGGGTGGATGAGTAAGTCTGTGTGGAGGTATTACACAGAAACCTGCCGGAGGTTTGAGGAGGACACAGCTACAGGTCCAAGCAGCCTCGTGAGATGACGCTCGCGGCTTGGTGGATGCTACAGGGTGCATGCATCATCAGCTCTCCCCTCGGATTCAAACTAACTGCAGAGCCATTAATGTGACTGGAATAGAAAGAAGAGTCAGTATAGTGTGGCTGAAGGGTGAAACAGTCAGAAAATGGCAACAATCTAATCTTCCCATTTTATTATCCATGATGGCTAAGTTGCGGTCTTGCTTGCTCGGTACAGGTGCAAGCATTTATGTTCCCCAGAGCATTTATGACAATGACTCTGATGATCCCTTTCTCCTCTAAGGCTACCACTAAAACAAGTGGTCAGGATTTTGTGAAGCATTCTTTAACAGGTTCCCAACATATTTTAACAGTAGATTTTTTTGGATTTCTTCTGAAGTGCTTCAATAGCTAATGGGTAATTTTAGTTTTTTTGTTTTTAGTACAAGTATTCAAGCGTCAAGTGGATGAATCAGGTGATGAATCAAATCTTTATGCTAAAATATTAGTGCTAAGCATTCAGTTGAAAGCAGCAGCGTGATCATTTATAGCATCATGGGGTAAACTCTTAGACTTACTCTAACAAAGAGGCTGTAACTGGCCCCTAATGGCTGTGCATGTGAATGTAGTATTATTTTTATTTTATTTTATTTTAATATATTATTTTCCCCATGACCCTGTAAAACTGTATAATTTTTTGCAGTAATAGTGTAAAAAAATGACTTCTTTGAATCAAAATAAACATAGCCAGCCATAAATGAAACAGGCCATTGTTTTGCTGAACGTGGACGATCCGTCACCTTCGATAAAATTTAGCTAAAACAGGAAGCACAAATTTGAATGTTTTATCAAGTTCTGCCAGATGTCCTATTACAATGTCAGCTTCTGTCACTCTAATCTCTAAAAACAGATCTCTGCGCATGAATATGTAACACCTGTGGATTTTCTAGTACACAAAGTGTTCTCATTTACATCTGTAATTCAAGTGCTATTGTTAAATCAAGCCTGAGTGGGCTTTGGTTGCACGGAGGTCAAAGAGTCTGCGTGGAGAGCTGGAGAAGGACCGAATTTGGCAGAAATGTGATCTAAAATCTGCCCTCAAATAACAAGGGATCTGCTTATTGTGTTTCTATAATCCTGATCTCAACTTATGTGGGAATAAGCATTTCCCAAATGTAACTAACTGAATACATTATTAATGGTTCTACTCATTCATTAGTGGTTTTCCCACTTGATTTGTCATGGAATCAGAACGCTCTCAGACTCTGATTAGCTGGTCGTGAGTCATGCTGATGCATTTATTTAAAGACTGGCCCCTTGTTGTTTCACTCTGCAGTTCTGCCCAAACACACAGCTGCCAACACTTTCTTTTTCTTTTTTTAAATTTTCAGACAAAGCCTACAGACAGTGATATTGTGTCATTTGCCAGCCTATCACATAAACGTCTTCTGGATAATGAGCTCTACACGCCTTCCTCCGCTTCCCACATCATGCCGCTGCCTCCCTCCCTCACCCCTCCAGTCACCCCTAATCAACATTTTTCACATTGTTAATCACTTATGTCAGCTTCTGGTAATTATAGACAATTAATCATGTATGATTCACTGTCTCTCCCTGTCAGCATTGTGCTGCACGCTGTGTGAGCGAAAACGACAAAGGTGAAACTGCCTTTATTAAGTAGGCAGCAGCACCGGGGAGTGGACTCCCCAGTGATAAGCGGCATGTTGCAGCGCTTTGGCTTACACTTCCTCGAGGCAAACGATAAAGGCCAGGTGGAGATTAAATTACATTAATTCCTTTGCCAGAGGCCCTGACCCAGAATGACTTACAAGACAAGGAGGATGAGCTGTGGTGAAACTACTGCCAAAGTACTGAAAAATGAATTAACCATCATTGTCAAAACACCTGCCATGTACAGTCAACATTTCAAAACACACACACACACAGAGCAGACTGCACTCAGTCCATTTGTTTCCTTTAAGGTCACGTTGTATCTGCCCAAAGCATGACCAGATTAGGGGTTTTCTTTGCCATCATTTCTCATTTTAATCCACCCTGATTTAAACTTTTTGAGCCCGAATGCCCAAATCTATAATTTATGAAAAACAGTTCTCTACACACCCAGTGTACACACCTTGTCTGGCAAACATGGAAATGCAAACATGCGCATTATCAGCAGTTCTGTTACCATGAATTCCCCGACCTTGCCTGTGATACTGTAATGCATTTACCCCTTCCTCTTCTAGACCTGCTTGCACGGCGAGTATAAAGTTCAGTTCTTAGGACATTCTGTGAGAATCCCCACAGCTTTTGTAAAGATGTGCTCTGTGCAGCTCTTGTTGGTGCTTTTAAGCATTACAGGTAAGCACATTTCTGTCTTACATTATCATTTGTTTTTTTGTAGCAAGTTTACATTTTATTGGAAACCTACTTGAGCTCTGATATTGTTTTACAGGATGTGTCGAACTCATCACAGTGACGACCACGCAGAAATACGTCAATGTGACAATTGGTGGTAGTGTCCTGCTCGACTGTACGTTTGCCACTACAGTGGCGACAACTGCCGACCTAACAATCCAGTGGGAGTTTCTCTCAAAATCCGCCATGACTGCACAGCAGGTAGATGGAGTCTATTGTTCGGATTACAGCCATGTGCCAACTAATTTGTAGTTTTATGGACCAGGATGATGAAATGTCTTTCAATTTAGTAGCTAAAAATAGGGTGTGCAAGTTGAAGTTCAGGCCAATAAACTCATGCGACTACACACGGTGATCACTTCTGAAAGACATGAGTAATTTTGTGTTTCTTCCAAGTTCTCCAGAGCAGATAAGAATCGCTTTCTCAGAACATAGCATCATCTTCGAGATGCTTCAAAATGCTTCGAAGGAATTGATTCTCATCAGAGCAGCAAACATTTAGTTTTTTCCTGTATTTTAAATATTTTAAAAACATATGTCTACGCACAGCTACACATACAGGTTTGCGCCTTTTCCTGCTGTGCCACGTTTTCTTACCAGCTAGCAGACACACCCAGTCTGGATCGCGAAGCCTGTGACTGAGATCGACAAATATCTTTCAGGCAGTGCTCATTTAACCTACAGCCACAGACTCACAAATGTGCTGCTTCATGCAATGTCAAAAAGTGCTTTTAAAGACATCTACTACATGCTGATGTGAAAAAAAAAAAAACGTTGGTCCTGTAAATATCATATTAACTGGAGAACTAAAGGTTTCATCTCTCCAATTATTTGGATCACTCATGCAAACTAGCTCGAGGACAGTGAGTTTGTGCAGCGATAGCCAACAGATGATCGGATTTGACTTCTTGCCATTTGCTTTCAGATCTTTTACTATCAATCAGGAAAGGTTGTTATTCCCAAGTCTTACGAAGGCAGGATTCAAACTCCAGCTGCTCCAGGGGCCACCATGAATGCCTCCATAACTATAAGAAACATGCAACCATCGGACTCTGGGCTCTACACGTGTGAAGTTCACAATTTGCCCGACGTTGATGGACAGTCTCAAGCAAATATCATCGTGAATGTCCTCGGTGAGTTTTGCCCACTTTTGAAATAGATTTTTGGTGTTTGGTATATTATTGTGTTTTTATGTTATTACATTTTCAAACCCTGTTTGATCCTATTTGATCATTTTTTAAAGACAAAACATGAACCCTAACACACTTAGGCCACACAAAAGCACGGGTAAAAGTGAACAAAAGGAATGAGTCATGGAAAGGAACCTACACACATTCTCACAGTCCAGGAATCAGAAAGGTTGCGAGGGTAAACAGTGGGTGTGTAGGAGATTTCATGCTACCTGATTACACCCATTAGAATGCTGCTGCTTCAGCCATTATTCTCCTCCTCTAAGTAAGCGTGTGTGACTCCCTGAAAAGGGAGTGCCAGTGTTTTTATCGAAACTGTGATTTCAGTAAGAATGTTTCAGCTATCTTTCCTCACCTGAGATTTCTGTATCAATTATCAATGTTGTAACATTAACAAACCTATTAAAGTAGTGGCCCTGAACAGTGTAAATAGGGAATTACATTCATCTCAAATCCCCTCATTCACCGAGTTACCAGGACAACCTTGCAGGCCTCAGTAGTTTCCATGGTTACTTCAGCAGTCTCCTCATTGTCAGTGTTGGAAATTAGAAAAAGGACTGTGACTGCATCCTCGTACTGCATACAGAATATATATGAGTGTCTGCTGCATGCATGTGCTACCTAAATACTGTACAGCCTTTATGGAAAAAAATGACTGGGGAGTGGGGCACTTTCTTTATACTGACTGTGAGGCACAATATGAATATGTATGAACACACTCATGCTGATTAACATGGGCTCAAGGCTGATTTGCATCACTTATTTTCACATAGAACGACTAACACTGGACAGCTTTGCCATAAATTACAAATACATATGTATAGAAACTTTGTTTGTTTTCCTGATGTCTTTTTTGTGAAAGTTAAAACGCATGTGGTATCAAACGTGATTTTGGCGTACAGTTTGTTTCCAACTGTCTTACTGAACGATCTAATAATCAGCGGGCAGCAATGAAACACAGATTGCCTCTTCAGTAGCTGCTGAGCTCACGATGAGGCCACTCCTAACGTATCCTGAATCACGATGACTAATGGCTAGCCACGTGACGTTTTGTTTGATTAAAAGGATTTGCTATTTTAACGAACAAATCTGTTAACCATCTTTGATAAACAATCTACAATACACAATGAATTGTTTCACCTGAAAACTCCAAGGAAAGACTAAAAAACACGCTGGTGTATGAATGAAAATAAAAAGGGCACCAGAATTTGCCTTCATCCCTTCATTTTCCATTATCTACTTCCTATGGTCTACAAAATGCATCTAAATTGCCAGTGCAGTGTCAACAGTTCACACAGATAGGGCAGAGAGGAGAGAGGACCCTCATACTTGCGATCTGCTCTGGCTGGTGATTTATTCCCTCAAGATTAAAATCTGCCAATCAGGTGTTGGAGAGACACTCAGCAGTGGAAGCCAATAATTGATGGCACCTACAGGGAGAAACCAGCATAAACAGGAAAGAAGAAAATACACACTGATAAACACACACAGAGCTGCGGACTGGAATATAGCGGTAATCAATACGGTGTAGACCATCTGTTCTAAAGCAGCGACTGAAAGAGCATCTAGAGGCACTTGACCATTGCTGCTTTATCCCACTTCATACTGCAACAAATTTCAGAAAAGAAAGTACATTTTTTTTTATCTGACATATCTACTAGTTGTTTCCAGTCCTCAGTATCTAACTCAGTCTAAGAGGATTATAAAACAATGTGGTGTTAAAGAATAAAATCAGCACTTTCAATGTGTTTTGCTTGCAGTCCCATCAGATGCTCATAAGCTGTCACAAGTGTGATTTCCCCTCTAAAGTTACCCTGTGGTTTCACTGAAATAACATCAAAGCTTGCGGTGGTAAAACTATACAAAAGTAATAAAAAGAGAAGAGAAAGAAAAAGAAAAAAATAGTAAATTATTCATATTTCATCAAATAATAACAACAGTCGCCTCAAGGTGTCATATATTATAAGGTAAAATCCTACAGTAATACAGAAAAAACCCCAACAATCAGATGACCCCTATAAGCAAACACTTGGCAAAAGCTGTTTTGACCAGTTTGTGGGTGGGGGTGAGGGGAAGGAGACAGGACAAAAGACAAGCTGTAGAGGAGAGTCAGAGGTTAATACTAACTAATTATTAAATGCAGAGTGGTCTATAAACACATAGAGAGGGAAAACGAGGAGTGAAGAAGCATCATGGGAAGCCCCCAGTAGCAGTGTTGCAACTAAAGGAAGGTTTGGGGTCACCTGATCAAGACCTAACTATAAGCTTTATCAAAAAGGAAGGTTTCAAGGCTATGATGATGACTGGATTTCCTTGCCAAGCCTCAAAGGGAAGCTGATCTCTTTATTCAGGAGCTGCTGTTTAAATGGCTTGAAAAATGTCAGTGTTTTCTCCAGGCTGAATGTGTGCTTTGTAATAATGTCAAGTAGCCAATAAAGCCTTAACTTCCCTGTGGTCCGCCAGAGAAACCATCTGCTCCTTACTGCGCCGTCCATGGCAATGTTGAATCGGGTCACCTGGTCACTCTGACCTGCCACAGTGAGCAGGGAAACCCAACACCGACCTACAACTGGGCCAAACTGGATCAGACCAAGACAAGGAGGCCTGTGCTGGGAAGAAGTGAGTCCAGCATCTATATACACACACGTGTATGTGTATATATATATATATATATATATATATATATATATATACACGTATATATACACATATATGTATATATATATATATATATATATATATATATATATACATATACATATATGTATATATATATATGTATATATATATATATATATATATACATATATATACACGTATATATATATATATATATATATATATATATATATATATATATATATATATATATATATATATGCGCGCATTAGCACATTTACCATCTCATGAATCTGAGTGAACTTTGTTTTTTCTCAGCAACCACAACTGGAATACTGGAAATCAAAAACATCTCCCAGTTTGAGTTTGGGGAGTACCAGTGCATTGCTACAAATGTTGTGGGCTTTGCAACATGCACCATTGAGCTGAGTCCTGGTTTGTCCTCACATTTATTTTTTGGGGAGCTTTAATATGTGTGTTTGTGTGTGTTTGTGTGTGTGTAATAATCCCCCCTCACAGGTATAAAATGTTTGTGTTTGTATAGAAGTGGCAGATGGGGTTATCGCAGGCGCGGTTATCGGAGCGCTGCTCGGGTGCGTGCTGATCGGCCTGGTTGCGTGGTTCATCGCTCACACAGTCAAGAAACACAAATACAACGCTGTTAAAATGGCAGAGGCCAACGAGATGAAGTGAGATTACAGATTTTTGATACACTTCTTCCATCGATTTGGTCATTTAGAGTTCAAGGGTGTAACGGCTACTGTTTGTTTGTCCACTAGGGGGAGCTCTCCTCCAGCCCAGGAGGCCTATGAGAGCATTCCCAATGCAAACACGGCTGACAACGTTCAGGATGAGGAAGAAGGCCCTCAAGCCTAAATGCCACTTTAAACAGCTAAAGTATTGCATTAGCATCACTATTATGTATACCAGTCCTTGATATGGAGAGAATTCAGATGTAATGAGAACAATGGAGCTAATCTTCATGTTTGAATTTGCATTTTCTGTGCTTACTCAAATTCTGTCAGTTTTACAGCTTTTTTTTTTCCAATTTCAGTTAAGTAATGAATGTTTTAAATTTCAATCTTTTTTCTTACATTGTGTGAAAAAAATAAACTGTATGAACATGATTCTAAAAGATTTTTTACATAAAAGAAAATCAAATAAATCACATTGATGATGTCATGCCTATACCAAGGGACATTAAATCAGAGCCCAGTTTTGAATGTACTGTATTCCATAGGCTTTGTGAATAATTCAGTATTGTTTGATTGCACTCGAATCCTATTGTGGAGATCAGGGAAATATTTTACTGCTACTATTCATAAGCATCATCATTACCATTACATTAATTATCATTTCATCAAAGCATTTATTCAATAGATTACACATGTTCTTAGTTAAGGTTATTACACCTACCACAGAGAGCTTCTGTCTGGTAAAAGGTTAGAAGCGCCAACGGGCGGGGTGAGGCTGAGTGCGTTGGAGGTCGAGACATACACACACACACAAACAGTAGTTAGACTCGTGTTTAGGTAAGAGTTCAAATAATAGTTTGCAAAAGCTTGTGACTGCAAAATTGTGTTTGCCTACGGGACAGTTTGTTCCAGGAGATAAGCGAGAGCTAGAAGATTAATAGGAAGCACCTGGCCTCGAGACGGAGAAGATGTCCTTTTAAATGTGTCAAAAGTCGTCCACAGAACATTTGTGGTTTTGAAACTTATGCATGTATTGTATCTGCTTTGACGCATGAGGGGGCGTCATAAATAATACCCTGATGTTATAAAACAACTGCTTGTGTATTATTGGGCGGAGATCGATGCTGTCTGCGTGCAGTGTTCATCTCCCCACGCGTGTGTTCATTAAAATCATTGTTTGACCGACTCTCCTGGACCAATTGTTGTTTTTGTGCTCACCCTCAATATTTGAACTCGTAACACTATGAATGATCAATATGCTAAGTTCCTAACACTGAGGTCGCACCACTTTAATGTGCACAACCAGCTCAGTCTGTGATTTTGTTTTGTCTTTTTTTCTGATTTTTATCATAACCTGTGTTTTAAATGTTTTTTAAATAACCTTTTTTTTCAGTAGTAACAGAAGTAATAAATGTAAAAAAGTTACACCATCAATTTGTTTTGTATCACATGCAAACTTCACAGATCATGATTAAATAAAACATTTCTGAATCACCAGAGTGCCTCAAGATTTGTCACAAGAGTGTCAGAGGCTGTGTTTACTGAGTATTGTGAGAGTGTCGAGGATATGCTGTGTGATAAAAACAGGATCAGCACATGGAAGTAGAAGTAACACTGAACGCACAACACATCACGACACAGTTTAATAACTGGAAGCCATTTGAGGATTAAGACATTTCATTGTTTCAAGTCAAATTCGGGACACATTCACACTCTAACTTCACATAAACTGCTTAAAAAAAATCTAATGTTAATTAAAAAATACAGAAGAGCAAAATAAAACATGCTCCAGCAGTATCGGTGCAGTGTTAATTAAACCTGTATTGTGGGCAGAGTGATAAGGCAGTCAAGTGAAGAAAACTTCACGTTCAGGCCTGGAGCCCGAAGCAGCGGGCAGCACTGAGGACGTCATCTCTGGTCAGATAGCATCCACAGAGTTGCCTCGAGCCAGTGAAAGACTCCCTCCCGTGTAAGACTCGCCAGTTGTCTATGAAAACAACCTTACGGGGAAAAGACAGGGCAAAACACTCAGATTATAAAGCAACACTGACATTTAAGTTGTCCTGTGACTTGACTACGAATTCATTTTAGTTGGAACTCGGAGAAGCATTTATGTTTTGACTTTGTGGCCTGCACATATCTTACTTTTCCCGGAGTTAGCTTCACCCATAGCTCGTTCTCTGGCCTCCTCAGCTCTGTGGTCAGCTCTCGATGTGCTGCGTACCAGCGCTGAACCACATCATGGGGGATTGTGTTTAGCACAGATCGATCGTAGTTGTTGTATCTGTCAATACATAAATACATCAGTTGCGCTAATTAAATGGACAACCACTAAACAAGTGAACACAACATCAGAAAAATAAAAACTACACTAAATTTCAGCATCAACATACCGTATAAGATACATTTCATTGTTCCAAGGATACACGTTGAGCAGGGGGCCGATGCCTGTGATGTGGTTTTGGTGCCTGTCGGTATTTTCGATGTAATCGTGCTTGACGGGCACCTGAGCAAGCAGCTCAAAGCTTTCAGGTGAGCTCTGACGTAATTTTTCTGCAGCGTAGAACCCATCAACAAGCAGCGTCCTTCCCCCGGTTCCCTCATGCTTGAGACAGTGGAAAACCTGGATTCTGCCATAACGAACAGAAGCATCAAATATCCAAACATAATCATGAGAAGTCAACGTTGCACCAACAACCCCATCTCTGCTGCACCTACCCACACGGTTCCTGAAAGTAGGAGGTGTCAGTGTGACGGTCCAGGGCCAACTGGCTGTAGGCAGTATCTCCCCTGGAAAAATCTGAAGTGAAGCACCACATTCTGCCATAGGTAGTCTCCCTTTGTGAGAAACAGATGAAATTGAGGATAATCAACAGACAGCTGGTTGAACGACGCCACTGGATACGAAGCGTTAACGTAAAGATGAGAATGTGATCTGTAGGCCAACAGAAGCATACCTGATTAGACTGACCCTCTGGGTTACTGCCTCTGTGGCTTCCACTGTGGTTGGGACATCGTCTATAAACGCGATCCCGTACAGAAGATAATTTTGAAGAAATTTCTTTAGCTCGTCATCACAGCTCATGAACGTGTCCCATTTGGATGAGGTTATGTTTGCATTTTTATAGATGTCTGAATTCCAAAGGATGCGCGGTTGTTCTGTACTCTGGTACTTTCTCTCAAAGCTGTTCTCAGCAAGCCAACTGAGACTGTACCTGGACATGTGACCACCAGGCCCTGGAACATAGACATGCAAAATAAGGTTAAGCTGACTTTGACAGATTTCTACTTTAAGGTTATATTGGATGATTCTACTTCCTGTAATAAACATTTCAGATAATGATGTAATCCTATGTGCAAGTACAGTATCCCCTATGAGCAGTGTTGGGTGTAACGCGTTACTGTAATTAAATTACTTTTCCACTGAAAAAGTAGAGTAACTGATTACTGTTCATTTTTAGGTATTTTAATTACAGTTACTTACAATGTACTTGCGATACATTGTAAAATAATTAAACTCGCTGAATATCATTATTTAATTTCAATAATTTATCTTCTAAAGGTAAAAGTAAATTCTGCCGCTTTAACATCGCTGTAGTGCAGCTGCGCGTCATCTTGCGCCAGTTTGCTGCGTAGTCGTATTCTAAAGCGGAAGATGTCGGACTCGGCTGAAGCGAGTGGCTGTTTTATGAAGTGGACATATTCCCGTCTCTTCACTTTTCTGAAACAAGCAGACAAGAACATTACAGTAATATGTAAAAACTATCGGCCGCTGTTAATAGCATGAGTAGCCTACTGAAGCACCTGACACGAGAGCATAGACGAACCTTTTAAGATATTTTCAGCCGAGAATGTAGCTGTGTAATGCTCAAATATCTACTTAATTTATCAAAATATCACATATTTGCAAAAGTGCTTCCACGTTTTCGGAGAGCTCTGTTATCCACCAGCGGAATAGCTGACCGGGAGGCCAAGGCTTGATAAGAGTCCGCGAGCACAGCTAACTCCTGGCGTATTGTTTTTTTTGAAAGACTACACTGAAGAGTGTCAAGAAAGGAGATTACATGCAAGCAGGGAAGATGTGCAGCATCTGTCACATGTAGTACTCGAACCCTTGCCACCAGAACTCACGGCAGCTGTGCTGCCCACTGCGCCTAACCAGTTCTGGCCTCAAAACAAAGATATGATGAAAAAAAGCTTAAGAAGCTGGAATTTGTGCTGAAAAGTAGTGAAAAACTGAAAATTTTGCTAAAAAGAGGTGAAAAAGCTAAAATTTGTGTGGAAAGGAGTTTAAACAGTTGAAGTGTTAACTTTCTGTAGTATTCATTCCACCTCATTTCATTTCTGTATTTTATGTATATAAGTTTAGATTAGTTATTTATAGTTGGTTTACACAGCTTTGTGTATGTATGTGTAATGTATATATAGACACGCGTGCGTGTGTGTGTGTGTGTGTGTGTGATTTACATTGCTGTGCTTGAGAGCCACCATCTACCGGAACCAAATTCCTTGTATGTGTCTGCACATATACTTGGTCAATACACACGATTCTGATTCTGAAGAAAATGTTGCCATAAGCGGGATTCGAACCCTGCCCTCCTGGTCTGAGAACGGCTGCTCATCTCACTGAGCTAAAACATGGCTCAGCCCAGCAAGCAAAACTGGTGATCACACTGATAATGTGGTCTCTGACAGTAAAATGGGCCAAAAAAATGGCATAAAAAGCTGAATATCTCAAAAAGTATAAAAGTTATTATCACCAAAAGATATAGCAGTCGAAAGCAGAAATAGCAGAACAGTTTAAAGTTCGAACGGTGAAAACCGAGGGAGTAGTTAAGCGGCAAAGAAACGGAGCAACTAGAATAATAAAGGATAAAGAATAAAGAGAAACAGGATCTCAATAGTGTGAATGCCTGTGAGGCAAACATTTACTCAACCAAGTCAGTGAATCAGGTAAAGATTCACAGCAATGACAACAATAATATCTTGAGCTGACGCTTTTCCAGGTTTGCTCAACAAATGCTGGCACCATGAACATGCGGACTGATCCGAGAGGGAGGAGGACGGTAGTGACGGGGCATTTTCAAAACACATCTTTCATCCTTCCGCACTGAGAAGCAAAACTTCCATCTTACTTAGTTAAGACAACTCAAATAAATTGAGTTTATCAGAGTTTTTTGCATAAAAAGTATTTAAATCGAGCTCTGTTACGTTTCGGTGTGTCAGTGTTTTGTTTTTGCGTGACTGTTATGTATTTCCTGCTTTACTTTGAAAGTCTGTGTTATTTTAGTGTGTTCAGTTTACGTTTTCCCTGTCTCGTCAGTTCTAATTTGCCCCAGCTGTGTTTCCCTCCTGTGGTCCATTCCCTGATTGCTCCTTCTATGTATTTAAGCCTTGTGTTTCAGTATGTCATGGTCGCGATCTCCCCCGTGTTGTAAATAGTTTGGTGTGTTTGTTGTAAATAAATAGTCTGTTGTAAATAGTTGTGAATGGGTTTGTTAATATTTTCGTTTGAGACACCTTCGTTTTGGGATTTTGGTGGAGGGCCTTCGTGGTTTTATTTTCCTTATTTTTATTTTCCTGCGTTGCACCCCGGTTGCCTAGGCCGGGGTGTAACAAGCTCTAATAACAAATTGATAAAAACTGAGTTCAGCCTATTTAATATTTTTAATTAAACACAATATTACATTTTACAGTGCAGTTGGAATGTTGGTGGTTCAATCCTTGGCTCCTCCAGTCAAATGCTGCTAGCCAAGATAGTGAATCCCGAGTTGCTCCCAATGCATTAATCAGAGTGTAAGTGTTAGAACGCATTATTAAATAAATTATCGGCTGAATTAGACATTTTTAAAACAGTTTGAGTGAATGGTTGTCTGTCTCCATGACTGTATCCAAGGTGTACCCTGCCTCTTGTGCCCTGTGACAGCTAGGCAGTATACATACAGGATTGCAGGACATTAAGAGGCCTGTAAAATCCTCCGTCTGTACGTACATATGTAGCAAATGAGTTGCAGGGACTCTTATTACATACAATTTTCTCTATAAAGACTCTACATGAGAATGTGTGTAGTCATAGAAGAAGTTTTCTGGATTCTGTTTGTAGTCCTTGCTCGCTAGGCTAATTAAGCTTGTGTGGACTTTGGCAGAATACAGGAAAACAGCCCATGTACGGTGCAAAACAGGAAGCCATTGAGCCAAACAGCCATTTAAGCACCAATTTCTATTGTCCGTCCATGATTTTGCTTTGTATTTTCTTTTTCATTTTATCTTAAATGGATCTGTATTCTAGCTGTACTGTGAACAATAACAACAAACAGGAAGTCTTGGCGAGTAACTGCTGGAAGCCTCAAAATATTGACTGTTGCCACCAGAGTGCAAGCAAGCGTACAATAGCAGAGGGGTTCTCAAGATTACCTGACTCGGATCTGAACGCAAAATTTATAGCAGGCGGTCCATGTGCTGCTGTGATTTAGCATTTGCTAACCTAACTCTGAAAGCCCCCCTGTTCACAAACAGAATACATGCTCAGAAACTGAGCTGACCTTGAATATGTTCCACTAACAGGGAGAGGCATGCATGCAAGAATGCCTGCATCAGCAGCTGTCATGGGGTTGCCACACCCACATATGTCACTGTATGTAAGACACCGTGTCACTCTTGTGCCTGCATAAAACCATAGTGAGAGTATTTTTCAGCAGCTGCACAGTCTGTTTTTTTTTTTTTTTAAATGAATGGTAGAGTATAATCCAGAGAGATTCCCACAGAGAAAAGGGATCTCGGCTCTACAACACTCTGACGGGACTGCTATGTTCTTAAAAGGTTAAAGGAAGATGGAGTTTCCCGGTCTGTACACTGACTCCTGTACTAAAGAGTGAATAATTCCAGCTTGTGTCTGAGTCCCATGGGTCAGAGATTAACATTTTTTCAAACTAGAGCAGAGGGAGTGAATAGTTTCCACTGGTCCACACCTGGCATCTGCAGGACCATTTAATCTTCGGATTTCCCAAAGCAAGGGCAACTAAATCCCACCTGACTTTTTCCACTTAGCAGACAGAATAAGTAATGACTCCAGCTAGCCAGTGCTTTGTGCTAGTTAAGCTAGCTCGCCCTGCTGGGGCTCTCTCTGGGGAACAGCACTGTGAGCTGAGCAATGGCTTGTGTCTACAGTAGCTGGGCGATTATGTGGAAGATGAGGTGTTAGAGAGCATGGAAAGGGTTTCTTCAGTGGTGGGCAGGAAGAGAAACCCACGATCCTCCCCCTGAGTTCTGGGCAGGAGATCACAGAAAAATATAAACCTGCTCTTTTTCTCAGTTGTGTTCCAGAGCAGACTGGAATGCAGGCAGAAATGACAAATTTAGGGTTTTTTTCCTTGTGTCAAACTTCAACTAGCTTTTAGGGGTCAGCAGAAAACACTAAAGGAGGAGCACAGGTATGTCTTGGTCTCATCTTTTTATTTGACAGTGACTGCTGATAAAGGCTGCTATCTAAAGCCAGCTTAGGCAACATTCCCTGTACGTGTAAATCAATTTTATGGTATATAACTAAAACTGTCTATGTTTTTCTCCTTTGGATAATTACACCCTAAGCCTTACTGTACCTGCACATGAAGTAAATCTTTACACAAATACAATGTGCCAGGGGGCAAAGACCACTACAGTATATTTGGCTGTGCAGAGAACTTCAGACGAGCCGGTCCTGGGCAGTTGTTATAGCTTTGCTTTTTCTAATTAGATTTTTTTTTTTATTTCAATTTGAATTTTTGTTTTAAATTCAGTTTAGTTTCAATAAGTTTCCAGAGATGGATTCTCTTGTTTTAGTTTAGTTTACTGCATGGAAAGTTTTGCCAGCCTTGTACACATCTAGTCTCAATAAACATGTCTATCAGCTCCCCCATCAGACAAGCTGTAATACAATTTTTACCAAACTAACACTAAAACGAAGAACGATTCTTCTATATTTTTATTGTAGTTTACTTAATTGTTTCATTTAATTTTTGATTTTTCAATATTTTTTTATGTTTAGTTAACTAAAATGTTTTTTTTGTATGTCGAATTGAGGGAAGGTTGAAGCTAACATCTATGTTTACTCCTATTGTGAATAATCTTGACTTTCAACCGGGGATGTTTGATATAGGATTTAAGGAATGGAAGAACAAAGGAATTCAGAGACTGAGGGACTTATTCTCCGATAATGTAGTTATGCCATTTGACCAAATGGTTGAGAAATATTCTCTCCCCAAGCATGACTTTTTCCGTTACTTACAGATAAGGCATTATATTTTGCATAGTACTAACTTTAGTGAGAGTCATGAAGTCTCTCCTGTTGAAAAATTATTATTTTTAACAGACAAAGAGGTACCTGTGAAGATATTTTATAAGGCTTTATATTCTGTACTCTCAGGGACGTCACAGAGGCTTAAAGGCAAATGGGAAAAGGAATTAGGTATAGTAATTGATGATGAGGAGTGGGAAGATGTCTGGAGTTACGCCAAATCAATATCAGTTTGTAATCGTACCAAAGCAATACAGTTAAAAATTATACATAGAATGCACATATCTATGTTTCGCAGACATCAATATAATCCTACCCTTTCACCCATGTGCCTTAAATGTAAGACAGTAATTGGTACCCTAACTCACAGCTTCTGGTCATGTTTGAAATTGCAAGAATATTGGTCTAATGTGCTATTTGAAATGGAGAAGATTTTCAGTTGTGAATTGGAGATGGACCCTCTGTCTCTCATACTGGGCCTCCCCAGCCAGCGATTAATATCCAAGAATAATAGGAGATTGTACTGTGTTCTCACCTATGCGGCAAGGAAGAATATACTACTCCAATGGATTTATGAAAAAGTACCAACTATTAGAGGTTGGAAAAGAGTAGTGTTGGATTTAGTGCCACTGGAATATCTTACATGTATATTGCATTCAAAAACAGATCAATTCTTTAAGGTGTGGGAACCATACTTGAACTATGTGGAACCTGATGTTTCTAATATTATGTTACAAGGATTCTCTTGAGTGTTTAAACTGTAATGGAACTGAGCTGGGGGTTTTTTTGTTTTTTGTTTTTTTGTGTGTTTAGTTATCAGTTTGTTTGTTTTATGTTTGTTTGTCTGTTTGTTTATTTTTTGGTTTTGAATTGTACACTGTATTATGTTATGTAATTATGTACTATTTGTGAAAATAAAAAACTGAAAACTAAAAAAACTAAAATGTTTTTACACGTTTAGCTTCAGTTTTAGTTGAGTTTCAATAACCTTGCTCCTGCGTTTAGCATGTGCCATTTTAATGCAATTTAACTAAAGAAAATGTGTTATTTCCAAACTATTTTGTTTTACAGAAATGGCCACATTGAATGAAGATTCCATTTAGAAAACAGATGATGGCCATCCTTCAAAAAATAATACTAAGTTGCACTTCAACAATGTGTCTTAGTTCTTCACACAATTTAAAGTCAATTTTCATCATGTTCTCTCCCACCCGCCTGTGCAACCCACTGTTGCACTTATAGTGCCCCACTTACAGGTGATAACAAGGTGGTCTTCTTCCACTCGTGTGCTTTCGGGACGTATAGTCAGATCTATGCTCCCAGTGTCCAGGTTCCTCTGGTTAGTTTTGGAGTTGTACGAAGCAGCAGAGAGGCAGTGATCTCGCAGCCACACATAGTTAAAATGCATCTGCGTCCCTCCATAGTGCAGTTCTGGTGATTTCAGAAACATGTGTTCAGGGGGTTAACAGCGAAATTTGTGATAACATAAAAACAAACAAAACCAGGCATGCGCAAACCGGGTTAAAAGGTTACAGCTAAACCCACCAAGACACTGCTCGTGTGTGCGGAAAGTAGCACAAGCCCTCCGTGGCAAAGCCGTGCTCCTGCTGACACCACGCAGAAGCTGAGCCTGTCTCAGCACACTCCTGTGCAATCTGCAAAACATTTCAGGTGCAAACACACAGAGATGCACTAAAAAACTGAACTGAACCCCAAAATTTAAAATGGTTTTCCGTTAAGCCTCCCAGCAGTAATCCGACCAACTTAAACCACAGCGGCGTGCTTTGTGCATGCTGGTGTGTGTTTCTCCCGTCAGCCCTTCACTTGCACACAAGAGAGTCTTAAAACTTGTAAAAGTTTCTTGGCATGGCGTAAAAGTCCAAATTAATTATTAAGCGACTCCTCCTGCAGAGTTGCTGCACTCCTCCATCAGTTGGCTCTCTTCTTCTTTGAGCTTTTCTCTTTTGTAACCATCAGTGAAGTTGCATTACTGCCATCTTCTGGATTTCAACCACATCAGAGAACCCGGATCTGCTTCCCCGCCGTCTTTACACACTTTAATTTGAATTAAACACACGAAGTTCTTTTTACTTATCATAACCCACAGTCCCCTGGCGGCTGGGATAGGATTCAGGACCCCGGTGGCCCTGAACTGAATAAGCGGAAAAGATTGGATGGATGGGCATCTGTGTTAAATGGCAGAGCTTTTGATGGCACAGTTTACCACCTTTAATAAATGCGCCGTTTAAAGATTACTTTCCAGCTCGGCGATAGGAAGCCTTTTTATGAACCTGATGGATATCTGCAGGAGAAACAGAAATGAAGCCCAAATGTAGCTTGCCGACCTGTAAGAGTCCGGGTCATGTTAGTGAGTGGACAGCTGATAGAAACATGCTTGCTGGCTCCCTCTGGAGTTGAAACTGGCACTCCATCGGGGAGCTTAAACTCATTAGCTGGCTTAATACCTATTTCCTTGCCTCCTGTTTACTACACGTTTTTTTTTTTTGTGCCACGCAATAAAGAGTTGGCAGCTCGTGGTTTGTTTATACTTTGCATATACAAGAGGGTTTTGGCAGGTGGGGAACTTTAAGTTCCAAAAAGTGATTTCCGGTATTTGCCAAATAACTTTTGTCCGTATTTAAACTGTTGTAAATAACTTGTTGGCCTATAATCTGTGAAACATATGTCAAATATATCTTTCATGAATGATATCAAGTCACTTTGAGCCAGAAACAATATCCCTGCCACAATGTAGAAGCCGCAATCTGTTTTGTTGTTGTTTTATTTTTTGTTTTGTTTTTTGTTGTTAAAAATACTTTTATAACTCTTTTATTTATTCCAGTAAAAATCACTGACATTAAAAATGGCTTTTTAAGAGAGATCAGCCCAAGAGGGCAGGAACTGCAAAAAAATAAATAAAAATAAATGTAAAAAAAAAAAAAGAAGAAAAAAAAAGAATCGTTTTATAAAGATATTTTGAGTGGTCAAAAAGGACTGGGTTGATTATAATGGGGTACAACACTGCAGAGACATAAAAAAAAACAACCTTAAAAACAGGTCCTTTTTAAAAATATAATAACCCTTCATAAATCCTGTTGATTACAGTTTATTTAATAATATAAGATGTCACACATAAAAAAAACACACAGAAACACCAGAAATCACTATTTAGCCCAACACAGAAACAACAGATGGTACACGACTCTAAACAGCTGGGATGAAGGTCAAACTTGGAATTCTTATATTCGGATTGATGACTCCTTCTGGAAGCAAGTTCCGTTAGTCAGCAGACATGCCGAAACATCTGGGCACTTTCATTTAACTTTTATTTTAATGAAATAAAAACTGCATATAATGTCAAGTCAAATTTGATCAAATTAAATGTTTTCTGATGTTGTCCTCAAATAAACTTTTAAAACTTTTATCACCATCTTTGCTGTCACAAAAGTCTCCAATACAATTCACAGTTCTTTCACTGCTCTCTATTTTATAATATCTCTGTAGTTACCCACGACCTAACTTACCACAATCCACCACAACACTGCAAACCCATCAGCCTTCACTATCCATCTAAACTTTTGAATAACATGAAATTATTATCGTGATATTCCACATTATGAAATAGCCTGGTAACTTCTATATGGTTCAAATGATTGGAAAGTCTAATATGGTTTAATTTAATCTTTTAATTTCCAGTCTTGGTAGCCAGGGATCGGTCCGCCAGGACCTCTGTTCCTGGCCGCCGCCCGGCTCACATTGCACCCGACCCCTACATGCCTCCTACGGGTGGTGGGCCTGCAGGAAGATGGGCCCATGTCCCTTTTTCGGGCTGTGCCCGGCCACCAGACGCTCGCCCTCGGGCACCCTCCCCGGGCGTGGCTCCAGGGCGGGGCCCCGCTAACCCTATCCGGGCAGGGTGAACTGTTCCCTCGATGGTCTTTTCATAGGGGTCCTCTGAATCACTCTTTGTCTGGTCCCGGGAGGAGACCCTGGGGCAGACCCAGGACACGCTGGAGATATTATATCTCTCAGCTGGCCAGGGAACGCCTTGGTGTTTCCCTGGACAAGCTGGAGGAGGTGGCTGGGGAGAGGGAGGTCTGGGCTTCTCTGCTTGGGCTGCTGCCCCCGCGACCTGGCCCCGGATAAGCGGAAGAAAATGGATGGATGGATTTCCAGTTTGTAAGATTTCCATTGTGGAGAAGTACACACCTTTTAAGGACAATTTCCCATCTTCTTTGCCAGGAAGCATCTGAAATATATATTTTTGAAAAATAAATGAATAAAAAAAAAATTTATGGATAAAACCAGGATTAATTTGTATCAGAATGATCAGAAGAGAAAAGTATGAAGAAGGAACGTAGATGTCATCCAGACCTTTATATCTTTAAGAGATGTCTATAGTTTAGCTAGTTGATTTGTATCTTCTGGCTTCACAAATGAATAAAGCTGGGTATCATGATGTGACAGCTGATAGAAGCAGTAGGATGAATTCTGAGTGTACAGGGCTATTCTCTCTGTTCAATTCAATTCAATTCAATTCAATTCAATTCAATTCAATTGTGCTTTATTGATATAGCACCATTATGTACCAATATTGTAAGGTAAGACCCCATATAATAGAGAGAAAACCCCGACAATTAGATGACCCCCTGTGAGCAAGCACTTGGTGATAGTGGGAAGGAAAAACTCCCTTTAAATGGAGTAGAACTGGGCTCAGAGATGGACAGCCATCTGCCATGACTGGTTGGCGGTAAGGGGAAGAAGATTCAGCCAACTTTCAGGCTCCTCTTCTGTGGAATCAGTTCCCAGTTTGCATTTGGGAGACAGACACATTCTCTTTTTCTGAGATTAGGCTTAAAATGTTCCTATTTCAACAAATTGGGGCTGGTTTGGGTGAACCTGAACCCTCTCTTAGTTAATCTGCAATAGCTCCGGACTGCTGGGGGCTTCTCATGATCCACTGATTGTTTCTTCTTCACTCACTTCTGTTTCACTCTCCATGTTGTATTTCATCGTTAATTTTAAACTCTGGCTGTCTCCCATGTGTGTCTTTTGTGCTATCCTCTCTCTGCTCTCTTCACGGCAGATGGCTACCCCTCCCTGGTTTTGCTGGAGGTTTCTTTTTGCAAGGGAGTTTTTCCTTCCCACTGTCACCCAAGACTTGCTGCTAGGGGGTTTTCTGATTATTCGAGTTTTCTATTTATTATTGTAGTCTACTTGCAATGTAAAGCTCCTTGAGATATAGTGATTTGTTTTCTATATAAATGAGACTGAATTGAATTGAAAGCGGTGTAATATAAATCTATTTAAAGTTCATTAAAACAGTAAAGGAGATGAAATCCATGTGTTTTGTGAACCAGCCCTCAGTTCACCTGTCAAAAAGACTGCATACATGCTTGTATATGTTGTATGAGTACACAGTGGAAATAGACAGGCCATTTAAGGACGGGGCTTCCTGCTCACAGTCTCCCACAGCTGCACTGTATTAAACCTAATCACATGCAGTGTGCATGTTGCAACACTGATGTCATCTGTAATCACTCAGTAATGTATCAGTAATAGGATCACTCGACTTTCCCACTGATTATTTTTTGTTTGTTTGTTAAATTAGCACAGAGAGACTATCACACTGCAGCTGGGTACACTATGTTCCAAACTGAAGTTCTTGCAAGCTAGCTGCTGGAATCACCGGGACTACGTTATTTTTTGCTTCTCTGTAGCTTGAGAGGGTAGCCCTGCTGAAAATGCTGCGGTAATGTTGCATTCTCCGCCTGTGGGACATTTAGCATTTTGTGGGGCTCAAAATGGAAATTGATTTCCGTGTTGGCCCATCAGATTCCAAAGGCTTATTTAGCACCGGTTTTGAATTATTTTTGTACTCTTTTTAAAAAAATAAAACGAAAAATAAACAAAGAATCTTTAAAAGGGTTTTTGTGACACATAGGTAGATGATGTTTGAATAAACATCGCAGTTTAGAGAAAGCCTATAGATCAATAGGGATATACGATGCCAACGTAGAAATATCCAAAGAAAATAACAATAAGAAGCGCTACATTATCGTTTGTAATTCTCTGATTTCCGCTCATTTTGTGATAATAACTTTAATAATGAGATTCCTGAGCTCGCACGGGGAACTTGAACGCATCAGCAGCCAGCCCCTCAGAGCACAGCAGCAGTCAGATGCATGTTTACTTGCTTTGTCAGCGGTGTCCCTGCAGTAGTTATCGCATGAACCTCACCTACTGCTGATCACATCTTTGGACTTTTATCTCCGACAGTGACTTATCTCATAGTCACTCCTTATCAGCAGTTTGTGGCCAGTGTCTTGAGGACTTTGATCGAGGGGGCAAATCGAGTTCACTGTGTATGTTTTTTTTTTATCTAACGGGAAAGATGACGTTAAAATCCAATAAAAACGATCCCACTGTCACACTGGAGTCCGTGAACAGCGCCCGGACAGCCCTTTCCGATCTCTACCTGGAGCAGCTCCTTCAAAACAAACCAAAGTCTGACAAGGTAAGATGATCTTTTTTGTATATATATACCTTATTAATTTATTTAGACCCCTCTGATTTCGCTGTTCTTATTTGCTTCCGGGAAGCAGATACGGGGACATGTGATCGTTGTTTATTTCCGAACAAGATCTCTAAGAATAGACCCGTTTATGTTTTCATACTGCAGCAGCTGAATGTGTTGATCTCTTAAACAAAGAACATTTAGATCTTTAGCAGCTTCTTCATTGCTCAGCACTATCGGTCAGCCTCAGCTTGAAATCAGCAGACATTGCTGTGGCAGTTTCAGTTCTCCATTTCTCACAAATTCACGCAAGTATTTTGACAACTCGGGGAAAACATTAGGGAAGGGTTTTTTTTTTTTGTTGGTTTTCTTTTAGCCATCATAAGACTATGTTCCTGTATTTCACAGAGTAGTATGAACTGTCTCACTAACCAGCTGGGCTATAGTGATATGAACGCATTTAAGAGCGGCAATAAGATCATAAAGAAGTAACATGTCAGCTGTGAAGTCGTTTCTGGGACTGTGCCTTCGTACAGTTTTGAAACATATTGTGTAATTTTGCTTACAGCTTACCCTGAGCCTCTGCTCAGGAATCAGTCAAGTAAAAGTTGTTTACACCACACTGCCAAGCACACTGTTAAACTTGTTTGCATTTTCCTCCCCTTAAAGATCCTGGAGTATGTCATGAAAATACTGTCTTTGCCTCTAACAAAGACTAAGCTTACAAGTATGACTGAAAAGATGTCCCAGAAAACATTTAGAATATGTCGGAAGGGAGAAAGCCAGAGTTAAATCTCTGGCACACTTTAGACCTGGATTTGATTTCCAGCAGGAGACCGGTGCCTTCTCAGAATTTGAAAAGTCAGCACTGAGCCACTGAGGGAAATGTGAAAGAGAGGAAACTTTATTCCTGACATCAGCAGTTTGCAGTTCAATAGCCTTGAGTTGCAATCTTGCCTACATATCTTTCTGATCTGTGTTAATCAGCATGTCTCTAACTGAGGGCACGAGGGCATTATCTTAAATGGTGTGTTTAAGGCTGATTAATCATATTTTGTGTCTTTCTTTCTTACTTTTTTTCCCTTTTTTTTGCTCCTTTGCACTGAGTTATGCTTCTAATATCTCATGCTTAATAACTGTGTACTGCCCTACTTAGATAGACAATAAGGCATTTAAGGTCTTAAGGCAAGTTGAGGCAAGTTGATAAGTGGGACACGCAGAACTTTTGGCAGCTCTTTCCTCCTTTTTTTTCTCCTTTTTTGTGGAAAGCTCATTAACCACACAGTGTTCAAATGTCAACTATTAATCTCCCACTGTGTTTCTCCAAGAGATCAATAGAAGGAAAACAAAAACCTGTAAACCCTTCATTGGGGAGGGCTGATGATTTATATTCCTTTAGTTAAAAACAGCAGATCATGTAAGAAAGATAAAGTATAATCAACTATTCTGTGTTATATTAGTAACCCAACTGTGTGCAGAAAAGCAAATGGAACTACTGATATAGATTTTTATGTTGAATTAATTTATCTCGGCACGGATGGTCTTCCTCTACATGCCTGTCACCTTCTGTTTTTCACCCTGAAGAGACAAGCCGCCGCTTTGAACACTCTTTCTTTACCATGATGCTCCTCCAAACTTGAAACCAGCATTAAAACTGTGGCCATGACCTGACCATACTTGTTGAAGGATAGCTTGTTTCCAGTTACTGAAGCATTTCTCAAACCTTTAATTAAATCTTGATCTTGTTACACTCCAAGTGGTGGAGCTGACAGAGCTCACTGTCAACATCTTGATGAGGTGGGTTTTATTAAAATGACCCTTTAGTGCTAGTCTAAATCTAATTCCTCAAGAGATCAGAGACATTTCTGCTCCTTTCTTCAGACACGTTCAGCTGATTTGTGAGTAAGCGGACATTATTGCAGATTCTTTTTTGTGTGTGAAAAGAAATGAGAGGGAAGATACATATCGTGTATCGGAATATCAAGATTTTTATTTATTTCTTATACAGCTTTTCACTCTTTCCTGGTGCTCAACACTCCCGATGGCTAACAGCACACACAGCTGATGAATTACTATCACACCTCACAGAGAAGTGACCTGACTGGATGCTCATCAGTGCAGGAGTAGTTTCTAAACCCAGAGTTGGCTTTAGAGCAGCTAAAGCTATTGGTGAGGTAGACAGTGATAACGATTGGATTATTGTAATGCTGATGATGGAAGGTAGATAATTTTTTTTTTTTTTGCTGAAGCAGTGCTGATGTGTCATATTCACGCAAGAAAGTTTGCTGATGCAGGCAATCATCTCTCTGATGTCAGTTAAGTGAACAAATTATAAAAGCTTTGATATGGTGCACTCATTGCCCGATCCTGGAGGGCACTTTACTCTCACAGAGTCATTACGTGGTATCTTATCTTGTACTCAGTAGATTTAATGTAATTCCGTAGTGTCTTGATTTGTCAGGGGAGCTACGTGGATTTCTTCTTTTACGGCGATGCTTACACTCGGGAAATAACTCAGACGAGGTTGTCCTGCTACGCTTTTGGTGTAAAAGAATAGCACAAATCTACACATTTGATTTCTGTAGCAAACATTCAAGCAGCATGCTTCGTAGTGTATTCGTTTTGCTACATCAGTGCTTTGTTCATCACACTGCTGGTATCCATGACCACACGAACCTGGTGGACCAGATGAGTGGACGTGGTTAATGAAGTGTGTTTTAATGTCTGGTTAATTTTCAACTTTGAACATATGTTGAAAGTGCAAAGGAAACGTAGCTGTTGTGCTCACAAGGGCAGAAAGTGTCCGCCGCCGTTATTAGAAAGAGCAGTAAGCTAATGATCTGATCTGACAGAATAGTGAATTCGGTTCCCTGTATAATGGGAGGCTTCTTGTTCTTTAGTTAATTTCATTTCCTGTGATGTCATGTGATTCATTTGTTTTCTTTCTTCATTTTAACAGGCAGCTATGCAAAACTTTGAGAATCAGGGGGCTGACTTTTATACCAACGGCAGTGCTGGACACAGAAATTGCACAGAGGTTCCCAGGATGAAAGAAGTGGCGTTTGAAAAGAGTGCTTCAGAGCCAATGGTATGTAATCAGCCTCGACTGTTCACTCAGTACTCCTGCTTTAAATTTGAAAGAAATGATTCCTCCTCATTGACTGTGGTCTGTGTCTGTAGGGGGTCACTCTGAAACTGAACGAGAAACAGCGATGCACGGTGGCCAGGATATTGCATGGAGGGATGATTCACAGACAAGGTGATTCAGCACATTTTGTTTTTTTGTTTTGTTTTTTTACAGTTTGCAGGAATTGTGCAAGAAAAGATATTAATATAGTGTGTCACGAGGGAGTTTTATCTGATGTCCTGATTAGTTGTTATAGTACTGGAGGATCAGTAAGACATCTAGTTTGCATTCTTTGTCTTTTCAGGGTCTATACACGAAGGAGATGAAATAGCAGAAATCAATGGAAAAACTGTGACAAACCAAACTGTAGATCAGCTACAAAAGATCCTGGTAAGCCACCAGCTCTTAAGTCCTTCCATTTATGTTTGGAGCTATACTGAATCACAGTTTTTGCACTTCATTTTAACTCGGCAGTGCTATAAAAACATAAATCCATTTCTATTTTACATACAGAGAGAAACCAATGGAGTCGTCACGATGAAAATCATACCCAACATGAAGAGTCGATCCCGAATCTGCGAGGTAACGATACGACCGACAGACTATGCACAGCTTTAGTGTTGTGATGCTTATGTTGAATAATTTGATTCATATTTATTCTCTCCAAGAGACTTTTGAGATTTGCATGAGTGAATCCAGGAAAGCAGGCTTTTCTGGTCATATTAGAGCACAGTCAAGTATTAGTTTGGTCACTTTTCTCGCAGTCTTTTTCTTCTGCATCTTACTTGCTTACAATGATTTTGTTTAGGTGAATCTGCTGTTAGTCAGTGAACAAACCAGGTGACTATAAACCTAGCTTTAATGTTAAGAACATCACTCATTGTTGCTTTTTGACATGAAACACATTGGTAGTGTGTTTCATTCTGCCATCTAGTGACCACAGCATGTCTCTCCATTTACATCTTTCTTGTGGCATAAAAATGGCTGCCCTGTAACATACTTTTAAGTACAGACGACATCAACTTAAAATAGCTTTAAAAGAATTGACATATATTTCTTTTTTCAGCATCAAAGTTCGTCCCTGTTGTGGTCAGTGATGGCAGTTTACTTTAAAGATTGCACTGCATTAATATGTAGGCATTGTTAATATGCTTTCCATACAGAGAACAGCATTTTTGGTGACCCAGATCACTCCAGTGCATCAATGTTTGTGCACATTTTGGGGTGTAAGCTTGTGTAAACTTCTACTGGAGTCTCTTGGGGAAACCACAAATACATGTTCATGGACTCTACTAACATTAGTAATCATTTACGCTGAGGGGACCCTACATGTGTTCCTGCTATGATCTTTGACAGTTTCCTCATAGTTTGCACCCTTTGGATTTTAACCTGAGATATAAAAAGTAACAAACAGTTACTTAGTTACAGTTATTTATTCGCACAAGTAGACCTTGTCCCTTGGTTAGAAATGTAGCCATGTCCACAGTTTGAAAGGAGCTGTCCAAGATCATATCATGAAATTGTTTACTAGTATTCTACTTCAGGGTGAATTCACAGTTATCAGTAGAATCACAGAATCGTAGACTTCAGATAAACTATTAAGTTCTACAGATTAGAACTTTACTCCCGGCTGACCTTAAATAAGTGTTGGGTGATAACTGAACACTCTGGTAAGGTCAGCAGGTTATCAGTAGTACCTTACATAATGCCAACTGTAAATCTTTAGTTCTTTTACTGCCAGGGGAACTAATAAGATTTGTTCACAATCTCCAGATGTACATGAGGGCTCAGTTCAATTATGACCCTGCCACAGATGACCTCATCCCATGCAAAGAGGCAGGTCTGAAGTTTCAGACTGGGGACATCATTCAGATCATCAACAAGCAGGATCCAAACTGGTGGCAGGGCAGAGTGGAGAGCAGTGCTACTGACTTTGCTGGACTCATACCTTCTCCAGAGCTCCAAGAATGGTAAACTCTTTAATATACCAATCACATCACAAATCAATCCAATTGTATTTTATTTATATAGCGCCAAAATCACAACAATAGTTGCTTTAAAGAACTTTATATTTTAACGTAACTGTAAGGTAAGGTACAATAATAGAGAGAAATCGCCAGCATTTAGATGACATCCTATGGGCAAGCACTTGGCAACAGTGGGAAGGGAAAACTCCCTTTTAACAGGAAGAAACCTCCAGCCTCAGGGAGGGGCATACCTGCCATTACTGCAATGTTCTGTTTGGAAAGTGTCCTGCCTGGCATCTCCATTCTCCAAACAGTACAGTGCACCCCACCACCAGAATAAAACTGGTCCAGATTGACTGGGTTTCAAACTGCCCAAAGCTCAACCAAAACAATTATTCACGGGTTCTGCCAGGCTAAGCTCAGTCCATCAAAACCCAAACTCTCAAGTCATTGGACCCCAAGGATCTATTGATAGAAAACCACAAGATCCTCTTAAGAATGGCAGTTTCCATGCCCCATGTGGTCAGAGCGCTTTTGACATCATGTTAGGGATGTACACGATCTAGGTTTGCTGGTTTAATGTCGTGGCTGATTTATAATACAGAGTGAACTGTACCAGATATTCTCAGGCTAACTTAAATACCTGTTTTCCCTGCAGGAGGGTGGCCAGTAAAAGCAAGGCCAAAGAGGGCACTCAGTCCTGCAGTCCATTTGGAAAGAAAAAGAAGTGCAAGGACAAGTACCTAGCTAAACACAGCTCTAGTAAGTAGAACACTGCAACTCTCAGTCCCACAGTTTCATTCATTTCTTCTCTAGTGCGACCTAAAATAATCTTCTTCTGCAGTTTTTGACCAGCTGGATGTGATTTCTTATGAGGAGGTTGTTCGGCTCCCAGCTTTTCAAAGGAAAACACTGGTCCTTATTGGTAAGCTTCCTAGCTCAGTTATATTATAAGTTTGTAACCTTTGCCTTTTGCTTTCCACATCACCGCAATAGGAAATAAAACAAGCAAGATGCAGAAAATGTGCACAGTCCTCAGATCAGTCACTTTTTTCCTGGGTTTCAGAAATAATAAGATGTTCATTGTTAAAACATTGTCCAGAATCCTCTGTGGGCAATGAAGGCCTGAAGTCTGGAACCCATGATCATAACTAAAGAATAAATTTTCTTTGTTTGCGATTCTTTGTCAGACTTTTACTGCAGCTGTGCGCAGCTGTGCAGCTTTTTTGTCTTTAGCATCAAAAGAATCCTGTGATTATTCACCACTGTTTTCTTTAATGGGTTGCCAGGTCTGTTAATGATGCATTTTGCCAGCATGGTCTGGGTTTTTTTGTTGTTGTTGTTGTTGTTGTTGTGAGAGCTGTTAGGCCACGCTTAATGCTACTGCTATTGATGTGTAAGGATGTCTTGCTTTACTTGCATCGAGAGCCCTTTTGAATATATGCTGTGGATTCACAACAGTAAATTCCAAAAACAGATGCCATACTTGGAATCGGCTGTAGACTATTTGCCTGCTTAAATTAATGAGATATAACACAGGAATAGCTCAGATGTGTCTATCAAACCGTTTTGAGTCACTTGAGTCCAGTTAGCTCTGATTCCCTGTAAAATAGTGGACTACAATAGCTGAGAGCCTACACTTTTAGCCCACATGTGTTAAGTAACAGTAACTTTAATATGCTTTAGCAAGAAGTTAAAATAACATAGATTGTGTCTTCATTGAAATTGCATATAAGTATATCTTTAATCAACGGTAATGAAAGCATAGTTAGCACAGTTTGGGTCTGATTAAAATTTCCTTAAAAAATTAGCACTGTTTTGTTAATTCTGCCTTTTTTTCTCAGGGGCACCTGGTGTTGGAAGGAGTCATATTAAGAATGCACTGTTGACACGATACCCCGAGAAGTTTTCATACCCTTCACCACGTAAGGCCTTTTTATTCCTCTAACGTGGTGCAGGTTGTTACCATCCGTGGGCTAATTCTCACTAATTCTTAACTCTCATTCTTGCGCAGACACCACCAGACCCCAACGTAAGGATGAAGAGAATGGAAAGGAATATTACTTCATCTCCCATGAAGCCATGACCAAGAGCATCTCTGGAAATGAGCTGCTGGAGTATGGCAGCTTCCAGGGTTTCATGTTTGGCACCAAAATTGAGACCATTCAGAAGATCCACACGCAGGGCAAAATCGCTCTGCTGGATATAGAACCACAGGTTAGCGCCAAACTTCTTTTCATGTAGCATCAACGCAGTTGATCTAAATAAAGAATACTGTGTCTGCCCTGGAGTGCTATTTTACCATTTCTCAGAGTTGCATAAACTCACTAAATGTTTTTATGCTTAATTTGAGAGCTTTTTTGTTTTCTTAAAGTTCTTTAGAATTGAGATATTCACCTACATGAATTAGCTTCACTCAAATGGAAAGAAAATGCATATCCAATCTAACTTTTTGCCCTTTAACCTAACCACATTGTTAAAGTAATATGGTGCAGATTCAGCAGTCATATTATTAGCTATTGTTTCAGTAGCTATAGCTGTGTTTGCTAAACCTACTATCCACCTTTGACAAACCAAAGATGATAATTTTATATTCTCCTGCAGTGAGTTGCTTTTGTACTCATATTCATGCAGCACAGTGTATAGAAGTGATAATGTGGTATATTTTAGGATAGTCTAGACTGAAGTAGTTATTAAAAATCCCCTAAAATCCCCTTTTGTTAAATAATGACTCAAAAGGCATCTTTTTGAATGAAATTCACACTCCTTACAGGTAAACGTATGATTTTTATAACAATTTCATTTTTCAAATTATTTTTCAAATAAAACTGGGCTAACAAGTGAAGGAAAAGCTGCTCCTTCTGTGCTTTGAGTCAGTCTCTTGCACTGCAAAAACAATTCATATTTGCCTTTATCTTGTCTTGTTTAGAGGATGTTTAAAGTATCAAATGTGTGAAATGCGCTGTACTTCATCAGTTCTTCTTCTTCCGGCTGCTCCCTTTAGCGGTCAGCCGATCATCAGATCATCTGAATCCATTTCACCCCATCCCAAGCATCCTCCACTGTCACACCAACCCTCTGCATGTCCTCCTGCAATGCATCCACAAATCTCCTCTATAGTTTTCCTCTTTTCCTTCTGCCTGGCAGCTTCATATTACATGATCTGATATCCCATCTTGGACGAAGCTGTCATTGTTCCTACATCATCAACACATTAGTTCAGGATCAACATCGCAACTGACAAATGACGTTGTCTGAGCATTCAGTTAGCATTAGACAAGAAGCTAGCTTATGCTTTTAAAAACTATCACTGGTGAAGCAACGTGAGTAACCTAAATTTGTCTAACAGCAAACCAAACTTGAAAGTCCACCTTGCAGTGTAATGACATCACAACAATGTAACTGCTCAGTTGCGACGCTGATTCAAAACTAACGTTGTTGTGATGATACAGGAACAACACCAACACATAGATAGTAGACACACTGCTCCATATTCAACATTTCTTGTACAGAATATCCATATTCCCTCATCTGCACATGTCTAAACCATCTCCGCCTTGCCTCTCCAAATTCTTCTTCAAACTGCTCAACGTAAGCTGTCCCACTGATGTACGTGCTTCTAAACTACCACTAAATCCTTCTTGCAGACCTTGAAACTCTTGCGGACAGCTGATTTTGCACCTCTGGTAGTTTTCATTGCACCGACCAACACCGCTCCCCAGGTACTACATCTTATCCAAGTGTTTTAAAATCCCCAAATTTCCCAACCACAAACTGCTAATCATCTACATCTCCTCTCCTAGACGGAAAATCTGCAGATGATCCAGAAAGAGTCAGACGCCATCCTGAGCACATATGGACACTTCTTTGATGTGGTTCTCATCAACAACGACGTGGATGAAAGTGTTAAGGGTGTGGAGGAGGCCATGGAGCGGGCCACGTCCACCCCTCAGTGGGTGCCTGTGTCATGGGTGTACTGAAAGATGTTTGGCACCACTATGATACCTTCTTTTTGTCGAATAGCAGTGCAATATCACTCCTTTACGCAATGCCCCACATGTCTGTGGGCTTACTTTTAGGTAAATGTTAATTGTCACAGAGATTTTTTTGCACTATTGCGTTTTTAAAAAGAAGCAATATGTAGACAGGGTTATCTCAGAGAGTCGAGAGCCTCACCAGGGATGGTTTTTTTGGCTGTTTAGACACTTTGTGCTTCAGGGACTAACTGGTGAAGTTTTGGTGCCGCACATCTTTGGGATTATTTGGAAAGTAAAAAAAAGCAAAACGGGGCGATAACTGTGAATGAAATGCTCACTCTGACGTAACTGAGTTTTAACAGGCACATCCTGAAATTGTTCATGCTGTGAGTGTAGTGCCATATATCATTGTTTGTCACAGAAAACCCTTCGCTGAATCATTAGAGCCTCGCAAAAATGTATACCTCATATGTTACTAGAAAAGGCACTTTGAAACAAAAGAATAAATCTCCCATCTCTGTTGCAATTGAGTCTTTGAATGTGTTTTACGTTAAAAGCTGTTTCTCAGACCTTTCGTGGAATTATTTTGACAGTTTGCTTGTCGTTAGGTCATCTCCCTTCATTGGATCACAAACATGAAAGGGTGTCTTTGAACCGAAATATAAAAGTCGAGGTTTAGTCTTTATTGTTTCGGTGTCATCTAGACTTTTTCTGCCTAAATTGGTTCAGCATAACAGGGCAGACGTAACACATACTTCAAATCTCTCTTAACATTTTGGTCTTAGATGTAGTGCAGGGGTGGCAGGGTGGGGGTGCAAAAGGGTCATGTCTGCCTGAATATTTAAGAGCGCATCATAGCTCAGGGCTGCCATCAATAATAGATCAAGGCGTGCATGTCTGAATGGTAGGATACGAGCAATGCACCTGTATCAACCACATTGCAATTCGTCCCTCATCCACACTGTGGGATAAACACTTACAGGCTGTACATGACAATGAATTTCATTCCAATTCAGTTTTGCACAGAGTTCCTGGCAGCAAATGCGTACAGACTGAAATTAAAACATGTCACTCCATGGATGGATATATTTATGAGTGTGCAAATAAATGACACAGTTTAGTTCTTAAGTCATTAAAGCCAATGTGCATTTGAAAGATATCAAAATTAAGTCTAAAGGTAAGGCTTGACAGTGAAATCTGCTGTATGGTGTACTGGAAGCAAACACGTAGAAAATCCGTGCCGATTTAAATTGTGTCTTTTCAAGAATTAACAAAAGGAACAAACATATTATTAAGTCTACAAATACAACTTAAGCTGCACAGTTAAAAAAAAAAGGTGTTATTTCGTCATCAGCTGATTAGCTGTGTTCAGGTCTCAAAGCTTTCTATACATACGAAATGAAAAAACAAAACATCATAATAACAAGCTGGGTTTTCTCAATTTTTTATTGAGTGCCAGCTGTACAACATGTTCCACATCGTGACTGAGGTCATCACTGTGAAGGGGATAGTTACCAGTGCATAGTTAGCCTGTGAGGGGGTGGGCAGTGAAGTAACGCTGCCTTTTGATGCCACCAAGTGGTTGAGTGTGAGCACCTACAGCTCCTCTGAGAATATGCTGCAGGCTAACAAGAGGATTCTTCAGCTCTGTAACAGTAACCCCAAACACCATAATAAGTTGTATTTGCCAAATTTTAGACAAGCAATCTAGTGCACATTTACATGGTCTTGTTAAATTTTCTTCTAGCGTGACATTTTTATCATGATTGAACCTTATCAACGGACCCAACGCAGAGAATTAAAGAAAACGGGCTGTTTTTCACCATTTCAACCTTACATTTGTTTAGTCTTGCAAGGTATTTCAGTTTGTGTGGTTTATTAATGCAGCAGAACAAGCCCATTGGTGTGTCACATAGGATCATATTAAATTTAACTGCGCTTTGTGTTATTTATTTTACCAAGGATGCCCCCAGTCTTGCACAGCAACACAGTTGTTCATTACACAGACTGTAATGGAAACACTATAGATATATATATTTTTTAGCCAAAGGTAAAACATAATTAAGGCACATTGATTTCCATACACTGTGTTGATCCTGCAGCAGCGAGAGCATCTTCCACTCTTTTAGGGTTTATAGTACATTAATTGAACTCTGCCTCGTTATCATCTTCAACTTGGAACATCTTTGAAGGTAATACATTTGGGGCAGCTGTCAAGAGCTCTCAAGACCTACAAACAATAACTATTTTTAAAGGCTGACCTTTAAACTTCCTTAAGGTGTAATTCTACGTCATCAAGATCTAATTGGACCAACCATCACCATCATGGTGATGGTTGGTCCAATTAGGACCAATTAGGACCTTCATTAGAACCTTCATTATTATGAAGTCATTACAAAACACGATAAAATAAAAAGAAAGGCTGCAGAAAAATAATGTTTCAAAACCATTTTTTGTTGCTTGACCTTTCGTTTTACTTAACTTCTACTAATCATCCTTGGGATGTAGGAACTGTCCACAAAGGTCAAGCTTGTACCAGCCTGTCACACATGAACTGTACATATACACGTTACAGTATCAAAGCTATTACAATGCAGATTTATGCCAGTTTGATATATATATATATATATATATGTGTGTGTGTGTGTGTGTGTGTGTGTGTGTAGTGGAGATATCGAAGATAGGCACGGCTGGCCCAAACTGACAGAAGACTGAACATTACATGAACCTATATAAACTTATAAACACCAGTAACACTATTCTATGAACTTTGGGGCCTTTTATACAATATATATATATATATATATATATATATATATATATATATTTTAACAGCCACATTCATATTTACTATAAATGATAACCTAGGCTACTGCTTATCTCGCCACACCCCCTTTCGAGGAACGCCATTTTGTTGACAGACAGACTCGCCATGAGAAAAAGCTCCTTTCTGAGGAGCTAGAACCCCAAATGTGACCGCAACATGCAATGTATTTAAATGAAACACGAGCAGATCCCCAATAATAGCCCCCACGGTTGAAAACGATGCTTTGTGGGCGCTAAAATGGCGTGTTTGAAGTCTCCGGCCACCCATTTCAACATGAAAGTCGCCGCGATTGACGTCACCGAGCCATCTTTGTCCACCTAATCCAGGCGGAGGGTTATTACACCTTCATTACAGCACGGTCTCCGACAGCACCGGGCTCTAGTAAATAGCCTGTCAGGTGCCGCAAATCTGTAGACATAGAGATAATTTTTAAAAAAGAAAAAAAAGAAGAAGAAATATATAGCGAGGAGACACCTCTCAGTGGCAGATTCAAACTCAGTGCTCCTCCTAGGATATATAGGCAGGCAAACGCCACAATAACCAACCAAAGGCTGCCAGAGGGTAGAGAGGAGCGCAGAAGGCACATCCACATCCATCTGCCAGCCACTTAGCACGCGCTAACATTTCCAGTCCGGATTAGAGCACAGCTGTCTCCCTGCTACCAGGAAAATGTAAGTACAGCTCGCTGATTTTTTTTAATTTATTTTTTTTGTCAAATCCGAATTTATTTAATTGCAATTTGGTCCTCACGACTGGTGTTTGGGAGGCTTTGTGGGGATTTGTGGCGTGTGAACAGTGTTCCTCAGCCGTCATAAACTGAGATGGTTATTAATCTCTGCTGTTGTGTTGATCATGGAGAAATATCGCAGTTTGATCTCATTTCACAGCTGTCTCTTTCTGATAATATGACCCAAAAGTGAAGAGGCTAACGCGTCGGCCTAACCTTAGAGCAGACGGTGGGGTCGGGTTTAACTGTTATTAAACGCGTTATTAGCCTTATTTCCAGTGTGTGTGCAGTGAACGTTTTTGTCGACTGTCTTTTTCCTTGTTGTAATTATTATTAGTTGTTGTTGTTTTTTTTCTTTTGCCGTGAGCTACATTTGACTTGAGCCAGCACGTACGCATTTTTTTCCAGTTTGGACTGGTTTGATTTGAAAAGGACACCGTCTGTGTGATTATACCCACGGGCTAATTAAAATACATTTATTTATTTCTTATTATTAATAATAATATTAAGAAGGGAAAAGACGTCGTGTTCTCTAAAGCTGTGTCCCCTTGTTCAACATTTCCAGTGCATTATTCTTCCCTTGCCCAGTCACAGGTGACGATTTGGCCGATTCTAGAAACAGCAAGGACATAACGCTGAACGAGCCATACTAGCTGTTTGACCAGCGCCAGACTATTTGGATAGCCTGTTGAACACACCCTCGACGATTTTCGACGAATACACCATAATACTTGTCAAAGACTGTTATTATTAGCTCTGAATTAGTCTTAGGCCTAGTTTACGTGATGTTTGCAACCTACAGCGGGGGGTGGGGATAGCCTAGCCTCCTACTGTATGTCGTCGATTGTAGTGCGAGGGCGGACAGCTGTATATCTCACCACATTTCATTGTTGTTGGGTCTTCGTGGGTAAATGAAGCATGTAAATGTCTTTCTTCACGCACCTTTATTGTCCATTTTTTGTTGTTTTTGACCGCACGGTGAGAAAGGGTGGGCTGAGGAAAAGTAGCCGCCACAGCCTTCACTGTCAGCATAAGCATAGCAGGCAGTTTTAAGGGTGAAGCAGCCTGGTTCCGACACACTACCTGTCATTTACCAGGGTCGTCGTGCCTGTTAGTGTTTTCTTTTTGGGCTTTGAGTTACATTTGTCGCCATATTTGGTTGTTATTGTGCATTTAAGAGCTTAAAATACATCCTCCCTAATAAGGAACCTCCCCGCCCTCGACGTTGGCAGTGCTGTAGGTGTTTTACAGGCCCGTCCTGCTCGCGGTGAACAGGGATGTTTCGTGTTTCCTGGTCTGTGTGGGTACACGGTCACACATGAAAGTCGTGTAGGTTAGGATCCAGTGCCCAGCATCAAACAGACTGGCACAGATATGCTGGGATCAGACAGTTTAGTGTGGACTGCTGTTGCGCTGTCCAGTGCTGAAATGTCGCTCTCCAGTGCTGAAAATCAGGCGGCATGCTTTTCCGTGACAGCGACAAACAGAAATCAATTGCAGAGTTAAACGTCTGTCTATCTGCCAATCTTACTCTGGCTTAAGGAAACCAAGCATAAATGTTGAAAAGCTTCCTCATATCATCAGGGCCCCCCTTAATAAGTCCCATCAGTGTTGCAGCAGCTCTCCACAGGGCAAGACTATTTTTAAAAGCACTATCTTGAAAGAAGGTTAAATATATATTTAGCGTTCATAGGAAAACTGACATTAGCAGTGGACTGTAGACCAAACTGCATCTTTTATTAAATGTTTTTTTTGTTTTTGTTGTTTTCACTGATTACAATCTCAAAGTGCGATTGAATTGGAATACTGGCACACAGATTGCTGATAGAGTCATTTATAAAATAACTATGTCTCCTTTTTTAATGTATTAAAATGAAAACAATATATCCTTTGTTAAAAAATACAGAGAGCATGAAATCACTTTATTTAGTTTATTTTCAGTTTGTTTTCTTAACTTTAAAACTTTAAAGGTTTTAGATTATGTTCTGAAGTTGCACACAGATGAGAAATGGTTGATCAAATCAGCAGCACACAGTTTTCGCAGGATGTGAAAGCTGGTGAGAAACCTCGTCACAGCACTAGCAGCTCTTCTTGGTGCTAGTTTAGAGGTGATGACAGTGTGAACCTCTGTACACATTACACCTTTATGGTGGGACCCATTGGAAAGTTGGAGGGAGCTCATAGTAATTATATATATATATCTGTGCAACTTTATTGTACATTCATGCCTGTAAATATACAGTTATAGAATAGTAGTCATACTAGTCTGATAAAATAAAATAATATCAGTATTTTGCACATGTTTGTATTTTAAGGCAAATAATATTATTAATATGACATTTAGCTGTTATAATTTTTCCTTGGCGACTCATAGGGACCACCAGCAGCACCACGTAAACTATTTGAAAGGATTTGTTGTTGTTAAAGGATTAGTCATTTGTGAGTGTGCAGAGGTGACCTTTATACAGAGTTTCCCCTCGCACTAGTGAAGTAGCTCAGTTACAGCTAAGGTATATTTCTCGTAAGATGCTACAAGCTTAGCTTTATCATAGAGTGTTTGTTCACGATCTTACTTTGTGGTCATTGATTTAGTTTGGATTTATAGAAGCAAATGGTAAGCATTAGATCACACTCCATCTAAGTATTTTCAACACTTTCTCACTTGCATTTCAGGAGTTGTAGCGACCGCGTTATACATTCTACATCAAGCTGTATAATGTTTAAAGGTTATGTTTAAAATAGCCACAAACTATTCCTGAAAAAAATATTAAAAAGTATATTTGCGGTTGTAATTTGCGCCTGATGCCCATTCATTCTCCATCTCAGTCATGAGATGCGTGTCATAGAGGATTCAAAGTGGATATTTTTTATTTCTATTGATATACTACAAAAACTATGGATATACCTGAATCACAAGTAGTGTAGCAGCACAGAAAAGGCTAAAGTTTCAAATAGATATAAATGACATTTGCATCAGCGGTGACAAATTTAAGTATTTTTCACTAAGACAAAAAGAAGCAGAGAAACTATTCTGAAACTGCCATGTGGTGGAACTCTGCACAGGAGGTTTAGAAATGGCAATGATGAAGAGACATCTGGGTTGGGATGTAGGGTCATTTTACCCAAACTGTTTCACTATTTGGGCCCTTTTGACTTAATATATATATATATATATATACACATATACATATATACATATACATACATATGTTGACCTTTTAGCGGTAAATGACACTCCCACTCTGTGAAATGACACTCTCTCACTGTGGTCACCGTTTGTACATAATGTCAAAGAACAGGCTCATCTAGCCCAAGAGGACAAGTTCAGTGGATTGATATATACTAGCATATAGAACTGACACATTGTGAAACCTCCACATCTGTTGCATCACACTCGATGGCCTCTTTAGGTTTTTGTGAAGATTTTGGGGAGCATGACTCATTCTTTTGTAGACTAATTTTCACCGCATCACAAAAAAAACACTTGTGGCTTTTTTTCCATTTCTGTTGTAGAGTAATGTGGGAATTTAACATGATGAACATGCTATTGAATATTTGCATTTGTTTATCATCAGGTCTGCCCCAGCCGCCGGAGCCCCTGCACCAGAGGGAGGGAATCAGCCTCCCAACCTCACCAGCAACCGCCGTCTGCAGCAGACACAGGCACAGGTGGATGAGGTGAGTACAGTGCAAACACACAGCCAGGCATTCATGCTTTTCATTTCATTCATTCATTCCTCACATACTAAAAAAAGAACTGAAAAAAATGAACATTTAATAATAAGTAGTGGGTTTGACTCCTCTATCATTTCTCCAAGTCTTCAAACAGCTTTTGCTATAAAAATATATAAACAATATCCTATATCTAGTAACCCTTACATGCAGTCATGTTGTGTTGATGGCCGATTACACCACACTGCTCTGTGTGTTTCCCCCCCAGGTGGTGGATATCATGCGTGTAAATGTGGACAAGGTTCTGGAGCGTGATCAGAAGCTGTCAGAACTGGACGACAGGGCCGATGCCCTGCAGGCTGGAGCCTCTCAGTTTGAGACCAGCGCTGCAAAACTGAAGAATAAATACTGGTGGAAGAATGCCAAGGTGAGGTCATGCAGACATCCTTACTTGAATAGCAAATGTCTGTCTGTTTACAGACAAAATGAAAAAAAAAAGAAAAGAATAAAAATCAAAGTGAAACAGAAAGCCTCTGCAAACATGGAGCCAACTACAACCATCAGTTTCTGCTATAAACTTTGCTCTTGAGCCTAATTTTGTTTGTCACTGGTAGAAATTATATGTGTGCTGTATGTGATATTTATGTGATATTGATATTTTTAGTGCTTTAAAGAGTTTTTATTAAAAATCTCTGTTTTTTTCTGGAAATCTGCTGATTACAGATGATGATTATCCTGGGTGTGATATGTGTGATTGTCCTCATCGTCATTATTGGTAAGAAGCACACTGATATTTTCTATAACAGATATAACAGTTATTTCAATGGTGTTATTTATTTGTAATACACATACATTTCTTTGTAGTTGCCTTTATAATCTCCTAACCCATGCAGCGATTTACCCTCCTTCACCTCTCCTCTCTTCTATGTCTCTACAGTGTACTTCAGCACCTAAGAAGAATTGCTCCTACCCCAGTCTGATCCTAACTTCCTTGCTACAGAAAAAAAAACAACCTCGAATTGATGACAAAATTAACTGCAGATGATTAATTTACTCTCTCTATATATAATTACATCTCCCCAATTAGCCTTGATATAACACCCCTAAACCCGTCAGGGCCCCCACGGCTCCCCCACTTCCACCACCTCGCCTCTGGACCCCTGTCAATATTTGTCCTGTGAGTGTGTGGCCCTGTCTCCTTTCTGGGTACTCTTGGCTTTTCTAACCTGCCATACTGAGAACCAAACACTTGTGACGATGCATCAACAGAAAAGGAAACAACGATTGGCGATAATTGTTACATAACTGATATATATATAGTTCTTTGTAGAGTTTTATTCTGATATATACCGTTTTGTAGGTGTGTGTGTGTGCGTGCGGTGCGTGTGCATTTTGTACTTTTTATTTTTTGTATTAATTTTACGTATGCTTCAGCGGTAACTACTGCCTATTAATCGAAGTGTGTACTTTTTGCATGTTTTTCATCATCTTTCCGTCCCCTTGCTTCTCCTCTCTTTTTGGTGTATTTTTGCACAGTGGAGTTCGCCTCCATTCAACTGGGATACAAATTTTCATCTTGTCTGGGTTACTCGCATCCAGCAAAACAAGCCAGAGAACTAAAACTTGCATTTAAAAAAAAAAAAGTGACATCAAGTTACAGAAATTGGAGCTAATCTGCAGAAAGAACTGCCCTTAGAAAATCTCCAGGTTACTCCTTGTTCGGCTCAGGATTTCGATAACTTGATGCCGTGAAAAACAAAAATCAAGTCTTAGCTTCTTTTATGGCTTTTTGAGCGATTTAACGCTCACTGATAATCCATCAAGCGTACAAATAATGCATGAATTGTGAAACTGCTCTAATAATCATCACCCCTCCGGACCCCTTTCCATGTAATCCTCCCATTAACCTCCATTTCTCTTTTGAAATTTCCCTCTTGAATAACTTTCATCTGTTGCGTCTTTTATGCCCCCACCCCACCTTCTGTCTCTCGGCATGCTTGGACACCTCAATTTCTTGTGATAATTTCGAAACTGCCATAGTACATTTGGACCAATGTCTGTAGATGTTTCTTTTTTTATTTAAATATTACGTAGTGTCTTATTTCGAAAACATTCCTTCATTGCAGTCTAGTGCAAACGCTCTTACTGTAGCACATGTAAGTGTAAGTATCTTGAAAAAAAAAAAGTAACAAAAAATGCGATGAACCTATTGTCGAAAACGTCAGTCGTGCAAACCACTGGAGAAAAAAGTTAAATAGCTGTAAGGGTACATTTTCAATAGGCAGGATTAGACTTTGAAACTGTCCAGATTATTTTTTTAGAGGTATTATCTTACACACTCACACTTATATTCTGGAGATGTATTCTGTGAAGGTACCGTTGTATAAATTGTTGAATTCGCACACAGCAACGTTTCCCCAGTGTGGACACTAAAAGGCCTTAGTCTTAGTCTTCAGTCACTTTTTTTCAGTAAGTGTCAATTATTTCCAGTCACACAATCTCCCCCCATCCCCCTCACACTTTTAGTAGGTGTGGAGGGACTGCAGAAGAGGAGTCTGCTTCAAATGCACAAGCTACCTTGTTTTTGATGGCGCTGTCTGGCTCTTCCATAGCCTGGCCAAAGCAGGTCCTGGTGCAGTAAAAATCAAAGAAACAAACAAAAAAAAAACCTCTCCACATGAAGAGCACATTATAAAACAAGACAATTCAGCCTTGTAGATTTAGCAACAGGGACAGGGGCTAATTAGTCAGATTCACAGTTTTAGATTTACTTGAGCAGTTTGCTAACCTTCAAAGGTTAGCTAGCGACAAGACAAGTAAGTCACAATTTAAAAAAAACAAACAACAAACAGTAGCATTCCTAAGACGAGCATTTTGCTAGAGCAGTGGTTTGTCTCGGTGTGTCTCCCTATAGTCAAGGCCTTTTTCTTTTTTAAATATATAGATTCTATTTTTTAATTATAGTATATTTTTGTGTGAAACAGACAGGTAAAGAGGAAGTGTGCAATCAGTACCATTTGCTGCTAACTGGCAGCGAGCTCCTCTTTACCTCTGTCTGCTGTGTTTTTTGTAATTCAGCTCTGTGCGTTACACACTGCCAAGCATCAAAGGGAGAGGCTTCTGTTATCGCAGTTCTTTCTTTCATTGGTGCCCTCACTGGTTTGGTCTTGAACTCTTACGTAACTTGATTTCGGCATCTAACTCCTGCGCGTGACCATTTCGGCTATTCTAGGAGCAGGAGAGCAGGGCAATATAGATGCACTTGATTTCTTTTTTTTTAATTTTCAGACACTGGGACACTAAGGCCTTTTACACATTTCATTTCTCAAAACCGCCGAAAAGGTTTCGCTCTCAGCTGCGGGATGATTTAGAATTTTCCCTTGAGGTTGTGGTGAATTAAAGTTTATATTGCGTTTAGAGAAATGATGTACCGGCCTAGCATTGATAAATGCTCAACAGGAAACCGCTCAGTTTATCCTTTACTGCCACTGATGCCACAGTCCTGAAATTTAGTTTTGAAGGAAATACAGCATTTCAGAGCAAATGTGTATAAAGCCTTAGCAGCCTTGTGTCTTTTTATCTTCCCCACCACCTGAGTAAACCAACCTGCCCCTCTTTGCTCAACTCACTTTTCGAAATTCCTTGTCTGCGCGTGTGAGTGTATGTGTGCACAAGTGCTTTAATGTGTATGTGTGTGTGTGTGTGTGTGCATGTGTGTGTGTTAGAATAGCTCAGTCTTGGGAATATCCCCAGTTTATCCTGACAGATTAGGCCGCTTAACTCTCAGAGTGAAGGCACGTTGTTTCCTTGATCACTGAAGTACGATGAACAGAGAGGTTACCAGAACTGTTGGCCCGTTCCAACCTTAACACCCCCCCCCCCCCCCACATACACATATATTTATCCCCAAACAAAGCAAAAGCAAACCACAGAAGATTACCAAAGACCAGAATTCCATGCTTATGCTGCCAATTGCCATCAAAAACAAGCGGATAGGAAGATGTTACCCAAGCTATCCCAGTCTGTCTCAGATAGCTTACACCCTTACTCTACCTATAGGAACTTTGAACTCGTACACACTGTTTATGTGTGTACGAGTGTGTGTGTCAGTTACGGCTTGTGAGTGTGCCATCCTACTAAACGTATGCAAGTTAAACCAAAACTTGAGGACTGCATGCTTCAAATCTCAAAACTACATTAGCCTTCCCCTAATTATGTGTATCCAGGTTTGAGGAGCTTCTTTAATCTGTAACTAGTTTGTAGACACATGATCCTATAACTAATTATAGCACAAGTCTTCTTTTTTGTGTGTCTCCACAGTGCTGCCAATTTTTCAGAAGACATAAAAATTAAGATACAAACTACAGCTATTAGACAAACCCGAGAAAAACAGTGAAATCTGCATCTGTTTGGTGTTGTAATATGGGGGTGTTTTGGGGATAAGGGGTCCATATCCTCAGGTTTAAGCCACTAGTAAATTTACCATAATATGTACAAGGACAAAAACTGCATGAGAAAAAGTAAAATTGGATATTTTTGGCAATATCAAATCATCATTGGGTTACAGATGTAGTCCTTTTAGCCATCTTACAGGAGTTAACCATACAGTGGACTGAAGTGGTATAACACTACTGATTGGGGTAGGATTTGTGTGTTCTCCATAAATCCAGCTGTTGTCCCGTGAGAGCTCAACCCTATTGGTCACAATAGTGAAAACGAAGTGATTGCTCTCTTTTTCTGTTGCTTTACTGTCTGTATGAAAAGAAGTGTGCATAAATTTGAACACCGTGGCACTTTCTTCTTCTTTTTAAAATGTTGTGACTCATTCATTTTCAAGCGGGATGGGAATATGATTCACTGGTGAATATTGTCTTACGTCAGCCTCAAGGACCGTTCAGTGATCTCAGTGCTGTGTTCAGGTCATTTAGGGGGAATAAGTGTTTGGAGCCCTTTTTTTTACAGGGCTCTTGAATTTGTAATTCAAATTTTGAAAGCAAACGAGCAAGAAAGAAGGAGACCAACGCAAAATCCGCAACCTTATTGAAATGTTCGCCATTAAGCCCTAAAGGGGGTGAACGCAGCAATAGGAGGGAACCTTTTGAGTCTCTGAATGTTCTTTTGATGGCTATCAATTCACAATATTCTACTTAACATATGTTAACATGTTTCTTTTGTTCCTTTTTTGAAACCAAATATTGTGTTTTTATTTTGCATCAGTTTAGTAATAACTCCAGATGTCACTGAGTTTTTGTGTGTCAGCACTGATGGGTAAAGGTAAAGAAAATGGGAAGTTAGAAGGGCAGGGGAAAGTATTTTTACCTTTCAATAGTCCAGAGTGCTTAGAATGACTCTACAGTTTACATCAGATTGCTGTTTGTATCTACCAGATATATTTTTTGTTTAAATCAGTTTATTTTTGAGGAAAGACTTTTCTTTCTTTTTTTTTGTCTTTTTGGGAGTGGGTTTTCTGAGATGATGGTCCATATTGCCCCTGGTCATCTGGCCTTACAGGAGGGACAGGACTGGAAGATCACAGGCAATGTGCTGGGCTGTATGTTTTTTCTCTGTTTGCTTTTATTTATTGATACATTTATTGTGCTGTCATTTGGTATGGGATTAGAAACTTAACAAGGTTGACTCAACGCAAAGGAGAGGAGACTGAATGAGAAACTAAAGTACATAAAATAATTGTAGTGTAAATCTATCAATGTCTTATTATATTGATGAACATCATGAAATATATGTATATTGGAAAAACTGTGTCTATGACAGCTTGTGCTTTCATTTGTGCTTCCTGCGCTTTGTCCGTGTGCAACAATGGGGAAATGCAAATGTGACTGCAAATCTGGGACCTGTGTGAATAAGCATACAGTTATTACCAATGCAAATGATATCCTTAATTGATCCTTAGTATATGCAAGAGTGCCAAAAAAGACTATGTTAAGACCTGAAGTCAGAAAAATGTGCACCTCTGCATCCATTCAGTCTGGTTTATAGTCTCTTTTTAACTCCTTAAACTCACATTAAGACTCTCGCATCACTGAAAACTAAACAGCATGCACAACCAGTTGCATGAGCATATAAATGAGCTAAACTATAATGTAGCTCGTTCACTGTAGTTAGACTAATAAAGTAGGCACAAAACTTACGCCTCCATAGTAATTACGCACACTAAATTCTGTATCAGAAAAGTAAGTCTCTTGAAACCAGAGGGCAAAAATACAAACTGTCAGGTGTGGCTGAGACACTCATGTACATCGCAGAATGGGATTGGGGGGGGGGGGGGTTGCTCTCTAAAAACTTCTAACAACCTGCCAATATCTAATTAGGGTTTTGGAACCAGGGAAACCTATGAAGGAGTATTAGGATCATATTTTTAAAAATACAATAATTAAAGTTGAAATTTTGAGAACATAAATAGAAATTTTAATAGTAAAGCCACAATTTGTGAGAATGTACTACTTTTTGTGTCAGGTAACAGATAGATATTTTCTCTTTTAGCATCTGGTAACCAAGTAAGTATCGAAAATTAACAATTTTATCTTATTGCCGACAATTTTATTCCAAGATCAAGCAGTATTTTACCTTTATTCTCGAATTTTCTACTTAATTCTAATAAATGCTCAATCAAAAAACCAAAACGTTATCATCGTCGTTTCCGGTGGCTTTTATTTTGAAGAGTAGCTAAAGCGGTCATATTTCTTGCTATCGGTTCACTAAATATGAATTTCCTAGCCCACATATGTAATAAAAGAAGAAGAAGAAAGCTCTCCAGCAAGCGCTAGCTCTAAATTAAGCACATAAAAGCAAAGCTTCATTTTGCACATTATTATCATGGCGCTGACTCTTTCCAATTGCTTCGTCAGCGCAAAACAGGCTTTCTGACAGAGTGGCTAAATGAACGACTGCACACGCTTCAAATGGAACAACTTGGACGAAGAAACAGAAAATGAGCTGCTATCACTCCGAAGATGATGAAACAGAAAGAGGGGGGATAGACCATTGTTGTTACACGACTTCACCATCTATTTGTGAGGGCGGCGATAAGAAATAACACTGCACCCAAGATGTAGCTTCACGTTTTCACCGCTGGGTGTCGCCCTGTCCTCTACAACATTACTTCACGTACACTACAGACTGAAATTACTCACACTAAACTACTTGCCAGCATGCAAAAGCATAGATGCTGGCTTGCAACACTTCGTTTATATCACCTCTGCATGCAACCAGCTACATCGAAATCTGTGAGGGTAACCACTGCTCTATTTGCGCACTTAGAGTTTTCTTTTCAGATGTTTCCTCATGCAAGCGTCTTGTTTTTGTTTTGATGGTGTTTATTATTTGAACTCATTTCTACAGATGGATATAGTTAGCTATTTTCTAATCTGTCTAACTTGTGCTTTTTATTTCTGTAAACCACATGTCTGCCACTGCAGCATAAGGGAAAAAGCATGCATGTGAAAGGAATTAACTTTCTAGCTGAATACTGTCATTACCATGACTCGGACTTACTGGCAAATAATGATGTCTCCTGAGCAGCTACCATAAAATGTGAGGGAAGTCAAGTATTAGGTGTGACATTTGAGTTGCCGTTAGATCTGACTTTAGTGAGACATCCTGTTATTGCTGTGAGCTTTTTGGCTCATTCACTGGAATATCTTATTTTCCCCATAAAACGCACAATGAAGTGCATCCAGGAAAAAGGCTATTATGCCTCAACGACTTCCCTCCTGAAAAGTGACAAACTCAGACAAAGCAGGACACAGTCATTCCAAGTCACCTCTGCATGTGCTTCCATCTAGTTATCACTGAGATCCTATGAGAGTTGGTCCTTACTGCAACGCACCACATGATTTGAGGAATGTTTTTTTCTTCTTTTGTTAAAAAAAAATGTGTGGAGTGAATTTGTGAGGAACCATATTTAAACAGAACAGATGGCTCCACAGTTGCTTTAAAATCATCAGTTTGGATCCATCACCTTTACAGATGGATTCACACAACTGCACGCATTCTGGTTTTGGTTTTTTTTTTCCTCACCTCTGAAGCGCAGTGTCACGTTAAATTGTGTTTCAGAGTTTAAAAAGAGAGGGAGAGAGATTAACAGCTTGCAAAAGGAAATGTGTGGATGTAATAACAGTAATGTGCTGGCTCAGGGAGGAGGCATGGACGTGACCTAACTCCAGGGTGCGTACCAAAAACAACTTTTCACTTTTCTGGGACTGTCTCGCTGTCAAACTGTTTTAAGTTTGTTTTCCATTTTTCTCAGTCAGCGCACCCCTCCTCTTTTGCCTCAGCCATCCGTTCACTACAAGTCATCTCCTCCCCCGCTGCTGTTCCCTCTTGACTCCCCAGCAGGAATGTGGGGCCAGCTTGGAGGACTCTTTCAGGAGTTACAGCAGAAACCTACACTCTTGCCTCGGATTACGGCTTAAAGGTCACTGTTACTCCCACACATATTGGCAGCGGCTGCATGGTTGTGCAGACGTCGTACACTCCACCCCCCCACCCCCCACCCCACCCACCACCACCACCAGCAGACTCCTGTGCGCCTTTGCATTCCTTCCCCCGCTGACTCTTATCAGAGTCTTTGGGGTTAAACACAAACACAACACAGCACAACTGGGGAATGCTCATTTCTCTAACTGCAAAACAGACAAGCACCAAATCTGTCAAAAGTTTGGAAAGCATGTGGCACAAAACCTCTTTCAAGCAATCTGGAACGCCACAATGAGATCTGAACTATAAAATCTTACTAAACATAAAAAAAGAAAGAAGAGAAAAGAAAAAAAACTTCTTTGTGGAAATATCTTTGTGATTTTACAGACTGTCTGGACCTTTTCCCTCACAGTTTGATCAAGATGTCCACCTTTGTAGTCCATAAAAATTTATCATTTTACATCAGCGTACCCTCCACAGGCCTCAATAACGCAGGCGAAAGAGTTGGCTCATTACTGAATCTCAACAGAGAAAGGATACTCCCTCCTCTCAAGTGTTATTCTTGCCTTGGTGGCAAATAAACAGTCCTTGAGTCAATGGAGCCAAAGGAGCTCCTGGGGCTTAGGGAAATAAGAGCATCAGGTTTATTATCATTCCTATTAGAGCTTATTTTGACTCCCACATGTATTTTTCATTCAACTAAGGCTATTTTTTTTAAAGAAAAACATTCTGTTTTGCAAATTAAAGGTCTCACATCATGCTGTGGAATGTAAAGATTTACGGGCCTTCCTGTGCACGTACAGCCCATACAGCCTCAGGCTTTGCCTCTACCTGTGCCCTCTCTGTAATCAGGAGTCAGACGCAAGCTGGAGTTCATTTTTCCTGAACTTTTAGGCATTTAAAGGTCCAGAAACATCCAGAAACAAAACTTTCCAGACTTCTGATACTGGAGCCCTTTGCTCCTCCTTCCTAGATGCTCACTGAGACTGAGACCAGACTTACTCTGGAAGAAACATCTGGCTCAAATTAAAGCCTTCTCCTCCGTCCCTCGCCACTCACGTCATCCCCCCCCTCATGGTTATTTTTTGCAACTTTAGCCCTTTCATCCTTATTGTCCATCTCTTCGTCCATTCTTGCCCCCCTACTCATTCATTCTCTCCGCCCATTCCGAGCCTCCTCCTCCTCCTTCTCCTCCACTTCCTCCTCCTCTGTCTTTCACCTCTTGCCTCCTGTTACCATCTTCCTTTTCTGCAAATAGTCTGGTTTGCTTTTTGTACGCAGCATCATGAAGCCAATGAGCCATATCTGGGGTCTCTCCTTGGTCTTGTCTCTGAGTTTGGGATGGACAAAGGCCCAACAGACAAATTTCACCAGGTGAGGTTGCATTTTAAACCATTTGTGATCGAGAACCTGCAAAAGAAAGGTTCTTCTTGAAATTCACTCTGATCCTCATATGCAGATATGTGAGGTGAAGATACTTTTGTTTATTTTAACAAATATCAACCAGGATAAAAAGGCTCTTTGAAATGATCTTTACTATGACATTTTAATTCAGTCCTGCTTCTGTACATTCTTTCCAGCTGACTGTTTAATTGGGCACAGAGCTGTCCTGTTGGTTTTGGGCTCATGATGTGTGGCGCACTGAGTTTGCAAAGGCTGAGGTGCCACAGATGTTAATGCTTTCAGCTCTGCCTGTGGGGTTGAATCAGAGAAACTTGGCTCTGATTCTGTGCATTTAGGCTGTAATCAGCAGCTGTCTGACTTTGCTGGGGTTCTGCTGTCTGAGTCCTAGTCTGGGAAAACAACAACGTTATGTTTCAATCTAATTTTAGTTTTCTAATTTTGGTTGTCCACGTTGCTGTTTTTGCCTCCTTACAATTTGTTTACTTCCTCTAAAATGAGGCATGATTGAAAGATGTTTTATATTTCTTAAAAACTTGAACTCTCCAAAACTCTCTACACCACTAACTGTAAAATATCCCTTAACAGAAATGACTTCATAATAACTGACATTTTTTCAGTGGCTCCTAGTTTTACAAATGTATCCTTGCCAAAATAGGACATTTTTCTTCCTGGAAAGTACATTTTGACAAAGTGTCCAAAACCTGAGCGTCAGCTGTAAAATCCCCAGTACTTTTCACTGGCCTACAATTATTCAACTCTTTACTTCAAGCTACTGACTAGTCACTACATAGTTATGGACTACCAAAGCACTCAAGTTTAAAAAAATACAAATTAAAAATTAATATGTACAACCACTGTGATGGTATTGTCTCTAACCCCTATTAAATTTAGCTAGTTAGCCTCTGTTAGCTGCACACAATATCAAAGTCAGTCTGAGTCAAACAGTTATTTGATGTAAATACGCACATTGCACAAATGCAAGAACATCTCTATTTAACAAGCATTACAAATCTTACCTCGTGGGTAAACTAGTTACAACAACTTAGATAGTTTCCAACACCAAAGATAACAGATAATGTTAACTAGCAAGAAGAAGGAAATACCCACCTCTTTCTTGTTCATGTAAAGTGTTGTTTTGTCCAAGGAACACATTGGGGATCAAAAGACACAAACATGATAACCAGTTTACATTAGTTATGCTAGCCCAAACTCAAACCATGGCTGGTTAGTTCAAACTCTGTTAAGTTTGAAAATCTTTTACTGTATAAATGGACTAAGAAAAAGGCAGTTGTGTGACTGGGTAGATGAGGCTTGTATAAGAAAGCCCTTTGAGTGCTCAAATTGAATAGAAAAGCAAACTATAGGTACAAGTCTATTTAAAACACACAAATAATGACAGGTAATTTGGGAGCAATTTATCTTACTAAAATGCTATTCAACATGTGGCTATAAGATCTGCGAATGAAACCACCAACCTTTAGATTAGTGGACCTTGGCGTCTCCTATTGGTAATGGAAGTCCAGCTGTGAAGCTTCAACATTAGCAAAAGGCTAATGACTTCAATCAATCAAAAGTTCAGATTCCTATGGGGACGATAATTGACAAAAGAAAATCGCTATGTAAACCCACACGTATAACCATTTAATCAGAAGTCTTTTTGCAATCACAAGATTTTCCTCTTGCTGGACTTTAAAAAGAATGCAAAGTACTTCTGCGCTGGCTTCTGTCTTAAGAGCAGAAAGCCACAGCCATGTTTTATATACAGTCTCTGGCTCTATTTCCTGAGGTACAGCCAAGCTAAGACTATAAATCGATTTATAGGCTTTATAAATGACTGATATAGAGTAAACAAGGGTCTGTCAAAAGAAGTCATCTTAACTTAATTATGATCCTGTTACAGAGCTCAAGTGCTGACTCCAACTTGATTGAAGTGTGATTATTGTTGTTTTTTTCATTCTTTCCCTGTTTTAGTGTCAATTAAGCAGCAGACTTTAATTAAGAAAAACATTGCAAGAATACATGTAGCAACATCTGCACCCTGCGATTAAATCATCATATAATGAAAATTTCCATCTTCTTACACTAATTTCTTCCAGTAAATTCCCACAACAACAACCACAACAGCCAAGAGTTCATTTAGAGAGACAACTAGAGGATGTTAGTCCTTTTAGGACTCTGCTTGAGATTCCCATTTCTCACTGACTCCTTTACCACAGGCCTGTGTTCTACTGCGGAGGAGACATGGTTGCTGAATCAGGCTTTGTTGGAAGTGAAGGGTTCCCAAGCTTCTACAAACCAAACAGCAAATGTGCCTGGCGCATCACTGTGAGTCACTCTCCCTTCCCCAAGCCTGAGTTCTCCAGCTTTTCCAAGCTTTCTGTGTCTGACTCATGTGATCTCGATGCTTTCCAGGTCCCAGAGGGAAACGTGATAACGCTCTCCTTTCGCATTTTTGACCTCGAGGCTGACTCACAATGCCGCTACGACTATCTGGATGTTTACAATGGACATTCCAACTTGGTGCAAAAACTGGGTCGCTTTTGTGGAACTTTCCGACCTGGAGCGCTCATTTCAACCACAAACATGATGATGCTGGAGATGGTGACTGATGACGAGACGCAGAGTCGAGGATTTCTGGCCTATTTCAGTGCAGTCAAACCCTACGTATCTGGTATGTGGTCACATGATGAAGCTGTTTTGTTTTTGTGTTTTTCATTATAATGCCATGTATGCATTCCCAAATAATCCCAGTGCCTGAATGTAGCATATATTTTTGGACTTCGTATCCATGACCACAATTTCTAATGAGGTAATTTTGCCTTAAATTAAAGTTAAGCTTAATTAAATAGTTAATCTCCTCTTCTTCTTGGCCTCTTGCCTGCTCAGCTTTAAGTGGTGGCAAACCTAAAACCAAAGTAATAATAATAACAATAATAATAAAACATTTGAAAGCACTGCAGAGGTTCTCAATACACATTAGTTTAACAACATTTATGACTCCTAAAATTTTTATAAATCCCAGATTAAGCCTGTTTTGGATTTAAACTATTAAAAATGACTATATTCTTTAAAACGATTGGCAAGTGCAGCTTTCATAGTTTAGGAATGAAGTGTTTACAGTGTTAAAGAAAACAGGAAGTTTCCCACCTCATCCAGCTTTCACAGTACTGTTGTAAGGGAGCAGAATAATAAGTAGTGAATTTCTTTGCATTAAAACCTTCAATAGCAAATTATTACTGGTAATTAAAGTAACCTCTGGCAAATGATCTGAAACATATCATTAAAAGTAACAGGAGGCAGAACCATCGACAGTCTGGATTCAGCAGATAGATGTTGAGTATCAAGCCTGAGATTAGTCTTCAGACGTTTCTTTTTTGTTTGGAAGAGCTTATAATTAAGCTTCAATAATATGCTTCAAATGTGACCCTGAGTCATGCTGCACCAGCGACCTCCAGCAGTACCCTGGGGGCTCATCAGAAATTGTGTAATAATAGTAGAAGGGGGGCCGGAATAGAGGCCAAAGTATGATGCTACACCCCTGAGCTTGCACAATGTGTTTTAAAAAGTGTTCCAGCCAACAGGCTAGATTATTAATAACAGCTCAAAATGTTGAAATTGATATCTTTGTTATAAATGTGAAATGTCTTATTTGATATTAATGGTGCAGACAGCTTTAAGAAAAATTTACAAGTCTCTTCATTTAGCACCCTAATGGAGTGTTTACGGCTTGTTTCAGACGAACAGTTCTGTGGGGGGAGGATGACAAAAGCCCAGGGAGAGATCAAGACACCCAACTGGCCCGACAAAAAATACGAACCAGGAACAAGCTGCTCCTGGCTGATCACTGTGGAGCCCAATATGGTCAGTGGCAAGCTGACTCGCAGTGTGCAGCCACTGTATAGTCCAAAGTTCCTTACTTTGATTAATTGAATCTTTATACTTGTGTCTCTTTGGATACCAGGTGATCCACGTGAATTTTGATAAGTTTGCCGTGGAGGATGACGCTTATTGTCGCTTTGACTATGTGGCATTCTTTAATGGCGGAGAGAGGGATGACTCACGTCTGATTGGAAAATACTGTGGCGATCAGGTCCCAGAGTGAGTGACAGAAATTTCTGAAGCCTTTAAAGTCGTTTTAAAATAGCCATTTCTAATTTTACACCTCATCCTTTTTCCTGTCTCGTTCCTAGACCTATTGTTACCAGCGGAAATGTGCTACTGGTCCAGTTTGTGTCAGACCTCAGTGTGACGTCTGATGGGTTCCTCGCCCACTTTACCAGCATCGCACGTGGTTCTCAGATACCAACAGTCAACTCAGGACAGACTACAAGATACAGTCCTCCAGTACCTTCTGTCAAACCTGCACATCCTTCTACCCCGATAGAAACAACCACCAAATATGTGCCAGCTCCTGTCCCTAGGTCCACTCCGAGCCCCAAACCAGTCAAGCCCACTAGAGACCGTAATGCAAAGCCAAATGGAAAGAGGCCTGGTAGGTAAATGTACAAAATAAAAATAAAAAAGTTAACAACTAGTATCACTAAAAACATATTATTTCTTTTTCACTATTTTCTTATTAGTGCCTCAAAATCCACTCTGTGCCAAAGCCTGTAAAAGAAATGGAACAATCAAGACTAGTTTCTGTGCCAGTGAATTTGGTAAGTTTCCTGCTGTTGACATATATACACACACATGCATTATCAATCAGATGTTGCGTTCTGACTGACCCCACCTTTTTTCCAGTATTAACCGGGAAGGTGACCTCTGTGGCCCCGAGGCCCCGAGGTGCTATTCAGATTACTGTGTCCCTCATCAAGGCCTACAAAGCAGGCCGGCTAACCATAACACAAGTTGGAGAGACCATGTCAGTTAAGCTGATGTCGCAGTGCAAGAAGTGCCCGCTGTTCCGCAAAGGTGGGTTGTTGCTTATTTTTTAATTCGTATTATCCAGGTGCCGGAGATCAGCAGTATCGTCTTTAACTCAACAAACATAACCTCATTTAATCTTAATGTTTGTGGGGTTTTTTGGGTTTCGTTTTTTTTTTCATTCTCACAGGTGTCAACTACATCATCATGGGTCAGGTGAATGAACAGGGACAAGGTACCCTGGAACCCGGTGCATTCACAGCTCTCTACAAAGCCCCACACCACAAATTGTTAATGAATATCAGCCAACAACCCTGTTAACCTCAAATACCCGTCCAGACCAGAAAATGGAAACACAAATCTAGACATTTTAATGTGAAATGCAGCTCTTTCAAAGCACTATATATATGTTATACAGGAATACATAACTTCAGTGTTGTACCGCAAAATAATTAAAAGGAAGGCAATTGTAATGTCTTATTCAAAACTCTGCCAAACCTTATGTTTGTAATTTATAACTGAATAAAGGTTTTATATCTCTTTCATTTTATCTGACTGGCTACTTTGTGTGTGTGTATCAACTGTGACACTTAATATTAGAATGATGTCTCTGACTCCACCTTGTGGATTTAAAAAGTAAGAGCAACCTGCACATTATGAATCGGATAATCATGGCTCTAGATGAAGAAAATGTATTGTCATTCATAAACACAGAGACCAGTTTACCTTCATTTTTTTTTCAATATTTTTTTATTCGAAGATTCTGAAGCCAGGAATGACAAAGTCAATTTTCGAAAGATATATCAAGAAATTCCTCAATTTTATTAACAAAGGAAATGGAATTGCTCACTTTTTCTCTGCCGTTTTTGTAGCTTGCAAAACCATCTGAACCACTGAATACTTCTAGGGCCAGGGTCTGGCAGACTGACCTTATATTTGAGATCCGTGGTTCCTATTAAAAATCTCAAGAGGTGATAAAGTCTAAAGTCTTTGGTCAAAGAGTCTAAATCAAGATGTCACGTTTTTCAAAAAGGTTTCTACAAATTCCTGTTCTGACCTCATATAACTAGAGTGCAACCAAAAAATGTTCTGTACTTTTAGTACGGAATTATAATTGGAAACCTTGCTTTTTTAATTATTACTGAAGTTTATTAGTATAAATGTGTTTCACACGGCTATACCAGGGCATCACAAGTTGTAGAAATAACAGAAAGAAAAATAACAGAGTACTCCTACCATCAGTCACACAGCAGGGATGTGGCTTTTTATGTCTAAGTGAGAAGTCCAGTGTAACAGACTCACCTGTGAAAAAGCTGACATCCCCATATGCCCTCTTTGCTTTCCAGCAGCTTGTTATGTGGGTTGTTGATGGCAGTTTGTCCATTAGATCTACTACCCAGTCTTCTCCTCATTCTTCAATTTTATCTTCAGTTTCATCCCTAGCATCCTCTTCTGCCACACCAACACTCTGCATGTCCTCCTTCACCATGTTCAGCATTTGGCCCACATTTGTAATTTTCTTTGGGCTACCTTTGGCTTTGACTAATGAGGCTGAGATGCAGTCTAGCTGCCTCAACTAAGCCACGGGTCTACCTTATGACCCCAGACACGTGCCGTATCCTAAGTCAGTCTCAGGTCATACCCTTTGAGCCACATCTGGCCCATGCTATATTTTATGTAGCTCGTGTCATGAGTTTTTCCTGCATCTGGCCAAAAGTATATGTCACTGAGTTAACTGAGCTATCAGGGCAGGTTTTCTTTTGTGTAAAAAAAAAAAAAAAGCTGAGTGACACTTTTTTTTTTTAAAAATAACTTTACTGTATAAAAGAAAAGAAAAGAAATTAAATACATTGAAACTGTATTCAAAACGCAATTGTGACTCTTAAACAATGAATATGAATGATTAAATGTGATGGATTTTTACAATGGCTACAGAAAAAGGACATATAAAAGTAGATTTCGTTATAAAGCAGGAAACTTGATAATATAATCATATATAATCCTCCTCTCCACTCCTCTCATCTACACCCAGATGCTACCCTTCCCCTGTCTCTCCATTGCATCCTGTTGACTAAAGCAGCTCCCCGGACCTTGCTTCTGATTGCGTTGGGTGGGCAGGTTCTTGTACACAGCCCGGCTGTAGGGGATGAAGCACAGGCCCAGCTGGAGGTGTCGGGCCAGACGGCAGTAAGCCGCCAGCGCCAAGACCAGCAGAGGGGTGAGCAGCAGAAAGCCCACCACCAGCAGGGCTATGCAGGCTGTGTCGTCCAGCAGGTCTGAACAGTATAGTGATGTTCCATGGGGCTGCACCTGAAGGAGAAGGGATGAGCAGCACATCATCAGCACTAACTCTAAGAAGTGTTTGTGTATTTAAGGTGCTCACACTAGTGATGTACAACACGGTCAGCATGCAGTGTGCTGTTTGTGAGGGCCTAAGTCTCACAGTGACCTAGAGCAGCTTAGTAAATGAGCTCTGGGAGGCTCCAGAAACAGCTGAGAAAACAGCGTCAAATCTCCGGAAATAAAGGAATTCCTTTCTTTTCTTTGGCATTCCAACATAAGAGTTTGATTAAAAATCGACATCAGGAGGTGCAACTCCAGTGGTTGGTTTGATAAACTGTGATTACCAGTAGAATCTAGTTTTAACCCCTTTCTTTCAATCTTTTAAAACAGCATTTTCTTTCATTAAATCCAAGATAATTATATAAATATATATATGCATTTACTGTGGAGTGGCAGAGAAAGCCGAATATGATCATGGTCAGCGCAGGGGTGAGAATGATGCCGAACAAGATGCTGGCCAGACTGAAATTGATCAGAGCGATGATCATATTCTGTGCAGTGACCAGCACGGAGCACGCCCAGCAGTCCAGAGAGCCCCTCAACTCCACAGGGGGGTCAGCGGCTTCGCTCCCTCTGTGAGAGTAAGGAGGCGGCACCACGACCCCTGACCCCAATCTGGAGGAGAACCGTGCTTCGGAGCGGGCTTGCTCAGACATTGTCTTCTCCAGCGTCCCGGTCCGTGAGAGGCTCATCTTCTTTGTGGTCTTTTCTGCATAAAAAAACCACACACGAGTCATTCATGCAGCTAGACAATCCACAAAACAACCTGGATCAGCATGACTTTGTTTTAATCCCGACGTTATCGATCTCATCTTGGGTCTTTGATTGTCTGTTAAAAACCTTCCCTCTCCCTGCATGCTCTGATTCTGATTCAGTCTGACCGCTACAAAGATGGAAAGTTACAGAATGTTAAACCATATTATGCAATAGCTCCCTGAAATATTATGGCGAAAGATATGGAAAGTCACCATGAGATAACTGCACAGTTGTAAGTGCAAGGAAATTAACTTCCCTGACTCCACCTCCAACCCCCTCCCAAAACAATGAGCCAGGAGCATCTGGAAAAGTTTGAAAAAATTCCACTACTCACCGAAGTGTCAGAACAATGTCACAATTTTATTCATGAAATGCTGGGTGTGAGCTTTTAATTCCTACATTTCAATTCATTCAAGTGTTTCCACGCGATAAAGAGGAGCACTAACACTACTTCCCTCTGATCTGTGCTGCACTGACAGCTGCTGGTATTCACCAGTGTGAAATCTTTCACTTTGGCATTTCAACCTCACCCTCCAATCGACTGTCCAGTTAGGTGTTAAGATCATTAAAAAATATCTCTTCTAAAACTAGATTATTGTGCATTATATGGCAGTCAAAGAGTACAACTTGAGTAACAACTATCACATAGATTAAAAGGGCTTTTTGAGTATTAAAAAAACATATTAACGGCTTACACAACATTTTAACAGTTCCTTCGATCTGGGATGGCCTTTTGGAGACACTGGAGAAAATAGGCTGTTTGCTTCCAGATCAAAATGAACCCTACTGAATGGCACTGATTTAGTGTGTACACATTCAAATAAAATGAGCTGTTTTGTTTATTTTTGAAAAAAAGAAAAAAGAAAGGAAAGCAAAAGTAAAGGATGGATCCTGTCATACTTACTTGCGTTATAAACCTGATGACCTTCCCCGGTGCAGCTCAGTAGTGGCACCAGCAGATGAAGAGAATTTCAAGAATTTCCTCCTGATGTGCGTCTTCTCCGACTAAAAATCCAGATTTCGAACGTATATCCAAGTAAAGGTGGAGTTTCTACCTCTCGGCTAAGTCTTCTTCTGTGCTCAGGGCTAATTATACAAGCTAATAATAATAATAATAAGAAGAAGAATCAGGAATCTGTCAGCAGTTTGGACTTTAGAGATGTCACAGAGGCGGGGAGAAAAAAGCTCTACAGGCTGGTGGCAAATTGTGCTTTCCTACTGGCTTCCTTCCCTGACATGCTTTTCCTTCCCTTTTTAAGATTTTCACTCTGACTCCAGTTTTGAGATCCGAGCCAGTGAGCCTGTATCCTGTGTTGCCTCGAATGCACAGAAAGAAGGCTGGGCTGTGTTAAAGGCTGATGTTAGGTTTGTTGGGCAGAGGTGCAGTGGAGGGGTTTATATATGATAACCCCTGAGAGGAAGGGGGAGGGAGGAAGAGTGTTTATTTGGATGGATTAGAGGAGTTATATGCAGCCCAGTCTGCAACACTTTACACCTTCACTGAGCTTTTTCTTCACTGTCAAGTCCCAATAAGGTCCTGTTCAAAATCCAAAACAGCTCATTTTGTATCGCTTTTCAAGCCAAAAGAGAAAAAATAAATAAATTTGAACCCATTCTGGGAGAAGTCAAACTGAGAGTCTGACAGAAGACTTGCTATATTTACATTTTCACTGAGAGCTCAATTCAACCACTTGGCAATATAGCCTGAAGTAAGATGTTTAAGGCACAGACAGACTTACATAAGGTTTCTTCCCAGTGCGGGAGTGACAGGGGTTTGGCCTTTGACCCTGTGATGAAAAACAGATCTGCTCTTTCAGAAAACATAAGGAAACGAGGAAGCGGGGGAACACTTGCTAATTTAGAGGTGGGGAAAGAGGCTATCATGGGACTGATAAGAAGCCAGAGGGGCTCAGATCAAAGGGTGAAATTAGTATTTTGATATGAAGTCTAATTTTATTATCTTTTTTTTAAAAAGCTCACCGTAGACATCTTTGTTTATTTCTTTTTTTAACAAGGGGCAGATCTGTAAATTACCCAAAGAGAATGAGACTGATCAAAGAACTCTTGGCGTTTAATCTGTGGGTTTAAAATAGAAAGAGGGGATGAGGAACAGAGAAGGTGACGGGGGTCAACCAGTGTTTTTGCCATTAGCAGTGCCACAGTGTGTGTTGTTTGCATGTGCATGTGAGTGTATGAGAGGGCTGGTAGAGGAAGACCAGTCTTCCTGTCCTTGGATCCGGGATATCCGCTGCTGTGTCCACGCTCGACACTGTGATGTGCACAGGTCTGGCAATCTCATACCCGTGAGACAGAAAGAATGACACTCTCATTGCGTGTGGCGCCTGTTTTCAAACAGTTTCATGCAAGTCTACATCTGTTATATTATTTTGGTTCATTATCATTGTATAAGCAATATGTAGCGTTACTTCTTTTGGTCACTTTAGGCACTGACTTCATTGTTTTACTGTATGACTTAGTTGACTTATTGCTACATTTGAATTACTTTCCTGCTGAACTCGAGAGCAGCTGCAGCTTGTAGCTTTGACAAGATGGTATCAGGAAAGTGTTGGAGGGAAAAATAAACGAGCTGTGTGCTCGCCTCCCTCAGCATCAACTCTGAGGGAAGCACAGTGTCCAGTGGAGCCACTCAGTGGCCATAAGCAGACTGACAGAAGTGCAGCTGGCACATTTAAACGCTGGATCAGATCCTTCAGGACCACAAGACCTCATTGTTGCACAGATATGCCTTCAAAAGTGAAACAATTTTGTGAACTTGGAAAACTAAAATGAAAATAAAAAATATTATCCTTTGTTTCAGCATTTGTTAGTTTGGCTTGATAGCTAACACTTTTTAATTAATACTGAGTTTGACAGGAATGATAGTGGGATTTAGTAATTAATGGATAATGGATGGTGCATAGTGAGATTATTTGAATTTTTAGAAAATGGAAATTTTGATGTACTGGTTCTAGAAAAAAAGGGGGAATTGCATCACCAATAACACGAGGTTTTATTCTCCTGTAAAACTAATTTTTATTCAAATTAATAAAAGATTCAGACAGAAGCAAGTTGCATGCAGTTCAGTCTCACTTTCTTAGAAAACGATACCATATAAAATAAGTCGTGTTTTTAAATGCTTATAAACTTCTGTACCTCCACACTAGAATGGAGTTGGGTTGCAAAGCAGCTTGCCGAGCCATCTACAAATGTGGGCGGGCAAAGCTCTTTTTAAGATTTTCTCATAGAATGCAAATAGAGGCTGTAGCTTACCCATCAGCTAAAAGACATCCGCTCATATTGAGCTAATCTCAAAGAGAGCAGAGAGGGTTAGCCAGTTAAGACTGAAGAAGGTACTCGATGGGACTCCAAAAAAGAAATGAAACGTCGGAAAAAATCATTGTGGGATAATTTATCAAAACATTTTATTTTCTTGCACAACCATACAATATGTCACAGAAAAATCACAGAGGGATTTAAGACAGGTCTGGCTCAGGTTTTTTCTTCTATGTGAGTTCTTTTTCAAACAGTAAGTGCAGCATAAATCAAACAAGTCAAGAGGGGGAAAAAAGAAGCATTATTACACCCTCCAAATAATCCCAATAATGAAGACAAGACACGAAAAACCTCGACGCCATTAAAAGTCACATCCCTAAAAGTCTCTGCAAAAGTGTCAAGAGTTACAACTACTGCTAATGCTCATCATAAAATCACTAATGCCTCACAAGATTATGAATTTCATACAATGGAAAAAAAATGTTAAAAAAGATCTCGTATTTATCTGTTAGATACAGTACAAAGACATCATTCCATTTCTGTTACCAGTAAACTGTGTTGAAATGGTTCTGAGCACCAAATGGTTGGTTTGAGTTGTATCACTGACTTATGTTCATATATCATTATATGCTGTTTAATGAGGGGGCACTGAGGCAAGGAGGGGTCTAGCACCATGAAAATTAAACCACCCCCCTGATTGCACTTCCCCTATCAACACATTATGACCATACTACATTTTTAAAATACCTTGTAGCCCCTTGTCAAGTGACGTATCCTTTGATATGCAATAAATATATACGAAAACGACAATGTACAGTATAAATAATGTCACAATTTACAATTTTCCATTTTCTCTGTGATCCAAAAAATCGAAACTGACAACAAAAAAAAGAGGTATAAAAGCGGGAAAGATTTCCCATTGCAGTTATTTAAACTACAGTGAAACAAGATATTTTTAGGGTGTATTTTAATATAGCAACAACAGAAACAAATGACTAAGGTGGACAAGTCCGACCAAAGACGAGTTAAAATTTCTGATTGAGAACAAATCTACAGTCTTCTAGCAAACCTGAAAACAGATACATTATGTACATTGAATGGTGTGCACAGACTAATGAGGGGCAGAGGTATGATGTGGAAGATGTCATTCGTGGGCATTCTATTATAATGGTTATACGACAGTGAGGTTGAACCGCCATCCAAATTCATAAAAACAGACCCGAGCTTGTGGAGCGAGCACGAAAGACAACGGCAGGAAGAAAAGCTGCTGAATGTACTTGAAGCAGCGCTAGGCGCATACAGCATGGTAACCAGCCTCCCAGCGTCACACTACATTACAGAGCACACGTGAGATTTTTAGCTTGTAGCTTAGAATTTTTTTAAAAAAGTATCTGTGACAAAATTAGTTGTGTTTATAAACAAAAAACAACATCATCATAGATTGCATTAATATGTGACTTAAAATCTCAACATGTGAAGCTACATCAACTTTGGCACATTTTGTAGCCAAGTAAAAGTGAACGCAAAATAAAAGTAGGTCATATGAACAATAAATGCGCCATTACTAATATAAGCAATAAAATGAATTAATGACAATGAAAATCATTTGATGTGCTGTTAAACAAAGAAATCTGGGTCTTTCCTGTCATATTTACATTCAGCCGCTCTTGAACATGCAATACTGTTCAAAAGTTTTGGTGCACTTTTTTTTTTTAGAATAAAAAAGTAATTTGTTTTTGGAAAAAAATTGAAATTACTTAGTAATCATTAGTTTAAATTAGACACATTGTAAATGATGATCAGTGACCACCGGAATCGTTAACTATACATCATTAGTAACTATTTTAATGGAGGGCTGTTTTCAGGAAGCATCGTGTGTTCCTGTGGTACACTGTTACCTGATACAAGTTTATTAAGTTAGAAGGCTAAGTGATCATGCTCGGAAGCTGCAGAATTGGCCTTTGTTTGACTGATTGCAGCTGCTTCATCAAGAAGGTTTATGTTCTAAATAATGAAGCTCTTCAAAAATATTTAATAAAACAGCGTATATGATAGCTTTCTCTGAACCAGCACAATCTGCTTATAACCAAGAGAAGTCGGAGGTCCTTGTGTGCAGCCAATAAAGTATCCAAGTACATCTGAGTCTCCAGTTTGAACAATAGATGCCACATGGCGTCTTCTCTGGCAGCTTCAACAGCGCCCATAAAATGCCTGTCTGAACATCTGCAGTAAAGAGGCGTCTAAGCAGTGTCACAAAGGAAAAAAGCCACAAGACGGGCAGAAGACCGAACAGCAAAATATGGCTTTTTCCTCACAACTTTGCTTGAAGACCAGAATCCTGGAGTCACCTCTTCACTGCTGACACTGAGACGGACGTTATGTAGCTGCTGTTCACTGAAGATGCCAGGTGAGGACCTGTGAGGTACCTGTTTCTCAAACCAGTCTTTAGTCAGTAATGGACTTTTCCTCTTCCTCAGCTGTGCACCAGCCTCTCCAAAATCTCTTTCCATTCTGATTAGAACTAGTTTGTCAATTTCTTTTTGGCTACAACTGAACGAGCCAAATTTACTGCTTCCGTTACTTCAAAAAACATTTTCACATGTACTCATTTAATTTACAAAAACACTCTTCTGACGACCACATAGCCTTTTAGCACGATAAAGCTGTAACAGGAAACACCGCAGAACACAGAAGTGATGGTTCTCTTCGAAGCAATGACGACTTTGTCCATTAATCAGAAATTGTTTTGTAGCATGTGGCATGTCTGATCAGCACTATGCCTCATTAGACAAAAAACAAATATGCTTCTATTTCAGAAACAAAAAATCTTCCGAAACCAACCCAAACTTCTGAGCAGCAGCGCACTGAGCTGGACCCTTCAGGACTGACGATACTGACGCGGCCTGCAGTCTGACCTCACTGGTTTTTGCATTATAACATGATTGTGTGTCCCTCCGGACGTTTCACTTCACGAGCACTTCACTGACATAAACCCGAACGGCGACCCCTGCTCTCTCGCACCCCATCTATGCACACCACTGCGTATCCCATAAATTTATTCACAATTTACAATTATTTATCTTCTCTGTCATCTAGAAACAAGAATATTGAAACAAAAGAGGTATAAAACTGGGACTGTTTGCCCATTCCAATAATGAAAAAAGAGAAAAGAAAAAGACATCACAATGCCTTTTTTCCTCCATGTGTCATAGAACCACACCTAACACCATTTAGACCTGTGAAGAAGCCAAAAACAAATAAGACAAGTTCGTTTTTCTTTCTGCACACTTCATTTTCAAATAAGAACAAAACTGTTTTAGTCCTCTGCTAAACCCGTATTTTAGAGACACTGATAAAAATTTGTGTTTTTTTCTTTTTAATGCTTACATAAAACCTTTGTGTGTGTTTAATCTTCTAATTATCTCTCCTCTAAAGTTCACAAGGCCAATGTGGTGTACTTCTAGGCTGGTAAAACTTTTTTTAAGCATCTAACGAGCATAAATAAGATTGGAATAGCACCTCAGAGAGTTTACAGACAGGAGTTACAAATGTCAGAGCTTTTACCTGAATATGAAAAAAAAACCAAAAAAAACCCCCCAACAACAAATAACCAGAAACAGAAACCAGTACAATGCCAAATGTGACAATCAGCTACTTCTCTTATGAAGCGTTTCCCCTGCTGGTACATTAGAATCACAGCAAATTCATGGACACATAGAATAACTAGATTGGTGTAAAAAAGTTCTACTGAATTTGCATAAAAGTACCTGAATCAATACACAGAACTGGCTACTTGACGCTTTTGAATCACAGCAGTGTCCGTTGAAAATACATCACCTGATTTTCAGTGCTAGCAGTGCTCACATTGTGTTTTTTTTCTCCTGTCCTTATCTAAAATGCTTCTTGTGAAAAGTACCAGTCTAGTCATTCTATTTCAAAACACATGTCCAATCAGCAGCTGGTATGGGGAAGACGGTGAGCTATATAGTTGGACTGGCTGAGTATCCATACCTTACAGTGTGATGTAAACAATACTGAGTAAACGTGATTGGCTGATTGAGACAGTGTTTGCAGGAACAGATTGCCTTGAAGGCAACATTTGTGCTGCCATTAGAGTTTTGGTTATGGCTGAAAGACACTGTGGAGGAGTCCTCACTTTGAGAAGGGAGTTGGAGTCTGAAGGATGAGGGGAGAAAAAAAAGAGGAAGAGAGACAGTTCAGCTGGGGGTTTGGAAAGAGCTGTTATCAAATACTCATTGCATTACTGCGGACTATTTTTCAAAGCAGACAACTAGTATCTGCAATAAGGATGTTGTTTATTTAAAAGCACCAGGACAGGGAACCTAGCAGACTCCCTTACTGCAGCAAGAAATCATAATGTGAACCCCAATTTTACAACATGGCCAAAAGTAATATAAATTTTAGCCAAATAACACATGACTTATTTGATATGTATAATGGTAGATGAGAGCAGTTCTAGGGAAGGTTAACCAAAGCCAATAAAAAACAAAAAAAAGAGAAATCGAGAGAAATAAACTCTCATTCACACATTTCTAAAGGGAGAAACTCTAAAGGCTGGATTAACATAATAGCGTCACATCAGCCACCAGTAAACAGCACTTCATCCAACCCAGTGTGCTTTTTGAGAATGATGACTATTCTCTGTTTAAATGACAAATACATGATTTGGAAGCAAGATGATATCACTTTGTAAAGTGAAGCAATGTAGCTGTTTGGAAAAAAATAAAAGTTACAGGGAAATTCTGATTTTCTTTTTTGGTTGTGAACTTCACAAATTTGCTAGCTCAGCCTGTTAAAAAGAAAACGTAGGAAGGTAATTTCGCTAAAACAACACCATGAAAAAGTATTTGACCCCTTCCTGATTTCTTAGCTTTTTGCATATTTGTCACACTTACATGATTCAGATCATCAAACAAATGGTAATACTAGACTAAGATAATCTGAGTAAATACAGAATTTTATCTAGACCTACCAAGTGAAAATGTGAAAAAGTAAACCTGGTAACTTCTTGTGTCATCCTTGGCAGCAAGAACTGCAATTAAGCATTTGTGATAATTGGAAGTGAGTCTTTCACATCGCTGTGGAGGAATTGTGGCTCACTCTTCTTTAGAGAATTTGTTTTAAGTGAGCCACATTGGAGGGTTTTGGGGGGATTTAAATCTGGACTTTGGGCACTCCAAAAACCTTAATTCTGTTTTTTTGAACCATTTAGAGGACTTGCTGATGTGTTTTGAATCACTGACCTGCTGCATAAGCAAAGTGTGCTTAAATTTAAGGGCATGAACTAACGGCAGGACATCCTCATTCAGGATTTTCTGGTAGAGAACAGAACTGATGGTTGTACCAATTATGACAAGTCGCTCAGACCCTGAAGCAGCAAAACAGCCCCAGACAATCACAGATCCACCACCATGTTTGACTGCTGGTGTGATGTTCTTTTTATGACATGCTCTGTTCCCGTTACATGATGCAAAAAAAATAAATAAATAATTATAAATCAACTTTTGTCCAGTTAGTCCACAGAATATTTTCTTGAGGATCATCGAGATGTTTTTTGGCAAACATGAGATGAGCCTTCGTCTCTTTCTTACTGTTGAATCATGAGTGGGTTCCTTAGATGTTGTTCTGGGTTCTTTTATAACCTACTGGATGAGTTGTTAAAAGCTTTATGGAGTAATTTTGGTAGGCCGGCCATTAAAGTTTTCTCCATTTGTGGATAATAGCTCACTGTGGTTTGCTGGAGTCCCAACGCCTTAGAAATGGCTTTATAACGCTTTCTTTCAGCGACTTTGTTTCTCAGTTGTTTCATGATAATGATGTGTTGCTTTTTCAGATCTTTTAGCCTGCTCCACTTTGTCAGACAGCTTTTTTAAAGTGGTTTCTTGATTAGACATGTGTTGCAGGCCTGCTCACAGTCCATGAAATTGAACTCATTTAAAAACTACAGTTTGTATTTACTTGGGTTATTTTTGTCAAATATTTTTATGATCTGAAACATGTAATTATGACAAATATGTGGGGAAAAAAAAATCAAGAACGGGGGAAATACTTGTTCACAGCACCGTAGCTCCAAATGCATGACAGAGATGCCATCAAAAACAAAAAACAGTCTGAATAAATAAATTTAATTCATTCCAGATGCCAGATTAAAAAGTGACCATTAGAGATTATAAAATCATACTAACCAGCACAAAACCGTCATAGATTTTCATCAGCTCCTCTGTCCGATACTGTTCCAGCACCACTACTCCTGTCAGCGACGGGCTCTTAGCTCTGGCACAGTCCTCACAGTGCACCACGTAGGTCGTCTTACTACTGTTCTCACTGGTCACAAACAGCAAGTTAAACACCTCCACCTGCACAAACACAGTGTAGTCAGCACCACTTTAGTCAAGCATTAGTTCATATTTAGTGGTATGACTCTGTTGGGGAACCTTCCAGACCCTTCTATATGCAGACATAGGGAGAGCCAAAGCAAAGCCCCAACACAGGACAAAGCAGGTATCAGCGACTGCAGATATAACATTGCTTATGCCATAAACAGCATGAAAAGGAGCAGCTACAGCAGAGGAGGGTTACAAAGCAGCTTGCAGGTATGCAGCACTGAGGGAAAGCTAAAGCAGCACAAACAGCATCTTCTAGGATGGATTTGCCAATTGGATGTGTAAAAGGGTGTCAGCTGAGCGACCTCATAGCCTGATTAAACTAACACCGCGCTCGACTTTTGAAAGTGGGACTCGTATCATGCTTTCACTTCTTTCACACAACAGAAGAGTCACTCACATCACACTCGTTGCAGTAGTAGGCTGGCTCGTCTTTCACGCGGCTCTGGTAACAGATTTTCTTCCCTGCAGCCACCAGCTGGTCTCTCAGAATCTGGATGTGCTTGATGGACTGCAACAGGCAGTGTCTGAGTGTTTGAGAGAGAGGGAGACAGAGAGGGAGGGGAAGACAGTGAAAGATGTAAACTAACGCCCCCTCACATACACACATGTATTCTGTAGATGCAAACACACATCTTACTTGATCATCTTGAAGGTATCCTGATCTGTGATTTTAATTGTGCGAGCCACATTCCAGGAAACGTGGATCATGGGAACGATTGACTTAACCTTCTTCACCTCGTTCCACTCAAAGCGCTCCAGGGCGAGTTGATATTGGTATGCTGGAGGAGTGAAAAAAAAGCAAACACAAAACAGTGGCTGACAAAAGGCAACAGCATATTTAAGTAGTAACTTTAGACAAAGAGGTTTGAAGCTGCTGCTTTTGGCTTATTTTATTTTTGTCCTTGTAACTCACAGTTGAGTGGTCCCACATTCCAGGCAATGTTGTTGCACCAGCCCACAGCTTGGACCCAGTGCACAGTCCCTGCATTAATCCACACCAGGTCGCCTGGCCTCTGGATGAAGCGGTACACAGGGATGTTGGAACTGTAGAGATCCTCTAGAACTGGCCACCAGGAGCCTGTAAGGTAGTCTACTCCATGCCTGAAGGAAAGACCAAAGCAATTCAGGCTACAGTAACATCTTTTGTATCATTTTTGTTTCAACTGAATAAGTTCTTAACTCACTTTTCACATAAATTATTAATAAGTTCCCAGTAGTGCTCATGGACTGCGAACCACTCGCAGTCACCAGGCCCGATGTTGATGTTAACTGAGCAGAAGTTGTTGTTCTCTTGATGACCTGATGAGAAACACAAGCAGTCCTTTTAATTTGAAAAGCAAAGTGTGTAAAGTGTGCGTGTTAGTCCCCATAGGGAAATAGTTCCTCTGCATTTAACCCATTCACCCAGTGAAGCAGTGGGCAGCCGCCAGTGCAGCGCCCGGGGAGCAGTGTGTAGGGACGGTACCTTGCTCAGGGGTACCTCAAGGTAGCCGTTCAGTGGAGTCGAACCCCTGACCTTCCGATCATGGGGCTACCACTCTACCTACTGAGCTATCCCTCATTTGAAACATTAAAAAACACCCTCCTGAGTCAAGACACGCACTTACCTGGTGTACGGCTGCCCGGCACCTTCATGTAAAGCTGGACAGTGTTCATGCCTAGGATGGTGTGACCGACGTGACTCAGCATGTTGTTACTGGATTCCACTCGCATGAAAGCTGGCAGCTTCAGCAGCTCCTGCAGCTGGGGCTTCCACCTTGAAAAAAAAAAAAAGTCATAAAAAAAGAAGGTAATGTGAGAGATTGTGGATCCTCGATTAGGTAAGTTTAACATGATCTTACCTTTTAGGATCAGACAGATCTATGTTGGTCCCGAATTTAATGATCTTTCCAACAGGTTTTTGCTCTGAGCTGGGGAGAGACACAAGCCTAACATGAATATGCTTCGCTGTAATACTGTGACCTTTTACACGAACAGATCACAGTTTTTCACTAACCTCAGAGAGCTGTTGGCATGAGGAGGCTGAGCTTTGCTCAAGATGGACGCAGAACTGGCTTTTGAGGTATGATTGCCTTTACTGTTGGATAGTGTCAGAGCGGCTTTTGTGGCTGCCGATTGGTTTGGAGTCTGTTCCTCATCTTCCTCATTGTCACTCTCCTTCTCCTCCTATAATACATCTGCATGAGCTTAGCTTATAACTGATAACAAATGCATGATTACATAAATTCAAGGTAAGTTTTGGACAGAAACATCTGTGAAGTCAATCACGTTTTTGCCTGCATGTGTTGATTTCCTCACTTCAGACACTTAAATTGTTAAACACAAACTACTACACATCTGCTTACTAACCTACAACCTTCATTTAATGTATTTTATTCAAATAACCTTTGAACAAAATACCTTAAAATACTGTTAGTGTCCCCCTAATGCTTTAAACGATGGACAGACCTGCATCAAAAGTAAATACAAGTCTAAGAATATAAAACAATTCTGAATTATCATTCACAGTGGAACACATAACACATGTATGCTTATTTACAGAAGCATGGATTCTTTCTTGAAAAATATACATCTCACACATCTGAGATGACAAAAAAGAAGCTAATCTCCAGTTTGCAAAACATTAGTTTTCATACAACTTTAAAAATGTTTTTAACACACTGCAAATCACTGTTGTTTATTCAAGTAAACCAACATTTAAGTTCTAGTTCATGGACCCCACTTCAACCTAATTCCAGTCTATAGCATAGCGGTTAACACATTTGTCTAACACAGAAAAGATCACCACATTTTTTCATGATAAATAAGGTTCTCTTAACTACGGGACAGGACTTTTAGCTTTGAGATAGCTTTGCCTTTCTCAGACAGAAACATGAACTTTGCGATCCTTGGATGCTTTGTTTTATACTGTTATCAGATGAACACATTAATAACGTGCCTATAACTGCACCCAACAACCTTCTGTTTCATTCAGACATTTAAAAACAACACTCCCAAAATGTTCCCGCTTGTCTTATATTCAGACCTATGATTACATTCATTCATGACCTCTTTTTTTGTTTGTTTGGTTTTTTTCTGTGCTGATACATGGAAGAGCTAGCAGCCTTTATTCTTCAAGAAGCATAGCAGTAGGAAATGGACGGCTCAGATTTCTGTCCCTGGTAATATATGCAAGACGATCCAAAACACTGCCTTCATATTCAAATCACAGCTGTAATCTGTTTCTTTTTTTCAACACCAAAGATAGTGCTTATTTGTTTTGCATGTGTAGCTTCCTCCATATCGGTCACAAAACAGGTGTGGTAAGAAAGCCTGCATTGATGCGCACTTCTTGTTGGGAGGGATTTATAATGCACTCTGACTAAAAGCCAGTTGGTTTAAAATGGAGCTTAATGCAGTGGACTGTGCAAATGGGCAGACAGACTGCAATGATATAGGAGCCTTTTGGAACTGGGTCACATACTGTTGCCCATGTCCTCTACTGGTCAATCCCCTTTCCTCTTTAACAGACAGAAGAAATGACCTGAAGCCACCTGGCCATACACCCTATTTTGAACTTTTTTTGTTTGCTTTATTAAAATACCCTGGTCTAGCAAATGCTGCTGAACTTCCAACCTGAAGTGTCCGTTAAAAAATGATATTCAGGGGTGAAAAGACACCAGCAGGCAAACAACAAATTTAGCAATGTCAGCAATCACATTAGAACATGTGATACAATATTTCTTTAAAATCTATTTAGCCATGAGCTGAAATAAAAGCTGGTGCAACTCAATTATTCAGTCAGTTATTTAATTACCCAACATTAATTGCCATAAAAGTAACATGAGAGTATGCCTACCTGCAGGCTCTCCTGAAAGGTGGAGGCCTGGTACTGGGCGTATTTGGCAATGATGGTGTGTGAGCGGCTGCTCTCGCAGGGCCATGTCTGACTCGCGCCACTTGCATCCCAGTTCTCATCAGCAGGCTGCTTAACCTGAGTCCTCACTTCCACTGCATGGTCCGAATTGGCCTCCACCAGAGATTTGGTTGAGAACAGACCAAGATCTGCGATGGAGAAAGAAACAGAGAACGATAATTACCAGATAATTACAAAAACAAAATTTTTTTCCCCTGTTCAATTGCTGAGACCGGTGTTGCCATGCAAATGAATTCAAAGCGGCAATCATAGAAGAGTGGTTGCCAAGCCATCAATCGCAGTTGAGAATACATGTTTTGCATTTAAATGTGAAAGATGAAGCAGGAAGTGTTAGATTAGATTAGATTAGATAGAACTTTATTAATCCCTCGGGTGGGTTCCTCTGGGAAATTCGATTGTGTTATGTGGCTAACAAAATTTAAATGGGTTATATAGCAAGATACAGCACTATTAAAATATCCACTACTTCTATGACAAACCAGTTTTTTTTAATCTGAACAATCTGTGCCTAATTTGACCTTTCCTGCTTCTTGTGTGATGATTTGAACAAAACAATAAAGTAAAATTATTTTTTTTAACAGTAATTAAACTTACTAAGGCGGAGGGAGCCAGCGAGGCCTCTGATGACCGTAACAGCGTTTTTGGGATCAGTGCAGAACTGAAGCAGAACCGGAGAAAAGGCATCCCTCTTGCTCTCCAACTGTGAAAACAGCACGGGGTAAACCATGATGAGATCTGAATGCAGTGTTGGAGAACATTTCTCTGGAAACCAGGGGAAAAGTCCTCACAGTAGGTTTGAAATTTGCAGATTTCTCAAACAAGGTGTGTTAGGATAGCTCTCGCTTGCTAACCAATAAACAGGCCAAGAAATAGAACTGAGCTAAATGTTAACATGGGGATTTGTTGTATATCCATAAAAACTAATTGAACTGCAATCCATCCAGTTTTTTTTTAAATTTCCAAGAGATTTCATTCTTAACCTTTCAAAAGTTGAGAATGGCTAAGCTAGGCTAGAAAGGTTAGCAGGTTTTTGAGTTTAGGCTAACTGACCAGCTTAGCCTGAGAACATGATCCGCAGAACCAGCCTGTTAGCGTGGCTAAAAACAAGATTACTTTTGAAGTCTGGTTACTTGAGCTCCATTAATTAGCACATACTCACATAGATGCTTGGTGTAGGAGGATTCAGCTTATCACGAGGAATGGGGGTCTCCACTGCAATGTTGGGTTTAACCGAGAATGCGGGAGGCAAGTACGACTCCTTGAATTTCCCTTTCAGACTTGCCCCCCTAGGAAAAAAAATGATACCAGAGCATTAATACTCATTAAGAGAGGTGAATAACACTCAGTGAGCTGGTAGCACATTTGTCAGCTTTATACTCACCTGCATGCTCTGATCACATCAGCGGCTGTGTTTGTGATGTTGATCTTGGAAAGTGGGATTGGGATTCTGGGCTCCTGCACTTCTGATATATTGAATGTCTGCCTTCCGCCGCTCTCCACTTTAACCAAGAGGATCTTCAGCTCCTTAGACAAGCCCATGGACAGCGCTTTCAGTTTCAGTGGGTCCACTTTACTTGCTGGTGCAGGACGATCTAATTTGGTTGGACTTGTTGATACAGCTGATGTTGAATTTGAGGTGGTAACGTCTGTATTTCCGACTACACAGGCAGTCTCATTAACGAACCCTTTCTTCTCATCTGTTGTTGCATTTGAATTCCCAGTGTCCACTTTTTGTCTTTTGATATCTTTACCATTTGGGGTTTGATTTTCCTGAGGAGTCTGGCCCTTCATGCTGTCTTTGACCAGTCTGGCTGAGTATGAAATAACTGGCACTGAAGATAAAGCATTGCTGTCTTTTACATCGGGTACTCTACTTGTTTTAATTTTACAGCTGATGACCTTATTTTCTTCTCTCTTTATCTTAATCTTGATCGCTCCCTCTCTTTTCCCATCCTTTACCTTCTGTTTTCTCTTTTTCTCTTTGCCTGCACGTTCTGTCTTTGTGCCGTTTCCACTTTCTTCCTTGGTAGAGGGAGCTTGCTTTACCATCTTCATTACTGTATGTGTTGTGGTCAGAGTCAGCTCCGCACTCAGTGCCCCATCCAAAAGAGTCTTCGTCCTCTCCATCGGGTTTGCTGCATCCTTGTTGTCTTGTTTCATCACATCTTGTACATAACTCTCATTTCCCTCCTCTTTTTCCTGCACCATTGAGCTGGTGGCTGGCTTACTCACATCTGTCTGACTGCGGAATTCTTCAAGTGTGTCTGAGGTAATGTGAACTGGTGATTGATTACTGGGTTCGGAGGATTCTGTGGGATTTGATGTAGGGAAGAAGTCCTGGCTCTCGGGGCAGTGGATATCTGGGCCCAGTTCAAGAGAGGAAGAGTACTTCACTCCATTGGCATCACTAGCAGGAGGACCGCCGAATGGACCACCTCGGCACGCGACCCTCTGGCTGGCAAGTAAGGTGGCCAGGCTCTCAAAGACATCATCAAGACCTGCGTCATCATTGTGAAACTCATGAAGGGGAGAGCCAGACAGCTTCCTGCTGCTGTCCATCATCGCTTCTTTTTCTTCCTCCAGGACTTGTTCAATTGTACAAGGTAGATCAGAGAATTCAGACATGCTGCTGTGGGAATAATCTTCTGCACTCATATGATCAATGCTTTCACTCTCTACAGGAGGGGGTGAAAGACATTGAGTGGGGCTGAGCTGGAGGACAGGTCTGCTTAGTACACCTTTCTCTAGCTCCTCCTCCTCATCTCCAAGATCTGATACTGGAGATCCCTGCCAGCTAAGCACAGGAGGTGTGTTGGCAAGGTTGTCTCCCGTTTCCCTTAAATTTCCCATCACAGCCACAGGCTGAAGGTCTGGAGCATTGAGAACTCCTCCCTGCCCACCTTGCTGCTCTAAGCCAGCCGAGCACACTGTACTGAGAGGCGCTAAGGCTTTAAATAAGAGGGAAGGGAGTATGTCATCTGGCTTTGCTCTTGGCTCACCTTCCAGTTGGGTTGAGACGATGGTGGAACGCTTGCTGGCCTGGTGGTGGCTGGCTTTCTTAGGAAGAGGGGTTTCTGGGGCACTGCTGCTCTTTTTGAGCATTTTGTGATTTTCAGACTTTGAGGATGGCTGCTGTGAAGTGGGCCTGGGATGAAGGGTGTTTGTGGATGACCTATGCGTAGTCTTTTCTCCTTTTTCACTCCTGTCCCTGTGCTTGTGTTTGGGTGGTGACTGGGCCTGATTCTCTCCGTTCAAAGTCTGCATTTTACTTATCTTTGCCTCACTTAGACAGGTGGAAACAGAGATGGAAGAAAACATTTCCTGTTCTGTAACTTTCATTTTGAGGGCTAATTTCCGTTCCTTCTTAGATGCTTTATCGCGTTTCTTTTTCTTCTCAGCCAACCTTTTCTCCTCTTTTTTCTTCCGCCTTTTTCTGTCCTCACCCTTTCTGCCCATCTTTGGAACGTCACCCTTCTTCTCCTTTTTCAGCAGCTTATACTTTTGTTTGGATTCAGACTTTTTATCTTCTAACTCCCTCTCAGGCTTGTCCACTCTTGCTCTATCGTGGGGAGACTGCAGTGAGCAGAGGAGCTGTGAGGTCTTCCTGTACTTGAGGTCTGAAAGCCTAGATTTTGAACCAGCATGGGGTGTCGGAGATGTACTTGATCCCCGACTGGGTCTCGGGATGACACTGGGACTTTCTTGGAGCTTTAGCTGCCCACTGAGGCTGGGACAACGCGGCTGAATGACTGGTGAATCTTTTCTGCCATTGAGCATTTTGTCTGTAGAAGGACTGGAAGGAGCACCTGTACTGCTGGAAGTAAAACCTCCATTGTTCGGACCACAGAGTACAGATGAGTACTGAGGAGAGTTTACACCAGATTTCAAGAGGGAGGGGTCCCTTGAATTTGTCCGTTGATGAATGCGCTGATTCTCCTGCAGAATTAATTTTGCATCAGTAACTTTAAGCTGTATTGTACATTTAAGGCCTTTATACACCAGACATGTAAAATTGGTTAAGTGTTAAAAATATCTTTCAGACTCACTTATTCTTGGTGCACGTGACTGTGCAAGTGACTGTGTAATTTTACTGGACAAACTTGTCATGTACTTTTTGGGACCAAGCTGAATTTTTCTAAGTTTTCTGATGAAAAGAAACATTCTGACCAATCAGATCACTGAATCTGGCAAAAAGTATGATTGTAGCTCAAAGCCAGTACTGAATAGAGATGGCACGATACCACTTTTTTATGTCCGATACCGATATCATAAATTTGGATATCTGCCGATACCGATATGAATCCAATATAGTGTTTTTTAATCAACTGTTTTTTTTTTAAATATCTTGCTGCATTTTGTATAAGTTCATACTCAAGTTTAAAACAACAACTACACTAAAGCTATTCTGTTATACCTGTATGCAAAAAAGAAATGTTTCATAGTTCAGCAATACTGATCAATCTAATAAACTTAAACCTACACCATCCTCCCTATTCTGGTATTTTAAAGAGTACTTAGCGTAAATATTAAGCAACCTAACTAATAGGGTTCCAACTCCCAGCAACAAAAATAAATAAATAAAAAATAGGGAACCACCCCTCACGCTCCACCTCATGATGCTTAATTGACGTAATCAACCTTAATTTGATGCAGTGTGAAAAAAAAATGCACAGAAATCAATTATTTTTCAAGAAATATTAAATAGATTCAACATCTTTCTTCAACAAAATTGCAGACTGCACAGATGGTACCTTCCCAAAGGAAAAAGTACTATAGCTTACTAGGGTATATATATTAGACTTAATAGTCACTATATACAGTAATTGACTTCTATTCATTTTACATCAAATTAAAACTTTGGGTGTCAGATAATTATTTATTAAAAGCTAGACATTTTAAATGAGAATAAGAAAGAAAAGTATGTCTTTGTGCCCCCTTTTCCCTGTTAATGCCCTATCGGCCCCCCTGGCTAAACTTTGCTAGATCCGCCCCTGCACAGTTACCAGCCGTCAGCTACGTAGAAAAAGATTCTCGAGTAGAAAGTAATATTAAATAAATTCTAACAACAGCTTATCAAGCTTAAACGTGCTGCTGTTGTTCAGCCGCTGGTTTCCTCTTTCTGGTGCAAAGTGGGCCAAAAACAAACAAGAAAGACGGACTCGCGACAGAAAAGCCGATCAGCTGATCATTAAGCAGTTTCATGATTGAAGTAGCAGCAAGAAGAGGCAGTCGCTTGTTAAGCTTAACGCAGGAATGCTTTACATTCAGAGATGGACTTACACACTTGCTTTACTTCTCTCGGGGATAACTTTGTCGGAGATGAAATGCCGGGTTGCTAGCGAAGCTCCAAATGCTATCCAGACCACCGACAGGTCCCGCATGCCACAGCCGCTCTATCACGTGATGCATACTGCTCCGACGTGCTAACGTTCTGAGGTGAGTTACGGCGTGTTGCAAGTTTTGTGAGGTGCTTTCGTGATATTTAATGGATCGGATTACATTTTTTATTTTTCTCCGATATCCGATCCAGTAATTTAGGTCAGTATCGGACCGATACCGATACGTAATATCGGATCGGTCCATCTCTAGTACTGAATATGCAATGATATGTAAATAGTAAAATTATACTGTTTTACCTGTTTACACACAGCTAAACACTAGGGGTGCAACGATATTCGTATCGATATTGAACCGTTCGATACAGTGCTTTCGGTTTGGTACGCATATGTATCGAACAATACAACATTTGTAATTTATTTTATCAACTTTCCTTCTGACGATGCTGTCTGTGTGGAGCGCTCAGTGAATCTGTGTTCGACTACTCCGCCTAGGCTGCACTGTCGAGCGCAGATCCACTGAGCGCTCAACACAGACAGCATAGTCAGAAGGAAGAGCGCAGGGCAAGCTAGCAAGACAGAAGTTAAGCTCTCCTTGCAACATGGACCTCCCCCACTCTCATTCAGATCTGGCGTTTGGAATTATTTTGGTTTTCATGTGACGTATGACCCTGAAGGTAAGCGAGTCATGGACTAAAGTAAAACAGTATGTTGGATGTGCCATGCAATGCTCAATTACATGGGTGGGAACTAGTGTGTTAGCGCAGTTAGCTCGTTAACGTGTTGGCCGTCTAGCCCCATGCACGGGGCGATCGGCGGTAGCTCGTTAACGGAGATTTGCCGTGTTGTGGCGTTAAGGTCATTTCAACGAGATTAACCTGAAAGCACTAGTGGGAACACAACGAATATGACTGCACATTTACGCCGACATCATCCTAGTGCAAAGACAAAAACAACAAGCATGCTACTAACTTTAGCCGAGTCATTTAGACAGCTGTTAGCACATGATTCTCCTTATGCTGCTGAGAATATAGCCCAGAAGAAGCGGATAGTATAGCTTTTATTTTGGAAAGAGACATTTCTCTGTAATAAACTCTCTTTTCCAAAGATGAGTGATTCCTCAATCAGATACATGGCTTGCAATATCGCTAGCCCGACGTCCTGGAGCTAGCGATTTTTTCAGTCGGGCTACCAAAATCTATCTCTTCCCTGCCCGTTGGGCTATTGTAGGAAGGAAAAATATATGTCAATGCTTTTGCATTCTTTCAGAAATGTAGCTGGGTAATTATGTCATTGGCATCGGTGAGCCACTGTCAATATGTGACATATTGATCGCGTTTGAATTTGCGCTTGTTTTTTGCTTTCACTTTGCAATCGTGCGAACTGTGTATAGAGAGCGACAGCACTGATCTGTGAGTGATGATAATTTGTGCACCAATTCCTCTGACATCGTCTTATTAATCGTTAGCTTACTATGCAAACATGACAAGTGAAATCTCCCGCAGCAAGCTTAAACATGTGAGAGGTTGATCGCGCAGAGAATCGCTGAGCTTATGTGAGTGCGTGTGTAAAAGCAGCAGGATATATATTTTAGTTCTGCTGAGCCAAATAAGACAGGTCAGGGTGAAGAAGTGACAGCCAAAGAAAAGCTTACCACAAAACGGAGAAGTTATGACAAATCAGACTATAAGGCAAAAGGAAAGTGCAGCTTTATGGTTTCATGGACAAAATAATTTCTGTGGCTGCAATATGACGAGCTAAATAACCAGGGCTGCACATAAGTGGTCCGCAGGTGCGCATTCGCTGTCAAAATAAAAAACACGCACAAGGGTTAGGGTTAAATTTAAAAACTGTACCTTTGAGTTTAAATATATACATTTATAATTTTAATAAATGACAAATTAAAAAGGCATGAACATTTTTTTTGTATCGAAAAAATATCGAACCGTGACACCAAAGTATCGAACCGAACCGAACCGTGAATTTTGTGTATCGTTGCACCCCTACTAAACACTGTTCAATCTGCTCTCGGAAATTACTTCTCTGCCTCCTCAGATGTGGTCCAAACTCTGTCAACAAGAATTCCAACTACCCCACTGACATCCTGAAATATGTACGAAAGTGTTCGTGATACAGCTTGAACTCCTGGACCAAACCAAGAAATTCTCCCTGCTGCTGCCTTTATGTGAGAATTGGATGAGCTCAGAATCTCCTTTTCTTCCTTTTCTTCCTTTTCTTGTTTAGAAACATCAGGATCAGCTCATCATCGCTTCATGTCTATTATGAAGCGCCTTGAGGCGACTTTTGTTGTGATTTGGCGCTATATAAATAAAATTGAATTGAATTGAATTGAATTGAATTGAATGTCAACTTTTTTCACAGTGCGTTTTTTGAGAATTAATTTTCTGCTAAAATTCAGCGCTTCGACGAGCGGTCGACAAGTTTGCATCTGAAAAAATGTGGAATGTGTCACTTTTCCGCTAAGTACTCAGTGTGTAATGGTCTTTAGGTTCACAATAAAACTGGGGATGTGGAAGAAAACACAATTATACTGACACTAATCATTAATCATTATTAATCGATTTAACTATAGGGTACTGTAGCTAGGATATACAGATCCCAAACGCTCTGGAGGATCCTCAGGATGGGTGGAAAAAGACCAGGTTACTTTTTCTTTCTTGTACACAACAAATAACATCATGGTCACCAGAGCATGACCCCTTTAAAAACATACTGTCTCCTGTCAATTCTGAAGGTGATAAAGAGCAACATCTACCCACACTTTATGAGCATATGGCTTTGCAATAAAAACACTCTACCTGTTTACTATGTGTAAAATAGCATACTGAAATAAAAGTGTGATAGTAGTTTATCTCTTACTGTGCTTTGTTTGTGATAATGGTTCCAAGAGTCCTTATCCTCCAGAGGGTGTAGTGGGGCGTTGTGCTGAGGTGCTCTAGGCTGGCCTGTGTGCCGTTGATGGTTATAGTGATGGTGTTGGTGGCTGTAAGGCACACGGGTGTGGTCTGCTGGTGAAGATGAGATTTTCCGCTCGACCTTCCCTCTGCTTCCATAATGCGGTGGCCTCCTGCCGCAGCTCTGGTTGGATGGCACTGGGTCACTGAAGCCGTGTTTCCCAGCTCGCAGTTTAGAGGTTTCCTGCAAAAGTGAAAAACCAGATTTGGGAATCAATGGTTGTGCCAAATCTGAGGAATAATACATGTTGTACATGCTCACCTGTTGCTGTTTTGTTGAGGTCCTGTGTTCAGAGTGGTGGCATGGACCCGCCCTGTCACTTGGAGGCTTCCAGTCGTCCTGGTTGGAGCGCTGTTGGTGAGGTGGTGATGGGGCACGAACAAGTAAAGGTAATTGCCTGGATCCAGTATGACAAGCCTAAACAGATAAATATCCTTTCTTTTAAAACTGCATTACACCAATAGGTGGGGCTGTTACACAGAAATGAAATGCCATGTAGATGTGTACATGTAAACATAGTGACAGCAGTGAAATTGGCACAGTAAGGTCAAATGAAATTATCTGACTAAGTTTAAGAAACTAAGGTTAATAGAAAAAAAACAATGTTGTATTCATAAATAAATATTGATTAGTGAGTAATTATGGCGTTAAACAAACTGATCCATTCACGTGAACTTAAAACGAATCCATTAAACATGCAGTGTTTGAGTGCCCGAGATGGACATCACCGACCTCGCAAATTGAGTTTCCTGTATGTGGCTAGAGACTAGCTACATATGTAATAGTCAAAGTCCTATGTTTTATGGCCTGAGAAGGCTTCCCCTTCAACAAGCTAAAACACAAGGGAAAGGGATAACACAGCATCTGTATAAAATACCATCCTCTTCTTCCTCACCTCAAGCCTCTGCTCCTGAACCGAAGTCAGGGCTCTAACACACAAAGATGTACATAAACTTTACTTCCAGTTTTTGAGCCACTTCAAAGAAAGTTTCACTAGAGCCAGCTAATAGTAGCCAACACGGTAAAAAACGCCGCTAACAGCAGCCAGAAACACAGAAAGCCTTTGGATATCCTCAACAACTTATCTCAGCATAACTGCCATTGAACAGAAGTTTTACACAGTTTTACAGACGTGGATACATATTGCACTCACCATAGATGAATTGAGGCCAGAGGTTTTGAGGTGACTTACGGGGTAAAAAACGTAAAACACTTTCCTGATTTACTTTCCGTGTTATTCAAATATGTTAAAACAAAGCGTGTACAAAAATGCTTTTATACACAGATAGTAGAAAAAAAGTTGACCATAGCAGTTATGGGTTACTGTTTACATTGAATGCTTTTGATCTCTCTTGGCTGACCGACTGCAATCTCCTGACATCTAGCAGTGACATTTTACGCATTTTGCGTTTAAAAAATGAAATAAAGGTTGTGTCTCCAAATCAAACACATTTACCTGATCAGGTCCAAAGTCTCTTCTCCTCTTAGCTGGACACTCATCCCGGGGGGTTAATGGGTGCTCCGGGGTTGGACTGTGATGATGCGCTTGCTCCCGTCGCTGGTGGAGGGCTGGCCGTTTCCATGGTCCTGTTCTGTTGTTCACCATCCTGTCTGGGAAACTCCTGCGGGGGTCCGAGTGGGCCCATCTCTCTGGCGTGGTTCCCTGAAGCTCCCTGTTGTTGCGATGCAGGCGAGGAGCCCCGTTCTATTGGGAAAAGAAAAACAATACAGTCAAGATTCCTTAACTAATGACTTATCGGCAACACCTCACCACAAAGTTGCTGACATTGTTTTGCCAGTTTGCGTAGCGTTCCTCTGGTCCTGGCAGATAACCATTGTTGGTGCCATCTCGGATGTGGAACGAATGGATGGAGTTGTGATGCCAGTTCTGGACCTCAAACTGCACCTCTTTACCATCCCAAATTCGCAGCAGCTGGCTATGCCCCTTTGGGATACCTTTGTCCGAGACATGGTTGATTGTTCTGTCACCCCTGTGAAAACAACTAAACTCAGGACCACGCTGTGGACAGGCATTAATGGTAATTACACCACAGTACAACGGAAACTTTTCCGGTCAATACTCAGATTCATCAGGGCATCAAGAGTTGTACTGTTCAGTTTCTCAGTACGAGTGAAGCCAGCTTAGAGAAAATGACACTGACAAAAGCAGTTTCAGTCACAAATCACAGCACATAGCTCTGAAAGCTGGTCAACACAAACCCCTTTAAAGTGTGGTATGAACGATAAATACTTACCTGCTATAAATACGACTTGACAGAGAATGATATGGCTGTTTGCGCCCCTCTTGGAGCCTATAGTGGGGGACAAAAAAAATATTGTGTTGTCTTAATTCGTTTCAAAAGATGTGACGCTTTTACTCGTAGCCTGAAGTCAGATTAAAGCTAATTTCTCAAATGTTTTCTGCAAATAAATGTTAAATGTAGTTCACTGTTGCTCAAAGTTGCTCACAACTTTGGACATACTCAGAAATGAGGTTTTCCTTCACAGCGACTCTAATCCAGTTTTTTCCCACATGCTAAACTTCACAGCTTGTTCATCAAAGGTCTCTGCAAGAATAATTTAATCCCACTGTTTCTAAAATTTCTCCTGGCATGCCTCCTCTTCAGAAAATGAAAATAGTTTACGGCCCACACCCCACAAGAAAATGTTTTCAAGGTGTTTTTTTTCTCTGTGAAATAAATGCTATCACCACAGCATTAGCAGAATTTTGTTTACTTATGTTAAATAAAGAACACTATATTTAGCTTTATGTTTTTACCTACAGCCCTGCAGTGGCTCTATGCTCCACCAGAGGGGCCTGATTAAGAAACACTAGTTTAACCACACACGGTAACCACCATGACTCAACCAAACTATTTAAACTTTAAGTGGTGGATGCGCATAATAAACACATCAAATACGTAGTGGAATAAGAGCATCAGCTTCATTTCTACATTACTTATTTAGATTACTGTTATCAGTTAGTTCAAACTGCTCTAAAACACTATATCCAGGCAGTATGTTTTTAAACTCTTGGCTTTGTATGATGTGAATAACAGCTGATCTCCCTTATATGGTCATCTCATGCACAGCGCTTTGTCTGCAAGAACACACTCTCTACCTACCTGCTGCTATGAGAAGCAGCCAATCAGAAGCTAAGTTTGCTTGAAGGTAGTGGAAAGAAAACTAAAATGACTTGTTTCAGACATTAGATGAACTTGGCTGCACCAAGGCTCCGTATAAAATGCATGAAGATTATTTTGATCTGCGAATCATGCAAAGCTACTGTAGCAGCTTTACCCTAGAAATAGGAAGAAAACTATGGAGCTGAAAACGAGCGCTTTCCTTTCACTTTTATTATCTATTTCTCTCCAAAAGCCGCGACTGCACATAGCTGCATGAGCTACAGTCGCATTCATCAGCGCGTACCCTCAACTGTTGCAGCTGAATAGCGAGACTTGAGTCTTGTGCCAACTGCAGCTGAAGATGCTGTAGTTTCATTCACCACAAGCCTGTCTGTTGAAACCGCACACGGGTTTATTCCCACAGCTGCACATGAAGTGAGAGCTTTTCATGAATATGCTCATCAGAGTTTCAGTTGATCAGTCAGCCACATAAAGTGGCTCTTATCTTGAGTCAGCCCAGACTACAAAAGGCTCAGGTCTCACGTGCTCAAGTGACCCTTGTTTGAGGAAGTTCGAGCATCGAGTTGTTCCACTACCAACGGCCGCAGTGAGCTTAAACCCAGAATCTTTTTTTAAAAGTCACACTGGCTTTCTTAACTGATGCAGCCTTAGTGGTTAATTTTTTTCATATCAATATGATCAGAGACATGAAAATAGAAACAAACGAATATAGTATGGTGAGGCACATGCATAGCACATGTTATCTGCTGCAGGTGAATCACATGTGTACCCCTTAAATGAAATACTGTCCTGCAAGTGTTGCGTTTGTGTGTGGGTTTGGGGACGGTGCTGCTGACCTCTGTGTGTGGCTCCAGGGGCGAGCATTTACAGGAGCCCATTGTCCTTTGTTAGGTCCTCCAGCTGAGTAGGAGTCCCATGTGTTACGGCCAGAGTAGAGCTCTGCTGGGTGATACATGCAGCCTGGAACACACACACAAACACACGCACAGAGTTTAATGTGTAAGTGAAAATGCTGAATACACAAATCAACCTGTAAATATTTAAATACCCTGACTTTATGAAATGCAATTTCAAAATGATGCTCCTTTAAACTTTTAACACAAATTTCAGCATGCACATCCCAGGTATATGAAATGCATATACTGCACACATGCTGTATACGGTATTCAGGGTCCACTGCAATGAATTGTGCAGTAATTTTCATTTGAAGGTAATTCCTACATTCATACCACGTATATAAAAAAGGGAGCTTTAGTTCCATGATACTTATACCTCAGGTCGATGCAGCTCTGGGTTGTAGTGCAGTAAGGACTTTGGGTGATAATAAACTCTGTACGGTAGCGCCAAATTGTGAAGTATGTCTGCTTTTAAATAGTCACGCACAAACACACCCACACACAGAGAGCACAGAGACAGACAAAAATATTTATGTGGTTACCAGTCTTGGTCTGTGTTTTGGAGGCCCTCCACTTCACACCTGAGAGCAAAAAAAGCAGTCTGTGGACAAAACACGTGGTTAAGTGAAACATTCCGTTCAAGGCATTTTTCCACAACACTTGCATTTCTTCTGGCGTTATAAGAAGCTTTATTTTTTTAATCATGTGGGTTTGTGACTGAACTGATGCCACACTATCACTCTGTGTGCTCCCGGTAGATTTAATTCTGCTCGCCGAATTTTCTGCTGCTGCACTGTATCTGCTCAGTGGTAATACCATCACTCAGCCACAGCTGCACTGTGCACTCAGCTTCTCTCTAATCACAGCCACCACCGCCAGTGGTCACCCAGTGATGGGAAAAAAAAGCCCACTGCAGTGAGACCATGGGCCATGGCAACCTCACTTTGAAGACAAAGAAAGAAAAAAAAAAAACCATGGTGGCCTGCTGCATTTATTTTATCACCATTCCCTTCAAGCCATAAGTCCCTAATTTACTGACAGAGCTGGTGGTAGATGTGGCTCAAATCAGCAGCAGACATCCACAGTAGGAGTTCATTCTAGCCAGCTTTATCAGTCGCTATTCCAGGAGCTCTGCGTTTCCCTATATTCCTCCTAAGCCACAATCTATATCAAGTCAGGAGCTTGCTGCACTGTATCTGTCTTTTACAGTGTCTTACAGCCTCAATTCTTATTTCCACTTTTGTGATTGCTTTCATTGCTTAAAACAGGAAAGTCACACGTACGTCTTTCATTAGCGTGGACCGAAAAGATCACTTACTGCCTCTAATGATGACACACTTTTCTTGCTGAAGAAAGCTTTGCTGTTACGGTGAGACATTGGCTTCATTTCTCACAATGAATGATGAACTGGCATGCAGCATTTCACCACTTCCCTCACTGTGCATTCATTCTACTATAAGTAGGGTTTTTTTGTTGTTTTTTTCATGGTTCTGTGCGTGGTGAGACTGTTGCAGCTGTGTTATATTAACTTTTCTGCGAGTGCTGAATGAGTGAAGGAAGCAGCCTCTTCAAGGGACCATTTCCAACCAGTTGCTAGAGCAACTGAGGCCAGACAGTTCCTAATGCTGTAGCTCTAGGCTTTTCAGACTCAACTGCATTTAGATGTATTTTTAGAGCACACTGAGAACACAACAGGTCTTTAAGCGTGCACACAACGTTGCACTGCTAGCATGCATTACAACAACACTGCATGCTTTCACTTTCACATACAGAACCGGGTGACATCAGTCATCGCTGGGTTATGCTGTGCAGCAGATGCAACACATCTGGCGACATCCACCCCAGTCCTGCTAAAAATCTGCTGTTTCAAACGTCCGCAATTCCACTCTGCCGCTTTATCAGTAAAAGTCTCCTTAGCTGAGATATCGCTTGGTTCTGTTAATGTATTTTGAGTGTTTGTGACTGTCCCAAACAATTACTTGCATACAACAGTTTCCACTTTTTTCCTACTTTCACAACATTTGCGGACAAAGTGCTGCGGTTGCTGTGCTTGCAAGTGATGGGGCAACGGTATGCAGACCCATCTGGTATAGACCCTCCCTGCTTACAGTGTTGTAGGGGGAGCCGTCAGTCAGCACCAGCTTGCATTTGACTCCACACAACAACGGCTCTGTGGCTCCAATATTAAACCCATGTGTGCAGGAGTTAATTCAAGACATATGGGCTGTAGCTGCGAGGCCACATGATGTCATGTGCAGAATGGGTTAAGTTGCTGCAGGTTAAACTCCCTTCACAGCAAGGTAGCCCAAAAGAAAGCGTACACAATTCCAAAAGTGTAGTATGTAAGAGCTGACTTTATGAAATGCCAGGTGCATTCAATTACCACTGTACCTTTGGCCACTACAGTCCCCTCTTTGCTTTGGCAGTGTGTAACGTTTGTGCGCAGACAGGTAAAAAGCCTTCATTTGTTGACGCCTATTGTTCACTTAAACCCACCATCTCCTTTCTCTTTCCATGCCACCAAAGAAGGACAGCCATGTAAACCCACATCTGGCTATTTGAAACCAAATGTAGAACCCATGTGTGTGTTTGTGCATCTCTTACACAAGTCTTACCTTCAAAATAAATGCTGAGAGAACAGTGTTGTTGGTGGAGTTGGGGGTGAGTGGGAGTGGGGACTTTCTGGTCCAAATTAGATGATGCTGTCAGGCCGGAATAGAAAGACAGCAGACCCGCAGAGTCTCGGATCCCTCTAAATAGACATCCTCATCCTTGGCTAGCTGGTAAACACACACACACAGACAGACACACAGTAAAAAAGGACTGAGGAAATACCATCGCCAGTTGGTGCACAGATGTACAAGATAAGGAAGGTTTTGTTTGTTTGTTTGCTTTTTTAAGAAAAAGGGCACTTCCATCTCATCTGTCCCCTGGGTACACCTGCCCATTCTCTTTCTTTCTGTTCTTGTTTTTTTTTTTTGCAAAGATCTACATTGCTGCAAACCTGACCCCCTCTAAGACAAAGAGCTGTGAGCAAGAGAGGAGAGGAAGCATGGTTTGACAAGCTGGCAGGCATTCTTTCCTCCTGCCTTCCCCTCCTTGCTGGTCTGCCCTTTTGCCTTTGCTCTCTTCCTTACTTGTTTCAACAAGGCTCTTTTTTTTTTCCTTCTCCCTCCCTCTTGATATCCAATATCCCACCCTTTCTCTTCCAGGCAATCTGTACGGCTCTGCCCATGCCTCACCCTTCCTTTTCTCTGCACGCTGTGTCCTTGTATCCCTGGCAACCAATGATATCATTTAGTCCAGAGCTGGGAGGAAGGCCTCGAGCAAGGAGGGGAGTTTTTACATTTGTGTGTGAATTTTGACATGGAAATGGGGGGGGGGGGGGGGCGAGCGGTAGGATTTAATGGATCCTGCCACATTTCTCTGTTCGCTCTCTTCAGGCTTGGGTGTTGTTTACACAGCAGCTCTGTCAGCTCCTGAGATCTCCAGAGCTTCAGAAACAAGCTGTCAAATTCATGCAAATCTTCCACCACGCCGACTGCAGTGACCCCGCTGCAGATGTGCAGATCTTTTTTTCCACCGAGGCTCCATCATGTGCATGTGTGTGCGTGTGTGTATATGTAGCACAGCTCCTATACCATAAAAGGAACGATGGGCTGCCTCTGGTGGTCTCCTATTGCTAAGCTAACACAGAGCAGAGACGTGAGGAGAACAGATGGAGGAGAGCGGACGAGCAACAATGTACAGACGAGAAACAAGAGACTGGGCAGGCTCTCGTGCACATGCGTGATTTTATCGGACGCCGGCCTTAAATAGTGTCACCATCGCAGAGAAAGAACGTACAGTATGAGGCGAATATCAATCACATTTCTAAAAATAACCCCCAACACACACACGCATACACACACACACACCCCTTCTTGCTCTATCCCCCTTCTCCCTTTCTGTAACAGCAGCTTCTTCCCAGTGTATGCTCCATAAAGCACAGCTCTCCGAGGGGGTGCTGGAATGTACCAAGGCAAGGTCAAGAACAAGAAAGAGGGGTGCCTTTTGCAAACAATGCAAAAAAATGAAGCTTTTTTGTACAGCTTTCCCCCCTCTCTTTAACAAAAGACTGTGAAGCAGGAGTGAAGAAGACGCTGGATGCATGCATGAATGCGCGTGACAAACAGCTGGGTTTGTGGGAGAATGGTAACCTAGAAATGCACGTGCAGGTGGTTGCTTGCACTGATCCTTTCAGCTGAAAGCATACACCAGGTTCACATTACTGACAGTAACGTCAGACTGCTGCTTTTCCTTTCAAAATCACAAAAAGGGATCGCTTCTGTTATCAAACGTGACCCAGATATTTAGATGGAGTCAACGCATGGCCAAAGAACCACTGTGGGAAACATGTTGAGGGAAGTGAACTTTGAGAGGAGCCCAGCAAGTGACACAGTTCAGACCTGAGCTAAAGCCATAATTACAGCACTTGGTTGCACTGAAGAGCCTTACTACTGTACACCTCTTTCCCTCCCTCCACGCTCACACAAGAGGATATTCAACAGTTTAAATGTGCCGGAGAGCACCGATGTAGCCATAACAAGAGTGTAACTGCAACAGTTCCCCTATCTTCAACCTCCCCCTCCCATCACATTTCTGTTCTTGCGCATGCTGTGTGTCTGCACGTGAGCATGTATGTGTGCATGTATGTGTATGTGTGTGTGTGTGTGTGTGTGTGTGTATGTGTGAGAGAGAGAGAGAGAGAGAGAGAGAGAGAGGGAGAGGGAGCTTCATTCAGGAACGTGCGGCAGTCTGCAGACACCACACACACTGCAGTATGCTCATCCAAGGCAGATCGTTCTGGCATAGTGACACAAATAACAGCAACAATGCAAGGGGACAGAAAACAGTTACACTTCTCCTTCCACAGTGCTGTACACAAAGCGACACATTTCCACTCAGACATAAATGCACATCCAGTCCCCCCCCCGCCTCCCTCCTGCCCACCCGCCCGCGGTTCTCTCCTTTACCTTCTTTTTTTTTGTTGTTTTTGTTTTGGTTCTCTCTCGTCGCACGCCCCTCTGTTCCCCTTTTTCCTCCCTTTCAACTCCTGGCCACCTCGTCTCTCGCACGATCCTCTCCTTTCTTCCCTCTTCTCCTCCTCTTCCTGTTTCCACTCCACTCCGATGCTGGTTCTCGCTCTCGCAGCAGACCCATCCATGTGCACAGAAACGACGGGGGCGGGCCGGCCGACTGTCAATCACGCGGTGCGAGCGAATGAGGCGCGCGAGCTTCCTATCAAACACACTTTGCAGGGTATGCGAGAGGAGAGGGGAGGGGAGAACGGCAGACAGAGAGAGAAATAAAGAGCCCCTCTTTATTTCCCCTCCCCTGTGTGTATGTGTGTGTATAACCTGGAACACAGCCAGTACAGTAGAGGAGATATTTAAATCTCTCCACAGCTGTAAAATAATCTTCGGAAGCAGAGAAATTGGTTATACATGCGTATTTATGCATAAATAGACTGGCGACTCGTTTACCTTATCATGTCCCCCTTTCATATATATATATATATATATATATATATATATATATATATATATATATATATATATATATATATATATATATATATATATATATATGTATATATATATATATATATATATATATATATATATATAGGGAGAGAGAGAGAGAGAAAGAGGGAGAGAGATATTACACCAGTATGACATATCTCATGTGTTCTTGTTACAACATTTTTCCTCCCCCAAAACACTGAAAAAAAACCCCGCAAAGGCTCACAGAAGCACAGTTTCAGTGTGTACCGTGTAAGGGCTCAATACCCGCGGTGTTGTCTTTCTGGGTGCGCTGGAAAGTGAAGCAGAGTGAAATGGTGACAGAGAGGCTAGCCAGCGTTGGCTGAGCTCAAATGTCAAGTGACAGGATAACTGAGGGGAGGTGGAGCTACAGCTTTTGGTTCATGAAGGGAGGGTCTTGTCTTTGTGGCTTTAACAATGCAAAGCCACCGCTCACTCCTCTCCGCTCGTTTCACCCGTCGGCGACCAATAACGAGCAGGCAGACCTCTCAGCTGCGAGTGAAAGTGAGAGGCAGAGATGAAGAGGACGAGCAGCCAGACAAATGTAAAGAGTGAAAAGGTGGAATCAGACTGCTGGAAGATTTTTTTTTCTTCCTTTCCCCCCCTGAAGTGCCTTAGCAACAGTCCCTGATCAGCTCAAAGTCTATTGGTCAGGGCTCAACCCCATGTGGGTGTTTGGACCAATGAGCGGTCTTTGCTGCAGAACTAAGCGGGGAAAGTCTCACAGGCTAGCAATACCTGCTAAATTGTGCCCCCTGGCGGTTCAATGAAGGTCTACAATCTGTTCTCAAGTGGATGGGAGCATAAACTCTCAGTCCTGTAACTTTTTTTCTTCTTTGCAGTCTTGTCTGTCATCTTCAAAGTAGTTCGTGTAAATGTGGATGTAATTTAAACTTTGTGATGCATTAGTTTACCGTGACTATAACGGAGCAATAATACACTGATGCACAAAGTGGAGAAACAAAAGCAAAGACTGGAAATTAAAAACAGTTTGTCATCATATGACCATATATATAAACGTGATTTCATGCAGTTATCATGAGAGAGGGCACGAGGAAACAAAAGAGACGAGTCTGTAGTGCCTCCATGTGGCTAATATGCAGTATTACATAATGGCAAAACTGCTGTACGTTAGAGCAGTTTGATGCTATAAATGCATTATCACTAGTAAATATATGTGTGTCTATGTTTTATGGAATCACTCTTGTTTTTAATATGATTGTGCAAACATTTTTAACTACTTTATTTTTGTATTTTTTATGTTTGTTTAAAACAGGTCTGTCTTGTAAATGAGACATTGAGTCTCAGTGGGATTACCTGTATCATAAAGGTTAAATAAATCTGTATTTAAAAGTGTGTCATACATTGAATTGCTTTAATGTACTGCATTATATATTTATTCATCAATAATAAGCCATCATAAAGCACTTCATTTGTAATTAAATTACTCAACAGCCATACACAATCTTCCTGTATTCTGATCACATGTTCATTGCCTGTCTGAGCATCATTGAAACAGTGATGCTTCATGTTTGTAAAGAACTTTGTATGAAAAGTACTCTTGCCCTCTTTGATCCACCCCAAGAGACACACAGACATGCAGTCAGGCAGGCGGAAGGATGCCTGCTGGCTGAGATCTAGCACTGTTTCAAAAGCTTTTTTTTTTTTAACAGTATCATTTTTGGCTGATAAGATTCTCTGTTAAATGGGTTTCTCTGCTGAGCTAGAGCCTTGTTCAAAATTCACAATCTGACAGCACAGTTTCATCACACTGACCATTTTTCTATGAAGGGAACCAGACCGGTACTTTGGAGTTTCTGTTTCCCTCGAAGAGCAGCAGAGGGCAGTGGAGCCGGGACTACACACTTGGTCTGGATTTATAATTTTAATTGGTAAAAATGCTGACAGCTGAAAAATGTCCGTTCACATAACTGCATCATCAGCCCCGGCTACATAAGTTATGATTGTCATAACTCAAGATTAGATCAGAGAGGCAAGCTGGTCCCTCAATGAATAACAACACTCAGTCACTCAAATTGACTTATTAGGGCAGTGAAGGATTGTTGCTCCGGCTAATTTGACAGTTTCCATTTGCATAACACCGACTTTGGCAGAGGGCAGTATGGACAGCTCCACAAACTCCCGCCGCTGACGTGTAGCTCCTTTTATTTGCTTTGCATCGCACATTATTTACATGTGTGGTTCCCATCACTTCATATTGGACATACCCCGAAAGCCTAAGTGTGTTCATTTGAACTGATTTTAATGAGAGAGAAAAAATCAATACACTTGTCTATATTTAAAATATGAATATGAACGAACATTTTCCATGAATTGCTCTTTTTGTATGCTTTTGTATTGCTATAACAGAATCCGTCACCATCTAGCTCCTTGGACTGGTATTTTGAGATAATTCAAATTGTCATAAAAAAAGGCAGCTTACATCAAATGTCAAAGCTTTTAGACGCCTCAGCTGCACATCCGTAACTTTGAGCTTTTCACACACTTTCCAGTTCTTTCCATCTGCAAAAGGTGGGTACAGGTAACCCTGAATCAAATGTTAATCTTTATCCTAGCATGGTTAATTAAAGCAAACAACCTCTGACGGGACACGTGGGCGGTGGCTTGATATGTTTATGAGGTGGAAAACAGGCTCAAGTGAGCTTGATAAGGAGAGCCTGTCATCAAATACTGGCTGACAACAAGTTGGATGAAGAAAAATATACAGTAAAAAATAAAGAATATGCAATATAGGTTCAAAAGCTGTTATTATAAGTGAGAGGACAAAGAGGAAAAAAAAACTTTGGAAAAAGGACGCCGTCTTCAGATGGATTACTCGCTCTGTACACAGTGAGCTGCCAAAATAAGTGCCGAAGCCGTTTTGGCAGAACACTGAGCCATTTGCTAAGAAATACTTGCACTGTACTGCAAGGGAAGTTTCTTGAGTTGCTATGAAGTACTTTTGCTCCAGTGTCCTCACAAAACTTGCATTTCGAATTTTTTATTCTTGGCTATATGTATTAAAAACAATACCATCTTTGGTACCAAAGCTTATAGACACTCGATTATCCTTGTCCAAGTCATTATGCTCTAGTTTAACTATTGTTTTCAGCTATACAGGAGAATGACATAGTTACCAAGTGTCACTATGTAGCTGAATTTCCATCCTTTATCTGTTCATGCCTCTGGCTTATCCATGCTTCACGGTGAGTAGTACTTTACTGCGAAACGTGTATACGTAGTGCCTTTTTCTGGACTGTGAGCCTTTTGTTCATCGCCAACATAGATTAGATGGATTTGCATTTTAGGATTCCTCCAGTAGCATCTTCCTGAATACATTCCAGTGTCCTCTGTTTCATTATCGTTCAGCAGACCTCGGGCTTATGCGAGAGTGAATACCAATTACAGTTTTTCTTGGGAAAAATAAGTCATTGTGACATCCTAGCTATCCTCTTTGAATTTATTTGATTAGGCCATCAGTATGATATTGGCCTCTGTCTCAAAAATCAAGCCACGACTTCATTAAGAACATTAAAAAAGTTTTGATAGTTAGCTTAAAAGTCAATATAGCTGATGCACTTAACCTAACCACAACAGGTCCATAAGCTTTAAACACTGTATGTTTGACCTATACTGCAGCAAACCTGCATATCAATGCCACCATCCATTAGAAGGCCTGTCGTTGGCGCACACACTTCCTGCTTTGCCTATCTGCTGTGTTACATTTAAATCCTAACCGTACACCCTACGCTGTCATAGTTCTGCAGAGAGCACAGTGCGAGACATTGAAGAGACACGTTGACCATGGAGATCCTGCAGCTGCCTTTAGTTTGTGCTCTTATAATCAGTAGTCTCACATCAGCAACAGTTGTTCAAGATTTTAATCATGTGGAGAGATGCAAGGACTCCCTCTATATGGGGACTCCGCCGCGGGGTTTTGTCGACACCAAACTGAAGAAGATCTGCCAGCGATATGCTGACAAACCCCGTTATGTGACCTTGTACGATCCTTCTAAGAGGATCCCAGTTTACTCGGCTTATACCTTCAAGAAAACTGAGGGAGACAGACGTGTGGACTACCCCTGGATGTACGAGCCACAGGTTAGTGTTTCAAAAATACTTTTTTTTTCATTCATTAATCCTTGAATTTTAACCATTGCCTAATGAGATATTCCACACTTGTTAAAAAAGAAGCTTTCAAGGAAGCCAAAATTGGAAAGAAAAAGGGACATAAAGGCCTTGCATAAAGAACTTTTATTGGGTATCTTGTGCTATTTCTTGGCATGTTAAAGACTGCTTTAAGTTTTATTTCATTTCCCCAGCTGGCAGAGCTCGATGGCAATGGGAACATGTTGCCCTTCCCAACTGGCTACCTGCACATGAAGTTTGAGGACAGCCAGGCAGTGCTGGATGACTACTCTGATGTGGTTCTTTATGAAAGAGGTCACCTGAACCCAGACCAGCATCAGTCCAGTCCACACGACCGCGCTGCCACTTACACACTGACCAACGTGGTCCCAGAGATACGAGAGTTTAACATCGGGCCTTGGCGAGAGTACGAGGAGCGGATCCGGGTGCGCCTTAACAACTTCTGCCGTGGCACTGCCTACATTGTCACCGGAGTGACCACCAGGGGCAACATGATCCGTCGCAACAATCAGAACCGCGTGGCCATCCCCGAAGATGTGTGGTCTGCTTACTGCTGCACCGAGTATGACCGCAACGCGCCCCATGACGTTCGCGTTCTCTTCCCATCCCATGCAGCCCTAGCCAAAAACGCCAAAGAGGGCAACAGCATCCACGAGATGACAGTCCTGGAGCTTGAAATGTTTCTGAGAAATAACATCGAAGTCGACACCAACCTTCAGATCTTCTACGACAACTGTGTCTCTCCCTCACCCCTTCCTCTTTATCTGCAGCACACCATCTGAATGCTATCTCAGCTACATCCTCTGTGTGCATATGGGTTTATGTAGCCTAACAGCAGCCATTAACAATAATAAAAACAATGATAGCAGAAGTAAGGTAATTCAAATTTTGTCCTGCAAGATATTATCTAAGAAAGGAGTCCGTATCAGAATAAAATGAAATGTTCTTCATTCAATAAAAATGTTCTGGGTGATGGTTTTCAGGCTTTAGAGGAGGACTACTCTATTTAGAAAAGGATTGCAATACAGTTATGTAATCTTGTGTGGAAGGCTATGGGAATTGGCTCATTTAATAAATTGTCCTAATCTAATATCCCAAACTGAGTTTGTGTTGCTTTTGTGTAAAATACTAATCTTTGAACCCCACTTTCAAAAGTATATGGACACATTTGCGTAAAAAGTTTTCAATAAGGCTATCATTAACTTTGGCATTAATCCGGATGCAGATACATGAACTTTTCAAAAAGGATTCTTTACCCGAATCCTAACACTGAATACTGCATGTCATATCCAACTGCAATGAAAACAACTGGAATACATGATTTTGATGTTCTCAAGAATTATAACACAAATATCTGCTCCTGGACAGATCGCGGCACTCATTCATGGTGTAGAGGGAATTTTTCAGCTTTTGCAGAGGCATTCATTATCAGACTGCTCTTGTTTTAAAGCTGACAGCAAAAAGAATCAGAAATGTGCTTTCGGACATAAAGGCTCCTCTTACACTACAACAGCTGTCCACTGGAGTCATTTACTTGAAATTCTTGTAAAATGCCAAAGAAAGGGTGTTGTTAGATCAGAAATAGCCTCCCTGTGGTATATTGTGGAGCAAGTTTCATTGTCTGTCCAGATATAAAAACTGGATTTGACTTTTATGGGTGTCTGTTGGGTTTTAGTGTCTTTAATCGGTTAGTTAACCTACAAATAATAAAAGACTTTTGAATATATATATGTTTTTTTAAACCCACATTTGTAGTAAAGTTCTCAAATTGAAAACCAGAACTATAACAATCTAAATTTGATCATTCTGAGGACATTCAAAAAACAAGGCAATGCTCTGTCTTTGTGTTGGTAAAGATATCCTCGTACAAGATGCCCTTTAAAAAAAAGTTTTGATGTGTTCTCTATAATTTCTAGCTCAATGCTGCCATCTAGTGTAGAGAAAAAAAAACTTAGGGTTCAGAAAACATCATCCAAGTGAGTATATTCAGAGAGCAAAAGACCTGACATTACATTAATGTGCATCTAAACAGCTGTGATATGTATTTATGAATTATACTAAACCTTGTGGGGTGTATTCATTAAAGCAGTTGTTAAAGTATAAATAAGGATGTGGTGTTTGAGATAAAAGAAATGATGAAGATGATGTTTAGTAAACCTGTTAAATATATTGTATACCAGTTTGAGTTCTCAGGCTTTTCATTATGGAATTCCTATATATTGATCTAAAACTGTTGAACACGGAAGCCTGTACACAGCTGCAGGAAGCATTATGCGCAACAATGATCTGTCCTTTTTGTTTGTCCACTGTAAAGATTTCGAGGTGTTTCACTTACAGTGCCAAAAGTGGAATTGGAAAAAAGATGATCAGTTGATTGGAGAATAAATCTGACGGGGGAGATGTAAAAATAGGAGCAACAAGTTCTTAAACCATTTACTGACCACTGATACCAAAGAAATTTACCTTTGGCAAAGGAGGTTTTATTTTCACATAAGGACCTGAATGAATGGAAAGCGTTCTGCTAGCTTTATCCAACTAAAGTAGTGCATTAGTCTGGTGTATTTGCTGTAATAACAAATTATTGTGTACCAGCAGCTGAATAAACAGATGAGAGGACAGTTCCTAGCATGAAACCCTCACTGCCAAGTTATGCCAGGCTTTGAAATTAGAATTATTTGGATGTGAATGAACTGAACCACAATCAGAGCTCAGTTTGTGTTCATTCCTGTTTATTTAACATAATGATGAGTAGCCTTATACTTTTAAGAAGAAGGTTTCATCAGCTATTGATGGCGTGGTGAGACTGGAAGCATTACTGCAAAAATGAACCAGAGTTTTTTTTTTCCTCCAAATGGCAGACTAACAGTAGGACATTTCCACGAGGATCCGAATATTACACAGAGCCATATCTCTGCTTGATGAGCATTCTGCAAAACCAAGTCAGCGAAAGGCAATGGTTTTTACACCATGTGTGCTGGATAAGCATTGGTTTATCTACCAGAATGCACAGAATTAGCTGGAGCTCTAATTTTGGTGCATGTGTGGCACGGCTTGGCAGTGTTGTGGCAGAGCTAAAACATGTCAAAGAATTGTGTTTTATTTTTTGACTCGGGTACTATGCTGCCACACACTGTAATCTATCATAATGAAAATCTTCTTTGCAACTAAGAAGTAATATGATGGTTATGATAGTCTCATCATCATTATGTTTGAATAAAGCAGAAATCAGGGTTGAAGAAGGTAGAGGCTGTGTGATGTAGTTGGGGAATGAGAAATGAGCAGGGAGGGAGACACTGAAGGTTGGTTTTAAGGTATATGACGAATAAAGAGTCCTTAAAGTTGGAGACACTCCATTCTATGTCCCCAAGGGATGGGAAAAAGCACATTACCCTCTGAGGTGAAGTTAAATCAAGGCATATTGAAATGGCTCTAGGCACTTATTTGAGCAGTTATTTTGAAGCACATTTTTAAATGAACTTTGTCACAAACTGGACCACACAGGCACAACAGAAAAGGAGATGCACACAAATGCCAATTAACAAACTGCTCCTTTGAAATTAAAGAAAAAATGAACGAACTTCAACCAACCATGGTGAGTGATGTCAATACTGGCAATGATGTGAGTAGACATTCTACATATATAGAATTACCTGTCAAATCTTTTTCGAAAAATGCTTTTAAAAAATTAGCAGACTTCATCCTCTTCCCCTATTTGGTTTTATCCAAGTCTTACTTATCTTACTATCTAAAATTCTAAAAAGTGCTACTACTTTTCAATTCTTCTGCAGATTTCAATTAAGAATTCTATGAGTGCAACATCTCTCTCCTGCAATACCCCTGGCCAAGATCACGAACACTACAGTGTAGAAAGAGGACATCAGCATTATCAGGTGCAGTGGAAAACAGGACTGTCGTCAGTATGTGTCACAAATGACTCACTGGAGAGGCAGCTGAATGACACCGAGGACAGTTACACCACAGAACTGGCCACCCTGCAAGTACAAAAACACGAGACAGGGAAACAGAGTTGTGTTCAAAGTCTTTAAATAAAATACTTATGTAACCTTGAAACACCCTAAAGAAACTCAAGTAGTTTCTTGGTACCAGAAACAGAAAGGAAACAATGAACCAGAGTTTACACTCTGAAAAATATAGCTAAAAGAAGACATAAAATGCTAGGTGACTACAGATGAAAAACTAGCCGTACGCTAAACCTGATACAGGGTCACGAATGGTAATATTCATGTCCAATATAGATATATCATAATACAAATAGAATCAGAAAATAATGCTTTGCATAGTTACTTTGATAAGTTTAAAGAATACAATCAAAATGTTGGACTGGAAGAAGTGAGAAGGCAAAAGATAATGTTTTTAAGCACATTCCTTACATTCAAATTCATCTTAGATGTAGCTTTCTTACCAAACATACATTTGTTTTCTCCTGATTGAGTCCGTTAAAGATAAAATTATATTTATCCACCCTGGTCTTGTAGACAGTTCTTAAAACCTACAAATGACTGCAGGACCCAGGTGAAGTTATAGGGCATGTTTGACCTGTTCTATTTTATTGTTGTAGTGGGACAATACATGCCTTCAAAAACACTAGCAACTAACTCTGTAATTTTTTTCCTTTCTTTATTTTTCTTGCCTTCTTAACCCCTTTTTGAAGTTTTACATTAGTCAGATTCTTTCCATTGTCAAATTCTTTCGGCAGGAGTTCTGCATCTGTTAGCAAACATTAAGTACTGTAAGCTAGAAACTGAGCTAGCTAGCATGAAACTAAGCTAGCTTACTAAATAACTACTAGCTAAATAGCTTTTTTTGGTTTCTTGTTTTTTTTTTTTTACCAGACCAGAGGTTCTTGGCAGTGACTAAATCTGAAATCCAGGAATTAATTTTTACTCACTCTAACCATAGATGATCTAAAACATGGACGAAACTTTGAAGCTTTAGTTCAAAATATGAAGGCAAAGAGGAAGTGCTTTAAATTCGCATTTTATCTGAAGGTCAGCAGGTGGCTGTGGCTGCAAAAAAAGCTTCTGGTCCTTTCTATCTTGACTACTATAAACACCTTCCGGGCAAATTTATTGGCTCATTCATTCATTTTGGGTCAAACCAAATTAAAAACAAACAAACAAACAAAACTGCTCATGGTCTACTAATTTGTAAATCATAAACTGGAAGCCAATGAGAATGCAGATTTACAGTTACACCTGCCTGTCCTTGCCACATCCAATTATTTTTACAACAGTGGAAACAATAGCAGACATGCTTCTCTCCAGACTTCAAAATGGACTTCGGAAACTTCACATCAGAGTAACTAACATCTTTTTTACACTAAGGCTAAAATGACGCCATGTTTTGTCTTTCTGTAAATTAGAATTTGCCTGCTAATGCGATACTTAAATACTAGGAAGCCAAGTTGTGTTCACATGCTGCAGAATTCCTCTGCCACCCAGTGGCCAAACCACAAACACCTTTTTAGCAGTACAAACCCAGCCATGTCATAAAAGCGATGGCACAGCATTTGTTTAAGAATGTCTTTTAATGTTTTCCAGTTCAGATACACAACATACAGTGTGTAATAGCCTCTATTTGAAATAGAAATATTAACTTTAATTCTTTCAACCCCTTCTGGTCATTATGCTCTCTCACAGTCTCTTGAGCCTCAAGCAGGTTTTACTGAATCAAATGAAACAGACAAACAGGTGCAAGCCTTCACTTTACCTTTCTGGCATTAAATCTTATATAAGAAGAAGAAGATATTTGGATCGGTGTAATACTTTCTCCCCTTACCTTAAGCCAACATCAAAACTGTAGTGTAAACATGTAAACTTGGTGAGTGTGCTTCCGTTATCTGTTGGCTCGTCCAAATCCCTTGTTTCCAAAAAAGAAGGAAAAAAGAAAGAAGGAAAGAAAAACACACATTTTCTTATGCTGTGGCTAACTTAAACTCACTAACAAACAGCTGGATCAATAATCCCCAAAATTCAATGTGCAGACAAGATTGCAAAAAGGTAGCAAAACAACCACCGTGGTTACTAGAGTTTGAAATTAGACTAAAAGAATACAAAGGATTTCACAACTTCCCAATTACAGGTTATACTGTATGACAATGCCCGAGACAATGTGAGACACTAACAAGTAAATTCAACAGCATCACAAAGAAAAATAAAAAAAATAAATCTTTTTTTTTCTATTTTTGAGCATATTTAAAGAACTAACATGTTGTTTTTTCCAAGCCTCATTTCACAAATCTTCTCAATTTCCTCCTTTTTCGTGTGTTCTCCACAGCTGTTCTTTGGCTTTTCTTTTTTTTTTTTTAAACCAATGAAGGGATTCATTTCACTCAAAAGCTGCCTTCATGATTGATGGAATAGTGTCAGGCCTGTACGTCACATTTTAGGCAAGACTATTTTTATCACAATCTATGCGAACCTGAGCCGTAGACATTCCTTTTTCATGTTCATGCTGCCCTCAACCACGCTGTGCCCATACAACCTACTGGAACCTGACCTTGAGTTCAAGGAAACAAAGGAGAATCGAACATATTTGAAAACCATGTAAGTCACCAAAACTTGCACCTGTTGTCACAAAGAAAAGATCCGGCCAGTCAGTCAAACCAAACGACAAACATAATATTTACAAATTCCAGTTTTGTTCGCTTACACTTAAAAAAATGTACAGTTTGTTTTTATGTGTTGTTGGGTTCTTTTTTTCCTTTTTTTGTTTTTTTTTTGGGTGGGTTCTTTTTTTGTTGTTGTTGTTGTTCTTTTGTCCTCGCAGCTTGCTCCAGTCCAGCGTGAGGGATGGCAGTCTGGCTCCAGAGTGTGGTTATCCTAAGCAGACGGGACATCACAAGGAAGGAGGGGGACAAGAGAGGAAGAGGACGGGGGATCCTGCTCACCTTGCGTTCACGGTTTATGTTGTGTGAGTAATGTCTGTTAAACTGGGTTTTCAGAATGTATCCTCTGCGCACTGACGGATCGTACTGTCGCTATTTTCGTCATCGGCACTGTGTTTGTCCAGCGTTTGTCCTAATGTCACTGTTTCTGTTTAGTTTGCTTTGTTTTTTTTGTTTTGTTTTTTCCCTCCTCCTCCTCATTGTCCAGAGTGTGACCCGTGTCCGTGTTGGATTGTGCGAAAGATGTGAAACGCGCATACAAGGCTCTCTCACCTTTTTTTTTTTTGACCATAAATACATCTTATCCTTTCTCCTGCCTTTTGCAAAAGCCAGAAACATGGGACAACAAAAGAGCAGACGGAAAAAAGATAACTGTCGGGCAGTCCTCAAAGACTTTGAAGCAGGAGGGAGGTTAATGTCCAGTCACAGACAAAGACCTTATTTATACTCTTTGTGTAAAGTAGTCATTTCTTTTTTTCCCTAACTTTAAAAAAAAGTGCTATCTTCAGGTTGATTCAGAGACAGTGACTGTGCAAGCTCGACATTGCAAAAAATAAAGAGAAACAGCAAAAAAAAAAAAAAAAAAAAAAGGGGGAAAAAAAGGGGGTGGGGGTTATAAAGGCTTTCATCAGTCTTTCCTGTAGTTTTTGCAGCACAGCCTCGGTGTGTTAGGGAATGAAAAAAATAAAGAGGAAATATTTACTCTCTTTGTTATAATCATAGTTTTACACAATATTCATCTTTTAATACTTTAATACTTTCTGAAGTACCACAAAGTGCAGCTGATATTGAAACGGGATATTAAAAAGAAAAAAGAAAAGATTTTCAAAATAAAATAAATGGCAAATCATCAAAATGACAAGCTAACTTCTAGAAAAAAACCCAGAAAAAAAATCCAAACATGCAACAAATATCCCACACAGTAAAGTTGTTAATAAAACTCCTTAAAAAAAAGAAAAGAAAAAGAGGATATATTGAATCTGATTTCTCTTTAAAGAAGAGACCAGCCACAGTGCAACATTGAGTGGAATTAAAAAAAAAAGTTTAAAAAAAAGTGTGTGGTTCAAAACTAAAGATGAAGGGGTTGGCACTTTTTTTTATGGTAATTCCTTTTGTAAGATACAGTCAGGGTGGACCTCTCCAGGCGGTCCACTGGACGCCAGTAAAAGAGGAACTTTATCACAGTACTTGGCACCAAGAATGCTGGTAAAAACGAGATATCAGAATATCTTTTTTTTTTCATTCATATCCTTACAATTTATTAATAATACATCATTTACACTTGTGTTTTTGTATAAAAGACTCCAAAAGGAAAAAGAGAGTCTAGAAGTGATTGCAAGAAAGAGGAAAGGAATGCAGATGGATTATGTCGATGGTTTTAATAAAAAGAGCTACAAGGGCAGATGCAGAGCGAGAACGAGAGAAGCGGTTAAATGAGACAAAAGAGATTGTGGGTATGAAGATAAATAATGTAATGGATGTGATTAGAGTGTGTGTGGCTGAAATGCAGCGACTTCTAATGGGCAGCCTGGATTCCAGGTTGCATCCCACAAAGTGAGTGGGATTCAGTAATTTCCTGTACCGCCCCACAGTTGAGGCCTCAATCTGGAAATGTTTTGAAAGCAGCAGTGGTGAGTATGCACTTTTGTTTTTGGTTGGGTTTTTTTTTTTAAAGCGTGGGCAACTTAATCTCCATGGGATGCTTTATGTTATTCAGCTAGCATCACAACCAAAGAAAAAAAGAAAAAACTCAAACAAACAAACCAGTAAATATATGTCTAATTAATAAAATCGCATTTTAAAATTAAAAAGTCGTGATTCGCCATCCAGTGGATTCCACCCCTTTTCCTTCTAGGCCCGTCAAATACATTTCACGCTAAACAATAATCCCCAAAAATCACAAAGGAGGGACAGCTGTTGGGACAGAGTGCTAAACACAGGGTGCCAAATTTCACTTCCAGATTGGGCCTTTAAAGCTGCAATTTGTAAGTTTCAGGGAATCAACGCTTCATGACAGGCAGCTTGTCGGGACATATGTTGCCTCAAACAAAGCTGCTCGCTACTGTTTTATCTTTTTTGCTAAATGAGTGAAAATGAATATTTGCATTCGGCGTTAAACATAGTTTTTACACTGACACAACAACACATGCGCAAAACAACGGAGCTACCACAATACATGTCTGACTGATTGTTGATGAGCCTGAGAACCCTCTGCGAGAGCTACAAGCTTAAAGCTGCGTGTTTGGTGGCTCTCCAAAGCACCAGATGTTGAAAGCGCGTTGACGGGGAAAAGCGGTATGCATCTAGTATGACGGTGTTTTGGCAAAGGACCTTTCTTAATCAAGTCCCCCCCCCACCTTGAGTTACGGTTACAGTTTAGAGGTATTTCACTGCTTCGTATCTTACAAACTGCAGCTTTAGTTGAGGGCTTAATGAGAAAAGAGAAAAGTAGAGTAAAGAAGAAGAGAAGGTGGAGTTTGGATGGAGCAGTTTGTGTGGTGCATCTCTGTAAGCCCAGAGTGGGGTAGCAGAGCTTGTGCCTGGTCCTATACACGGGTGGTGGAGTGTTGGTGTGGCAGAGCATTGTTGCTGTGGCTGGGGACGGGTGTAGTAGACGGGGCTGGGACAGGGGGATAAGTGTTGAAGGGGTGAAGGGGCTGCATGCTGCTAATGGTGCTGGGGATCATGGTAATGGTGTTAGCTGTCATCAGTGGCACATCTTCGGGCGCTCGCCGCAGGGCCAGCGTGTAGTCAGGTGGGCACACGGGAGGCCGCAGCGGTTCCAGGTCGCCGTGGACACCGCGGGACGGTAAGGGGGTCCCATGCTCTAGCTCCACCCTCTGCTGTTTCATCTGCAGTGACATTAGCTCCTCCTCCTGACTCAGCGCTAGGTCGTTGTGCGGTGGGGCCCCTACGACTCCCATGCCAACACCCATGCCCATTGTCGTGCCGCGTTGCGGGGAAAGTCGGCGGTGGCGTCTCTGCATGAGTTCATGGCGCTTGTCCCGCTTATAGTAAAGTGCGGCAAAGGCCAGCACGTTCAAGAAAAGAAGCGAGGCGCCGACAGCTACCGTTACGCTCAGCTCGGTGGAGTAGTCCCTCGTCTCGCTGGGGAAGGGAGGATAGCGGGGCCTCTCTGAACTGTCAGGGTCAGGATCCGGCGGGTAGGTAGAGACCACAGGGTGCCGTGTTGAGCGAGTGCCAGGATGAGGGGCCTTCCAGCGGCTGGTGCCTCCAGGTGGCAGACGGGTGGTGATGGAGTTAATGATTTCCTCGTGAAGGCTGTGGAGGTGCGGTACCAGCTCCAGCCAAAAAGCCACCTTGTTAGCGCGGTAGTTATCTCTGACACGGGGCTTCAGGCCAATATGCAAGTACTGCTTGTCCTTGGAGCTGAACTTGGTCCAGATGACCTCCTCAAATCGGTTAGGCTTAGTGTGGATGAACGTGGTGTCCTGAGGAACTGGTAGGTTAGGGTCTCTGTAAGACACAAGACACAATTATTAGGCTATAAACCTAACCTTATATTTGCTTTGATAAAGTCAGTCAACCAAAAAAAAGGAACTGATATGACATTTGAGGGTAAAAGAGCAAAGAATAGCAAATTACTAGGCGCTCTATAACCTTCAAGTGCTTTACTGCAGGTGGTTTATGCTTGTTGTTGTCATCCTTGTGCTTTTGTGTTGTCATGTACCTCCTAAAGTTTATAACCTGCCATTTTAGCTGGGATGGAGGCACAAGTCAGCAAAGAACTTGGCCTCTACAGGCATCTCTCTGAATCAGTGCAGGAGCTTAGGGATTCCAAAATAGGCACACAGGCAGAAAAAGTTGGATAACATGATGTTCTGTAGAAAACTTGTTTTGACATCTTCCTTTTGGAGAGGTGAAGTCGTGATTGTAGATGGTATTCTTTTGGGGCATTAATGCATAATGTTTTTGGGGGGGTGGTGCCTGTGGTTATCGACATAACAGCAGCAGACTGGCATTTATATGGTGATCTAGTGATCGCTCTGAGCACTTTATGGTGCTGTTTTGTATATACTTCAAGCATTCTATCTACCTCACATTCATGGCCAGTTTAGAATCACCACAAAACCTATCATGCATGTCTTTGGAGAGTGGGAGGAAGCTGTAGCACATACAGGACCAAGAGACTACATACTAGAACCTTTTTTGCTGTGAGCCAACAATGCTAACCACTGGGCTGCCACAGTTTGCAAGAGCAGTGAACAAAGCATTGATTACCAGACCTCAAAAGGCTGCATCCTGGCTGCTTGGGCAAGATACTAACCCCATGTTTGCCTACTGGTGGTGGTAAGAGGGCCCGGTGGCGCCTGTGTCCGGCAGCCTCGCCTCTGTTAGTGCGCCCCAGGGCAGCTGTGGCTACAATGTAGCTTGCTATCGCCAGTGTGTGAATGTGTGTGTGAATGGGTGAATGACTGAATGTAGTGTGAAGCGCTTTGGGGTCCTATGGACTAGAAAAGCGCTATACAAATGCAGGCCATAATCAATTTCTTGCAGTGAAGTCCCCTAAACTCACTGCCATGTTTATAACAATGAGTCTGATTTGCCTTAGCTAACATTTGCATGTGAAACAGTCTTACCATAATGCTGGAAATAGCAATTAAAAGATGGTAAACTGTGGCTACATGGGCTCTCTATTGATTTTTTATTGTGACAGTAACTCCTTGTCCTTCTTGTTATGTGACAACGGTACTAACCAGTGCCCTCCCCACATACAGCAAAATATGATGCTTTTAACCAATTAAGAGCATTTGCAGCATTTCAGAGCTCAGCAACGCAATGTGGGGCCAAGTGTTTTCCCCTCCAGTGGGTGTGATTATGACATAGTGTTTCACATGGTCTGCAACAATACTCAGGCAGGATGTGGCATTCAAACCATAATTAATTCATAATTAATTCTTATGGTGTGCCAAAAAACATTCCCTGCACCACTGAACCACCAGCAGGCTGGACTGTTGACACAAGGCAGGGTCTATGGATTAATGCTGTCCTCAAGTGTCCTCAACTTCTGACCCTATCATTTAGAGAAAGCAACGATCAGTTTCCAATTTTCGGGTTTTGATGATCTTGTGCCCTCTGTTGCTTTAGATTTCTGTTCATGGCTCACAGAAATGGAAACCCAGTCTCTTCCACTGTGGGGGATTCCTCTGTGTCACTATAGGTTTTGTGACAACACCAATTCTCCTCCAAACTCTTTTAACGTGAATTTCTGTGAGTTTCTAGAGATGGCTGTGTGTGAAAATTCCAGGACGGCAGTTTTAGAAATGTCATGTTCTATGTTAGTGTTTACTGAAACTCTTGTATGCTGTGTGTCTTTCAGAATCTCAACACAGAGGACTGATCCATAAAGCTTTATACACAAAAATGTTTCATCTGTAAAATCCCCAGAAATATCACTGGGCTTGTCTTTTAAAAGTCTGACTGAGTTAGTCATTGTGTTATATGTGACAAATATAATCAATACTTTATACACAATTCATAATTCACTTGAAATTAAGTGTTATACTGACCCTGACTTGGCAAAGTTGGTCCAATATGTCATCACAACAGCACTGAGCATTACGTCATTCTTGGAGAAGTTACAAGGAAACAAGTCAGTGGCCCCCACCATGGGAATCCCAAACACATAGGGGATCTCATCTCCATGGGCAGCATCTGCCCAGTCTGGCCTCGCCTCGGTCTGACAGTGGTGGTGGAAGGTATAGAAGTAGACAGGTGACTGGAACTCAGCGTGGAGTTTGGCAGTGGCGACAGCTGGGGCCACCCACTGGTGGTCTGTGAACAGAGCCAGGAGGGTCTTCCTGCGCATGTCGCTGTTGTCTCTGTCAGCCCAGTCTGTGTACATGAACTTTATGGTTTCCCTGAGGATATCTTTACCTTGGAAAAAACAGAAGTTAATGTGAGCATTTATGCCATGATAGAGTCCATGTTTGTCTGCGACATTATGTGGAAGCATGTAAGGCTGAAATCTTTTAGATTTTTTGGTCAAAACATGTTTTTTGCCACAGGAAGATTCCGAAACATAATTTACTGTGAATACTGTTGACCAGCCTGGCTTACGAAGGACTGTAGTCGCTATTCACAAGCAAATCGATGTCATTTTTATAAATGCTTAGTGCTGTTGACAACATTTAGAAAGAAACACATCGTAATAGTCTAGAAAAATAGGGATAGGATCTGACCATCGGGGTATCCATACAGATTGTCCACAAAGTTGGAGATAGTATAGTCAAATGAGGCAGCTGATATTCCATCTTCTCCTTCACTGTCATCCACAAACTTCAGGCCCTCTCCCTGGTTGACACCCAGCAGTATGTCGTAGTTGAGGAACTCGCCCTGGTGTCACGACAAACACACACAAAGCATGACATACAAAACAGAATGGAGCAGTAATGCTTGTCAGGAATGTATTTATATAGTATAGGTTAAATAATTATTTCATCCTCTGCTGAATTTGTAGGTTTGAATTTCTGATTTTATGTGATTTTCATTATAATGGAGAAAAATGAAATTGAAAAATCAAAGTCAAACTGTGGGAGCCAGAATTCTGTCTGGCGCAGCGGATCAAATACTTTTTGATATTCTGTCTCTCACAGTATCACACAGTGTACGGTAATTGAAGAATTCAAAGCCGACCTGCTGCATGAGGATCTCAGGGTCATCAGGTACCACGTCCCCATCTACCACAGGACCAAAGGCGATGTGGTATCGGGCAGGCTGGATGTCTTGGTCCACCAGCTCCCTGAAACTCTTCCTACGCAGACAGTCCACCAACTCTGCATTGTCCCCTGTGGTGCAGCCAACCTTCTTGGCCAGGATCTTGGTATAAATCTGCGGTCGGTAGTTCACCGACCAACTGGAGATGGCTGAGCCACTCTGAGCAATGGCCCTCTGGAACAGCCCTATACAAAAACACAGTCATATACACCAGATGTATTAAAACATACAAACACTTATTCTCCATCAGCTTAGCTGCCCCCCCCCCCGACACACTCTTGCTAGCAGCTGATGGTGTCTTCAAGGCCTTACGTTAGGCCTTGAAGACACCAAGGCCTTGAGAGCACGTTAAATAATGCATATGTTAGAGGAGGAGCAATTGTAGAGTATTACAGGGGCAAGATGAAGTAGATATCCTGCTGCACTTCTTAGCTGGAGAAAATCTTTATGAAGACCAGAGTAAAAAACATGAAGTGTTTCATTTACATGCAAAGAGAGACAGCAGCAAGAAAAATGGCGGCAAATCTGCGCACGGCTTGTTGGATAAAGCGAAAAGGACAGAAAGAGAAAGAAAACTGCTCGCACTGTTGCACCGCTGCACTGTTATGTAAAGTGGCTTGCTGTCCCTCTGTTTTATCTGCAGATTCTGTCATTAATAATTAAGCCCCCCCATATTCTGCGTGTGCCCCGCCCCGCTCCTCTCCCTGTGAAATCAATTAAGAAGCCTCTCAGCTGCAACTCCAGCGCCTCATCTCATCTCTCCTCGGCATACGCACACACACACACACACACACATGCAGACACGCACACACTGTACCTTTAAAAGCTGTTCAGCCTCCAACTTTTTCTTGACTTTGCGTTGCTTCAGCCTGCTTTCAAAATGGAGTTGGGCTAATCTATGCAAAACAACCAGTTGTGTTTTTCTGATATTGCACCCACTATTAAACCTGCCATAACACTGACCTACAGTCGCGTTCTACAGAAGAAATTCTCAGCAATGCACAAAGCACATAAAGGAAAGTGTGATCAGTGTTGATGTAATATATGTGTTTTCAGTGGAAAAAGTATATAAAGTCTGTGAGCCTCAGTGTTCAACCTGGAAACCTGGACTATCAAAGTATCCATGCAATATGAGCTGGTATTATAGGAACCTTAAAAACTTAGCAAATGACCTCCTGACTTTTTTCCTGACTCAATCCCTTGCATCAACCGAGAATCTGCTTCCTACAGTATATGCAGTATTTTTATTTGTTTAATCCGTCCAAGATTAGTCTCTCTGCGTGAAGGTTAACAGTTTAGTAATATCATAATCTGAATTCTTGGTAAGTAATGAAACGCTATTTGACTTCTCAGCTCCACAGACCAAAATCATAGAGAGTATTAATGACAGAACACCTGGCGAGAATTTAGAGATCCGCCATTCAAGAACTAAACGGTCCTTTTCTACTAATGAGGTGCAGATGCTAGTGCCTAATCCAGAACCTGTTATGTGGATGGTTACAGGTCCCACAAAATGAAACAAATTTCAAGTTTCAGGCTCAAATCATTTTCATGGTTTGGGGCTGCATCTAGACACTTGTGTTGGGGGGCTTGTCAAAAGTGATAGAATCAGATTTTGATCCACCATCCTTCAGAAAGTGTGTACTGCATGGTACTGGCTTTAATTTTCAATATGAAAATGATCCCAAACAGCTAACCCTGGATAGAAAAACACCACGTGGAACACTATCAGTCATGGATTGGCCTCCCCAGATCCTGGACCTCAACATTATTAAAGCAGTGTTGGACGATCTTGACAGAGAATGGAGGGGGGGGGGGGGGGGGGGGGGGGGAGGCAGCCAAGAGCCAAAGAAGAGCTTTAAATGTCCTTCAAGAAGCCTGGAGAACTATTTCTGAAGATGAATTAAAGAAATTACAGCAACATATAAAATAAAATGCTGGATGTCTTAAGCCTTATATAACATTAAAAGCACATTAAATAATAAAGTACACATTTATTACACAAAGCTTGCACACAGGTGCATCTTAGGCCATGCTTATGACCATGCTTCCTAGCAACCACCTATCAATGGGCTATGTTTGGGCTAGTTTATGCACCTATAACACATAGTAAAAGTTTAGATTCACAACACTATATGTAACTCTGTAACATTTAAAAGCCCAATTTGACAGAAAAGTGATGAGAAGACGCACTCATTCATCTCAGTGCTTTTTCAGTGACTGTAGTTTCATGTGGAATGATGTTATTTGGAATTATTAAAGGGTTTTTGTCCCAAGGGGAGTAATGGTTTTTAGAGCAAAAACCTACTGTCTAAAACCATTTGTCAACTCCAGAACTCACAACCTTGTTTTCTTTCAAATTACTTGATCTTTGGAGTTTTGTCCTGCTTATTGAAATAATACCATAGTGCCCCAAACTGTAAGTGACTCATCTCTGAATCCCTTTCTTCGTGGGAATAATACTGCAGTGCATTTTTATCTGCTTTAGGCTTTTCACTGAAAAGCACCAACATGCTCTGTAAAGAAATACATTACCCACACACTGTCCTGAAATATTAATCCCCTTTGAGTGGAGTATGTGACTACTAATCGGTCAAGGACAGGAAAAGAACCTTACCCTCGGAGTGGTGGGAGAGGATGAGAAGGTTCACACAGGCGGCACCAGCTCCAGAGCCAAAGATTGTGATTCTCTCTGGGTCTCCTCCAAAGTGGCCGATGTTTTCATTGAGCCAACGCAAGGCTTGGATCTGGTCCAACAAACCATAGTTCCCCTTAGCAGACTGATCCCCGGTGCACAGAAACCCTGCAGGGCAAATTAGAACAAATACAGACAGGAAAAGAATGAAAAAACATAGATTTTCCCAAATGAAGGATCAGGGCCCGATTTAAAGAGACGGGATATGTGTATATCTTTTTCCGTGTCCCACACAAACAGAAGATGGCATCCTGTCATTGTCAGGAACTTCTAAGCCTCCAACTCACTTCAAGTCTGTGGAGATTTCACACAGAAAGCTTGCCAAATTACTCATTTTTAATACCCACGCTGAAAATACAACACAGTTAAGAGAACTTGTCAACAGAGAGAGGAGGAGAGCAACAGAAGGCATGTTTCACCTACTTCCAGGACACACATTTACACAGTTGGTGCACACCCACAACAAGATAAAATAAACTGAACAAAATGCCACACACAAACACACACACACGCACACACACACACACACACAAACACACACACACACACACACACACACACACACACACACACACACACACACACACAGCTCTGTTCTTATGAGAGTGAATTAAAGTACTTTACATGTGTTTCAAGCAGCTTCACTCCGTAACAAATGTAGCATTTCAAATTTTCCACTGTTTGGATGACTTCAATACCCGTGAAACAACTAAAAATTATTTCAGTTAACTGCACACTTCTCAGAGCCGTGGCTGTAGAGGTGGAAGATATACTGAAAAAGAAAATCGTGTTCAAGCATGTTCACCCGACTTTGATTTAGCCAAGTCTGCTTAGCAGTATTTACTCAGGCGCTTCCTGTGAATAAATACAATTTCCTATCCGGTCGTTAAGTCTGACGTCACTAGCCGTGTCTGGGCCTAAACTCCGCTGCAGGTCCATATATCAAACGATCACTATGGCATTACTGAGAGTTGAAAAACTGTCTAAAGTCTTTCATCTTTAATAAAATGATCAGCGTTCTGCTCTACCAGGTGTAACAATTGAGTTTAACATCCAGGCATCCATGAAAACGGAATTTATGACATTTAACGGAATTAGAAGTTAGCAGGAAGTTAGCTTGCAAGCTTCTATCTAAATACAATATAGCATGTCCTGACTGTGGGGTTTTGGAAACAAATTAAAACGTACAGCTCTGTTATCACTTCCAACATAAATGAAGACAGAAAACTAAACAGCAGTGACGTTTGATGTGCTACGTGACCGCTAGCGGCTCAGCTATGTTAGCATAATATAAACAAGCTAACTTTTTTTCCACTCGATAAAAGTTAACGTGAGTGTTCTCGGTGGTCAGGAACAAATGTAATCGCATGGCGGGATGCTGTAAAAGGACTTCAGCCAAGAGAACAATTGAGATAATCCATCCACAATACGAGGTTAGTCATTCATATACTGCACGGGCTGGGGTGTAGTTACATCCTAAGGTTTTAAAAACTGAGCTTAAATAAATGATTAGCGGTAATAAAAGCCAAGGGAGGTCAACAGTGATCACTGACTGTTTTAGGAGCTTTTTGAGATTAAATAGAAGAAAATACAAAACATTAAACATGTTAACAACACAAAAGCCATATTAAACGCAGACTACTTTAGGCCTGGAAGTAGGATTCGTCACGTCATCACTGAACGACCGGATTGTTGCCTATAACTAATACCAGGGGGCAAGATTTATGGAGACAGAGTTTTATTATGGCTTAGATCTAAGGGTCATATAAGGCACAAGGCTGTTTTGATCTCAATTATGTAAAATGGGGCTAATTTGGAGTGAATTTTTAGGGAAAAAAAGGACAAAAAATGGCTGACCGTGCAAGTCGGTAACCTGCGGCAAACAAAGATGCTCAGCTATCTCGTCATGCTAATGTGGTCGCTCTCTGTTCTGACTGTTTTCTCCACAACACTGTTAGCAAACAGTAAATTACCCTGTAGGATAATGTAGTTATTTGGTGCCACTGGTCACTCTGTGTCAGTGACTGTTATCACTGAAACATGGATCTCAGTTCAGGCTGAGTCTGGAAGCCAGCTTGCTAACTTATTACGGTAGTGTTAAAAGAAAATCCTGTTAGTGCAATGTTATAACTTTTTTAATAACACTTAAAAGCCACTTTGCTAAGACTTCATGATGCATGCAGACTGCACTGTTATGATACCTACTGTATTATATACTCAGTGTGAATACACTGACCTATCCACACTGAGCCTGGTACAGCATCACCACCTGCCCATGTGCACTGTGTTAACTTAGAGTCTGTAAACAAAGCCAATGACAGCTAAATGGGCTGAACATGGTTCCCTGTTGGCAGTGCCTTAGTAGACCGTAGGGAGCTATGGACAGCCCGTCTACCTGCAGTGAGCATCTGCTGCCAAATGGAAACAGTGTCCAAAGTTTGTGGTAAAACCAGCCTGTGGGCTACTCTTACTTGTGCTGTTCAAACATGTCAGGAGAAGAGGAAAGTCATAACATATGAAGAGCTGAAGTGAAACTGAGTGTTAAAAAACAATGAAAAGTGTCCACTGCAGCCATCATCTGTGCTCTGCTGTATTTTTAACTTGTTGTTAAAGATGTTTTGCTTTAAGCTTGTCCGATTACTGGTGAACTCCCTTCCCTGCTCCAGTCCAGCATCTCATCTACGTACAGCTGATCTATGAGGCGTTGAGCTTTTGGAGGCTTGCACGACACCATGTTTGCAAAGGTTGAAAACCCCTCACTCTGTAGGCAGTCTGAAGGCAAGCGCCTACGCAAGCAGACATGACAGCAGTACTATAAAACAAGAATAAGATAATTGTTCCACTGCATGCCCTGAGTCCTACCACAGGAGAATGCCACCATCACTACAAAATCACAATATGATGCATATGTTTATGCATCATATTGTGATGTGATGTGAGATGCTTTGCATTGATGGTTTATATCTGAATGTGGGACATTTACTGGGCAAAATATGAAGCGGATCAGAGTGCGTACATTTCGAAGTGGATTGTAATACATCAAATATATCAAGGGAATACTGTTATTTTATTTTAATATACATTATGCCTATTTTGCAGATATCATTTTTGGCGTTCTGAACCCTGTGCTGCCTTTCTAACATAAGACGAGGTAAAACCAGCCAATAAGATGTAATGTTTAACCGGTAACAAGTTTTACAATACTTGCAATGTGGCAAATGTGTTGGCTTTGATATATTAGAATGATAATAACCCATTTTCAAGCCAGGACTGTTCATTCAAGAATTAAAACACCAGTCTTTGAAAACCAGGCCTGCCACATCAAAGCAAAGCCTTGCCCGGCTAAACTAATCAAAACGAGCAGGTCAATCATCTGGAGGCGGGATCTTTAGTGTCCACCACTTTAACATCAATTGTCAAGGAAAGAACTCAGAGGGACTAGCTGGACTCGGAGCATGAATGGGGCAGTAAAGCTCTCATGGCTCTAGGCTTTTCCGATTTCCAATTGCAAGGCTCAAATTGTCAAAACGTGCAACTTAAAATGCGAACGTGAAGACTGAGGAGGCTTTAAAAAAGACTTTTAGAGTAATCTTTCTAATTTGGCAACCCTCTAATATGTCAGATGTTCTCTGTCATTAAGAATGTATGTACCTCTGTTAGGTCATAGCCAGCTCAACACAGCCTTTTCTACAAGAAAGTGTATCCCTTCCAGATTCACTATTCAAATAGTTATAGTAAGAGTTATAACAATAATAATAGAGCTTTAAGGTATTGGCCCAAGGGCAGTTGGGGCACAAGCACTTGGGAAGGGACAAAAGTGTCAGAGGTCAGGGAGAGGTCAAGGAAAAGCTTTCAAAAGCTCCAGGGTGCTTTGTTCTAGTTAGACCTGGGGTTCAAAACATAAGGCCCAGGGGCCAAAATCCACCCAGCAAAGACTCCAACCCAGCTCCCTGGACTGGATGTCTTTCACTAAACAGAGCAGCATTTCTCTTCATTTCTGTAGAAAAACTGTAAAAAATAACTTATTTTTCTTATATTAGGATATCTAAAGATTAAAGTTCTTTCCACTGACAGAAAGGGCGGCTTTACTGGTTTGGCCCGCTTAAGATTAAAGTGGGCTCCATGTTTCCCACAATGTAAAATGAGTTTGTCATCCCTAAATTTGACTGAGAGAAAAATGAAGGCTAGCATAATACTAAAGGGTAGTCTAAATCAGGGGTGCCCAATCCCGGTCCATCCAAATGTCATACTTTCGTTTGGATGAAGCCAAGTGACCCAAAAACTCTGGGAACACATTTTAGTTCATTTAGACCAGGGCTGCCCAATCCCAGTCCTCGAGAGCTACTATCCTGCAGCTTTTAGATGCATCCCTACTCCAACACAGCTGAATCAAATGGTTTGATTACCTCTTCAGCATGCCATCATGTTTGGCAAAGGCCTGATAACAAGCCATTCATTTGATTCGGGTGTGTGGGGACAAGGATGCATCTAAAAGCTGCAGGACGGTAGCTCTCGAGGACTGGGATTGGGCAGCCCTGGTCTAAATGAACTAAAATGTGTTCCCAGAGTTTTTGGGTCACTTGGCTTCATCCAAACGAAAGTATGACATTTGATTTACGTTTTAAAATGGTATGACTTTGCTTACACATACAGCTAGTCATTGAATGTGGCTATCTTAAGCATTCAAGTATTCACACATCCACAGGAAATCTTTAAGGAAAATGGAGCTCTCTGCTTCTATCCGACAATAATTTGTGACTTCACCTGCTGGATTATACGAAAGCAACCATCAGACCTAAATAACCCCATCCGCTGGTTGGCTTTCCAGATTGGCGCTTGCTTTACACTCTGAGACAGTCCATATATAGTTCAATAAAGATGACTAGTTTATGACCACATGCTACTTTACATAATGCAGCCAAGTCTCAAATAGGTTTCTGAGCAACGTCATCAAAATGTACCAGGAGGCTGAACACAAATCAAGATGACTGGGAACTTCTGGCTACATGTAAAACCCTTTTTAGCGGTTTTAAACTGCACAAAGTGACCAGAGCAAAATACTGGCCACAATCCTGGACTTTGCACTGGAATTAGAGGAATATGTGCACCTTTCAAGTTAAGACAATGAACCTTGTTGGTATGGGTTTTTTTTCCAGGGAAACAGTACAAACATCGTTCTCTGTGATCAGTGTTTCAGTAAGCAGTCTGATGTGCAATGTCACTCCAGTCATCTTTAATAGAAGACAACAGTCTATCTGGCCTATTTTTGAGAAAAAAATCTTTTCACAGATGTCACGAACAACTAATGGCACAAATATGTAACCAGAATTTGGGCATCTGCGCACCATAACTTGCGCAGAAAAAGCTGTTATTACATATTGTTGCTTCCTGGCTTTTGCTCTGATTTAGGACAGAGCTCCAGATTTATTACTAATTCCAGGCCAAACATTGTTTGGTCTGTGATGCGGTGCTTCCAGCATCAAGTTTCAAAATATCTTGCCAAAAACCGACAGACAACTGTCAAAGGTGAAATGTAGTAAACCGTGAATTGCTTTGGATAAGCCACTGGTGACTGTCACACCCAAAACAACAATTATTTTTCTGGTTTCCAGCAACTGAACACTGAAAATAACCATTTTTGGTTTCATGACATTGCATTGGCATGTTTTCCACCTCCCTGCTGCACATGGATCCTAGATTGTTTGTACAGTATGTCACCTAAACGTGCATAGTGGCTGAATAAATGTTTACCGTCGCAGGGCAATGCACAGCATAACCTTGCGTATGCAACTATATACAAGGTCACAGCCACAGTGTGTTTACATAAACTGTGTTATAATACTTTCTCCTGAAGCAGTATTGTTTTGTGAACTAAATTCCCATTCTAGATGTTTTCTCGTGCGGACAAAAGAAACACACTGTATAAGAAACTGAGTTAAAGGGCAGTTTGTAAAAAAAAAAGGTGGTATAGCTCAGTACAAAGGGACAGATGGTAGGAACAGACAAAGCACATTTTCAAGTGTGTTAAATAGCAAATTAAGTTTTATTGTTGATGATTATTAATGAAAGTGATGGCGATGCTGATGAAGGTAACAGCAGCCATGATGACAGTGGTGATGATAACCTGCCAAATTGACCTTTCTACTACAGTCAGTGTGACACAACACAACTCTCATTCCACACTCTTCACTGTACTTACACTACAGTCAACAAGCACTTGAAGCCTGGAGTGTCGTGTTGGGTTAACCTGGCTTAATTGTGATTCACATTACAGAGTGCACAGTTATTTTGCTGACTTTTGGGGGTTTTCTTTCAATATGACTGTTTGCCTTGGACAAAAAGTGCAAATTCCAGCCACGATGACAGCTGATGTGTCACTTTATCATAGCTTAAAAAAAGTAAAAATCTACGTTAACTTAAAGTCAACATTTGACTTGTAATGAGCATTAATTAAAAAGTTTTTTCATTCATTTTTATTTTGGAATTTAATCCTCAAATGCTGTGACAGGATATTTCACATTCAAAGAAAACACTGCAATCAGCAAAGTAAGCAAAGAATATGCAACCTCAAAGAGTGACCTCGTCTTGAGCAGGCAATAATGTTTGTTATGAAATGGCTGTAATGTGATAATGATTTTGAAAAGAAAAAAGTATGATTAAACTGTAATATAGAGATAATTGGATTACCAAATTTATAAGAAACCACAGCTGCTGCCTGTCTCTATAGTGCAGTGTTTAGTGTTGGATGGATTATTAAAAAACAGAAATCATGTCTCAGTGCTGTAGCAGAAATATTACTTTGAAAGGATTAACCCCACTAATCAAGATATCACATGTTACTATGTAATTGTATTATCCTTGCATCATCCCAGCAATTGACTGGTTCTTAGCCTTATGTGGCTCTGACCTGGTAACATATTACCACTGACCTGTGCCGCTTATCAAAACCATGTGCACGTGGAAGTGTCTCCTGCCCAGCCAAGTGCTGAGCTGCCTGCCACAGTTGCCTGGCAACTGTCTAGGACTTCAGGCAAAATGAAATGGACAGGCACTCACGAAGGCACTCGGATACCCACATTCAAGCACTTCCATATTCAAGTACGCAAACAGCAGCATGCAAATGCACGTGAACTCCAAAGTCAGTGCATGTACATGCAGGCAACTTCACAGTATGTGCTAGCATGCTAGCTCTAGTGCCGCTCTCTTTGAAAGGCCGACATGAAGGGAGGGAATTCGGTTTATCTTCCACCATTGAAGATAAGTCAAACAAGTTCCCTCCTCTCCTTTCTTTCTCTTTCAGTAAGTTTTCCTTCTGATCCACCACCCACACCCCTCCCATCTGCTGAGTTGGGTTTCCTACTGACTTTAGTGCTGAGAACAGCAGTTTATGAGGCTGAACTCATGCATATTCAACACTTGCTTGAGGTAGCAGCCAAGGAACTGTGAGGAGAGTCATCAACCTCTAAAGATACAGGTTGAAGACAGTGAAGTGAATGGATGAAAGAGAAACAGAGGAGGAGTGAGGAAACCATGGAGGGAAATTTAAAAACAAACTGTATGATAATAACTGGAGCTTCCAATACCTCTGGGATTGTTACCAAAAGCTCTTTCCACAATGCATCTACTCTTTCTCTAATGTATGCCAATGAGGAGAGTCATTATAAAAGCTATTATTCCCAATAGATATCGTATTGCGTCTACAATAGGATGAAATATTTGCATTAGCTGGACTTTTATTCATTTTGGGACAAGATACAAAAAAAAAAAAAAGACCAACACAGAGATTGTTATTGGTATGTTGTGTCTTTACTCTAATTCTCTCTTAGTGAACTGCACCATTCAGAACATCCTCTGTTGTCACCCATATTTGTAAAAGTCATTCACACATTTTAGCCCTAAAACTACGCTCAGCCATATTATTGCTTTACAGAGATAGGAACATCTGCAGAGCAATTTACAGGACTGAACGGAATAACTGTAGTAGGTCACTGAACATATTTCTGTGAACAGAGAAGAAAGAACAATAGGAGAGGGAGGGGGGTGGAGTTGAGGGTGAAGGATTAAAAAAGGGAAAAAAAAGAAAGAAAGACATGAAACAGGTATTAAATCAAATATTGCCCAAAGCTACTGTCAGATGTTAACTGACAGACAGTAGAGAGGAATACAGTGAAGGACGAATTATATAATTTCATTGTGACGTCACGCAGGAGATGATCAGAGATGTCTACATTCAGAGGAAAGATGTAGATTTTATTTTATATACACAGGAAAGGTGATTGAAAAGAGGAAACAAAGCGTTCTTGTCTCTGTATATGTGAGTCACAAAATTAATGAAGCACAGGTAGAGGCATTATTATACAAAAAAAGGAGCGGGGAAAAAAACCCTTAGCAGATGGTGAATGTCTCTTGCACACTGAAGACTCTGTTTAGATGAGCAGAATAGAGTGGATTGGATCACTCAATACTGTGCACCGGAGTCGGGGATTATCTGCTATGTGTGTATGTAACAGTAGATTAATATGACAGGAGAAAATCACAATAGAAAATTCTTTAACTCAGAGAGATGCTATTGTAGTTCACCTCTTGCACATTCTTGCTGGATTATCTTTTTTTTTCTTCTTTTTTTTTGGTTACACAAATCTGTTAAATCTCCTTGTCGGCACCAAGGGTTTGATTTGAAGACTAGCTGGCAGGTCCGTTTCAATTATGCATCATTCTGTATGTCAAGTATACCCAGAAATGAAATTATAACGCAATTGGGTTTCACTTCCACTGAACTAATGTTAGTTCAGTACACCGCCCATAGGCCTCTGATGTCATTGTATTTATTACCTTACTTATCTCGTTCAATTTTTCCTCACAACTGTCTACTCAAATGGCACCGTGCCATGCAATAACACCAGGCTGCCATGCAAATTTGAAAAGCAGCGGTTCAAACATCATGTTGCCTCTCAAGACTTTTCAAAGCTTTTCAAAGTTCTGTTTCAGAAACGCCTTATTGCTCATGAAAACTGCAGCCTGCCTGAATAAAAAATCAAGTCAAATTAAATGAATTAAGAGTCTTGAAACAGAGCCTCGTCTGCAGTAGGGGACGCAATTTTAATCACAGGGCTAATATTTCAGACATGAAGCTATTTTAATTAATGATATGGTGTCATTAATCATACTTGTTACATGTATCCACTCAGCCTCTTAATATGGCAGTTCAGGTGCCCAAGTGATTGGCAAACATTTATGTAATTTTACATTTACTTACGCATAATGGTATTTAAATGTGGATATTTCACTTTAATCACTGCCTCCACTATTAGGTAACAGTCAGATTAAGGCTTTAGCACTGAGTAGATGACACAAATGAATGCTAACACCAATTATGGCACAAAACGGGGACAGATTCATCAAGCTGAATGAAAAATCTTGCCATCAACCGAGATCTATCTGTCATGTAAAGGGGCATTTAAATTATTTAAATAAATGAACCTTTTTTACATTTCGCTAGTATTAAAAATATCTCAGTTAGTTTTACAGTTAATTCTATCCTGAAATCACGAGTTAATACTGATAATAGACACTGGAGCAAAGTTTTATCTGAAATGTGTAAATCACCCTGAAAAGAAGAAAATGTGTGAATAATGTCTTTCACTGCCAGAAAATGTTCCTCCTTTCTTACTTGTTGAATTCCTCCAAGGGAGGAGAGACGCACAGTCTTGAAATCTCAGATTTAAATTCAGAACAACTGTGAGCAAAGACACAGCTTGAATATCTCTGATGTTATATCATAAACATCTACGGGATACAAACAGAGGAATAGATTTCAGTTGCATACACTGGAAAGCAGCGCACAACAGTGACTGCCCACTTTTTTAAGCGCTCCAGTTCTGTAAGTGAATTTTGTCCTCGTTTAAAAAACAAACAAACAAAAAAAAAACCACGTATAAATGTCTTGAACCAAGCCAATCAGCTACGAAGTGAATTATAACCATAAAAAGATTTGATTTGATTGTAAAATAAAATGTAAAAAAAAAAAAGAAAAAAAAGAAAAGGGCAAAAACACATCATTACGGTGTGATTGTAATACGTGTGAAAGAAATACTCATCCCAAAATACATTGCAGATGCAATGTAATACATTACACAGAAAACCACATTTGAGCTTCTGGAATTTAATCGTTTCTCATTATTGTAGTCCTGTAAAATAATATACTTGAATATATTTGGTAATATGTGTAGGGTACACCGCTCTTGTGGCTTCTAAAGTTTCATATTCACTATGTTTGCAGCAATCAGAGATGTAGCTGGATTCTGGGTAGATTAGTTCCGTAAAAGAAAAACAAGCTTGATGTCATACAGACCTGTGGTTTTTACAGAAGAACATGCCATTGTTTTACAGTGTTGTAGCTCATAGTTAGTCTACTTTGGATGGTTACAACATCACAATCAGTCATAATCGACTGAAATTTAGGTACTTGAGGCCTGGACAATTTAAGGTCCCTTATGTGTGGCATGTAGGTTGTAGAGCATCAAGTAAGGGGAGCTGCATAAATGATCCTTCTCTTATTTGATTGGTGCAGCTGTGTATTTGGCTACCAGCCTGCGACACAGATTGGTGTCAGTTTAAGTCAATATGCCTATAAGTCCTTAGGGTTCACTGAAAACTGTCTCTGGCTACTGATCCATGTGTCAAGAGCCTCATGCACGTTATAATACACATTATAAATAATGTCCGCAAAGCATTAAACACACTTTTGCAAGGAACAAAAATAACACGAAATGTGAAATATTTAGAAATATGTAATTTGTAGAGTGTAGATAGAGGATTTTATAGCTGAATCTACTCACAAACAGATAATGTTAGTTTTTGATTCTGTTATTACAGAGAATGCATCATCACTAGGCAAAAAGAAAAAAGAAAATGAGGGTTGTGAGAAGACTTTGTCTAGATGCAAAGAGTGGGAGGTGTGTTTTATTTGTATTTAGAGAGGAGCTGAGTGGTGAGAAGGCAGCAGGCTGAAGTTAATTGACAGCACTGGCTAAAAATACTGTTTATGTCATATTTAAAAGGATGTGTTTGAGAACAACAGGCAACACAATGTAAAGTGATTCCGAAGGCTGACTGAGCTATGCACTATTTATGGATGCACTGACACTGTTTGACTTGACTTTCACTAAAAATGTTTCAATGCACAAGATTTTAAAATAAAACATATTAAATAAAAGATAAAATGATAAAATTACAGGAGTGTCACAAACAGAGTACATGAGCACATCATTTTTAGATACGTCATTTTTACCTACCAGTCTCTAATTAATGAACAACTCAACTAAGCATAATACAGCGTAAGACATTATGAAGGCTTTTCTCTGCATTTTGTAATTATAAATACAAAGTAAGGACATTCTTTTCATTTCTGGGTAAGATTAGTAGAGCATTTTAAACAGTTAATTATACTGTTATCAATGGTCATGATAATTTGCTTACTAATGATCAAGGAACTGACCTCACAACCTATTTTATTCATTCAGTGGGCTAGCTTCAGTCATTGTGCAAATGTACTATTTATAAAGTTGGGGAAACCTGCAGTCAGCTGAGACCGAAGAAGTCAGTCAGATGGGTGACAGTGTTTCTCCCACTGAAAATTCTATGTCCGGATGAACAGAATCAACCATTTGGGAGTTAATTAGAATTTTTTTTGTATTTAATACACATGCAATTCAAAAACGCAAGAGATAAAAACATTAGTAAAGACTTGCTAGCTTAAATTGTAAAATGACTGATTTGATGCTATACTACTGTGGTACCGTAAGTGGTTTCAGATATCTCTCTTTGAGCACTAGTGTTCAGTTCAGTGTCCATTTGTACGTGTTACCAATTAAATCTTTAACAAGCAACCTTTTCTGATCAATAAGCTAATGAACTGTAACTTTAAAATAGCAAACATTATACAAGCTAATGTAACTAGCTTGTAGTTTAAGCTAATGCTCGTACCAACTCAGCACCTGCTTTTACTTTTCAGTCTGTCTTCTGCCAAAAAAATATATTGCTAACATTTAAAAAAATGGTCTGACGCCACTGTGTCAAGAATTTGAAACAATTTTGTTATATAGAAGCTTGTGTTTAAGTACATAGGATTTTTTTTTTTACTTTGGTATCAAACTAGCGTATTCAGAATCTGTGTATTTCTACAAGTACTACTAGAGACGCCTACATTTCTGCTATTGTGACAGCCCAAGCAATATGTTAAACTTATCTCAAATTGACATAAGTATATGATATATGATGAGTATATAAAAAACTTGAATGTTTTTTTTGAGGCAGCACACATAAAACACAATTTTCAGGGAATTTACATCAAATTTACCATGTTTTCAAGCAACTTTAAATCATATACATACAACATTTTTATGCTGTGAACAAGATGATATTAAACATGGTGGAATTTACTCCTAAATAGGTTACTTGCTTACTTGCAAGTAAAGAGCTGAAATTGGGAAGAGAAATGTTTCCAGAAGAAGCGTTTCATCTCTCTTCCTGCGGTGAAAAATGTTCTCACTCTCAGAGCCCACGATGGTGGGCCTTTCCCCAGAGTTCATTAATTAGTTAATTAGTTAATTAGTCTAAACAGATGGCTATGCAACACAAATCAGAAGGCTCTCTGGGCCTGGAGCAGGAGGAAGGTAGGAAAAGGTGAGCTGAGCCGCGATCTCAAATCACAACTGTCACTGAACCTCTGAACCGGGCTGTGTGCTGCAGACATTTTCTTCTGGTTCACTTATTTTATTCCACCACAACGAGGCGCATGATAAATTAATATTACAAATCCATAAAGTATATCATTTGCTGGAAATTGACAGATGCACGTGTTGTACTATAATGAAACCATTAAGTCATGTGCAAGGCTGCTGCGGTCACAATGCAGGAGGGTTTGTTCGAATGAATACTTTGCATCACTGCAGATTTAAAAAAGCATTTCTGAAGGTTTATTTTTAGACTGCTCCCATCTCCCCCCTTCTGTTTCCTTTTCCCTCACTGTCTCTCCATGATTCTCCCTCGCTCATCTGTCTCTGTTTCCTGCACTCTCTGCTTCCCCTATTTCTGACTCCCTATCACTCTTTTAAAGGCGCAGACATTGTATGAAATGAGGTTGGCATGTGTAAGCTCCTGTGAGTGTAAGTACGGGATAATACTTAAGACAAGAATGTAAAACTATTAAAATACCAAATGCCTGTGTTTCTCACTGTGACTCAAATGCACAGTGTCAGTGAGGAGTGCTATTAAAATTGCAGATGGATGGTGCATTATTTATATATATATTTTACGCATGGCACGCAACCAATTGCCTACACACACTCTATCACATGCAAAAGAAGGACTTTGTGTGCACACAGACAAAAATGCATACATGCTTGTGCCACACAGAACATGCAAAAAGACACACACACGCATACACACAAGGATTATCGCCTTAGTACAGTAACCCATTTAAAGCATATCTGAGAGTCAGAGTGAGAGAGCACACATTCGCCCACATACCAAAATTTTCAACAACATTAAAGGAATCGAGGACACTGCGTCATAATCACTCAGCAGGATCTATCTCCACCTCTCTCAATGTGCATCTTGCATACTTTAATGATTATATGTGGACGTTCTGTACAACACATGAGTGCACTCCACACATCTCTAATGTGGATCACAGCAAAAATGTCAATGTAAATCAAATACCTTTACGGTCCGGAGCCAAGGTCGAAGTGAGTGTAAGGAAAGCAAACGAGGATGCCAATGAAGAGCATTTGGAATAGCTTGTAATTTTATGCAACAATATCAGTTCCAAATTGTGAACTCAGTCTTTTGGCTCGGCTTTTTAATGATCGTGATTTGTCAGGCAGCTGCGAAGAAGAACACGCAGAAAGGTGAAACTGAGCCGTGTAAAGCAGCAGGTCCGGGCCCTCATTTCGCTAACTCTCAGTTTGTCCTTGTCCCTCTGCCTCTCCGCTGGCATTGTCAATAACAGTGTGGCTCACGTTACCCTCTGCTAATACTTGCAGAAACTCTTGGACTCCATCCTAAACTACTCCCATTTCTCTGTTTATCATTATCCTGATATGTTGAAACAGGCGTGATGCAATAAACAAGATCTGATTACCCAACCTGGCAGCCGCAATGAATGACACAGGGAGCCTGTGTGCAAACACCTCCAAAAGATGACACCAAATGTAAATACTTGACTCCACTGATATCCAGCAGCAAAAAGGGCTAGGCGTACACATGCACACAGCTCAGCCCACACTCACTGGCTCATGAGCTCTATAAAAATGAACAAACAGAATACCCCTTGATACAAAAATACAATGACAGCAACAGACGCAGTTCTGTTTTCTGTTGCTGAATGTTACACCAAAGGCGCTAAGTTGTTGTTTGTGTCTTTTGAAGTACAGAGACTGTGATCCTGGCTGTCGTCTTTACAGAAAGGCATGTTAATACAAAAATTAATGAATTACTCTAAAAAGGAAAAGCCAGGATGTGAGAAAACAGAAAATACACCTGTTTGTGTTTTAATACAAAGTGCCTGCTGCAGGAAGACATAGAGTCACTGGTGAAATGTGAGCAACAGTAGCCAAAATGATACCAAGATTAGCCAGAACGTTTCAAGACTTGTGGAAACACAATATGGCCGTTTAGGATTGATACACTTTGGATACACTTTGCTTAGGATAGTCTATAAGATTAGATTAGACATCTTATTGTTCTGCTACATGAACTGATACTTCATCAGAAACTGTGGATATGTTTGCATGAAGTTCTTTTAAGCTATAATCTGTCAAAAAATATCTCCGACATTTTTTCAGGCACAGTTTCCACATAGTGTAGGCACTGCATTGCTAATTCCATCATCTGCAATAGATGAAATTAGGCTTTAATGCTTGAGTTGGTTAAAGTTCCTAGATTTAGCAGTACCAGTGAGGCACAAGAGGGGGGGACACACAAAAATACTGCTGCTCATGTACCTGTCAGGATGATCCAGGTTAAACCTTAAAGACACTGGCATTTGAAGTAGTAACGCTGAACGCTTATGTCACGTCTCTGAGTTAGGACATGCTATTTAACTTTATTAGATTGTTTCCTGAGCCTAGTTCCTTCTGGATAAAAAACCCCTCCAGAATCCTCTTTCCTCTACATCCCCAAACATGGGCAAGCCCTCTACACCACACTACACCACAACTCAATTCAACTAATAAATGTATAAATTTGTAAACTGCAGTTTTATGAATAAGTTCCGTGGTCTAAAATTTGATTACACGTTTCAATTTGTTCTGAGGGCATAGTCGCGCATAAACAGAGCATGAAGTTGCTATTCAAGTCAAAACATCACTTTAATCTTATGAACCTTCCTAATCTTAAGAGGTGCTCTTAAAAATGGCCGTAGATTAATAAGTACCTCCTACACAAGAGCAGATGGCTCAGAGAATCTTAAAAGCTGCAGAACTTACTCAAACATGACTTGTATGACTGAAGCTTTTTGCCCTGTGTACTTATTTGCCTGCACTTTTTAAATAAGCGCTAATGGTTTCTATTAAGCATGAAAAAAAAGAGTTAAAGGGACAATAGGAGCTTTGTTTTTGTTTTTTAATTTGTGCTCAAAAGATGTTTTCTTTATCAATTAATTAAGAATAAAACATACTTACACTTTTAATTATACTTTTTGTAATTATGTGTTCTCATGTTTGGATTTTAGCCACATGTCTGTTTTACTCTTTTTATGTTTTTCATAATTTTTATATTTGTGTGTCTTCAGAAGAAAATACAAAAAAATATGGAAAAAACTGAATAAAATATAAAGACAGAGGAAGAAGTGTGCTATTTTACTTTTTATGGGACACTGTTGCTCCTTTGAGATAGTATTTATATTTATACCTGCCTCTTTTTCACACATGCTGCCATCATTTTCCCTGACATGTCTTTTCTACTGTGGCATGTCAACACTGCTAAAAGAAATAAAACTCAAATGGCATCTTTACAGTATATGACATGACTGGCATTAATAGAAATTCACACACCTTGTAATATTAACTCAGACCATGTAAGGACTTCTTTAGTGCACACAGGAGTACAGTAACAGGAGTTCTGATTTTTCAGTACTGGGCAAAACTATTGAGCCAACCCCCATGTCGTTATGTTTTCCTAGGAAAATGGCACATATGTGCAGGGATTTATTAAACATGTGCAAACACAAAAGGAAACATGGTATATAGTGCTAAAACAGAGTTCGCACAATTCTAACAAGCTTGAAAATTAGTATTTGTTATGACCAATTTTATTTTTCAACATACTCCATATCATCACTCCATAAGACCTGTTGCCATGGGTTTTTAGGCCTGTCACTTCTTTGGTCCTCTACTTGTCTAGTTTCCTTAAAAAAATTTTTTTAACAACATACTTTACACAATGCTGAGAAATGCCAAATGTTCAGTGAATAGCTCTTTGGGAATCATTTTGCTGGTGTAAAAATCTTATTTTATGCCTGTTAAACTATGTTATCTTTGGCAGTTCTCACATGTTTCAACAAAAAAATGGAAACTAAGTGTCTGCAGGTAAAGGAGACAATGAAATAACTTCTTTAGCACACACAAGACTACAATAGAAAGAGTTCTGATTTTCATTCATAGGTCAGTGTTGAGTTGCTTAACAAAAAAAACCCCTTCTGAAAATGGTCAAATACAATAACTGGACTGAAAATGAGTGAAAAAGCAAAGAAAAGACTGTCAGAAAGCCTGGAGAACTACTTGTTATGACTACTTTCACAGATTACAGTAAATTTTGGCTCATAGGAAGCAAAATATTTTTAAAAAATGGTGTGTAACTCAAGACGTTTACACAGTAAACTATAAAGAATTTCAGAATGTTATTTTTCATGCATGTGAATGCTGTCATTTTTAAATACAGTTTAACATGGCACACAAGGCCTGGTCTAGCTGAAATGAGGCAGACCAAAACAAAGGTTGTAAATGTATAAACAGTTACATCAAATATCTGACACATCAAACTTACCGAGCACGCCAAGCCGATAGTTCATAGTGACCACGATGACATTTCCATAGGCAGCAAGGACACTACCATCAAACATGTTCCCTGAGCCCTCCATGTAGGAGCCTCCATGGATGAAGAGCATCACAGGCTTCTTACGGCGATCCCGAATATCTGCATAGCACAGATCAATGCAGGTGTTTGTTAGTTTAGAGTTGATCCACTAACATATGTTAAAGAGTTGAAATTCAGCTCCATTAATCCCTGGCTATGGTTTGAAATTTTCTCCTGAAATAGCATCTCTAAAATCAGTCACTAAATGGAAGAATCAAATTGTCTATATATAAGAAACAAATCTAACCTAAAAACAAGTAACAAGGATAATTAAGTTCAATTACATTTTATTTATCGATGACAATTTAATTTAGTCACCTTAAGGCTCTTTATATTGGAAAGTAAAGATCTTACAATAATGGAGCGTAAACCGCAGCAATCATAAAACCACTTGGTGCAGTTCGTGATAGTGGGAAGGAAAAACTCCCTTTTAACAGGAAGAGACCTTCAGCAGAACCAAGCTGAGGGAGGGGCGGCCATCTGCCATGACTGGTTGGGGGTAAGGGGAGGAAAAGGTGTCCTTGTCCTTGTTATTAGTTCAGAGTGAACAAAGAACACTTCTTTTACCTCTGCCTTGTAACAGTAAAGTACAAATCCACTGATATTAAAGGATTTATCTGTTGTGGTTGTTCTAGTACTAGGTATTTAAGTTAAAAAAAAAACCCAAAAAAACCATGCAAACTGTCTTAACCTCAGGCATCCTGTGATTGATGAAAGAAGAAGGTGAAAATACAAAGCACAAAACACTTGTGTTCATCTTCTATTTTTTATTCTGTGATGTTTGTTTCCCCTGTCCTGAGCCCTGATGGTACCTTCCCAAACTGCTATTCCCCTCCATGTTTGGAGCAAATGGTGCAGGCAGTTCTGTTGCCCTCACTGTTATTGGTGTCTTTGTGTCCATCAGTGTGTTGCTATGGTTCACTCTGTCAGCCTCTGTGCCTCGCCACCACCCCCTTCCTCGTCTATGGTACGGCCTGAGTGTCTGAGTGTGGATGAGGCTGAGGGAGCTGCCAGTGCAGCCCAGTTAGGCTGAGCATCTGCACTGTGCAGGGCCTGTAGATAATTTGTATGAAAGCCAGACCAAGTGGAAACATAAATAACAGCCACAGCATCTGTTTACCCTGATGAGCTTCAGCACTCAGAGATGGAGGAGACGGGGAGATAAGAGGAGAGAAAGAGAGATAAAGGAGGGAAGGGGGGGGGGGGGGGCAGGAAAGAGACAGAGGAAGGAGATGAAAATAGGGCAGCATGAGAGAACTGACGGGGGTAGAGAAATGCATGAGAGCTTCACACCAAGAAGAATAAATAAATAAATACGATTTGATAGCATAGATGGAAAAAAAAACTATGAAACGTTACAAAGCAAGTCATACACAGTGAGGTGCGTTAATGAACATTCACACAGGATTCACACAGACACACACAAGCACACATACACACACAAACTCTTGCATAGGCAGCTGCGATGTTGAGTCGCTATGGAAACTGCTTCTCGCTAATAGAACTGCACCAGCCATTCCATCGCACCGACTCACTGAATGCCTGTTGCCGTGGTAACAAATTCCACTCACGTATTTGCACACCCGCCTGCATCACCACCTGAATCTCAGGTTACACATGCACTTGGGTGCGTCACTCACAGTCGTGCGTGCAGACTCACACACACACATACATGCAGACAAGTGGATGTGGTAAAGCGGCACGTATGGCTTCAAACACGCAGGTATGTTTTATAGATAGCACGTACGACACAGGCAGGCTGGCTTTAAATTAAAAAAAAAACCAAAAAAACTTTGAGTTGCACACTCTGATGTGCTGCTCCTTTTCCCCTCTCTTCTCCGGTGTATTCAGAACCTTGGCTGATTTCCCAGAAGATACGTAAAAAAGTTCAATTATCTTGGCATCACCAGGACAGTAGAAAGGAGTGACGTTTCAGCCGGCATCACGAGCAGCGCTCACAGCCACACTCCGTATCTCTCAAGCAGAGAATACATGATTTATCTACATTTTTAAAGTCCCATTTAGCAGTGTTAAGTTTTTACAGCTTTCATATATGACTTTCAGACCCACAGTGGGATCAACCACCCGGGTTCTGAAAAATTAACCCAACCCAGAAATGCCAAAAACTGCAGTTTTTCACATGGCCACTTGAGGCGAGCTCCAAAAGTGATTTAGTCCCCTTAGACTGTCACAGTAAAATGAACAGCACAAAGAATTAGATTTATAGCCTTGTAGGAAAAATATATTTTGCCTGAATGGAGGCAAATTCATAACTCAAAGGTGGGTGTACATTTTCATAACTCACTGTAGTTATACTAGTAAGGCTTTAGGTTAGAGTCCATGGATGCTTTGATTGACAGGTGTGCTAACATAGGGACCTGTAGTTGACTGTTGTGTGTCTTAAGCCTCACCTCTGCCAATAAGTCACTAAACTGTATCTTTTGTTAATATACTTTGATATTGGTCCCTTTTTTTGCAATTTTTATGGCAAATATGCAACGGGATAAAACCCATCTAGAAATCTGTGCTTTAGTTTTGATGATTGAAATTCTACTATTTTAGTTGTCTCTTACCTTAATCGCTGATTCTGATTAGCAGACATGTGCCTGTGCATCTTGTGCACACATGGTAACTTCTGTCAATGGTGTCATCCAATGTAATCGTGGCACCAGCTAATGTAGCCTAATGTAGCTTCGAGCAGAGGTGAAAACTGCAGAGGTCCGGTAAGCTCAGCTCTTTCTTACTACACACAATGCCGTTTTTAGCCTCAACAGACACCAAGTTTGTCTGTGTGTTAAAATGTTATTCAACATCTATCATTAATCCCTATTAAAGTTTTACTTTTCTCCCTGTACATAAAGCATGTTGATCTATCTCTGTAGCTATATCAACTAAGATAAGATAAGATAACATCAAATTACATTTTTGGGGGTCTCTTGTGTCACAGATTACATCTTTAATATTTTTTAATAGAAAAAAGGCTTAGGGATAGTTATGGGGCTTGGTAATTCAAGATCTATCTCTGTAGCTATATCAACTAAGATAAGATAAGATAACATCAAATTACATTTTTGGGGGTTGTGTAAGGACAGATTCTTTTCTTTCTACTTGTGTCACAGATTACATCTTTAATATTACATTTTTTTAATAGAAAAAAGGCTTAGGGATAGTTATGGGGCTTGGTAATTCAAAATACTGCAGTGGTACTTAAACCACAAAATAGATATATGTGGGGAGGTTGCAATGTTAAACCATAATAAATGAATATTGTTAGCATGATAACTGGAGCTACAGAATTCATAACAATACACACTAATGCGCAAGTATGAATCAGAGGAATTAAAAGGCAAAGTACTATAGCTGGTACTGCTAATCAAATGCACTTGATTAATTGCGTGAGCACAGTGTGAGGATTTTCATAAAAGGAGAAACATCCCAGTAAATTCACACCAAGGTCAGACAGTGCAATACTCCCCAAAACAGCAACAACAACCCCCCCCCCCCCCCCAAAATAAAAAACAAGAGCTACATCTCAGACTCTATAGGCCTCAGTTAACATGTTAAATGTTCATGTTTATGAGAGTATAATTAGAAATAGACTCAAATATATCTTGTTGGGTTGCCAGGAGAAAACCTCCACTCTAAAAGGAACTGTAAAAAGAAGATGGCAGCGTGGCTTAGATTTGTGAAGCTGCATCTAAACAAACTACAAGACTTCTGGAACAACTTTCCTTTAGATAGATGAGACCAACGTAGCGATATTTGACCATAATGCACCACATAACAGCTCATACCAACTGTTAAGCATGGTGGTGGACGGATAATGATTTGGGCTTGTTCTGCAGCCTCAGGACCTGGGGCACCTTGCAGACATTGAGTTGACCATGAACTCCTCTGCGTACTAAAGTATTCTAGTCAAATTTGAGGCCACCTGTTTGAGAGCTTGAACACAATTGTGTCAAGCAACAGGACAATGATTCCAAGCACAGCAGCAAATCTACATAAGAAGGGCTGAAAAAAGAAAAGAATCAATGGCTAAGACCTCAACCCAGCTGAAATGCTGTGACAACCTTAAGGTCTCAATAAAGTGAAGCAACTATGTATAGAAGAGAGTTCCCAAATTCCTCCACGGTGATGTGACAAACTGATAAAGTCATACAGAAAATGATTAGGTCAAGTTATTGCTGCCAAAAGTGGCAGTCCTGTGAAAACCTTCTTTTTCACATGACTGTATAACTATTTTTGCCGATCTTATCTTGTTTTTCTAATAACAACAAAGGCGAGAAAATATTCACTATCCTAATAAAGCTAAAATTTTAAAAATAAAGATAACAATGAAAAAATCATTAATTTTGAATAAAAGATCATACGCGCATGCACAGTCACAATTAAAAGTGTGCGTTTGCATAATTTTGGGGGGGGGGGGGGGGGGGTACAGGCATACAAATGCCTAGCTATGCATTCTCTGGAGATTTTGCCACACAATATTTCAGTTTTAAAAAGATGGAATATTTGAATGTGTTTAAGAGAGGGACGTGTCGGAACAATTGAAAGAAGCTCAACACAAATGCAAAAATGATGAGACGATGGAGGGTGATCCACTCAGTCCAAATTTGAGCCTATAAAGCCAATAAGGAGCTGGCTGTCTTCCCTTCCTCCCCCCATAACACTGGCACATTATTCGCTTCTCTCATTTCCACCTAACCTGATACTGTCCTACTCAATATCCACCTTTGTCCTGCACAGACATTCTCACATTAATGTCTTACTGTTTCCAACAGATACTGCCCACTTTCCACTTTTCCATTCCTCCGGTCCTCTCTCATTCATTCCCTTATGGAAATCTTCATTGATTTGGGTGTAAAAGTTTTCAGCCTGCCTCAGCACTTGAACAATTTTCGCACCCGGACCCACAGCCAAGACTCTACACTTTCACAGAAAAAACTTTCCAGCAACAAAGCGCTAATACTACTGTTTTACAACAATGTTTAAGAAACTCTGTCCAATCCATACCTAAACAATTAAGCGAGGAATTCAGCCATGCCCTAGCCCTCCTGATCCTGTCAGGATCCATCAGGTGTCGGCATAAATGTCAAGCTCTACCAGTCTCCTACTCATCCACCCTCTCACTCTCTCCTTCTCCACATCTCTCTCACTTTCAAAGCTCTATAAATGTCATTTCATAATGCACTTGTCTTCATTATGACTGTTTTTTCCCCCCTCCTCTCCCCCACCGCTGCCCTCGCCAGTGCTCTCGCGGTGTTCAGCTTTTTTCTTTTCTTTCATCTCTATTCAATCATTCTGCTCCTCTCCTTTACAATCCTGCATGGATCCTTATTTCTGTTTTCACCGTTAAGAAACCACACAATTGGATTAGCTACATCTGTCTCTTTTTAAAACACAGCAATTAGAAATGCAAGGAAGGGAGAATTCAATACTGAAATAGCACAGAGCCTGAAATACAAAACACACAAACACACACTGAGGCGCAAACTGGAGCACACGCGCTCGTGTGTTGAGTTGCACATGCGCTGTGCTCAAGTAGACACACATGCACGCACACACACATGCACAAATGGAAATGTGGAGCACTGCATGTGTGTATAATACTATGCAATATACAGTAAGCCTGGGCACGTGTACAAAAACACACGCACTAATTGTCTGCACAGATTTTGGTGCACCAGTAAAGTGTAGTGCGAGCATCTCCCCTTGTCTGCAGTGATCTTGAAAATATACTACAGTGGCAGAAATATGCAGAAGTCCTTCACTTTTTCCCACTTTAAAAATGAAGGATTGGGTAGAGCCCAATAACGTTATGAAGGACGATAATTTAGCCGAGCAATTCACGAGAACTTTAGTCCAAGAATAAAAGCGCAGGTGAAGAAGGACTGAATATCGATTTTCAGTGATGCGTCACGCTGGATAGCCAGAACATCAGAGTGTGGTTAATCAACCACACAGCAACCAAGCAAGGAAAGTTAATTAGCTCCCCGTGCAAGCACACAAAACGCAGCATTTGTGACAAGGGTGGAATAAAAAACAAATACTTTGTATGTGGCTTTTATACGACCAAAATGCGTGCCTGTGAGAAGGAGTGACAGATTTGTATGCTAATAAAGGCAGTTAACACAGGACAATGTAATGTGCACATAGGGTGATTACGCTCAGATGGTTATTAACACAGATGAAAACACCACAACCCCCATGGAGTTTGAAAAATAGAGCATGAGGGGAAAAAAACATGCAATTAAAATACCTTCATCCCTGGGTCTGTTCATTGAAGACTCATCGTGTTTTTTTGTGAGCGGACCTGAGGTTTAGAAAAAAGACAAAAGACAAAATTCAAGGTTGCACTGGTACAAAAAAACAAAACAGAAAAAAAATTAAGAAAAGGATTAAAAGAGAGGGAAAAAATATGCTGTTTCTCGGTTTCATTTCAGTGGCTGTGTACAAGGATTACACACTGTTTCCTTTAAAAATATAACCCCCAAACTCATCTGTTTCATCTGCTTAGGATCTAGTCACGGACTGCCTCGTAAATGACCCCAGAGGCCACTTCTCCTCAACCCTTCTCCCAATCAGTCTTGACACACTGCTGCTTTGTAAAGAAAAATCAATAAACAGAATCAAGCCATCACTCTTTTGGGTCAGAAAAAGCAAAGGAATGCCAAGATGCTGCGTGTCCTGCTCTGAGGACTCAAAACACAAGGTTCATCCCTTCACTCCTGTATAAATGTGACTGAATATATATTAGAAACACCAGCCTAAACCTAAAACATGACTTAAAAGTCTTGCCTACCTAATTTGCCAAGAGGAAGTTGGGGTTTTTTGACGGTTATGCCACCTGCATGGGTTTGTGACAGGATTGGCCTCATCAAGGTCAAAGAGGAGCTCTGCATTAAGCTTTAATGGTGACACCAGTTAAATGCACTATAGGGGAGAGCCAATAACGAGCATTTATCACCGTGACCAGCCAACGCCCTGGCATGTCAACCTCTGTAAGTCTTAACTGATAAGGATCCCATTAATTTGTTTTTTTTCTTGGCTTCTGTCAGTGGGGCTTTTTCATCAGCAAACACTTAATGCTGCATTTTGTGTCGTCTACAGCTGCCGCCTGCCCGTTTGGAAGAAAGTCACAAAATACACTAAAACACCTGCAGTCCCACACACATTTAAATCACACACCACGCAAGGAATGTTAACAGTTTACAATCAACTTGTGCTGTCGTCCTTGTACACACCCAGCAGCAAATTTCCCTCTTTCCAATGAAATATTGTTGCAGTCTTTTAAATTTGCTCTATACTCGATTGCCAAGAGGGTTATCACTCTGCTTCTGTGCTGCTGACATGCCTGTTTCTACCCTTTTGCTGAAAACCGTCTTGTAAAGTTATGGCATATATACCTTTCACAGTAGTTCTCATCTATTGACAAAGGAAACACCCAGCACTCCACCATTATAATGCAGCATTTTCACATCTCTATCTGTATGAATATGGTTTCCTGGTATAAAATGTTTATCTTCCATTAAAATGGGACAGGATCAATGCTGAATGGATTTGCTGCATCCCATGAACACCATCATCAGGCGCCTGATCCAGAGAGCACTTAGTGCCATAGCGGGAGATGGTATAGTCGTAGGTCCTGGACTACAGAGCAGGCAGGTAAGCAGACCAGTAATGGATAGAAGGGCACATTACTACCCTATCTTGTCGGCACTTCCTCACTACTTATCACCACTCTAAAACCACACCTTCCCGCTTAATGGATGGACTACTCGGATTTCAGTTCAAAGTCCTCATGCCTAATAAGACTTAAACTTTATGTGAAGATGAGCAGCACATCCACACTTTGTCATGGAGCAGATATCGCCCAAAGATATCCACAGTAAATTTGTTAAAAAACAGAAAAAACACTGAAGAATCTTTTCTTCTTTAGTATTATTTTCACTATGAAATAATCAGTTTAAAAGCCTAGCACAGCTAGCCAAAGCCCAGTGTAAAGGCTACAGCCATGCTAGCATTTCTGTAACGGCCCCTAAAGACTGACATTTCAGACATCCCGAGATGTCTGAAATGTCATTGAGAGTTCATTGAGAGCCACACTGTGATGGTTTGGTGTAAGATATCAAGTTTGATGCCCGGAGACTGTATGACTGATAATACCTCCTGAATCCCGGGGTATGATGCGCATCTATGAATCCTTTGCTACTTGCAAAGGACAGCTGGATAACAGCTGGATGTTGGACTACTGTTGTGGAGCCAAAACGGAAAATCATCCAAAGATGACCAGCACAATTCAATTGTGCTGGTCATCTTTCATCTGCACCAGCCCAAAATCACCTAAGTTGGCTTAATTGGTTTAAGCTACATGTCAACATGCTAGCACTGACAAGCCTAACCACAAAGCACAGTGCAGATGAGGTTGATGGGAATGCCACTGGTTTTGCAGGTGTTTATTCATAAACCAAATTACTTGAATAAAAAAACGAGTCACCAAAATGACTCAAGTCTGAACTTAACTTCACAACAATCCATCAAAGAGATGTTGAGACATTTATTATACACTACAAATTCCACAGTGGCTCTATGAGAAACATCACTAAATTATCTAAGTCACTGGATAAATCATTTTAGCATTGGTAGTGGTTTTATTGTGGCTATTTTCCATCATGGCTAAATGCTACAGTGGCTGCGCTTGTGTGTTTAATATACTGAATTTGCACTAAAATAACTGCTCATGGCAGTATCTAGGTCTTGCCCGACTTGACTAGGGTTTGAAGAAATACTACAATGGATTACACAAGACATAAAGTAGGACCTAGCCAAAGGGAAAAACATACGCTTTTTGGGTCAAAAACATCCATTCCATCTGCTTCCCATCAGCAGAGAAGCCTGCCGGTAGGCTGAGTGCCACATGATGTAATGGGCCACTGGTCAGTGAAATGCTACGGCCTATGCAGGAACATTTAGCTTGGGTTGTCCCAGTACTGTTTGACCTAATGCAGCTCCATCTCTCAGTCGACAGCGTTTCTGTTCGGTTCAGTGAGCTAGTGGCCAGTACGCAAGCTGTCTCCCGTCCCTCTCCATTTCCTCAGTGCAGTAATCGGGATGAAGCTGCAGTATGTCATGTCTGTGGTGGCCTGTCTGCTTGACAAGGTGTCAGACACAGCTTCAGATCAACACCCCCACTTCCTGCAGCTTCTAGCACATGCAGTCCTATCCTTTTGCTCTCTATCTCTTCTACTGTGGCCCCAGCCCCCAGCTCCATTCTTGCCTCCGCTGTCCTGCCTCCTGAAATATGGTTTTTAATAAAGAGCACGGTAAATGCCTGCTCTAGCGGTAATAAAAATGAAGAATCTCAGGCTTTTGGCTGGGGAGTGTCTTGGGGAAATAGGAAATGCGATGAAACAGTGCTCTTGCCTGACAGCCTGACCAAATGCTAAGAGTTAGGGTGGAACACTAGAGAAGGTGGTAGAGAGCAAAAGAGAGATAAAGTGAGAGTACAAATCTCACTGTTCAATCGGGGAAAACATTTGTGCTATTTACATGGTACTACAAAGTTGAAGAAGTAGCAGGCTACATAGTGGCCTGTTGGGGAAGGGCACTGAGCTCATTTGCATTCAGAACAGTAACCCCTTCTACCGCCATCTGCATAAAGATGGAGGAGTGAGGAGAGCAGAGAGGAGAAGGGGTAGGGGATGGTTTTAGGGAGGAGAGAGAGCAGGACGGGTGAACGGATGCAGAAAGAAATAAAGCTTCTTCATGTCCAACCAATCACATGACGAACATGGTCAGAAAGAGTATTTCTGGGTATGAAATAAAAATCCCAGTCAGAAGGTGCATGACTAGAGGATACTACATAACACTGAACTCTAAAAGCTCTTTATGAATTTGTGCTGACAATTCATTTTGGCCCACCTACATCCGTTGTGCGTGGGAATGCAACTCCTCGTTGCCAAACACAGCACAATACAGCCCCAGCAGCCAACCTTTATACATGCTTGACCATCACTTTAGAAAACAAACCTACTCCTGTAGATAAAAAGCTCAGTCTGGCTGAAACATCACTAAGAGTCTACAGGAACAGATGATCAGTGAGGCCAATGTGCTTCCACCAGTAAATCTTAAAACTTAGCTTTAAAATGCCTCTGGGCTCTTATTTGGGCATTTGTTTAGAGAAAAAACACAATCAAATTTAACTTTAATTTCTGTGGTTACCAGGATATAATACTGGATGCATATAATCACTAGTCACATCTGATAATTCTGACATTTCTTTGTTAATTTTGACCACAAATAACCTTTTGTTAGGCTTTTTTTAAACAATGGAATGGAATTATTTTAGTCTTTTCTGAAAAGACTTTCGGTCCTTTGAGCACGATGTCCCTCTGTTGTATTTACAAGTAGTATAAAAACGACAGCTGATGTCAATATAAACCAAATTATCATGGGAACAAAAAATCAGGGCCAAATAATAGCACAAAATTCTAAAGTGCAGTTCATCTTCATCCAAATCTAATGGCAATGAATCCTATTGTTCCAGAAATCCTATTCTAAACTATAAATGTAAATCCAGTGGAGGCCCCATGGGATCACTAATGAAATGGACATGCACTGTCTTGGAAACATGACAACAATTAATTTTACAGAGGTCGACCAATTATAAATGTCTAAAGGAAAACGTTTCATGACATCAGGATGGATGCTTTGTTTGTGGTTGATCTTTTTGTTTTAAAGTTTTTAAGTGAGTGATCCCAAAAAATTGATCTCAGATTATAATAATACTTTAAATGTCACAGTGAAACACTTAAAAAAAATCTGCTCCATCCGATAAAACCACCAGTTTAACATCATATAAGCAATTTGAGAGATTATGACAGCGGTAATATGTGAAAAATGTATCTGATTCCTGGGGCATATCACTCTCCTCCCGTCTCTATTTCTCTCTCTCACACACACAAGGCAAAACATATCCTCGGGGAAAGCATTGGCCTTGTGTAAGTGGTGACCCGTGACAATAAGTGACAGATTCTGACAAGCAGACAGGGTAAAATCTGTCTCACTCATTTGCACACCTTTCCCCATGGGAATAACACAGAAAAGTCTAAATAATCCTTTTTGTAAATATATGTATATAGCTTAGATATTCCACTAATTCTGTCCTTATGGCCAGAATATGCACACTTTCCGTCATGTTAAGAGGAATTTAAATCACTTGATAATCTCTGTCATCACTTTCTACTACGCTAACGCTCATTTTTTCCACTTGAAATTAACATTACCATCTTCTCTGGGAGGGCGGGGGGGCATGGGAGCACTCATTAATGATATATAAGTTTTCATTCCAGCTTCATTGTTGAAACAAGAATGTTTTACGCCACTCTAGACTAATCTTCGGGCTAGGCTTCATATATTTGCAGCAGCTGTAATGCATAAACATGTGTTTTGCTTGAATACTCTCAGGTAAGTCTCAGGTGAACCCATTAATCATAGGCTTTTTAACATTTTATCATTAGCCTTGCTCACTATCATCAGCAGCATATGCTTTGCCTCCGAAGTCAGACTTTGATCCTGTGTTCTCTTACCTGCCCATCTGCTTTCACAAACGCTCTCCGCTGGCTCATTAATGCAAGAACTACACCCAGGTAGCCCATGTGGAGTAAACAAGGTTATGCTTGGCAATGTATTGTATTTGTTATATATTTTAATAACCTAATAAAAAAATCACCATATTGGCAGCGCAACTTTGAGGAGACAGTTCCTATTACTGCATGAGACAGTATGAATGCCAGTCTCAGAGCTCAATATTATACAGGCATATTTTTGACAATTATAAGTCAATCATATTGTCTTTATATGTAAACTCTTAACTGGAGCAACCTATAAAGTGATAGACAGCAAATGGGACATGAGCTAAAAGCTCAGTCATGCTAGAGTAAAAATATGGAACTAGCAAAAATCAGTGATTGTGTTGAATTTTTTCGCATTCAGCAATAAGATCCAAACAGTCACAGTGACCCAAATGTTCAGTATGAAACACCTTCAACCTCTGGGTGACCACTTTCGATGGCTTGCACAGGTTGCCTGGTGGAAGGCAAACTATTTCCAAACAGTTGTGGTTAGACTCAGACTGTCTGCAGTCGCTCTCAGGAAGGTTGTTAAAGGTTTCCAAATAACTGCCATCTAATAGATAAACGCAGACTGGTTGAGAACACGTTGCAATCATTCTGAGTTACTCTGCGCCGATGAGCGCAACTCATTTGTGTCTCTTTGCAACAGCGTACTCGGCTTGATCTGTGGGGTTGTAAACATATAAAATGCAAGGTCATTTTGCAGTTAAATTGTTATCCTGCAGTAATTATGTCACTATTCGTGTATTTCTGAATTTTTAATTCAAATTCATGAGGTTCTGGCATGTTACAAACTAAGAGCAGACTGACTCTGTCTTACTGATGTTTTATCACCATCTTAACACAGGTTGAGATGTGGTGGACCTGGTCCTTGTCTTTGAAATAACCATTTGAAAGCTAACAAGACTGCAAGTTCACTGCACATGGTTTCAACCACTGTGGAAATGGTTGCAACAGTGTCATTTGATGTGATGTGATGTCACATTATGTTATGTTGCAACCACACTGGGTGTGACTTTGATAAGTAGGAATTCATTATTGAAAAAGCACTGCTAACAGTATTGACAGTACTGTCATAGTCATAATTGCTGGTGAAGAGTTGGTAGAAGAAGAGAGTTACCTTCCTCTGAAAACACTTGAATGGTATAAAGTCATAGTGTGAAGGACAGCTGTGTGGCTACAGGGGATTCTTTGGTTTGATTCTCTTAGCAACATTGCTCTACACTTACAAGTTTGTCAAAAACTAAATGGAAAAAAAACAAACAAACGCTAAGTTTTCATAAAAGTTTTTAGACTGTAGAGTTTGTATGGTTTCCTTGTGCATAATGGGTTTCCTCCCACACTCCAAACACATGCATTTAGTTTAAGTGGTGAAGATATGAATCTGTCTGTTTGCGTTAGCCATGTGATGGACTGGTGAACACTCCAGGGTGATACCCTCCTCTCACCCCACGACAGCTGTGACCCTATGTTAAGAAAATGGCTGGAAACAAATGAGCACCAGTCAAGCTAAAGGATATTACAACACAGTGCTGTTAAAAATAGCATAATAAGCAGCTAAAATGTTTTTGCTTTCATTTTTAAAAGTCTAATGATATCCATCCATCCATGTTAAAATGAGTTGCACATGAGCAATAAAACTAAAACATATAACTTTGTTGCAGCATTAACATTTCTAAACAATTAGGCCCAATCAATAGTAATTTAAACAGACCTTCTTTGGAAATCTCCTGATTGTCTTTTGGCTTATCTTCCTCTGAATACAATCCAGATAAATTTATCAAACTGACACTATTTCATGGAGTACTTACACTCAGTATAAAATGTGAAAATGACAAGAAAAGTACAATCTGTTCTTTCTCTGTGATACAGTTGTGACACAAACTGGTGCAAATTATTAACGAGAATTCGCCGACAGAGACACTCAATGCAAGACTTTCCACTTGCATGTAATACAAGCTACACCTCACATTACGGACTCACCATCTTCAGTGGGGACATAAATGTTGAGGTAAAGGCAGTCCTCACTCTGGTTCTGAACATAGGTGGCTGCAGCATCCAGGTTGTCTGTGAACCACACTGGTAACATGATCTCAGGAAGCACCCCGTGCACATTCTGAGGACACACAGGCGCAAAATGAGTGGCATTGCGAATCTCTTGCCAGGAACCTGGGGCTTCAGGAGGCTGGAAGCGCCTCTCGCCAATAGGTGCGGTGGCATATGGCACACCTAAATACTGTTCCACTGGGCCCAAGATTTCATTGTTGAGCTCTTTCCTGATACCACGGACCTTTCCGTAACTCGTGGATACTATGGGGTGTTTCAGGTCAACTCGTTGACACGAGGAAATCGTCAGGTGCAGCACTAGTCCCAAGAGCCACACCAGACAGTGATTAGCAACCTGCTGAGTAGAATAGTGATGCTTGCCGCCATAGCCCTGGTGGCTGGCAGCGCTGAATGGAAAAAACAACATGTCCAAAATAAAAGCTCTTGTACTCATATCAAAGGGACTTCAGCTGGGAGCAGAAAGGGATCACAAACTCAGTGGGATATGGGGGATGACAAAGGCAAAAAGAGGATTGGTGGAAGGGGGCAGGTTAACGGTGTTCCTAGAGCGCCATGGTGAGGTTGAGGGCCAGACAGCATTCTCCAGTAGACTCTGTGGTCTCATATGTCTTCCTCTTTGGAGCTCCTGAAGGGTCCAGAGCTGCAGCTGGGATACCAATTAAACCTGGAAGACACAGACAGGTCGCAGGTTTGAGTAAAGACATGTGAATAAAAGCTCTGTCAGGTCAGGCTGTTTTATAAAGCTGCAAGAGACACAGCAGGACAGAAGGATGCACTCTTGTGCTAACTATCTCACCGAACTTAAACCAGATATTATACAGTGCGTCATTTGTATTTAAGTCAGAGCTATTTAGCCAGTCTATGGTATCACAGTAATCAAGTATGTTTGCTATAATAACGACTGTATTTTCTACACATTAGCATGACTTAGCTCAACACACTGCTAGCAGCTAGCATGGCTATACAATTCATGTTCTGTATTAGAATAAGTGTTTATAAAATGTTATCATGCTAGCTCAACATTTAATAATTCTAGTCAGGATGAAAATCATTAAGCACCGAACGAAACTGTCATGTTAGTCACCTATTTAAACTTAATAAACATTTGGCTAACATCTATTTAAACCCTTTCCTTATATTTTAAGGCTGCATTTTTACCACTTTGCTAATAAGATTGGAGAATACTGTGTGTAGAGTGCACCTTATGTTGTGTCATCTGAATAGACTCTGAAAAGTCTCAGAATTATCTTGGCAGTTGCTACATGTTGTGCGATGGCTCCCTAATGGATTTAGGCTGTATTTAGAATTCTCTCAGGGTTTTCATCATGTTAAAAGGAAGTTTTCTCCTCACTGTTTCCAAGTGCTTGCTCAGTGGGAACTGCGAGGTTTTTGTCTGTCATATTCTAAAGTCTTTTGTTAACAGTATAAAGTGCAATGACATTCACCGTTGCGAATTTGTGTTACATAAATTAGCGGCACCTTTTCAAATTCTTCATTCTGTATTTGGTGGCGACTCGTTGACTCGTTCGGTGACCGTTAAGTTACGTGACTGTTAACATACGTTAGACAGGACATGTGAATCAAACGCAAATTGAGAAAGTAACATTATTTTTAGGATATTTACACAAGAGTTACACCCCTTTGCTGCTCTCACATGCTTTCAGAAATACTAGAAATATTTTAAACTTGAACTCTAAAATGCTATGAAACTCCGAACCTTGGGTTTTTGAAAACAGAAGTTTATAATGAGCATGTGAAGCCAGGGTTATTTCTGAGAATATTCAACCAACGTGGCTTCAAAAACATTTAAATTTCATACCAAAGGGAACATTTTCAATCACTATTGTGTAATGCTGCCACACTTTATGTTTTCATCTTCCCAATAATCACAGGACTTTGAAACCTAAAACTAATAATTGTATGATAAGCTAATAAATAACAAAAAAGTAAACACAGGCTAAAGCATGATTTTAAAGCATGAACAAACCCCACTGGCCCTCCACCCTTTTCAGCCATGTGTCAGAGTTAGCCTTTTTCTCACAAGTTCAGTTCCTTCTTGCTTCCACATCATTACAGATGAATGGGCAGTGCTTATCTCACTGTGGCTTTGGGAGACAGAGCCGTTTAGGTGTGATAAAGGCTTTATGTGGTGCTAACTGTTGGTTGAACGCCACCTCATCCCTCCGCCCACAACCTGACAGTATCCACACTCTACTGCCAGTCAGCAGGCACAGGGATTGATAGTTAAATATAGCACAGAGACAGGGTGCAATGTCATAGGATGTTTAAAGTTAGTAATGTACATAATGACAAAATAAGGAGAAGCTGTGTGGAAAAAATATCCACTTGATTAAAGCCTTATTACGGCATATCATGGAGGAGGTATGATTTGTAAGGACACCCTGAATTGGTGTGCAGACATAGTCAAGCTGAAAATCCAACTTAGAAAAAGATTAATGTGAATTATACACAGTACATGACTCTAAATTGTGCTGGAAAGACTCATTGTGATGGGGTAAGACTGCGTGGTTGGAGAAGCCACTAAAGTTGTGGAGTAACTGAGAAATGGATGAGACGTGTTCATTCCCCAAATTGCTCATCTCATTTTGGTATTAGCATTTTTGACTAAGCAAAGCACACTTAAAGGAACAGTGTATCATTTTATTTAGTCTTTTTTTTCTTATTTAGAGGATAAGGTTTGACACCGCACTTCTACCTGTCTCTTAGAGACGTGCCTGCCACTTCTAAAGCTAGCTGAACCCCCTTCATAATGGATAAAAAACTTTTTAAATATTCACAAACATCTGTCCTTTCTTTTTAGATGGAGAGATTACTATTGGCTAATAACTGCAGTGGTCATAACTGCTTTTCTTATTTTGCTAGGAGCTAGCTCAGTGGTTAGTTAGCAAGTTCTTACAAACAATTTCCATGCAAATTACAGGCGAAGGCAGAAATATGCCAGAGACTGAACAATGACAAAGAGATTTTAGGTGCAGAGCCCTTTTTGTGAATTATTTTACTTGCCAACCAGTTGTGGAATACTCATTTTTCCCTAGCAACCAGAAGTTGTCAGGAGGTTGCCAACTGGTCTCTAGTCCAGTGTGGCTGATGTCTTAGATGAGCAATGCTGGCAGTAAGTGAAGTAGTAAAGTCAATGCTGAAGCAGGGGTGAGGAACAGCCTTCTGAGGTTCAGTGAGTTCACCTCTTTCTAATTCTAAAACGCCACAATGTATATTTTAATATATGTAATCTTATTTCCAACTAACAGTAACTCGGTTGAGGCAAGCTGTCAGACTTCTGTGAAACTACAAATGGTTTAGAAGCTTTTTTGCACATATGTAGTTCTAGTCACTAAGACCTCAAAACAGACTTTGATGTACAAACCCAGTCGAGTTTTCCATTTAATTTGCTTTAAAACTGCAGGGAGATGCAAAAAGATGGCTTCAAACAAACAAATCAAGCTTCAGAAAACACAGAAACAAAAAGGAAATCCTGACAACTGGTCTCAAACTACTGTACAAATGATCAGTAATATTTGAAGTTAGTGAGACCAAGAGAATAAAACAAAATGCAGACAGAAACTGAAGTACTACACATACACTGGCTCACACAAATAAATATGTATGCACACTGTAAAGAACGCCTTTGTAAAGGTTGCAACTTTAAATAGGGTCTGATTACACAACAGATGCTGTCACTGCTCATTGCTTACATTTTCTATATTTGTCTACACATCTTGATATTTGAACAGCCATCTGTGTTTGCATTCTGTCGGTAAATGTAACTTAACATATAGCACAAGCCCAAGGTCAGAGCACCTCTTAGTATGCCCAGCAAGGATGCACACAGAGGTATGTCCTTTCTGGGAAGGATTGCATAGGTGGGTCAAATGTTAGCAGCCCGCCAGATTGTTCTTTATATACTATCTTGCCTCTCTGCACGTGCTAGCAATAATATGCACACATATGCACACAGATGTGTAAAATCCAATGAGGCATCAGATGTTGCATGCAAGAAGAGACTACTGTAAGTACATGTCTCACATGTGGCTTGGAAATGGTAGTACCCTAACATCTAACATCTGTTCGTGTCAACCATCCGTGAGCTGGAACGGCATCGACCGCGCATCTCCACGCATAAAATGAGATAAACTGACACACAAATCACCAGGCTGATGTAAGCTGTTTTCTCTTCTGTTTTATATAATAGGTAGTCCTGTCAGCTGAAGCTATTTGAGAAGGTAATGCCTCCCTGCCAGTGGGACTCTTTTATGGGTATGTTTTAACGAAATGGTCCGAGTGGTTTGTGAAAACTTTCGCTGAATGGTGGTGTTTGAGGAAAATGCTTGCCTTGGGATTTTTTATTGCTTTGTTTCCACTTTGACTGTTAAAACTACATACACTACTTCAGCTGTCAAGCTGCTCTGCTCTGCTAGTCAACATCTGTGGATGACAAGCAGCTTAGCAAGCCAGAAACAGAGTGCTGAGTTTTTGACTAAACTTTCTATTCTCTTATCTACTGTCTCTGTGCTTAGAAAATGAACCTCTGGTGGCTGTGTGTTGTCTTCACTTGCATCCAGCAATATGTAGATACAGCAATCTGTTGTCTTTTTTTTTTAAATGCACCATTATTTGATGAGAAAGAGAAGTCCTTTTCCGCAGAAGTGAGGCTTTTGTTTATTCCCTTCAACAGCATCTTTGCGAGTTAGCAGCATGCTACATATACCAGCTCTTTTCTTAGAGATTTTGGGAAACTGCTTTGGGAATTTAAGTGGTAATCTAGGCTTGAATAATCTACATTTGTAGTATTTAATTACTTGCTTGGTTCTACCAATATTAGATAGCTTACACAAAGCTGTTTTATTAATGCATGCATATTATTAAAATTTGGGACATAATGGTTGTATTGATGGATAGCAACTTGAAATGCTCCAAATATGCCACTACAGCATGTAATAATGTAAAGATAAGCTCTGGCAGACTTGGCTCTGTGCTTGGCTTTAAAGGGTTAAAGGAAGTAGAACTCGACTAAACCCAAGCTACAATGCTAAAGCCTGTGCACTTAAAGATCTTGCACATGTAACCCAAGAAAACCTTCACCGCGCTGGGAAAAAGATATACACAAAACTGTTTAAGTAATTACAAAGTATTTCTTATATAAGATATATCTTTATATCTTGGGAACTAGGTTTAGGTGGGAACGCATTGGCATGATGTAAGGTAAGAAAGCAGGTGACTCATGCATGCTGTCTGCCTCCCCATGGTTCTTGTTCTTTTCTGATAAAACCAGATGATTCGATTGCTTAATGTTGTCTTTAACCTTAAATTGACCGGGGAAGAATAAGTTGTCTTGTTGATGAATTGAGAGGCTAGAAGATTAGACTTGTCAGACTGCATATGTAGGTTCAGCCAAAGAGCCTTATCCCCTTTTCACATGCGGTCCTGAAGCTACCCCAAATCCACTCCAGTTCCTCTGTGTACAGCTTGCCAGGGTGCACAGGGTAATTCAGGGTAAATAGACTATGAGGGAAAAAAGAGTTGCAACTTCCTGGAAGTTGCAGCTCTCGCTCTTCCAGGACGTTCCAGCTCTCTCTTTTCTAATGGTGGCTTTTTAAAAGTCACCAGTAGAAAGATTCATTTGATTTGATAATTCATTACTGAAGATGTTAGTCCATTTATTAAAGGTCATTACAGGTGAGTTTTATGCTGTTCTTGTCATCTACAATTACGTGTGATTCATCTGCTTAGAGACCCAACTATCAATCGATTTTCTTAACCGCTTATCCAATTTAAAGCCCTCTTGGTGCTGCAGTCTATCCCAGCTGAACTGAGCGGCAGGACAGGTTGACATTACATCACAGGGTTACCCCAGAGAGGCAGTCAACCACACACTCACATGCAAACTCTACACAGAAGGGTCATGCCCAGGCTGTTTTTGTTTTTTAAAAAACAGTTGGTGGTGAAATGCTTTAATTTAATGTATTAATCCTAAAATCTTCTTTTTCTCTTCATCTTCTTAAACGTATTAATATTTACAATGGTAATAGACAATATCCAGAATAATATTTTTAGATGTGCCAAATACCAAAATAGTATTGGTACACTTTCAATTTACCAGTTAACCTAGATTCCAACTCCGGTTAGTGACAGAAAGAAAGAATGAGCCACAGATCTCTTCAGGTTTGTTCTACAGAACCATCTATGAAGTTGGTCTTAGCAGCTGTTGTAAGATGAATCATGTTTCCACCCCTGCCTATCACAACTAACTTGAAATCATTATAAAGACTGCAAAAAAAGGAAAAACAAGCCTCACTCGGAGAAGCTTTGCAAGCTAGGAAGTTCTCGATGTAGCTAGCAGGCTCAATATTTAATGCCATCTCAGCAATGAAAATAAAAGACACTTATAGCCACAGGCATTCACTTTCAAAAAGAATTTGGGCAACCAATAGTTGCAACACTTTTGGCAAGTATTTCCTGTAGGATGACCGTTGCTCTGAAGCAGGTGTGGATAGCTAGCTTGCTAGCAAGAAAACAACAAAGGTTGCTTTACTTTGCTGACTCTAAACTTCAGCAAACACATGTCCCTCTTCTGGATGGAGTGGTAAATGGACTGGTTCTTATATAGTACTTTGCTACTCTGTCTGAGCACTCAAAGCGCTTTATACAACTAACTCATTCACCCAATCACTTCTTATAAGCTCTTAAGTGCTCTATCTAACGTTCATACTCCGATAGATGCATCAGAGAGCAACATGGGGTTAGTATCTTGCCTAAGGATATTTGGCATGCAGACTGGAATAGCCTGGGATCGAACCACCACCCTTCTAGTTAGTGGCTGACCTGCTCTACCACCTGAACTACAGCCTTATCAGCCAATATGAAGATTTGAGCAAAGACAATTCAGCTGTATTTTTCAACTTCTATTTATATAGCATTGGTTCACAGAAAAAAGCCATCTCAATGCTCTTAATGATGCAAGGTAAAAACCCCAACGGTGGCATCCCATGAGCAAGCACCTGGCGATGATTAAGGAGCAGATCACACCAACTTTGCAACCGTGCCAATCCTGAGTATTCTCATGCTGCCAAGGGGATCAACCCTTCATTTTTAATAATCAGATGGCATTTCCTCAAGCAGAACCCTAAGAGAAAATGACATTGTAGCAACTTCTGAAAAAAGCACTTTGTTTTTGCGTTCATTACAGCAGGCACAAAATTTTTATAGTCAGTTGCTATAATGCCTTAGCATCACTGTCATTGACTGAAACATATGAACATAAGTGGGAAATAAATGCCATGTAAATTAATTTCCCCTTAAGCTTTTGTGCACATGTTTTCATAGAAAGTCTGCCATGATTTCAAACTAAATCACTCTGTAACAAATCTGGTCTAGAGAGCAAGATCCAAACAAAGGTTAATCTGTCAGAGAAATATTTTAGGTTGTAAGTTCTTGTCACGGTGTTAATTTTTATAGCGACCACATAATTGCGGAGAACTGCTGCATTGTTAGTGCTGATGGAGGCTTTGAACTTCATCCTAAAATTTATTCCATTTACCATAAGCTCTCCAGACTCCAACAGCAGCTCAATCAGATACCATGGCCGCTCCATCTGCCACTACACTCCCATCATCATCTCACTGCAGCCAGAAAAATCAGAGGGATATCCTCAAGGAAATATCACTTTACACTTATTGTAATCAAACCAAGCTGCAAGCATCCATTTCAAAAGGCAATAAGGCTTTCTGGACAAATCCTGACAGGCAAAGAACGGCCAAGCTCAATATAGCCCTTTAGATCACAAATTAAACACCTCTATTTTTCTTCATGGACTAATCCTGATAAATAATAGGAAAACACAGGTTAAGATGAAAGAAAATGTTGACAAATGATCAAGGAGAAGTCAATTAAAGGGGCCTTAATGATGCGGGTTATTAAAGCTGCGGTGAGGATCATCAAGCAGCAGGCAGTCGGAGCAGATAGGAGATGGTAGACAACAGGCCCTCTGTCACCGCTGGACCAAAAAATCAATATGTTGCTGTTGGTAACAACAGTTTCTCTATCCGCTTAACACATGTGGATCACATGGAAATCCATTTATCTTACAGATCTACAAACACAACAAAATAAACAATCAAACAGAGAATGATATCTTGACATCAACTGGCAGCGTAACTTTAGAAATGTGTTATAGTAGAACGCTGTTGCCTCTAGGGGCTGTTACTTCTTATTTATCCGCTTTTTTTTAAGTGTGTTTGGGGGAGAATGTGCCAAATTGAGGCCAAGTAGTGAGCACAATCTGGTGACACACTAATTAGCGATGATCTAGGTGAAATGCTAGCTGTGTTAGCATGTGTATAAGTGTCTGTGGGCGATACACACAGTTTGAAGGAGCAGTCTGACAGCTGCTTTGCCTCAGGCTTAAAGCTTATTCAAGAACAGAATGGCGAACTAAGTTAAATAGAGAAGGCCGCTTAACCATGTTAAAAATGACTGTCCGATCTTGCTGACACATGGTGCCTGGAGATGAGAAAGACGATCGTTTTCAAGCTCAGAAAAAAAAAAATACAGTCGCAAGTTTGAAAACAGTGCAAAAGAAAATGTGTCTAGAGGGATCAAATTTACAAGATGTTCAGAATGAAATTGAATTAACTATCCTGCATTCCTCTGGGCATGCATGTTCAATGCTACCCCCCCCCCCAAAAAAGAACAAAACAAAACAAAACAAATCTACAATCAGCTTTCGTCTTGATTCTACTGGAGCAAAGTAAGAAAACAACTTCAGAGTAGCAAAACAAGAAGCTCAAACTTTATCAAACTCTGAATGGGCCTGCAATTACTTTGACCAAATTAAAATGTGATCATTGAATGTTCATGTAATGTGTCAGCCTCTAGTTTATAGACCGACAAGCTACAACCCATTTTATTATTTCCCAAAGCATCTGACTCCCAATAAAAATGCTGCAAATGGTTGTCTCATGCTCTTGATGTGGGTGTGTTAAGAACATTTTACTGGCAACGTGCACGTCTGACTAATTCATCACCCTCTGTGACATCCACATCCAACTGACAGGCAAATCCCTTTCCTTTTATTTGGTGAATGTCTGGATGGAATGCGTAGCAAGTTGGTAAAACAAACTGCCATCAAAGCCCATACAAATCACTAATAATATAACAATTATAAAAATAACATTACATGAGAATAATATTCCAAACTCACTGTTTAATATTTTGAATACGTATTTATATTGTATCCAAATACATATTACATATTGTATCAATTGCACTTGATTCAATTTAATTCAATTTCCTTTGTATAGCACCAAATGACAACAACTGTCACCTTAAGGTGCTTTATATTGTAAGATAAAGACAATCTTATCTTACAATATAAAGCACAATGTTGGAGAGGAAAAACCCAGCAATCGGACAACCACTTTGAGCAAGCACTTGGTCACAGTGGAAAGGAAAAACTCCCTTTTAACAGGAAGAAACCTTCAGAAGAACCACACCGAGGAAGGAGCAGGCTTCTGAGCATGACCAGTTGGGGGGGAGGCAGTGTGGGCAGGACAAGAGACAAACTATAAAAAATAAATGTTAAATTTAAATTATTGGTAATGATTAAATGTAGTAGTTCTACATAAACACACAGGAAAAGAAAACAGATGAGTGAAGAAAAATCCTCAATGCATCATGTAAAGCCAGGAAGGATTCAGTGTTACCTGATTGAGCCCTAACTATAAGCTTTGCTAAAAAGAAACTAAATCTCAATCTGCTGTGCGATATGGCCAAAATCTCATATCCCGATATAAGAATTCTATCGTCCCGATAACGATATAAATCACAAAAATGTAACATTTTCTGTAAATTCTGTGAATCTCGGGCAGCTCGACTTGCGGGAAGTGTTTCCAGCTGCGCGTCATGTAGCTGGAGTTGAGTGTTTTAACAGATGCATGAAACTATGTCATTTTTTAGACATAAGTTGTAACAGCCGCTGTTTTCTTTGTGAGTATTTATTACTCGGCGTGCTGCGGGGAAAAGCCTGTTCTAACGTTTGAGTCTAAGGTTTCTAACCCTAACCCCTAACCCATAGGTGTCAAACTCTGGCCTGCGGGCCAAGTTTGGCCTAATTACATTTGGCCTGCGAAGCCATATCAAATTACTATTAGAGCTGGCCTGCTGGTATTATACAGCTAATATATATATTGTTTAGTATTAAGCTTTGCTTGTTCCATATTCAGTTTTTCAGCTAAACTTGTTTGAGTCCATAAGAAAAGATTCATTCTTATATCTGGAGGAAGATTTTTTTTTCAATAAATATTAATGTTAGCCCGCGACTTTGTTCCATTTTGAATTTTGGCCCACTGCGTATTTGAGTTTGACACCCCTGCCCTAACCCTTTAGCACCTGGCGGCTCTTTTTTACTTCTCATCTGTAAATAATCTGCTCTTTCACGTGATTCAGTTTATTTTGAAAAGTCTCAACAGGATCTTGAGCTTTATTGTGAAAGGTTGATGTGGAACATAAACAAGCGGACACGCGATGGTGTTACCGTCGTTGTTGCTCACCACAACGCATAAAAACAGGCGCTTGCCCGTCCGTAGTGTGGTTATATTAAATATAAGAGAAAGAGAGAACTTTAAGAAATTAATATAGCCACTACAGCGACCATCAAAACAATGAAAAAATATTGCCGTAAACAGTTTATTTTGTGACACCACGAAACAAACGATAGCGTAAAATGAAACGATAGACGTTTTTACATCGTCATCCGATATATATCGTTATATCGAACAGCCCTACACTATCTTGTGAAACATTTCTTTTGTTCCTATGTTTTTGTGTTTAATCTGTTTTCATATTCATATATTCAACATCCTTTGTCTAATATATTCATTATCCCTCCTGGACATGTCCAAACCATCTCAGGCTGCATTCAACCTGATACATCACAGCATGCCACTAACATCTCACTCTTGACCTTTCCACCTGTCGCCCTCTGATTCACAGACATGTAAGATTACATGGGAGTGTGGAGGTATGCACTGACATACCTCCAGACTTCCAGGTTCTCTTCTATCTGCTCCTTACTTGGTGTTAGCATTTCAAACCCGATACAGATAACTAGGACACTTCAGTCCTCCATAGTGTTTTCAATCGCACAGGCAAAAAATTACAAAAATGAAGAGGATTTAAAAGAAACAGAAGATTAAACAACACCATCAATAGCAACGCTATTTTGAAGTTGTCTGCAACAAACAATAATACAAAACAAAAAAAGGTTACAGGTGGGTACAGTTGGCTGATAACGTTGGCTGCCTGCATTGATATTATTGTTTTTTATAAAGCCACTGCCTCAGTGGTAACTTAAAAGAGGGATAATGTGGCTATCGAGTATATTGCTAACAGTTAAACAGCTAACGCTTACATGTGTACTCCGCAGTTATGATAAATGTTTAGTACTTGTTCAGTGTTACTGAAATCAAAGTTTTACTGGCCTCTTGTTATGAAGGTCGATTACTTGGCAGCTAGTGAGGGGAGGGGCTATGTGTCTTGTTGTTGGCATCAATGGTCCAATATAAATTTTTTGTTTCAATTATTATTTCAATTAGTATCTGAGTGTCTATTTTTGGACAGCCCTACCGTCAAATAACACTTTTGTTTCGTACAATTTTACACAATTTCTGCTTGAAAAAAGGCAAAGGAGGGCAAAGTAAGAGAAACATAAGACCTCACTTAGCTTGTTCAGTCTATGATATATCACTAGTCATTAGTAAGAAAGGCCAGGTGATCCCATTTTCAAAGCTTTAGAAATACTCCTCAAATCTTGTCCCAACAATCAGCAGCTGTGCACCTCTAAGCGGTTCCCTCTCATACTTGAGATGGGAATGTGAAAACAAAATAGCACTGCATTTTTAGGAAGCTCTTCCCACTGAAGATTTATTAAGAAATAGAAGTTAACTGAAATAGGAAGTTGAGTTGGCTGCTCATTGGATTGCTAGAAAGGCAAATCAAAACCCCTATTTGGCTCAAAGAAGACCTTTAGGGAGGTTTAGCTGGCTCTGGAGTGGTGGTGCACTGTTCTACTGTGCAGCAACACCTGCACAAGCATGACCTTTATGGAACATTCATCAGTAGAAAACCATTCCTGCAGGAGAAGGAAGGGTGCAAAATGTCATGAAAAGAACAGCTCACCAAATGTTCCACACGGGAATGGATCGATCATGCTTTGGGCTTGTGTTGCAGCCAGTGAAACCAAGAACATTTCACTAGTAGACGGAAGCACAGGCTCAGTTAAATACCAAGCAAGTCAGTGTCTGTCAAAAGGCTGAATACACAACAACTCAAAATCCTAACTCAAAATCCACAACGGACTACCTAAAAAATACCAAATAAGTTGAAGGTTTTCCATGCGTATGACAACTGTGATTATAAATATGCACAAAGTCTCGGGAATATTAGCGTAAGTAGGTATAAAAGGGTGAACTGCAAGTCTCGCTACTGACAAGCGTAGTGCTTGCCAAAAGGATGGTACTAAATACTAACTTTGCAGGCTTCCCAGTTGTTTTTTAAAATAAAAAAATATATATATATCAATTACAAAACTAATCTGAATTAAAATATTAAAGGTCTTATAGTTATTAGCTGTTTTTATCTTAAAAACATTGTTCACTGGATTAAGAGCATCAACTTAAATAAAATAATAAAAAACAATCTGTTCTTTCTTAAAGGGATTCCAGATGATGTGATAGTTTTTCTGCCAACAAAACGGAGAAAGGGAAATAATAATAATAGCACAAGAAAAATATCCCAAGGAATAAAGATGGAAAGAACAAGATATGAAGCCAAAGTTAGCACAAAGGGGAAGGCTTGGGAAATAATGTGAGGAGAATGGTGGAAAGGTAAAATCAGCCATGGCCACAATACAGGCAGGTGCTGGTAGTAAGGGTAGAGTGGTTTGCTGGCTGTCATGTTAGAGCTCTTCCTCCTGGTCTTAAATCACACTGATAGTTTATGAAGACAGCATGTCGAACCATAGCTATGAAAGAATTATACTCTTAGCATAGGTTGAATAGTTTCCGTCTGGTCTGGTTTCCTCTATTGTATCTAACCAAGGATTTACACATCTAAAACAGTGATACAAACCCTGTTGCTGTACAAACCTACTGGGGACCTCAAATGTCCCTAAAGCCAAAGGCCAGCACTTTTACATCACAGTCATTGCTTCATTTCACTTTACACATGGCGGTCTACCTTCATAACACGTCACTCGTCAGTACTTTTCTGCCTGCGCTGTTTATATTTTCAAATGGCCATTCTGCCATGAAGTTTCCCTCGCAGCTCATTTCAAACCAATTCAATTTCAGTAGTGTCAAAGGAGAAGTAGCATGGTTGTTAACTGTGATTTTATAAGCCACGGACGAAAAGAGAGAAAAATCTCTTTCTAGGAGGCAACAATCTTGACTTATCTGAACCAGAACAGTATGTTATTGCACATTTTTAAAATGTTCTTATTTACTTTAGAGCATTGGTCAGTTTAATATGCAAGTAAACTTAAATTTTTCTTGTAAGGACTAAGCGTTAATATTCAAATTTACCAAGCAGCCACAGTTCTGTTTGACTCTTAGATAGACTAGTCTGTAAAGTTTTAATGAGTTTTGAATATTATTTTAAAGAATTAATATCAAACTACAGAGAAGCCCATGTTGAAAAGAATGAAAGAAAATGTTTTTCACCGATCATAATTGTTTTCAGTCAATTAAACACAGCCCTGTATTAAGATGTTAAACATGTCACATCAACAGTGGTCTACTAAATGTGTGACAGCGGGATATGGGGATAACCTGGTAATAACACCAGCACTCCAGACACTAGTCATTTATGCTTTTGCTTAAACATGTTCTTTTTGTCAAGAGGGTTAGGAAGGATTTGACAAGAATTCCCTCATGGTGTGTTTGCAAGGCCGACAAAATGGAGCTGTAGTACCGAAAGCCCTCGTCTTTTTTGATTGAATGCTTTCAGGTAACCTTGCGAATAATGAGACCTCGCTCAAAGAAACAACAACAAGAAGTCAGGCCTGACATTTCTCGGTAATTCCTTGTCTATGTAAACTGTCCCCGGTCTAACTAAACATACCCCTGCTGGGTTAAATCACCTTAATGTGAACTGAGCGTATGCTTAATTGAACTATTACTGCAATCTGTGTTGTCCCAGTAACAAGCATGGCCTTGCCTTTTTACTATCATATAATCAAAGTCTAGCCACTTATGTTTTGAACATTACAACAAAAATGTGATTAGGTTTTTCTTTATTATGGATTTAAAATGATATTTTGTAATGGGTGTTACAATTTGAAATTTAGTTACACTCCCAAGGGGAAATAATACACATAAGGAGCATTAGGAGATTGTGCGGTTCTTACTTGTGTAAAACCATGTCAGTTAAAAAAAAAAAAGCTATGCTACAGAGATCACATATGCTGAGAATGCAGTGTGTATTTGGAGAGAACCAGAGGTGTATTGGAAGACATAACACGAAGTGCAACTGGAAAAGCAGGAAAATTGAGCTGTAATGCTAAGACGGGGTGATAAGTAGATGTAACGCTGTGCACAGAGGCTCCTGTTAAAGTGAGAATGAAAAGAAAAGACCACAACGACATAGTTTTATGAAGAAATGTTACCATGTCAAATTTAAACTTTGATTTAGCAAAATCTATTATTTTTTGTTTCAAATCTTTTTTTCCTTTTTTTCCTTTTTTTTTTTTACCCGATTTGCTTTGGTTTCCACACAATGCTTGTTTAGGTTCAGGTACCAAAAGTACTTGATTAGCTTTAGGGATTTTTTTGACATTGTAAAGTACAGGTTAAAAAGCTCTTTTCTCTAGCTTACAATAGCATTCCCACAAACATCATACAACCACTATGTCTCCTTCATAATCTTTCATAAATTATTGATTACAATAGATGAGCAGATAACGTCTGGGCTTATTTATAGGTAATAGTGGGAGCCTGCTTACTTGTAATATGTATGTTGGGCCAACATCTGATAACAGCATTGTATTGCAACTGGGCGGATAACTTCTTAATAAAGTAGTGGTAAAGAGTTCAGCATCAGCAAGATTTTACTTACACACAACACAATTTATAATACTATAGGTGCAAAAACATATATTTTGAAATGGATAATACACGGTAATTTTGTAACCAATTCAAATCCAAAACCATGAGCATCAATAAACCTTTTGATTCAATACTGAATAAGTCTTTACACCAGCAAAGGTGCTTGTTTAGTTGCTCAGATGCTTTGAAACATTTGATGCAATTACACCAGCGTGTTACTGTCTCTCTGTTTGGAATTCAATGACTGTCTTGTGTTTTTAAGTACATGGCATTCATTCTGTTCGCATGTTCTTGTTTGTGTTGTTGGAGTCTTTCAGCGCTGCTGAAACCCATCTCCCTAACTGCTGTGGTAATGCACTGTAGTCCAGTTGTGTTCTGCACATCCAAACAAATGAATAATTAAAATGTTTTTTAAAACAAGGCTGGATTGGATAACCTGCGTAGCGTTTTCTCCTCTTTGGCAACGCGGCAGCCTTTTTCCTCTGAAAATTAAACCAGGCGAGCTCTATAAGTGTGAATGCAGCTACTCCTGCAATATCAGCAAGGGATCCCAAGAATAACAAATTGAGTCTTTCGGGTTGTTTTTTTCTTACCCTTTATTACACCGAAAAGGGAAAATGGCATTGAAAACCATAAATATCACCTTCCGCAGTAATACGTAGCATTTTCATACTCTTCAGAAAAGTCTGAAAAGTTAAAATACATACAATAAAATACATTTACCTCAAAGGAATTAAAAATACACTCATCTAATTGGATGAGTTGGCATGGAAACTGATATTAGGTGGACTGTGTATCTGCTAAATAAGGTTCTTGCATATTCTGATTGTTTGACTGATATAGGACTTTTAGGACGAACAACAGTACCGATATTTCCTGATAATTCCTTTTTCAGACACACAAAACATAAACACAACAAATCTGTGTTACATGTAGTTATTTAATTACTCATTTACACTAGGCTCTGCCCAACTGCTGTGTTTGTAGGAAACACTTGTTGCGAACAGTGAATTTGCATAGTGCCCTCTGGTGGACAAGCTATGCAATATTGACACTCATAACGTAGTTGAAAGATCTTCACTTTTTTAACCTTCATTTATCCACCCTTAGACTTAAATAAAAACTGAAATAACAATCATAGCTATGAAAGCTGTCTCTGCTTTTAACCAAGTGCTTTCACTGTATAAGGCTTAATGTAACTTAAGTAACTGAAAGGGAAAATGTTGTGAATTAAAAGAGCAAGCAAACAACTCACATTGTTATAGTAAGGATCCAAACAAAAATCTGCTTTTTATGATCAGGCACAATCACGATCTGCTTCCATACTGCACATGGCACAAGTAGGTTTTTTCACAGAACAGCAGGAGGTCACCTTGCCGAGGAGTTGAAAATGTACACCGGTCCTTAGCAGCTCCTCCTCAAACAACTAAATATAGAGCCAATGCTTCTGAGCCAAAATTAAAAACGATCTGAAGGGAAAGATCTCCCATTAATTACCATTATCTTGTTTAGCGGAGGGGTTTTTGGTGAAAGACTGCTGTCAAAGCTAAATTCATTAGTAAATATATTACTCCTGTGGCTTTGCTGCAATAAAAGTCACAGTGGGTTTTGCAAATTGCCTGCAAATCTTTTGCTGCCCTCAAAATAGCACCGTAACAATGACCAGACACTGAAAGATAAATCCAGATTGTGCAATCTGGACTTCAACATATTGAGGAATCATTATCAGTAATGCACAAGACCAATCGGTGACGGCTGCAAGAAATATGCTTTTCTTTTGATCTTCAGGAAGCCATTATCATATGTTTTACATCTATATTTCATGAAAACTTGCTGCCAGGGGAATCTGTAATACTGTCTGAGATGCAACACTGTAAAACAAGTGTTATTACACTCTGGCATAAATCGATGGATACCCAGAGTGCATCAATATTATAATAACTTGTCTACAGCCATTTTAAACTCATCCATTAAAGAGCAGCTATTATTTGGTAATGTAGATGTGCATCATATTGGAAATGTGACAGATTTTAAAATAGATTTACAATAGAAAACTAAAAAAAAAAAAGCAAAAAAACATCACACGATATATGCGTGAGAGAGCAGGTGCATTATATCTGATCATCAGTGAGCACGATAATGGGCAGGACAATCGTCTATAAGTTGTGCAGCCGGTCCCACGGAGTTCAGCAGCATGGAAAGCGGGCCTGCTTCATCGTCTTACAATGGGGCATCATTCATAGTAAATACGCTCTGTGCTATTTAAGGTGACACGACGCAAAACAGCTACAGAAAGTTAAACACTGACTGTCACGTTCACTGGAAGGTGTACTCTTAACAGATGGGATGGCTGCAGTCATGATCTTCTGGGTTAGCTTACATAAAGCACTGAGACTTGCTGTATGTGATGTATTCTGCTGGAATGATTTGTATGCCCAAAAGTGTTGAGAGGTTTCCTGTACTCCAAAGGTACTGCTGTGAGGTCAGCTGAATAAAAGATGGGGGTAGGGGCAATCTGGGTTTCAATGCTGGTACTGACTTTAAAAATAAAAATAAAAATGAGGAGAATACGAGTAGTTAACTGGATGAAGATTGTTGTTTACTAAATTTGATCTGCTCTTGAGATTTTTCAGTTCTCTCCTTTCATAGTTTGCACACCAGAGACTCCGCCATGCCACTTGGCTTCACCATCATTAGCAGAATAACACACACAGTTCACGTGGACTGCTGTTTCTAATAAACTGCCCTGAATCCTTTGATGTAAGTATTTGACTGAACTACCTGACATACTGTAAGGGTGCATCTGAACTCCCTATGCTACCACAGTGGTCCTCGATGTTCAATCATTTCAAGTGTCCTGAGCCGTGTCTTGTTATTCTGTACTTTTGCTGAATTTATTTTCAGTTGTTGAGGAAGTCCTAAGATTAGTAATGCAAGCAGAATATTCCATTCAACTGAAAATGATCGTCAAGGTCAGCCTTTGTTCTTCTGGTAAAACAATGGTCACAATGCAAGCGCCATAGAGGGTGGCTTGTAGAAAGCAGTAGCACGCTCTGGAGATACAGATGATCAGGTGAAAATATGGATGGTGTAATATGATGCAGATTTAGGTGTTTACATGAAGCTGAATTACCCATAAATCACTATGTACTGTAGAATTCCTAGCATGTGTAGCAAGTCAGCAGAGCAGCTTCTCCAACAGGTGACATGCTGAGGAACTGTATTTAGGAAACACTGAAATTTCATGTATAGCCACTGTAGATCCCTGGTGGTCTAGTGGTTAGGATTCGGCGCTCTCACTGCCACGGCCCGGGTTTGATTCCTGGTAAGGGAACGCCTTTTACTGAATATGCCGGGGGGAACCCACCCGAGGGATTAATAAAGTTTCATCTGATCTAATCGAATCTAGATATTCAGTAAAAACACACACAAAGTAACTCAAAGTGTAACAGAGTACATAAATAGAATTTTGGCTGTATTTTGCACATCCAACATGGGTTTTTACACCAAGTTGAGCAAGATACAGCATCTAGTGACTTAATGTATAATAAATAAAACACAACAAATCATCCTTGTGGGATGACAATTTTTACACAGGGCAGCAAGTTTAATGTTCAGTTATTTAAATGTTGTGTACAGTGCATGTTTTAGGTGAGAGACCAAGATTCAAAAGAAGACAAAATTTGAAAAAGCTCCAATTTTCACATTAAAGCTCGCCACTTAAAGTGATGCTTCAAAGCTTGCTCTTTTTATCAAATCCACACCCAGGGGTTCATATTTTTCAGCAATGAATGCAGAACGTCTGCAGCTTTTGTCCGAATTTTGAAAAACATTTTTAAACATCACTAGTATTCGGTATGCTGTTCAACGCTGGTCAGAGTTTGATGATTGCTGTTCTGTATTTTTAAATGAGAGCGTTTTACATTACCTAGCATCTTTCTGTTGGCCACGTTCTTACATTGTGCTTAGCTTTAAATATTGATTTGGTGATAGAGACAAAAAGGACAGTGGACACACAATGACTTCTTAATCACCGCATCAGTTTTCACTGACTTCCCAAATTATGACTTCACCTTTATTTGTTGGGCTCCTGTAAAGCAGTGATTGAACTGCCAAGCACCAGCTGACATGAATCACACACTCTTGTGTACTTTACACCGAGCAACAGTTCAATCCTGCAGCAGTGGCAGAAAGCAAGTGGTTATCTACAGTTCCTGCAGTTCTGCTGTATTTCACACTTGTCGTCAGTGTCCTTCAGCCGATGAGACTACCGTTCGCCAGTGTCATAAAGCAGATATCAAATCCCCATCTAAAAATGTAGATGCTGACATTTAAATAACAGCAAAATGGGCTGCCGCCCTAATAAAAAGTATCATGTCAAATGCGTCTCATTCATGTCAACACAGCCCACAGCTCCATAATAACCATGACAGGAATATTTATTATAATATTTTTTTAAGAATACATGTCATATTTCAATGCCAGCTGGAGTTTGTACACCACTGCAAAAACAAATAAATAAAATAAAATTAATCAAATATTACAGCTGCTTAATGGATCACGTGCGATGAATTTAAAAGGTGGATCTTTGTGTTTCAGGAAAGGTCACGTGTCCCTTTTTACTGGGCTTTTGCATGTGTCACTAATAAAAAGACGCATTAACTTAGTGCATATTTTAATGGGTTTTGCCGTGATATTCTTCTCGGAGCGCGCGAGACAGGATGGCCCTTATCCTGGCTTATCTTATGGATCACTCTTATGTGATGTTGTTTCAAAGGAGGTTGCACAAGATGGTTACCATGGCATTTGCACAGGCGTTTTCTCCAGCTTTACTTTGCTCACAGATAATGGGTCAGGTCAAGCTATTCTACAGCTTCTCCTCTCTGTGGTCGTGATATGACTGAGAGCTGGGTCATTTTAACCTCCCTTTCCTCTGACTCGACATCTTCGGGCAGAAATTAAAATCTCCGAGCCTCCATTACAGCAGCTACAGGTTTAAACCCAGCATACAGTCAATGTTTTATATCAAGAAGGGTTAAAGACACTTGGCTAAGGTACGGGATACGATGAGCGGATAGCAACAGCTCCCACAATTCAAATATAAACGAGCTGCAGATGGGTTTTAGTGCTGTTTTGTCCGGATTTTTATTGTTCAATTTTTTTAAAAACCCACCATTAGAGTGTTAAAGACTCCAAATTTAAGAAGTGATGTCCTATGTGCAGCTTTATGGACAGCTATTAAGTGGTATTAAGTGTACTGCAGCAGTGACTATGGGTTACATCTAATCCCAAAGTTCAGAACAACAAAAATAACAGACTTGTGAAGAATGTTCTTGATAAATCTCTAAGGGCTCAGGTCAGTCCCACACAGTACAATTGTAAACGGCATGAGGGCTCTTTTGTGGAATTTTTGGACTCTTGATAAACACTTTCTCTAAGTGCACAACCCTGAAGACTCTCGTTGTGGAACTCACTCACAACTGAAAAAAAAAAGGACTGAGAGTCAAACCCAGGAAGTATCCATGGAAATATGAACATTAAAATAAGAGCATGTTAACTCTGCACAATTAAAATCAGTTTAAGTGCACTGGGTGTGCGTTACCCTAATGAAGGCTATTTTGTGTTGGGTATTTCTAACAGAAACAAACTCTAGTGTTCACACTAGTGATCAAACCTTCTCTGGATTAAAACACGATGCTGACTTTGCCATAACCTGAAAACATACTGTTTGTTTTGGAAGTGTAAATCTCTTCCACCTCTTCTTCAAGGTCAGCTTGGAGCACTTTGAACTGGATTATATGAGAACATAGAAAAACATTAGGAAATGTAATATTTTTGCACAATTCAAAGTATCTTATTTCAAAGTATCCCCTTATTAAGGCTTTTCCCCCAGTGTGTAATGTCTTTAGTTCTCTAGTTTATGTTTTTTTTTTCTATTGTTAATCTAAAATACAATTTTGACACCAAAAATAATCTAAAGTGGCTCTAAAGTGAGAATTATAGTGTTGAGCATTCCAAGCAAATAATACAAAAGTAAACCCAGAAGGTATTTGAAGAAAATTGTCTCATCCAAGGCTTAGTCCCTGATAGTTTTCCTTTTTTGTGTGTTTTCTCTGTCATCAAAGACAATCAAATGACAGTGATCACAAACGCCTGCCTTGTCTCTCACAGTGCAATAACACATGGAGTAACATGTAGGTTCAAACTGAAAAAAAAAGAAATATAAATGCAGTTGGCTTTTGGTCTTGTGCAGCCAGATGAAAGCAATCTTGTGTGTGTGTGTGTGTGTGTGTGTGTGTGTGTGTGTGTGTGTGTGTGTGTGTGTGTGTGTGTGTGCCAATCTCAAACATGAAGTAACAAATGACACTTCATTTTACCATCGCTTATTACCTCAATCTTACAGTTATGAATCCATAAACCATAGAACAGCTTGCAAGGTCAGGATGCTAACGTGCATGAGCCTGTTCACCAGCTGCCATGTTCTACATGCTACCTGTTATTTCAAGACATGCAGTGACATCACTTAGCTGCAGTCACACAGGAAAGCACTGATGAGGAAATTCAGCTAAAAAAAAAAAAAAGACAATATCCTGAAAGTAATAGAGGTATGAAAAATAATAATTAAAATCATATTGCTTTAAAATTCTGGGCTATAATGATGGAAACAAGCACTGATATGCGACAAGGCTGCCTCATCCAAACAAACAAATACACCTATACAAACAACCCAACAGCTGTGCTGCTGCAAGAAAGCTCTGACTTTACGAGAGGAGAGAGAATATTAAAGTGAACACTTCTGAGCACTTCACCTTCCTCACCCAAACATACTTCATTAAACATTAAGACTTAACACGTTTTGTTCCAGATTGTAAGTCCCCCACCTTGTGTTCTCATTCAATCCATTAAGCGGCCGTTCTTTCCTTTTCGTCCCTTTTATCTTCACTTCTAGGCCATTTTCTCTCTAGAAACCGACTGACACCGAGCTTGCCACAGTATTAACTTTATTGGCCCTTAACTGTAGTTTATTGGACGTAGTGCTCTGGGAATGGTGGCAATCTCTGTATGTTCTTGAAGATTAAAAAAAAAATAAAAAAATCAGATGAAGCACACGTATTACCTGCGGTGTATATGAAGAAGAATGGTCATGCTACAATTCTGCCATACTGTAGCGTGCTATTTTTTTATTTTTTATTTTGTCTGATATGTAGTGAAACAAATTCCCACTAAAAGATGAAGCCCAGGCAAGGCTTCCCAGTCTTCAGCTCCATTCTGCTGTATTTGAGTAAGCCTCCTAAAATGCCAGCGCCGAGGCTGACGTTACGCCGGCCTAAGAAAAGCAATCACAGCTATTTGAACAGCATGCCAACAAGAGTAATACGAAATTCTTCAAAAGTCTACAAAACCACTTTATTGGTTTTCTGATGGATTTCTAATGTCACTTCTCCGTAGCTACAGGCCCCATATCTGTGTGTGTGTGTGTGTGTGTGTGAGAGAGAGAGAGAGAGAGAGAGGAAAAAAACAACACACATTCACTCCTTTAAAAATGAAAATATACCATTTCTCATGACCTGTCAGAACAGAGGTCCTGTTGTCTTCCATTAACTGAGCACTGCCCAACCACCGCTGAATATTAATGGAGCCTTCCCTGGATCATCAGCATGTGCATTTAATTCACAATCCTATCTGCATCTTCTAGGGCACAGGCTTTTTTGACTGCATGTGTGTGTGTGTGTGTGTGTGTGTGTGTGTGTGTGTGTGTGTGTGTGTGTGTGTCAGAGCTGTTGTGAATTTGTTGATTAGAGGAGACGTCTTCTGAGTTCAAGGCCTGTCACACACTGTGCTTGAGATGAGTTACGTTGCAGCACAGAGGCATAATTAAGCTGTCATCAATAAGTGTAATGAAAAAAAAAAGGGGGTCATCAGAAAATAATCAATATCTCCACAATCGAGCGGGATCGGCAGCCCCGGCTGAGAATAGCAAGCCGGTCTGATTGACGGTCCCCGTGCGTGATGAGCTGATCTCCAATTAAATCGCAGCCGTATCTCCCCGCTAGCCGCGCGGTTAAAACCACTTGGATACGCAAAGTGGACCGATCGCGTTAAGATGCCACAGCTTATCAACAGGCAAGGCCAATAGAAGGCTCCCACTGAAAGGAAGAAAATGTGTGCTATAGCAACAAAGTGGCTCGAGGATTTTACATGGGAATCTCATTCCTCAGTATTGACAGTGCGTCAGGACGGGCAACGTGCGCAATGTGCGAAGTCACCAAACATATTGCGCACACATGAAGCCCGCGGTAGACAGCAAATCTCCAGTCACGTTTGGGTGCTGGTGGTGAACATATGGCTTACCTAAAAGACGCGATGCAAGCACCGGAATTAAGATGAAGAAGAGGATGATGATGGTGATGATGGCCCGTCCATCTAAGCACGATTCTTCTTTTCTATCCTCCGTCGGCGTGTCGATGATCTCCTAACTAGGCCATTTCTCCCCGGCTCGCAATTATTTCTCAGGAGAGCAACGCAGTCGCAGGCTTCCGCACATCAGCACACCTTCTCGGTGTCCGTCTTTCTCCGGCTTTTCCAAAAAAAAGCACACCTCATACTGGCCTCCTCCTCCTCCTCCTCCTCTCATCCCTCTCTGACAACACCCCTGCTATGTTTCCTTCTCCACGGAATATTTGACTTTTTCTTTTCTTCTTTTTTTTAATCAGGCGGAGACGCAGCAGCGAGTGCGACCCAAACACGGGAAGGAGAGAGGGAGAACGAGAGAGGGGGGAAAATGAACTCACAGGAAAATAAATGCGTAACGCTATAGCGTCAGGACTCGCGCGTCGCTTCAAAAGTCAACGCAGCGATCTGTCCTCTTTCTCTCCCCCCATTTGCCCGCGCTGATAATAATCCGCGGTGTGCGCCCCCGCTGTGCCGAACGGCCCCCTTTAAAGAAGAAAAAAAAGATTACAGGTTGACTGACTTAAAACACGAAACAGCGCTTCAGCGAAGACACCCCACCGAAATCAGGTGTCCAATCTCTTCTTCGCGCGCTTGCGTGGTGCTCTCTCTCTCTCTCTCTCTCTCTCTCTCTCTCTCTCTTCACTTGGTCTCTGATGCTAAGGAGAGAAAGCTCGGAATGAGAAAACAGAGCCCGCACCTTCCGATCAGCCCGGTGCTTTTGGAACAACACCTGAAAGGCTGTGAATATCAGGATGATGCAGTGGTATTTATTTTTGAAGCCCGCACTGAAGGAGATCCCACTGCTTTTCAATCTCCCTCTCTCGCTCTCTCTCTGAGCGCAGTCTCATTGACTCTCGCGCAATATTTCAGTCTCACTGCTAGTTGTCATGACGAGGAGGCGAGACGCATAATTCGGCGGAAAAGGGCGCTCGATCTGCTGAAATACTCGCGTGGAAAAGCAAAACGCGTTTGCTTCCAGCGTTTATAGGTGATGATCTGTGCCAGGCTGACGCAGATTTTTGTTTTCTTCTTTTTAATTTTTTTAAATTTATTTTTGGTACTTTTTTGGTGGGTGAAATATGAAACACCGTAATATACGAATGCACGGGTTACATATAGAGCAATAATAATACAAATAACAGCAACAATAAATACTTACCTATAATTTCTGCTTCCTGGTTGAGTATATTATTTAAGGAAAATGAGCATGGATGCAGAGCTCAGCTGGTACACAGTAAAGACTACCTGCATTGATGTGACCACTAGGTGGCAGCACAAGCACAACATGCCAGCCAAAAGTGACCAGTTAGTGTCCCTAATAGCGTATTCAAATTAAATCGTTGGGGTTCGCCTCTATGCTGTGAATTGAACTGAGCTGAATCAGTTGTGTTGGCAATCAATTGTTTGATGAATCTTGCCACGATACTAACTTTCTATTAAGTTCTGTTTTGTTCTTCGCTCACCCTCGAGGGAAATATGTGGCCCTTCAGCTGCTAGATGCTTTCTCTGTTTGTCATTTGGTCCTCGACAGGTAGCATGAAGCAGGGGGCTTTAAAGCTGTTTTTGATCAAAGTAATTGCGGCTGCATCTGGAAGCGATGCCGATAGGAGCATTGAGGAGGGTAAATGGACTGCACTTACATATAGCACCTCTTTACCCTAGCTCTTTACAAAGAGCTTCAGCATTTTTTGTCTCTCATTTTAACCACATAGACACCAAGACGACAGGAGGAAACTTGCTGAAATTTTGCCCAAGGACACAGTGGGCCCTAAAAGTAAAACAATGAAGACGGGTCCCAAAAAGAAAAGAGGTCAAGCAAGTCAAGTGATGATTGTTGGTCGATTCATGACTCATTAGTGAGTCTTCCCATACAATCTGTGAGGTGTATCATTGCACAGTGTCATGCAATTAATATATCCTTAGTGTTTATTTTCTTTATTATATTGTTTTATGTACTTTAATAATGAAGGTTTGTAAAGCAAAGCCACTTTTGACTCATAAACTAAGTTCAGACAGGTTGCCCTGGTAACGGACCTCAGAAAGGGGAAGTTATTGCAAGCTGCACAGGAAGTTTTAGTGCACAGGCATATTATTAAATCAGACAAATAAATCAGACACAGAAAAGAGGAACTGAGTAGAAGGAGTTTGTAATGAAACTGTGTGTGTCACGTGTGTGACATCTGAAGTACCGAAATAACACTATGTAAGACACATGTTCAGCTAAAAATGTTAGAGTTTCTGCAGCTGGCTTTTGGGGCTGTGCAGGGCTCTCTCTTCCGGAAGATGATTGAATAAAAAGAAATATAAATGTTTTGACCACTATGAGTCGGGTTTTCTCTGTTCTATCATGGGGACAAAAGAATCGGGGTTAATAACAGCAAATTTTGGGTGTTACCAAGCTGTGGTCAGAAGAAGCAGTGTGTGAAGATGACACTCAGTATGCTCGCTTTGAATCCACAGTTCAACGTTACAACCCTCATGATGGAATCTTTCTAGTCACAGGAAAAAATGAACCAAGACGTTCTGTAATTTACCCAAACAAGCCTCTTTCGCTGGATGACTGAGTTCTGAGTTTAGACTTTCAGACAGAGGTTGATGCGTCTTTACAGTCAGTGAGTCAGGTGAGGAATTCAGTCATTCGATATAGTTTGGAGCCCGGGATGACTTGTGCAAGGTCTTCGGGGTGACTGGACGTACAATCAGAACACACTAGAGGGATGAAGTATCCCATTTTGCCTTCAGAAGGCAGCTTGATGTCTCATGGAAAGAAAGATGCGGCTGGAAGTATGTCTGAGCCACTTACTAAATGCAGATAGGTGGCAGGAAATGGATAGATGGATGGACAGATAGATAAATGCACACTAGATTAGCCTTCAATTATGACAGCCATTAGTGCAGAGGAACTGCACCGTGATCCTGTAACTCACTTAAGCAAATGTTAGATGATCTTAGCAATATGTCTTTGCTATGTACAAAAATGATGACTGCTCAGTGCAGCGAAATGCAAAGAGCACTGGACTCTTTGAGTAGTTTAATTGTGAAGTGAAGAGGTCTAGCTAGTTTCACCTGATTTAGGATGCAAAACTGTGACTTCATTACTGTTAGTTTAAACTGACCCTGCGTTTTCAAAATCCCTTTTTCTGCTTTCATTTCTTAAATGTGTGTACAGTGTTTAATCATTCATTTCTAACCCCTGTGAAACAATACTGTCACTTAGAAGTGTTCTGAAGTATTCTGACATATGAAATAAAGGGGGCTGATATCAAAAGGGCACGATTTCCAAGGTCAAGATTTCGGTATGTTAAATGTGTCTTATAAAGACATAGAATGCACCAAGGAAGAGTAATCACAGACCGTTAGCAACGTCTTGTTGTCAATCTGGACAGAGAACCTAGAAAAGGGAGCTGATAAGCACTATTTCTTCTGGGCCGGTGCAGAGGGAAATCTTTTTTTTTTCACCATTCCTTGCGCAGAGGGCAGATCTCAGGTGTCTTGTTAAAACGAGAGGGGAGATACGGTAGGTACAAAGGTCCCCGAGGCTCTGGCCTCTCCTCATAGGTCAGGGAGGAGATTAAAGGGAGTCAACAGCTGCAAGAGTATCATCTGCTTACCAAATATTATTAACCGCAACAACAAAGCAGTATGTGACCAGACTGGGAGCTGGAGCCTTTGCTGTCAGAAACTGTGAGTGGGAGAGAGGTTTTTTTTCCTGGATTGCATCACAAGTGAGATTTTCAAGGGAGAATAGTGAAACTCTGCACTGCTGAATTAAACTGTCGACTGGCTTGGATTGCATTCAGCTAGGGTACAAGCCTATTGTAAATCAAGGCTGTGCATGCTGATCTCCCATCCATGGGTTGCAAAAGGTGGTATATGACTGGAAGAATTTGTAAATTGCCCTGATGTTGATTCAAAAAGGTACAAGAAAAGATAACTTTGTATCCAGCGGTCAGGACTGCTGCAAAGTACACGTTCTCTCTAAAATCCCATTTATAACCTGTAATCCTGTATTACAGTTCTTTCTGATTGCTTAAGCACATTTTTTGTAACTATTGGCTAATTTTGCAAAACTCTTCACACAAATAAGAAAACCTGTCACCCAATAATCAAAACATTGTAGTTCTCTTGTAAAAGCAAACACAGCTAGATTAACTCTTCACACCTTCATAAAAATGGTGTTTCCGTATCAAACAGTACACACAAGCCATCATCTACTAAGCACACAATGCGCCAACTGCACACTGATGGTATGAATACAAAACACATCTGGCTTTTGCTTTCTCTGTGCACAAGGTAGGCTATGTCAGTTTGAGCTCATACTTCTGTCATAGATCCATAAGCATAGAGGGATCCAAACTTCAAGTACTGGTGTTTATTCACACACATCAAAACAAACACAAGTGTTTATTTCCAAGTATAGGATTATTTGCAATCGCCATAATGACTATATGGGTTACTTGGTCTGCAGTGAACATGCTTCCTCTGCCCCCAGCATCTGGTCATCTAGCAACTCTGTAAAGTAACAATTTCAGTATTTTTACATCAATGGTATTGGTGTGTTTCTCATTGGCATATGGCAGTGCTACAAATCTTTGTGCGAAGTGACTATACTCACCGATTCTCATTTCAAGATGTCCTTATGGTACTTGCTACAGTGTAGCGGCTCGAGTTAGGCTGGACCCGTTGGCCAGCTACCCTCAGGGTCATTCCACGGTTGATTACATGGTCCACTATTGTAGCTCTGATGTCATCAGTGATTCTATTTCTTACTCTTCCTACCCTTCCTCTCCCCCCTCCTCATCTTCCTCTCCCCCTTCCTCGTCTTCCTCTTGCTCCTCCTTGTCCTTGTCGTCCTCTTCATCCTACTTCTTCACCTCCACGTCCTCTTCCTCGGCCTCCTCTACTTCTCACTCTTTCTGCTCCCTCCATTGTACTCCGCACACACAGCTTACCTGTATTATAGTGCTTAGGCTGATTGCAAAGTGAACTAATTATCTAAAAAAGTTTTCACATGTGAAAGTGTGCCAGACAGTTGGCAAATTAGTGTTAATGATAGCCATACATGTGTATACTTTTGCTAGGAGTGTGTTGGAAATTTGGTAATTGAGTGTTGTGCAGTGAATTGTGCCTACAGTTTTGCAAAGTGTGTGTTACAAAATTGCAAACTGAGTGCAAAGCAGTTTTTGTGCTTTTAGTTTTGCAAACTCAGTGAGTGGTTTTGCTATAAGTCTGAATAGTTTTAGAGATTGTGCTACAGGAATCACAGTTAGGGTTTAAGCATTCAGAAAAAACTGTAAAACGCTGTCGTGCTCATTAAATAGACTCTGAGCTTCCTATGCTAACTGACTGAGCAGCATCAAACAAGCACACAAGAGAATTAGACAAGCCACGGGATCCAGTTTATGAGGAGACAGCGCATTTCCTGTATTCAGATGTTGTAGAACACCTCCCTCTGCTGGATAGCTGCTGTTATTGCATTTCAAGACAGTCAAAGGTCTATTTGAAGTGCTTAAAGTACTTCGAGGGTACACAATTCAACTCGGCACCCCCGTTTTGTACTTTAAAAAAACTACTAATGATCTTAAGTAAGTACATACACTCATAAAAGACTTGAAAAGCGCCAGTGTAGTAGGACGGCACTCCATCATCAGTGGAAACATTTTGTGAATACTTACATTTCAAAATGAGTTAAACAGTCTTAATCTAATTCACTTATTACAAAACCCCTCCATTCAATTAGTTTTTACAGTGTCTGCAGAGAGTAATCAGTAAAGGAAAGCAAGCCGTGTCCTTTGGCTAGCAAGATATGCTTTATAAAACTCTGGATGCGCTGTGAAAAGAAGAAGGTCATAAAACTGCATTGCTAAAATGTAGAGCCCACTCTCATTAAGTTAACGGCTGTACTGCTGCTATAAATGCACTGCTGTGGAGCTGAGGTCCTTATCCTGCTAGCTGTTTAAGAAACAGGGAGGAACATGTGATCAGCGACTGTGGTTGGAGTCAGAGCAGTCAGACAGAAACTCTGGAGCTTTAGGTTATAAATGGGAGTGAAAAATACTCATGACAGAGAGAAGGCTGAAGGATGGTGACTATAGTTTTACCATTTCCATGTCCATTTAGCATGTCATCAAGGATCTAAACACAGTATGTGTTAAATATCCAGGATGGATGTCTTCTCGTTTACCAATCCATTATTCAGTGTGAAATATCCAGATGACCCTGTCATATCATAAAGGTAATCATGAATCATGTATAGTACTGTGAAGGTAATTGGGCTAATGTTAAAATAATGATAATGTAAAAATAATCTTACTATGATGATCGGAGCATGTGCCTTATCTCCTCCTTAATGGTTGGGACAATCTGAAAAAAAACTTTGCATGAATATGCATGAGCAAAATTCAATTCAATTCCATTTTACTGTTTTTTCTGAATGCTTAAACCCTAACTGTGATTCCTGTAGCACAATCTCTAAAACTATTCAGACTTATAGCAAAACCACTCACTGAGTTTGCAAAACTAAAAGCACAAAAACTGCTTTGCACTCAGTTTGCAATTTTGTAACACACACTTTGCAAAACTGTAGGCACAATTCACTGCACAACACTCAATTACCAAATTTCCAACACACTCCTAGCAAAAGTATACACATGTATGGCTATCATTAACACTAATTTGCCAACTGTCTGGCACACTTTCACATGTGAAAACTTTTTTAGATAATTAGTTCACTTTGCAATCAGCCTAAGCACTATAATACAGGTAAGCTGTGTGTGCGGAGTACAATGGAGGGAGCAGAAAGAGTGAGAAGTAGAGGAGGCCGAGGAAGAGGACGTGGAGGTGAAGAAGTAGGATGAAGAGGACGACAAGGACAAGGAGGAGCAAGAGGAAGACGAGGAGGGAGGAGAGGAAGATGAGGAGGGGTGAGAGGAAGGGTAGGAAGAGTAAGAAATAGAATCACTGATGACATCAGAGCTACAATAGTGGACCATGTAATCAACCGTGGAATGACCCTGAGGGTAGCTGGCCAACGGGTCCAGCCTAACTCGAGCCGCTACACTGTAGCAAGTACCATAAGGACATCTTGAAATGAGAATCGGTGAGTACAGTCACTTCGTACAAAGATTTGTAGCACTGCCATATGCCAATGAGAAACACACCAATACCATTGATGTAAAAATACTGAAATTGTTACTTTACAGAATTGCTAGATGACCAGATGCTGGGGCAGAGGAAGCATGTTCACTGCAGACCAAGTAACCCATATAGTCATTATGGCGGTTGCAAATAATCCTATACTTGGAAATAAACACTTGTGTTTGTTTTGATGTGTTTGAATAAACACCAGTACTTGAAGTTTGGATCCCTCTATGCTTATGGATCTATGACAGCAGTATGAGCTCAAACTGACATAGCCTACCTTGTGCACAGAGAAAGCAAAAGCCAGATGTGTTTTGTATTCATACCATCAGTGTGCAGTTGGCGCATTGTGTGCTTAGTAGATGATGGCTTGTGTGTACTGTTTGATACGGAAACACCATTTTTACGAAGGTGTGAAGAGTTAATCTAGCTGTGTTTGCTTTTACAAGAGAACTACAATGTTTTGATTATTGGGTGACAGGTTTTCTTATTTGTGTGAAGAGTTTTGCAAAATTAGCCAATAGTTACAAAAAATGTGCTTAAGCAATCAGAAAAAACTGTAATTCTATAACGCCACATCACAACATCAGTTGCCTCAAGGCGCTTAGCATGCATTTTCCGAATATGAGTGCACTTGCTGCCAAATGCAATGGTCAGATCTGTTTATTCGTTGAAAACTTGGAAAAATCGAGCTTGGTTGATTTAAAAAAATAAACGCTTCTGACTCATCAAATTATGAGAACGGTGTGAACAGCTTTGTTAAGAATAAGTGAATCCACAAAAGATTTTCGATGCATTAAACAGTACCACGCATTTTACACATCTAGTACTCTGAAGGTTAGTTTTCTGCTGTACCTCAGTATTTTTACTTTCTGTTGTTTTTTCCTTCTGTGAGAACGTCATCCCCATCCTACCTATCGTCACCTGTACCAATTACTTTCCTGTTGTTTAATGAGACAACTATCTGTTTGTATCACTTCTTGTGCCATCCTGTTCTTGGATTTAGTCCCTGGTTTCCAGACCTCACCCTTTTTTCTCTTGGGTTTCTATTCCTTTACTTTTTAGACTTTGTTGTTATTGGATTTTTTTGTTCACATCAGCCATCAAACCTCACTTTTTGCTGAAATATTCTGCCTCCTGCATCTAGGTCCTCACCTCTACAAGCCCTTAAAACAAGCCCTGCAGCAGTCTGAGGCTTACAAAAACTCTTGAGAACAAAAGTACAGGGCAAAGATTGAGGCTGGATGATGGGAATTAATAAACAAACTGCGTACAAACCAGTACTGCAGATTGACATTGCACAGGGAACACTGGCAAGAAGCAAAGTGTAGGAAACACGTGGACAAGAGAAGACAGATGGATGACCAATATTAAGAACCGAGGACTTTAAATCTAAAACGAGACAGATGTTACAGAGACCAATGACAGCAGCGCAGCTAAATACAGGAAGTAAGACCAAACAAAAACCCCAAAACATAAAATGACTAAAAACAGACATGCGCATGGAAACATGGAAGGAAAGACAAAAATAAACACAATATTAAAACAATTAAGAAGGCCAAAATACAAACCAGACCAAACCAGTGTTGGGTGTAATATGCTACTGAAATCACATTACATTTTTTATTAACGTAAAGTGGCGTGGATATGGACGTCACTTTTATGTTTTTACTGCATAAAAGAATAAAAGTGATGAAGATGAAACACAAACTACTTCTAGGAGAGAAACAATGGCATTTATGGTCTTTGCTAACATCTGCACAGATAGCATGCTAACACAAAGCTAGCAAAAAAAAAAAACTAGCAAAAAAAAAAAACAGAGTTAACAGCTGAGCGGCCCAGTAGCCAGAACCTGAACTTCAAGAGGTAATGAAGGCAGTGATGAGCATTTAGACTTTCAGCATTGTAGCCTCCATTTCTGCCTTTATACTTTTTTACATTAGAAGTAGTTTCAAGTTTCTTTGTGCTCATTCGGAGAGGGGCTTATGTTGGTGTGTGGCCCTGTAGGCTAATATTTACATTGTTAACTGGTAATTATGTAACAATGCGTTTCAAGTCATTTTACGCAGTAACGTGAAAGTAAAGTTTAATTAATTACTTTCTCCTGTGTGTAATTAAGTAACCTACTGCATTAGTTTGAAGAAAGTAACATGTCGTTATTAATAAATTACTTTTCTCTCTCTTTTTTTTTTTGAGTAACAACCTCAGCACTGCCCCAAACCATAACAGCATCACACAAATATCATATTGACTCAGGCTTTCTGTTTTTCTGTATAACAGTTTCTGACATTTAGCAGTTTAAACACACTAAAAAGGAGCTTAATTGTGTCATTGAGTTTTTCCTTCAGTGTGCAACACAAGTATTAACATGCTGTCCTTGCGCTCCTACATAGATGTCATTGTAACCCCCTAAAAAAGGGTTTAAAATAGTTCTTGAAAGTTTGCAGTACAGAAAAAAATAAATAAATAAAAGCCACATTCTGACAAACTCTAACGGTAAGGGGAAAAGGCTATATTTAAATCACTATGTGAAGAAAAAGAAATTATATTTGAGGAGGGCAAATAATTAAAGGTCATCCAGTCAAATCTACAAGACATGATGCTGAGAACATTAGGAGCCGGATTGCAGATAGAGACAGGGCTGGAATGATGATTTGTTCCCTATATTTAACACCCATTTAATCTCTCTCCCTCTTACTTCCCTTTCACTCCTTCTCACTCAGTCCCCCTCCCGTCTGTACGTAACACATTACAGTCTCCATAGCCACAGCTATGTCTTTAATAGGATGAGCAAAATCATGTTAAAGGATTTAAAACCTCTGCAGTGAATCGCTGTAGCGTTGCCAAGCTCACTCTCTGTCGTTCAGCTCCTCATTTTGTCTCCCCTCAAACACTCTCCCTGCTCAGAATTACTTAGCACTGGCTCACACCGTTCACTCCCACAGACTCCAGACTAATGAGAGAGGGCCAGCAAGGACGCAGCAAAATAAAAAAAAAGAGAGAGCAATAGTAAGTGGTTGACTATTTGTGCCACCGTGTTTTTCACACTTTTATGTTCAGCGCAAGCCACATTAAAAGTTCAACATTTCAAAAAGAGCTCTGGTGCAAACGTCGTTTGCAGGATCTAAAAGAGTATTAAATACTGGCGAGAAAATGTTTCAGTATGAATGTTTGGAAAGGGGTGGGAAAGGGATGTCTGATATCGAGGAGCACGACTTGAGGCTGCTGTTGGAATCAGAAATGTGAAACACAGAGGGTACAGCCTGTCCCAGTTTTCCCATCATTGTATCCAAATTTGCCAAGGATCTTTTAAATGAGTTGAAACCCATTCGGAGTGGATTAAATAGGGAAATCACATTACAATATGTAGCTGCTGGAAGTGCTATGTGTTATAGTTAATGGCTGTTTTAACACAACACTAATGGGACATAGGACATGTGGGTCATCCAACATCCCACATCCTGCTTAGCAAAGTAGATGAGACATTTGATTAAAATGTTTTGCCTTCCTTCATTACATGGTGCTAAAGTAAACCTTGCCTTTTTATAACAAAAAATTCTACAACGCACTTTTGGTCAGCAGCTGTGAGGTCTTAAATTCTTCATAAGTAACCATACTCACACTAAAAATGGTCCTGCAACATAATCGAATCTGTTAACTGTTTAAAGATAAGTCAGCTTGTGTCACTTCCAGTGTTCACCAGTCAGATGAGGATGTTTCGTAAGACTAAACAGGACAGCTAGGATTATAGTCACACAGATGTTCAGATCATTTGTTATTCGCAGTGGAAACCTTGACATAAAATCACCATAATTATACTGATTAAATATACCCCTCTTTTTAATGTCTTTTGCACATGAGCACAGGCATGCTGACATGTGCACTGAGCTTATTGGGAAAAAAAAAGTGTTAGTGAATGAACAAAGCAGCCAGGGGAATGAGCGAAGACATGCCCTTGCTGTGTTTTTCAAGGATGCAGCAGACCTGTGATTCAGTTGCGTTTTGTGAACAGCAGGAGGTGCTGGCTGACTGCGCTTGGCTTTCCTCATCGGTCTCTAATCCCGTACCGGCTCTGTCAGGGGGAGATAGTCACGGTCTGCGAGTAAGAGCATCAAGAAGGAGAGGGAAACCGGGATCGAAAAAAGGAAGATGGGAGGATACACGGGGACCGGCAAGGCAAATGGTGCTTTAGTAAGGTGTTAAGATGAAAAGTGAGGGTATAGGTGGTGTGGGGGGGACAAAAGTGTTGTGAGTACATCCACAGATGCGTATTTGGAGTGTGTGCGCAGTGCTGGATGGGTGATCCTTAAAGACATGTTTTGGTTTAGCAGAACCACTCGGTGGCTGCCTCTCCTCTCCCTGTCCTCTTTCTCTGTCTTCCCTGACTGGCTTCAGACCAACACTTCTTCTAGTGTTACAGCCTCTCCCATGCCCCCTACATCCACCTTCTCTCCCTTTTTCATCCCTCCCTCTCGTTCTCTGTTTTCTTCTTATCACTCTGTGAAATACTTCCTTATCGGATTCTCTCCCTGAGGCCCTTTGTCTCTTGGAGTTGCAGGTGAAATTAGAGGGTATAATTTCCTACAATCAGCAGAATCTGGTCCACGGCACCCCACCCCCTCCCCGCCTCTTCTGCCCTTCCGCCATACAACCACCCCCTTCTCACAATCCTCACCATGGCCAGGGGCAGAGGAACACCAGCAGACTCGGTGAGAAACCTCACTTCGTTCTGGGGTCACTTTTATCTTCTGATCGTGGGGAAAGCACAAACCGACACAAAGGAAAAGAGGCACTAATGAGCGTATTGGTCCGGTGTGTGTGAGTGTGTGTGCTGAGGTGGAGCGAATGAAGGTTAGAGTCAAACGCATGGAGGAAAGTGGAGGGAAATTAAAGACAAAGAAGAAGCAGTGACGAAGGAGAAGCAAAACATTTAATGCACAGACGTATCTTCACACATGGATGTGAACATCACACACTGAAGCAATCTGCCACACTTGAGGAGATTATGCCGCTGAGTTTCCTGGATTATTCTCTTCTGTAGCCGCCGAAACATCCACCTCCCATCCCCCACCCACACAAAATACTGCCTCTCTCCATCTTTCTGCACTGGTCTGGGGTCTAGACTCAAGCAAGGATGCCCCAGTCTTCCACTGCTTACATAAGCATGCCCCCATCCTCTCTTGTGTCCCCAAAGCTGTCCAGTGAACACATGATCCCATCACTCAAACACTGATTCCACTGCTCTGACACTGCTCAGCCTGCAGGAGAGCCTGTCTGCAGTCAATTAGCTTCATATAGCATCTCAGCCATTTGACACTGTCTTAGATGCCGAACAACCTGCTTTCGTTAACTATGAACAATGCAATTCCACAGGAATGTTTTTCCCTCCAGCTAATCGTGTTCCTTTCTCTAGTTTTACAGAACAAAGCTTTTTTTACCCCCTTTGTACTGTATGTTGTGGTGCACTTCACCATGCGATGATCACTCCGCAACACTGAAAATGGACAGTAAACTGTAATTATCTGGGGAACAGCTTGCGTACAAAGGTGTTTTTCACCTCAGAACTTAGTGTATCCTTTCCCCAGACTAATGAAATCTATCCATCTTTCACTCTGTCCTTGATCGCACCCACTTCCAGCGGGCTGCTCTGTCTCCACCACCACTCATGATGCTTTTTCTCTTTTGCTCTTCTATGTCTGTTTGTTGCTCGTACCCATTAATCTCCATTAACACAGTAAGAGTATTAATAGTTTCAGGGAGAGGAATGAAAATGGGAAGCTATTGGGACTTTTGGGGAAAATTACACTGGTCATTAAATGACTGATTTACAGTTTGAGCACTTCCTTACTTTGTATGCATTCGTGACTGTCCTCATTCCTGTTCCATCCTTATCTTCATGCTTGTTATTAGAATTTGTTAATGCCACTAGTATACTGTATTGATGCAAATGTTTTGCACCAGTGACTTATGTGTTTGATTGGTACAGTTCTGTTAAAGCAGTTCTAATTGACCAAAATATGGAGAATACAAGAAAAGAAGGGGCAAAAAAACTTATAGAACAAACTACACAAAAATCTAGACCAACGTATCTGCAAGCTAATCTAATGAAATGTAATGAAATGCTGGGTATATCGATGTTAATGCTGTTTTCTGTGTTGCCACCAAAGGAAAGCAGGAAGTTTGCAGGATTAATGTTAAGTCAGCCATTTAATCATCCTCCACATGTCTACAAAATGAATATCACAATAAAATCTAACAATTCTTCTTCTTTCCTCTAGCTAATCAAGATATCGGTCTTTTTAATAATCAACTTTATTAAAGTTTTAAATGATTTGTTGCCTATCAAAGTCATCTCCCATTGTGGTGTCAAAACCCACAAGGTTGCCCTGTAGAGAGTCCAACAAGGACATACAAGAGAAATTCAGGTTACAAGTGTTGTCTATGTCAGCACAACTTTCATTGTGAAGCTATTTTTCAATCGTGACTTAAGGTCTAGAAAGGACGGGCGACTAATTGTTATACAGTGTTGAAATATTTTCTAAGTAGTTGCAACGTGGCAAAACTTGTCAGGGCAGATGGCTGCGCCTCTCTGCTAGAGGTTTCTTCCTGGTTTCTTCCTGTAAAAATTGAGTTTTTCCTTCCCGCTGTTGCCAAAGTGCTTGCTCACAGAAGGTCATATGATTGATGAGGTTTTCTCTGTTGTATTAATGTAGGGTCTACCTTACAATATTAAGCGCCACGGGGCAACTGTTGTTGTGATTTAGCGCTGTATAAATAAATTTATTGTGTGTAGACTAATATAAGTCTAATATAATGGCACCTGTTACCTTAGTAACCATAAACAAGATTTGTGCAAATTAGGCAACAGTCAAATTAAAAATGATATAATAAAAATGAGTAAAAATGGTAACTCTTTGCAGGGCATTTTGGAAATATGCTGGAGCTCTCCATTCTTTCCAGGGCTTATGTTGAACAGCACTTGTTCGGATTTAGTAACTAGCTGAAACAGTTTTTTGGCACTGACTTTACTTGATTAATTAGTATTCCCTTTGACATTTTTTTCTCAGGTTCGAAAAGGAACACTTGGATGCAACAAAATTGGCCGTGGCTCAAAACCTTTGAAGTAAAACTGCCTGGGTGAAGTCGACTATTGTAAACTGGATTAAGAGTCAAGGGGGTAATAAGTAATCAGTTTTTCATTCTTCAACAACTTCTGGTCTCCTGCTCTTCTCAGACATCCACTCTCCTTCTCCCTGCTTGCGTCATGTCTTTTACTCGGTCCTACTATTTGCTCAGCTCCAGCAGGAGACTACAGCAGTCTGTGGTGCAACATTTTTTCTCATTACTTTGTGAACTGAAGTGCACGACCAGAAACAAATTAATTCAGATAAACTTGGTGAGCTCCGCATCAGTTTTAGTTCATATAAGGATTTGCACCGTGACAGCTGCTATGGCACGATGATAAACGAAGAGGTGAGTCTCAAACGTTCATTAGCTCCTAATTAGCAGAATTGCTGTCTGAAAGATTACTACAACCCACAGACGCAGAAAAATGACACACACACAGATGATGACGCAAAGAAACACTTTGACGAGATGGAAAAAGAAAAAAAGCAGACTGCTAGGGGAGTGTGACAAATGATGCCTTAAGCCATGACGCACTAGATGGGCTGCAGTCCGAAAAACAATCAGAGAAAAAGGCCTCTCCCTCTTTCCACTCGCTATCCGGTAAGAGTAGCATACTTCTAAATGTGAATTTAGTCAGCGATACTCAGAAGAAGTAACTGAAGGCATATATGGGAGCAGAAATTTAACGAGCATTGCCATTGCATCAGCCAGTGTAAGAACAAGAGCACTGTATATGTCTGTGAAGGTTCTCAGTCATCCAGGTCATCGTAGTCAAAGGAGCTTGCAAAGAAAAGCGTCTGGACTTCTTTAAGTTACTGTGAGCGACCATCTTTGAACAGAGGCGGGGGTTTACGACACCAACTCTCTGCCATCTATAATCCAGTTTTGAGATCCCTTCCCAGACGCCTTAACGCCCACTCACATCCTGGGCCATCTGACCTCAGGAATTCGCATGATAAGGTGGGGCCAGGTTTCACAATGAACACACCCGAAACTCTGGCTGATTGGGACCCACACCCAGTTTCACACCTTGGCTCAGGCGATTAGAGGATCATCAGGGGGTCCTTTTGTCCCTCTGTGGGGGGATACTCCCACTAGGTTTATATCTGGGACTCTCCACCATTTGACCTTAGAACTGAAGAAGTTTCTCGGATGAGAGGTGAAACGTCTTCAAGCAACTTAAAGAAGTCCAGACGCTTTTCTTTGCAAGCTCCTTTGACTAAGAGCACTGTATGTTTATGGTGTGAATCCACTGCTAGTTTTAACCGACGCTGAACTTGCTGTCTTTAGGTCTGTAAAGTCCACTGTACGGTCTTCAGTGTGATGCATTTTATGGGTCCTCTCTCCAGTAAACTTGTGTCTTAAAATTCATCTCCGTTTAAAATCCTTATTGCCAAAAGCTTAGGCCGTCTGCTTTAAAGGCAGATACAGTGGCCTATTAAACCCCCACATTACCAGGATGTAAATTTTTACTACTCAATTTTTAAAGCAAGAGCTACAACATGTGCTGTCCTCAAATAACAGCATCTGTTTGGCACACGGAAGTGACAACGTTTTAACATATTCGTCTTGGCTTTCCAAGGCTTATTGTGCCAAGCTCCTCGTGTGCCGCAGCACCTCAAGTTAGAATAATAATCGGTGAGTAGAAATCTCCGAGGAAAATGAAAGCTATTACTCATTATCATATGAACAGATATGTCAGTCCATTTTTCGGAGTCAGTATTAGCGTTATCAATCACAGTCAAGTAGCGAGATGGCATGTGGAGTTTGCAGGACTAAAAAGTTTCATGGTAGCTGTTTTTAGCCTTAAAGCAACATACAGTAAGAAGGTTTCTCTTCCAGTGTCTATGGTGGTGGCAGACATAAATCTATGCTGCTCTGTTGTTTGTTAATTTCCCCTAGGGGATAAAATTCTGATTCTGATAACACATGCTCTTCTGAGACTCCAGAAAGTAAATACAAAACAACATAGCTCCTGCGATCACTCAGGTATGCAAAGCCTTCCATGACTGTAAAGTGGCATGGCATCATGGAGAGGCTCATCCACACTTGTGTGTGTAGTGACGAAAAGAAGAATTTTGCAGATGTAAGCAGTAGAAATCAGCTTCCTCCTGAGGGTGCTGGACTCACTCTCAGAGCCAGGGTCACTCGCTTAGTCATATGGGAGGGGCTTATAGTAGAGAAGCTACTCCTGTGTATTAAAACGAGTCAGTCGAATTGTTTGGGCATCTGAGTAAGATGCTTGCTAGCTCAGGCTTTTCAGGCAAATGCAATGGAGATAACATGACAGGGTAGACCCAGGACACGCTGGAAGGTTGCGACTCTCAACTGGCTTCAACTGCTGTCCATCTTTCTCAGTCATGAGTCAAGGTCATGGTGGTCCAAGGAGCTTACAAATAAAGCAACTGGACTTCTTTAAGTTTCTTGAAGATGTTTCAACTCTAATCCAATAAGCTTCTTCATTTATAAAACCAAAAGGTGGAGAGTCCGAGGTATTTAATCCTTAGTGGTTGTCCCTTACCAGGGTCATTGACCCACTATTGATCTTTATTTGATATACCTTTATTAGTCCCACAAGGGGAAATTTCATAAGGCTGCCGACCTGTTGCACGCAATGGCGGCGCCATCTTACCCTCCGACCATACATACATTACACAAAACATCACATGGGGAAGACAGGTCAGAGAGGTATAACAATGGAAAAATGCACCACATGAGAAAAGATAAGGAGAAAAAAATAACTCCCCCCAGACTGAGCTCCAACAGGGAGATCAGTTTGAGAACAGAAAAAAACACCTCTGCACATAGCACATGAAAAAATTCTTAACACACCAAAGAAACACATGACAAGCAACAGGGGTGGGTAAAGGGTGAGAGAGAGCCGATTTAGACAGTACATCCGGGCCTGCGTGGGCTGGTCTCCTTGATCCACCGTCAGCATCGGAAGGGAATAAGCGTCGAAGGCGTTTGGAAAGGGAGGGGGGATGAGTGTGTGCATATCAGTGTATATGTATGTGTGTGCGTGTCCAGAGTTCAGCTGAGACAGTGTCCTTCACCCTGCTAGGCTAAGTAAACAGTCTTCCAGCCAACCCAGGTGGCCTTGCATGGAATGGGAAGGACAGTCTAAACACAGTCGTTATCAGGATGTTTTTGTTCGGCTCCAGCCTTGAGACCGCAGCTGGCGCCGAGAGGGTATCCGCATGAAGTGATGGTGCTTTTTACTTTAGTGCGAACAGCTCATATGAATTTCAAAGCAGTTCTACAGTCCAACACTGGTCTCTCAATCTCCCGTTGGAGAGCAGTGAGCTTCGCCATACTTGCGTTCTGTGATGTTGTCATTCTTGTGCTCAAGGAGCCGATTTCTGAGAACTCACGGCAGTGTGCCCCCCCCCCGAGATGTCATCCACTTTGCGCCCAGAGATGTTATTTCGAGCTAGCCCTTCCGAGATGTAATCCAGTCTGCAGTCAGAGATCTTATTCTGAGTATTCACAGCAGCCGTAGCCTCTCCAAGATCTTATCCATGCTGCACTCAATGAGCCCATTTTGAGAACCTCACGCCTCTTCCCATCATTTCAATCCCAGCGGGCAGCCTTGTGGGGGTTTGAACAGCCGGTTCCGCTTTCTTAATTCTTCGATAAGTCAGGGCCAAGCCAGCTCCGATCAGCCAGAACCCTGTTACCATGGTTCCGAATAGGTAGATATCTTCAGCACTCAGGCTCACCCAAGCCCAAACTTCTCGTTGAGAAAGGGGTGTCAATTGCATTTAGGGACCAGTTGATCCAATCCATAATTCCTCTTTTAGGTTTTAGAGAACAGACTGTGAGAGAATGTTCCAGGGAAAAGTAATACAAAAAACACAAGACTAGAATATCAAGGGAAGCTAAGGGAGAGGAGGAGAGGAGAAAAGTGCGACCGCCTTCGTCAAGAGCAAGAAGATCATGTGCCCAAGGTGTGAAAAAAGGCGTCGAGTGACATCATTGTGAGACCTTGCTTCACCCTATCAAGTGAACCACTGAGATCACCTGACCCAAGATGTGAGTGGGGGCTGAGGTGGCTGGGAAGGGATCTTAAAACTTCACTGTAGGTGGAAGACAGTCGGTGTCGTAACCCAGCCTCTCTGTTCACAGTGAACGTAGATGGCCTCCATCTGTCTTCTCTGTCCAAAATGTGAAGAATTGGCATCCTCAAAAGTGTGACCTTTATCCTATAGATGCAAATGTACAGCTGAGTCTGTTGCTGTCGAGTTATTTTTTGCTAAACCCATGGTTCATGTGGCTAACAGTACATCCACACAGCATTTCAGCTATGTTTAGTGCAAGTCTGACACTTGCATTTTAGTCTAGGTAAACCCACCCAGGTAAAGAGTTGATTTTTCACTTGCAATATAAACTCTTAAACTCAGCTCATTTTTACCATCTATGATAACGTCACTAATAGGTTTCTTACTACTTTCCAGATTCCTCCCACTTCACAGGATTGTCAAGTAAATTTTCTTAATACAGCCAAGTCTTACATTTCTTTAGTGTGGACATTGCTCAGCTGGTTGACACAGAGATAAATAAACATGGTGGATTTAAGTGTCAGTGAGAGTCAGTCAGGAGATTTACATCCACACATCAGTCTCATCTGATAAGCTGACATAAATATCCAGTACACTCATCACCCACTTGTGCCAGTGTGAGAGAGTAACATGTTTGGAGAACACTGCTGTGTGTCTAATAGCGTGAGTGAAAGGTATCATGTTAATATTTTAAACACAGGCAGTGTCAGTGCTGTTGAGAGACAGGCTTAATTTTGTGACAGATGAGGGGTTAGGGGTAAACAAGGCTTTGGCTGTCCTCCATGGGAACTGAGAGGACAGAGTTGGTGGATTAAATCTCAGTTTTGGCCGAGAAGCATCTTGCCTGTGGCGGCATGTATGCAAATCCATGAGCTGATTACCGAAGGCATTTGCATCAGGCACAATATGCTGGTTCACTGTGCAATCTCAGCAATGAAATTTCACATTTTAGCTCAGAAATACATGTATAATGTCTGATTAATCCAACAGGATTGGAGAGAAAATTCAGTTGTTGCCACAAAAGCGCGTTTTCCATCGGCAGGTTAAAGCACAGGTGTTAATTAGTCTGCATTTGAAACCGTTTGGAACACAACAGTGGGTCACTGACTTGCTCTGTTGCCTCGCAGCAAGCTGTTTCCTCAGAGGTGAGAATGTGACTGTGATGGTGTTAATCTGTTTTAGCCTTGTGATGGACAGGCATCCAGCCCAGGGCATGCTAGGATAAGCTGTTGCCCTCTGTGAGGTAAAGGTAAGGTAGGGTTTCAAAATTTTACAACGCAGCACTATAACTGATTTATCCAAATTTTTTTTTAAAAGGACCAGAATTGCACAAGTGGAAGTGGCACAAGCCTCCTATGAATTTATACATGTACAGTTGAGTTCAAATCATGCCCTGGCGTGTACCTCACTGCTTCTAAAGCCGGATTTAAATTTGGTTCACGTGAGATAAACAGCAGGCTCTGACCCCTTAAATTAAACTTATCAAGACTACTCCTGTGCAGTGCCCATTTCTGAACACAGCACATAGAGTAGAGCACATGAGGTCAGGCTGCTGAGAGTGCATTTTAAACTAAATAAAGTTGGCATGTATAATCATAAATACTTATCAAACCCAGCAAAATTAAGCGCCACATAAAAAACCCTTACCTTATATGATGAATATATGCCCTTCCTCAAATTTGTTACTGGGCATTCAAAAAGAAATATCCATAAAAAACAATAGATGTTTTCTTTAACTTTTAAGCGTCCTCTTGTGTGTTAGTTAATTGTGCTACACAGGTGGGGCAGTGCTTGTTCACTGGCTTGCTTGGTGCAGCAAATAAAAAAAATGTTTTTCCCCGGTCTCTATGTGTGTGTGACGGTGCATGTGTGCTTGTCTTCATATCACAGCAGGTGATTAATTATCATATGCCGGAGGATTTCCATTAGAACTGTCATGCTTTTTGCACGTCTTGGTGTTAGATGTTAGATTTTCAGTTTTTCAAAGCCCAGTGGCAAAATTCATGGGGACGGATGATGGTAAAGAAGGGATAGATCCTATCTAGAACATCTTCTATCAAATAAGTAATTTGCTGTTAACTTACAAAAGTTGTAAAAGCCCATAGAAAGTGAAATACAGAAATCTACACCTCATTATTTATGGTCACTCTTGGCATGACCATGTCCTGCATCAGCCTTTTTTTTTTTTTTTTTAAACAAATATAAGATTCCATGGCATTGCCTCTGGCTGGGGCATATGCGGGGCATGACTTGTGCTAAGTTGATAATAACAAAGATCTGCATGGTCTGCTCACAATAGCGCAAGCAAGCCCCCAGCAAGAGACTTGACTGCAATATCCATTAATCCACTGCAGTTTCCCACTGGTTCAAAGGCTGTCTTGCAGCGGAGCTCTACAACATCAAAGAGAGCTCTCTTATGAAGGGTAGCAGTAAAATGTGAAACTCAGCTATCTACCAAGCTGCAGAAGATTGTTTGGAATCCACCAAGAGATGCAATTACAGCTGGTTTTGATTGAAATGACCTCTACATGCAAAGGGTGAAGATGCTTTCGTTCTGCTCATAGCCCTCTAATGATGTCAGCAGTAATTTCAGCATTAATTTAACGGTACAACTGCCTCTCATTGAATGTGACATACGGTTGGTGATTAGTCCGAAACAAGTCTTTATATTAAGGGCCATCAGTCAAACAATACTGTTTGGTCTGGGTCTAAACAGAGCGCGTTGTGTGTGACGTCTTCTTTTGCTCGTGCGGGCTGCTTTGAGGGCCGCGAACGGTTCACACTAGAGCGCGTTTGCTGTCACATTTTATTTGTAGTGTGAACAACCAGACAAAAAAATCGGATTTGATCAAAAAATCGAAACTGAGCATTAAGACCTGCAGTGTGAATGTAGCCTTACTGTAGATTATCTGGTTGTTGGGTTGTGTACCTACGGTGGCCCCTAGAGACAAAGCACGTACAAACTCCAAAACACATGCAAATTCCAAAACACATGCAAACTCCAAAACACTTGCAAACTAAAGAACACACGCAAACGCCAAAACACGTACAAACTCCAAAACACTTGCAAAATCCAAAACACTTGCAAAACCCAAAACACGTACAAACTCCAAAACACTTGCAAAACCCAAAACACTTGCAAACTAAAAAACACATGCAAATTCCAAAACACGTACAAATTCCAAAACACTTGCAAAATCCAAAACACTTGCAAACTAAAAAACACATGCAAATTCCAAAACACGTACAAACTCCAAAACACTTGCAAACTAAAAAACACATGCAAATTCCAAAACACTTGCAAACTAAAAAACACATGCAAATTCCAAAACACGTACAAAATCCAAAACACTTGCAAACTAAAAAACACATGCAAATTCCAAAACACGTACAAACTCCAAAACACGTACAAATTCCAAAACACGTACAAATTCCAAAACACTTGCAAACTCAAAACACGTACAAACTCCAAAACACTTGCAAAATCCAAAACACGTACAAATTCCAAAACACTTGCAAACTCAAAAACACATGCAAATTCCAAAACACAACGGAAGTGCTCCAGGACGCTAGGGGCAGTGTTGAGCTCGATTTGCAAAATAAACGGCAAGTTTGTCTGTATGGGACGGTCTAGTCTCCGTCGCGCTTCCCAGGTTGCCTAGCAACCGTGATACTAACCGCTGGAAACGTGTCATACAACTTGGTTTGACAGAAATGAGGGAGAACATATTTTGTTCATTTGTTTGTTTGTTTCTACATGAGCTTTGTGTGATTTGATAAGTATCTGAGGCTGAGACCACAGGACAGTAAAACATGATTTTTGGGCTTCATTTCTGTACTGAACAGTCATTTCAAGATTAATTAGTAAATAAGAATTAGCTGATGTTGTTCATGAGACTAAAGTCATATCACTTTGGTAATGTAAATATAATATGGCCAATATTCTAGTTATTATATTAATCATTATTAGCTATTACAGCAGTGAACATGAACTCTGTGTCAAATACTGAGCTTCAGTACAGATTCAAGTTGCAGTTATTTATATGTCTTATCACCTTAAATCTTCACTCAAAGACAAGTATCTTTGACAGTGCATATATAGGTGTATCATATATAAGAGACAAATGTTGTTCCTTCATGCTGGCATTACTAAATTTGGCTCATTGCTTACATATATTTATAAAAAGAAAATGTACAAGCTGTGATAACTGTTTCTGATAAAATGAAGAGTAGACTGATATATGAAATATTCCTTTATTGGGTGAGAAAATCAGACCATGTCATAACTGCTTTAAGTCATACAGAATAGATATCAGAGCCTTAAACAGGCTGGCTTCTGCTAAATGGGTCAAACTGGGCAGAAAGTAAACAAACACATAACATCCTTACAGAATATGATGTAACACTATAGATCAACTTAGCTCAGAATATATAAAGCATATAAACAATTACAGCAATATGATGCAACAAACACAGCAGTGCTACTGATCCAAAATACTCAAAGCTTCATAGAACTGAAACAAACATTTGTTTTTAGCTCCATTCTGCTGCTGATACATACTTTAGGTTTCTGAATATTACACTTGTTGCTGCCTTTCATAGTGTGTAACTTGAAGGCCCTGAGTACTTTCTCCCACACTGAAAACACTGGAATGATAAAATTATTTGAACATTACCTAATAAGACTGATTCAGGACAGACAATTAGTTATTTTAAACTTTTCTAGCAGTCCTTCACAAACAGGGAACAGTCTGTCTATTCTCTCCATCTGTCAGCTGCTGCTGGCTCTTCCTCCTCCTCTTCCTCACACACTGTTGAGTTTGTCCTGGTGGATCATCAGGGGTGCAAAGCCTCACAGATGATGTGCAGCAGTGGGTCCCTCAGTCTGTCCTCACTCTGGACACTTGCAGTCGTCACACATGGAAATCAAATGTGTGATAAGCTGCAGGATTCAAACACAAGTGTGACTTATAAACACATGTTCATATTTTTATTACACAATCAGAGAGAAAGAAACAGAGAGAGTGCAGGACAGACAGACAGGTGACAGTCTCAGGTGTATACACTGCTACAAAACAGCACAAAAGAAGGAGGATTTAGTGTTTGTGTTATTACGAAACAAGAGGAGTTCCCAGATGGTACAGTGGACACACATGTGTGACTCCTGTGATTAAAGCATCTTTCTTTCAGCTTAACGAGTGAACCGTCAGCTCGTTCAAACACACGTTAAAGTCCGTTTGGCTCGACACCACCGAACAGAGGCAGCAATATAACACAGCTAACATTAACAGTGCAGTGAATCCTGCTTGTGCTGTGATATTCAGGACTGCAAACCGAGCAGCATCACTGACTTTCAGCTTGTTGTGTTTGTGGATATATGACTGACTTTAATTATCCACAAAATCATCACAATCTCTGTAAGATTAAGGTCGACTATATATATTTTTTTAAAGTAAAGGCTTTAAAACCAAGTTAATTCTGAAAGTACAGACATGACTAATGTCACATAACTTTCCCGACATGTGGCCAACAATAATGTTCTTCATTAAAAAAATATTTGCGCATAAATAAGTGACATAATATTCAGTACTTACTTCTGAAAGTTTACACTTCCTCCGCTCCGCTTCCACCGTTTTTTTTCGGCAAAATTATCCACACCACCACCGCACTATGAAGTCTGGGATATGTTGGGCCATGAAGGCTACACCGACCCATCCTTAAAATTCAGGGAAATTATGGACGCATTTGAGGGCCGCATTTCGAGCAGCCTTTGAATTGGGAAAGCCTTCTCTTGTCGCTGTGACGTAATCGGCCTTAAAATGCGGCCTTTAAGGCTGCAAACCCCAAATCCGGTCATTGGTACTTCCTGGCTTGTGTAGTTACTAGGTAACAAAAGCTCAACACTGCCCCTAGCGTCCTGGAGCACTTCCGTTGTGTTTTGGAATTTGCATGTGTTTTTGAGTTTGCAAGTGTTTTGGAATTTGTACGTGTTTTGGATTTTGCAAGTGTTTTGGAATTTGTACGTGTTTTGGATTTTGCAAGTGTTTTGGAATTTGTACGTGTTTTGGAATTTGCATGTGTTTTTTAGTTTGCAAGTGTTTTGGATTTTGTAAGTGTTTTGGAATTTGTACGTGTTTTGGATTTTGCAAGTGTTTTGGAATTTGTACGTGTTTTGGATTTTGCAAGTGTTTTGGAATTTGTACGTGTTTTGGATTTTGCAAGTGTTTTGGAATTTGTACGTGTTTTGGAATTTGCATGTGTTTTGGAATTTGCATGTGTTTTGGAGTTTGTACGTGCTTTGTCTCTAGGGGCCACCGTATGTACCAAAGTCATCAACAGTGAACTTGCAGTGTGCCCTCTGGTGGACAAGCTATGCAGCGTCAGTATTCAGGTTTGAAGGGTGTTTTTCCTTTACTTTTGTTATTTCATTGATCTTTCATTATAAAAGCTCACACTGATAAATCGGCAAATAGCCAATATTGGCCGATAATACTAATCAAATTTAAAGCACAGCTGTTATCTCTAACAATATGATTGTTATAAAATAGCAAGACCATCTGCAGACACTTTTCTGTAAGGAAAACGTTAACTATTTCAGCTGGTCTGTCTGACATCCCTCACACTCAGCACATTGAGAATCATGCTTTAGTTGGTGTTTGTGTGAGCTTAAGCTTGGTGATAGGACACTGTGAAAATGCTATGCTTTTTTTTTTTTTTTAACAGAGAGCAGTTTATAATTTGTTCTAATGACTCAACACAGCTGGAATTGTGTGCATTTAAGCCATAAATGTTCTCCACCTGTGAGTCATGCAGGCTCTTTCCACATCAGTGTTCTCCCCGATGATCCATACTCATATACCTTAAGAGAAATCTATCTGCAGTGTTTACTTTAAATAGCTTACATATCTTGCAATACATTATGTGGAGTATATGTTGCTGTCTTACTTTAATGTCTATTTGGCTATTGAGCAGAAATTAATTGATGTCTCAAACTTGAAATTGAACAAACATCATGATTCAATAATTTGTTTTATTCTCTACATTCATCTAATCTCTATCTCGAATCATTATCCTAAAAAAATATGCAGTTTATGCTGACACCTTATAAATGTGGTGCTGTCAGTCTAATTTAGTACAGTTCATACTATCCATTTTTTAGATCATTCTTGTCTCTTTAACGATCAGACACAATCATTTTCCTCTTAGTTTTATCTCTTTCTATCATTGCAATGCCCTTAAACTGTTATCTGTACATCTGTAAAGGTCATGCTTGTTTCATGGATGTTTTTGACATTTCAAGCATTTTACAGCTTTGTTACTATATATATATATATATATAGAAAAGCTTTTTGTACCGTGTTTGCTAAATATGGAATATAAATTGCTTTAACTTTGAAGATAGATGACGCTTGATAAAACGAAGTACTAACTTATTGAGAGATAGGGTACAGATAAGTGGGGAAAGTGAGAAAACACTGCTTACCTCCCCCACCTGCATTACCACGCTGAGGTAGCTTTTAGCTGTTCTCATCTGCTGCAATAAAGTTACTCACTGGTGAGCAGATAAGTCTAGCTGTGCTGGACAGCCTCCAGGTGTAAAAGTGTGCAACTGCATGAGTGTGAGCGTTGTTGCTCTAAGAGATATGCAGGTATATAAAAGATTAAAAACTTAATAAGACATCTACTTTATGCCTCCACCTTGCATCGCTTTTCTCCACTCCACCCAAGGAATATCAAAAGTAGCACAAGAAATAATTACATCAGAATGGAAGGCTTTAAGTGGATTTGTTTGATGGCTGCTGTGACCACCGGATAAGTGTGACAGATGAGGCACACAGAGGCTGGAAATAGACTGTATCGTGACTCTAAACAGAAAGCTATACACCTTGGACAGAGATCAAGGTTGGAAAAGGAAACTCAGAGCAAGATTACACTGAAAAAGGCTGTGGCATGGTTAAGATAATGTATTAAAATAGGGTTCAGTGAAATAGCTCTTGTTGAAGGAAAATCTAACTTAGTTGGTGTCCGGGATTTTGTAAAGCTTTTCCTTTCTGTAATTTTAGCTTCTCAGAAGTTAAAATACTTACCTTCTTTCGCATATGGCATCGCATTTCATCATGTTACTGTCACAATTGGTTCAGACATCCCAAACCTTATAGAGCCATTGCAAAAAACATTTTCCCTGTGATTCTGTAGCAGGAGCTGAGAAAAAAAATCACAAAGCGGAAAAAGCTAAGAATAGGATTTTCGGAACTTCAGCAATGAGTGATACTGGTGCAATAATGGATGTGTAATGTTTTCCACTGTGTTTGAGCATATTAATACCGCATCTTTAGGGCCATTTGTGCAAGTGCAAAAAATCTCACACTGACATTAATACTTTCATTAATACTTTCAGGTTTACTAAGATGTGTGGAACTAATGTTAAGCCCAAAACCAGTGCATCTGTATTTGTAGGAATAAATACACAAAATGTAGGGAGGGGCGTTTTTAAATGAAACATAAAAACTGATTTACTTAAGTTTACTGTGTACTTCAAATTTCACTATTAATTAAAGCCCCTAAAATGTGTGACTTTTGCAACACTCCCAATGGCAACAAGAACAAGTAGTTGTTCTCGTTGCCATTGGGAGTGTTAAAATATGTGGAAGGTCAATGCAAGACGTTATCAGAGCAGCTCCTAAGTGGAACAAGGAACTGCTCAAAGGTCTGAATACAGGGCTTGATCTGTGGCTTTGTTTTACAAAAACATCAGGTGTTTAGTCCTCAATAGTGGTATTTTTTGTAACAAAGTAGAACTTAACAAGTACCAAAGGGAAAATATAAGATGCATACTTATTAAGATAACCTTTATTAGTCCCACACATGGGAAATTTGTTTTGTCACAGCAGGAAGTGGACAGTGCAAAAGTTATGTAGCAAAAATTAGAATATAATAAGAATAAATACCATATACAGTAGAATAAGATAGAATAAAATATACAATAGGATAAAAATAGAATACAAATTCTATATACAACTGAGTAAAAATACAACGATGCCAGAAAAAGAGTATTGCACTTAGTGTTATTGCACATGTGTGGATATGTGTGTTTGATCAGTTGGAGTCTTTGTTGTACAGTCTGACAGCAGTGGGGAGGAAAGACCTGCAGAATCTTTCACCGTGGGTGCCGCAGCCTGCCACTGAAGGAGCTGCTCAGTGCTGTCAGAGTTTCCTGCATGGGGTGGGAGATGTTGTCCAACAGGGATGACAGCTTAGCCACCATTCTCCTGTCACTCACCACCTCCACTGGGTCCAGAGGGCATCCTAGAACAGAGCTGGCCCTTCTGATCAGCCTGTTCGGTCTCTTCCTGTCACCAGCAGAGATGCTGCCACCCCAGCAGACCACACCGTAAAAGATAGTAGAAGCCACCACAGAGTCATAGAAGGTCTTCAAGAGTGGGCCCTCCACTCCAAATGACCTGAGTCTCCGCAGCAGGTACAGCCTGCTCTGCCCTTTCCTGTAGAGGGCGTCTGAATTATGAGTCCAGTCCAGTTTGTTGTTCAGATGAACACCAAGGTACCTTGGTGTCAGTGATGAGGCCGACTATTGCAGAGTCATCAGAGAACTTCTGCAGGAAGCACTGGGTGGAGTTGTGGGAGAAGTCTGCAGTGTAGATGGTGAAGAGGAACTGAGCCAGAACCGTTCCCTGTGGGGTCCCCGTACTGCAGATGACCCTGTCTGACACACAGCCCTGAGTTCTCACATACTGTGGTCGGTCGGTGAGGTAGTCCAAAATCCAGGTAGTGCGGTGATGGTCCACTCCTGAGTTCTCCAGCTTGTCCTTCAGGACCGTGGGAAGAATGGTGTTGAAGGCACCGGAGAAATCAAAGAACATGAGTTGAGATGTCAGAGATGTCAGATGTCGGCCTGTAGCTGTTGAGATCCTTGGGGCGTGAAGTCTTTGGCACTGGTACAACACAGGAGGTTTTCCAGAGCTGTGGGACTCTCCCCAGCCTCAGGCTCAGGTTGAAGAGGTGCTCCATCACTCCACACAGTTGATCTGTGCAGGACCTGACGACCCTTGAGCTGATGCCATCTGGACCCGCTGTCTTCTTGGATTTAATCCTCCTCAGTTCCCTCCTAACCTGGGTGGTTGAGAGAGACAGGCTGGAGCCTTGTGTTGACCGTGTATTGGATGCTGTTGTTGGGGGTTGGGGAGGAGTGAGCAGGGTGAGTAGAGGAGGTGTGAAGTGTCTGAGGTGTCAGAGGTGGAACAGCAGCAGTGGGGGTGGGTGAGTCTGCAGCCGGTGTTGAAGACTGCCTCATGGATTAATCAAATCTGGTGAAGAAATGATTCAGTTCATTTGCCCACCTCACATCCCTCCCAGGCAGAGAGTTCTGATGTTTGTGGCCTGAGATGGTTCTGAGGCCTCTCCAGACTTTGCCAACATTGTTTTGCTGAAGCTGGTTCTCCATCTTCTGCCTGTAGCTGTCCTTCCCATTCCTTATCAGTCCCCTCAGCTCTCTCTGCACCCTTTTCAACTCCTCTTTGTCTTTGGATTTGAAGGCCCTCCTCTTCTGCTTGAGGACAGCTTTAATTTCTGGGGTAATCCAAGGTTTGTTGTTGGAGAAACACCGCACAGTCCTGGTAGGTATGGTGTTATCCACACAGAAATGAATATAGTCAGTAATGCATGTAGTAAGGCTGTCGATGTCCTCTCCATGGTCGTCACAGATCACCTCCCACACAGTCAACTCAAAACAATCCTTAAGAGCCTCCTCGCTCTCCTCAAACCATCTCTATACTGTGCGGGTGGCTGGTGGCTCCCTGCACACTAAGGGCTCATACACAGGGACAAGGTGCACCAGGTTGTGGTCAGATCTGCCCAGGGGAGGGAGAGGTGATGAACTGTATGCCTCTTCAGCATTGGCATACAGTAAGTCCAGTGTTCTATTGTCTCTGGTTGGGCATTCCACTTGGATGTATTACAAGTTATTTTTATAGTGAGAAGAGATTAGTCAATAATGAAAATGGCAGCGGGTACAGAATACTTCGTGTGTCTTTACCAGTGTTGGGTAAGTTACTTTAAAATAGTAACTTAGTTACATTACTAGTTACTTCTCTCAAAAGTAACTCAGTTACTTCAAGTTACTCGTTACTTTCAAAGTAACTAGTTACTAGGGAAAGTAACTTTGGTTTTACTCAGAATTCTCTTGTTAATGTGTTGCTTCCATAACTTTGCCAGTCTTCTAGCTTGCTTACTTGCCACAAGTGCACTGTGCCACCTACCAATAGAAAGGAAAAGATAATGTGCATATTTCCACGAGAGAAATCCCACGCCTGGACCGTCATTGACTGCTGCCATGATTCTAGCCTACGTCACAGCGTCATGTGCACCTTTTACATCCAACACAAAAACTGCAGTCGTGGTGCTTTCGATTGTACTCAGAACTCGGAAATTCTGCCTTCTGAATAGGAAGATGTAGGCAACACCAGACTGCAGATGAGCTGCATACAGGGCTGGACTGGGACAGAAAATTGGCCCGGGCATTTTGACTAGAGACTGGCCCACGATTATAGGAAAAATCATAAAGCCTTTGAATGAAAATAAACACTGTTGTGACAGTGATGTACACTGTTTTGATGGTATATATGCATCAATCTGTAACACCTGTCCCACGTTCTATTGAGAGGGGCCCTGGGTTCCTGTTGTTACTTTCCTATTGATACTCCCTTTTTAATGCTTATGGTATTAAATATGCAATAAAACTACACTATATGGAAATAAATCACACACAAACAGGTCAATTATAAAGTTAACTCCACTTTAGTGAATGCTGAACTAACAACACAAAGAAAATAAGTAAAGTCAATGAAGTTTGTTAAACAATGATAAGGTATCTACCGCAACAGAAACAAAACAATCAAATAATATTGTGGGCCCACACGCACTCTCACCAAACACACACACACCTCAAGTGCTACAGTCTTTCTGCTAGCAAACCCCTCGTTGCAGGCCTGAGTCGTGGCTCGGGTGCGTTGGGACCTAAAACAATATGGTCGCTTCACTTGTTGCCAAGCAGTAAAAATAAAAAGCACGTGCAAACAACAGTACTCACACCTCCAGGCAGTTCAAAGGGATAGCGGGGAAACTGGGTCACGGCTACCAGCAGGCCGCGGCAGCAGCACTCACAGTCGTCCTTTCCACGTGCTCCCACGTGAACACATAACTTCAGCACACCAGCAGAAGGGACCTCTCTGACACGCCAGCAAGACGTCCGTCTCCTCCTACTGAATCACACAACTCCGCTAAATGCCAGTTCACATGCGATAACATTCAATCTTAGCATTAGCATAAGAAATAAAAACAGAGCAGAACAAGAGTTTAGCGAATATGCTAGGCTACGCTAGCGGCTATGTTAGCAGTTGTGCTAGCGGCTGTGTTAGCGCTAATCCGTTTTACACAATAACATTGGGTACAAGTGTCAGACAAAATCCACATTTACCTCACAGTAGGGTACAACAGTTCTCGACTCCAGTTAACTATCCGTCAACCCAAAAATGCGTCTGTCGCCCTTCTATGAACTCTGCGTTCACTCGACACTGTTCAGCTCTCGTCTCTCTCGCTTCCTGCAGAGTGCACACGGCTCCCCACTTACTCCCACCCCTCTACCTGAGACTACTTCAGGGTTCACTGGAGCTGTAGTACATATCAATACCATATCAAAAATAATGACATAAACCTCAAAATACAAATAAAAAGGTTGTGCATTTAACTGACACACATCACATACTTTGCAGGCATTTGTATACATTCTTGAACACATTAAACATTTGCAATTAACTATCAATATTAATGAACAAATTGAAATAATGAGCTACTTATATAGCCAGGGCTACACCCTCCCCCTTCTGAATGTCTGAATGTCCCCATCAGACCTATTTTCATTAGGCCAGTTAAAATCTCACTAAAGAGTACTGGCTAGTGCATTAACATTTAGGAGTCAGGGTCGTAGCAAATCTGAATTACCATACCTCGGTAACTAATAGTCACAGGTCTGTCAGTGGGCCTTCCAAGTTCATCATAACTGAGGCGCAAAACAGGTCTCACTCTCCTTTTTGTTTGGAGGTCATAGGGTGAGTCAGCACCCCCAACTGAGATACTAGGTGTAGGAACATCTCTGTCCTCCAGCTCTTCAGCCCCCACCAAGTCTTGGTGTTGCTGTGAACTTTCCTCCGTCTGATCTACTACTACTGAGAGTTCTTCCCCCTGTTCCTCCACCTCGGACAATTCATGAACACTGGGATGATCACTTTCCATATGGTCAGGAAGGCTCACAACCTCCTCACGTCGAGGTTCAACACTGTCGCGAAAGGCTAAAGGAGGTTCATAGTAGACACACTGTTCTTCAGACTCTGAGGACCAATCATCTTCACTCAGATGCTCCAAATTTTGTGTCTGACTTTCATCTTCACACCTTACTTGCTGTGCCCTGGTCCTTGGTCTCTTTGGTCGCGCTGTCTTTTCTGATGGAGCAGACATCCTGACCATGTAACCAATGGGCAGCAGGTGATTCCTATGCACGGTCCTCACAATACCAGTTCCTCTCTCTGGTTTTACACGATACACAGGGAGATTGGGTAACTTGGCGATCACTATGTAAGGTAGTGAGTTCCATCTGTCTTGTAGTTTGTGCTTTCCTGTGAGGCCCAGATTCCGAACCAGCACCCGATCACCTTCCTCAAGTGTCTGATTCCGAACTCTCGCATCATACAGTCTCTTGTTTCGTTCATTGTTCCTGGAAGCTGCATCAGCGGCTAGCTGGTAAGCTTTTTGAAGTTCTTTTCTCATGTTAGCCACATACTGGTGGTGCTTTAAGTCATTTTCTTCATCTGACCCCACACCAAAACACAGGTCAATGGGTAGTCGTGCCTCTCTTCCAAACATGAGGAAGTAGGGCGAGTATCCTGTGGCATCATTTCTAGTGGTGTTGTAAGCATGTACTAGCTGGCTTATATGCTGGCTCCACTTAGGCTTTTTAGCTGAATCCAGGGTGCCCAACATTGCCAGCAAAGTACGGTTGAAACGCTCAGGCTGCGGGTCACCCTGAGGGTGGTAAGGTGACGTTCGGGACTTATGAATGCCCAGCAGGGTCAATAGCTCCTTAATGAGCTTGCTCTCAAAATCTCTACCCTGGTCTGAGTGAATGCGAGCCGGCAATCCATAATGCACAAAGAACTTTTCAAAAAGGACTTTGGCGACAGTCAGTGCTTTCTGATCTTTTGTGGGAAATGCTTGAGCATACCTGGTGTAATGATCAGTGACAACCAGCACATTAGCTATGCCTTTAGAGTCTGGCTCAATAGAAAGAAAGTCTATGCAGACCAGGTCTAGAGGGCCATTACTGGTAATGTGGTGTAAAGGGGCAGCTTTCTGTGGGATGGACTTCCTAGCTACACACCTTCCACAGTTCTGTATGTATGTTGCAACTTCAGATGCCACTCTGGGCCAGTAAAACCGGTCTTTAATGAGTTCTGTAGTTCGTTCTGTGCCCAGGTGAACCAGCATCATCATGCACTGATTTTAGTACCATTGGCCGATACTTAGCAGGCAAGACGATCTGACTCACTTCTCGACCAGAGGGTCTTGTGGTGACTCTGTACAGAAGGCCACGCTTAACCTTTAACTTGGATTTTTCTCGCATCAGCAACACAACATCTGAGTTTGGATGCGTGGAAGCTGAAACACTTTGGTTTCTCTCAACCTGAGGTTTCACCACACCTATAACTGGATCAGAGTCTTGGGCTTCTGACAGTTCTTTCAGGCTTTGCTGTTCCAGCGGGCCCACTTCTATCTGAGTGAAGTTTGCATATAAAGCTGGAATGGCGTCTGGCGAAACACCCAGCTGGTCAACAAATCTGGTGGTGTGTTCTTGAAAACCATCTGTAGTGATCCGACGACACAAAGCTTTTACCCCAGAAGGTGGGATATCCACCCATCCATCTGTTGTGTCTTGCGGACTCCTGGACAGTGAGTCGGCATCCACATTTTCACGGCCGGGCTTATATTGAATGCTAAAATCATAGGTGGAGAGTGCTGCTAGCCACCGATGACCTGTCGCGTTCAACCTGGCAGTGGTCAGGACGTAGTTGAGTGGGTTATTATCAGTTCTCACTGTGAACTTAGCCCCATAAAGGTAGTCATGGAACTTTTCCACTACTGCCCATTTCAGAGCCAAAAACTCCAGTTGGTGAACTGGGTAGTTCCGTTCTGCATGACTCAACTTGCGGCTGGCAAACGCTACCGGGCGGAGTCCTTCTGGGACCATCCAAACTTGCATCAACATGTAGGATGTATGGTTTGGCTGGATCAGCAAATGCCAAGACTGGAGCATGTGTGAGCTTGTAAACAATGCTCTGAAAGGCGTCATCACAAGCTGGGGTCCACCGTTCACCAAAAGGCTCGGCAACTCGAAAGAAGCTATTTTGCTTTCCTTTAGTGACACCCTTTTTGCTACCCTGTGCAGGAGGATATCCCTTGGTCAGTTCTGTCAAAGGGCGGACTATGGCGGAGTAGTTCTTGATGAACCGCCGGTAGTATCCACAAAATCCGAGAAAAGATCTTAGGGATTTCAGATCAGTGGGTTTCTTCCAGTGAGTCACCGCACTCACTTTCTCAGGATCAGTGGCAACTCCAGAGGCAGAGACAATGTGTCCCAAGAACTTCACCTGGGGTTGGCAAAATTGGCATTTGTCAATGGAGACTTTGAGGCCACATTCCTCCAGCCGGTCCAGGACTTTAAGTAACTGTTCCTCGTGCTCCTCCAGTGTCCTGCCAAACACAATAAGGTCATCCAGATACACAAGGACTTGAATCAGGTTCATGTCTCCAACAGCTCTCTCCAGGGCAGCACGGTGGCACGGTGGTTAGCACTGTTGCCGCACAGCAAGAAGGTCCTGAGTTCAATTCCAACATCAGGCCGGGGTCTTTCTGTGTGGAGTTTGCATGTTCTCCCCGTGTTTGCGTGGGTTCTCTCCGGGTACTCCGGCTTCCTCCCACCGTCCAAAGACATGCAGCTTGTGGGGATAGGTTAATTGATTAATCCAAATTGTCACTAGGTGTGAATGTGCGAGTGAATGTGAGTGTGAATGGTTGTCTGTCCCTGTGTGTTAGCCCTGCGACAGACTGGCGACCTGTCCAGGGTGTACCCTGCCTCTCGCCCTATGACAGCTGGGATAGGCTCCAGCACCCCCCGCGACCCTGAAAAGGATAAGCGGAAGCGAATGGATGGACTTTGAGGCCACATTCCTCCAGCCGGTCCAGGACTTTAAGTAACCGTTCCTCGTGCTCCTCCAGTGTCCTGCCAAACACAATAAGGTCATCCAGATACACAAGGACTTGAATCAGGTTCATGTCTCCAACAGCTCTCTCCATTAACCTTTGAAAGGTTGCGGGTACGCCAGTGATGCCTTGAGGCATCCTCTCAAACTGGAAAAACCCAAGAGGACAGATAAAAGCTGTTTTCTCTTTATCAGCCTCAGACATCTCCACTTGGTAATATCCACTTCTCAGGTCCAGTACAGAAAACCACTTGCTTCCTGTCAGACAATCCAGTGCATCATCTATGCGTGGCATAGTGTACTGGTCTGGGATGGTTCTGGAGTTCAGTAGACGGTAATCAATACACATCCGCACCTTGCCATTCTTCTTCCTGACTTTGACAATCGGGGAAGCATACGGACTGCGTGACTCTTTGATTATGCCGGCTGCTAGCAGTTCTTGTAGATGGCGTCGGACATCTTCAATGTCAGCAGGTGCGATTCTGCGAGATCTCTCCCTGAATGGTCGAGGGTCTCTCAGCCTTATGTGGTGAGTGACACCTTTGGCTAAGCCGACGTCCCACTCCTCCAGGGAAAAAACATCCGCTCTGTTTGATAACTTTGCTGCTAACCTGGCTTTCCACTCTTCAGGGATAGGAGAATCTCCAAAGTCAAACAGTTCAGGGTTAATAGACCTTTCTTGGGCGGAGGTCTTTGTTAACTCAGTGACAGTGTCCATCAAGTACACCTGAGCTAGCACTGTACCAGTGGGGACAATAGTCTCTCTTTGGGACTCGTTTCTTAGCAGAAGTGTGAAACTGTTAGTGTCCATCTCAGAAGATGGTAGTACTACAGGTGGAACCAACACTCCAGCTGGGAGGTTTGTAGATTCGCCCACCTCCACCATTAGAATACTTTTGTCTAATGGCTGCTGTTGTTCCACCTTGCAAACTGCATACTGTACTGCACAAGGAGGGATAGTGATTGGCCCGGGGCCTTGCCACTTCACATGACCCACCACGCCTGTTTGTTGGCTAATGAGTGATGAGGGCAGTTCTGAGGAGAGACTATTTATCCTCAGTGAGTGAATCTCATCTTTCCCTCCTACCTCTTCACAATCTCTCAGCAGAGAATGCAGTTTCTGGGAGTTAGTGCCAATGATGACAGGAACCGGGTCTGGGCTCTTTGGATCTGGACACACCAAGGCCAAGACAGTGACTGTCTCTACAGCTTCCTTTGAGTTGGGGGGAAAACCCACTTCAACTGCCACATACCCCTTGTATGGGTAGTTGGAATCACTCAGTCCCCATATGGCGAGATCTTTTAAAGGAAGAATGGGCACATTGGGGATGAAACGGGAATACCAGCTCTCAAATATAATGGTGACTCGAGAGCCGCTGTCAAGGAGAGCTTTACATGGTTGTCCTTCTATGGTCACATCGGTCATCATGGACGGGCCAACCAATCCTTCTGGGAGTCCATCCTGTGAGGATGTGTGCACGGAACTTTTCCGGATGGAACCGACCTGTGTGGGCTCAGAAGCGCCACCTGTAGCTCCTTTCCCCCCTTTGCTCCTACGAAGGGCTCCGAGTAGCCTCTGAATTACTTTGGCAGTGTTTTCAGGAGCCATGCAGTGGGTGGCAATATGGCCATTCTCCCCACACCGGTAACAGAAGTAACTTTCTGAATCTTTTGCAGCATATGGTCTGTTTACCTTGCTTCGTCTGGCCCTCCCATCTCTCTTTGTTGAGTCAGTTTGGGTTGAACCCTGTGACACTGCCATAACAGTCAGCTGGTGTTGTAACTGTTGAACTTGCTGCTTTAACTGTTGGACTTCATTCTCCGCGCCAGTCTCAGCAACTTTCTTGGTTTGTTTCAACATTAGCTCGGCATCTGAGCGCTTGCTTGTTAACTCTTTAAGCTCAGAGCGTAACTCTTTGATCTCGGCTTTGAGCTCTTGAACCTCTGTCGATTTGGCTTTTGTCTCTTCACTAACTTTCACTTGTCTAACTGTGGTATTTGACTCATGCCTCACTCTTGCATAGTCTTCTTCTTCTCGAATCTCACTGAGCAGCTTCAGGAAAGCGGGTGGCTCTTCCTTTCTTTCTCTGAGTCTTAGCTGCAGTAACATTATCTCTGACTCAGTTGCACCCCGTATAAGCTGGTCAATACGTGCACGGTCGACTCGATGGCTAGGGAGACCCCCTCTCTGCACTACTTTGGTCAGAGAGCGTTCCAATCTTCTCAGGAAGTCTGACAGCTTTTCTCCTCGCTGTTGACCCAGGCTCCTGAAGGCGAGGTACAAGTCTTCACCTGACTCCAGGGATCCAAATGCACTTTCTAGAGACTCTACATAGCTCTCCGGGCTAGCATCAGGGTTATCTCGTCGTACAGCTTGGATGATCTCCAATGCCGGTCCCTTTAGGCTCTCAACTACTCTCCTTCGCTTCTCTCTCTCAGAGCAGTCACACTCTTCAATCATCAGGCGAGCCTGCTCAACCCAGCTATCCAGGCTCTCTTCACCTGCTGGAGTGGGAGAGTGGCCAGAGAATATCCGCAGACGTCGAGATGCAGTATTCTCACCGGTAGGTCGCATAGTTTTCGCTAACAGGTCTCCGACTGCCCGAATGATGGATTCAGGGGAGTTTTCCTGTGGGGTTTCAGTAGACAGCAAGGCACTAACATCATCAATTGTTTTGCCTTCTTCTACCATTAGTTTCTTAAGCTTGGCTGAGAAGTCATCAACTGACCTCACAGATTCAGTGAGGAGGGAAATCTTCCAGACAGGACCTCCATTCAATGGCTGTACATGTGGTGGTATGCGGTCTGGCTGAGTAGCTTGACGGCATTCACACAGCACAAGGTTATTGCCTGTCTGGGTGTCTCTTAGTCTATCTCTCACTTTTACTCTTCCAAAAGCTTTCACTGACTGAGCTGTCTCTTCAATGTCTGATAAGTCAAAATCAGAAGGAACATCATGCAGTACAAAAGCCCGGTTTGGGTCTATACCTGCTTTACTGCACCAGCTACTAAGCTCAGGTGCAATTTGAGACTCTTTTCGAGTAGTCATCATACAAACCCTAATGCTGGTGTGCTAGGCTGTGAAAATCTGTAAACAAAATACTCCTTTAAAGAACAAACTAGAAAAGTTAAGCACGGGAGCATCCCAGCGGTGCCTCCATAATTGTGTAACACCTGTCCCACGTTCTATTGAGAGGGGCCCTGGGTTCCTGTTGTTACTTTCCTATTGATATTCCCTTTTTAATGCTTATGGTATTAAATATGCAATAAAACTACACTATATGGAAATAAATCACACACAAACAGGTCAATTATAAAGTTAACTCCACTTTAGTGAATGCTGAACTAACAACACAAAGAAAATAAGTAAAGTCAATGAAGTTTGTTAAACAATGATAAGGTATCTACCTCAACAGAAACAAAACAATCAAATAATATTGTGGGCCCACACGCACTCTCACCAAACACACACACACCTCAAGTGCTACAGTCTTTCTGCTAGCAAACCCCTCGTTGCAGGCCTGAGTCGTGGCTCGGGTGCGTTGGGACCTAAAACAATATGGTCGCTTCACTTGTTGCCAAGCAGTAAAAATAAAAAGCACGTGCAAACAACAGTACTCACACCTCCAGGCAGTTCAAAGGGATAGCGGGGAAACTGGGTCACGGCTACCAGCAGGCCGCGGCAGCAGCACTCACAGTCGTCCTTTCCACGTGCTCCCACGTGAACACATAACTTCAGCACACCAGCAGAAGGGACCTCTCTGACACGCCAGCAAGACGTCCGTCTCCTCCTACTGAATCACACAACTCCGCTAAATGCCAGTTCACATGCGATAACATTCAATCTTAGCATTAGCTTAAGAAATAAAAACAGAGCAGAATAAGAGCTTAGCGAATATGCTAGGCTACGCTAGCGGCTATGTTAGCAGTTGTGCTAGCGGCTGTGTTAGCGCTAATCCGTTTTACACAATAACATTGGGTACAAGTGTCAGACAAAATCCACATTTACCTCACAGTAGGGTACAACAGTTCTCGACTCCAGTTAACTATCCGTCAACCCGAAAATGCGTCTGTCGCCCTTCTATGAACTCTGCGTTCACTCGACACTGTTCAGCTCTCGTCTCTCTCGCTTCCTGCAGAGTGCACACGGCTCCCCACTTACTCCCACCCCTCTACCTGAGACTACTTCAGGGTTCACTGGAGCTGTAGTACATATCAATACCATATCAAAAATAATGACATAAACCTCAAAATACAAATAAAAAGGTTGTGCATTTAACTGACACACATCACATACTTTGCAGGCATTTGTATACATTCTTGAACACATTAAAGATTTGCAATTAACTATCAATATTAATGAACAAATTGAAATAATGAGCTACTTATATAGCCAGGGCTACAAATCTATCAATCGTTTGTTGTAAGACTCAGATAATTATTTTTTTAAAAGTGAGACATTTTAAATGAGAATAAGAAAGAAAAGTATTTATTTGTGCCCCCCCTTTCCCTGTTAATGCCCTACATGCCCCCCTGGCAAAACTTCCCTAGATCCGCCCCTGCACAGTTACCAGCTGTCAGCTACCTAAAAAAGGATCCTGGTGTTATTTGTCTCTCAGAAACAGTTCATAACTTCCCTTCAACTCATTCATGTCACCTAAAAGTTAAACCTGTTTCTCCATCACCTGTTCAGCTCTGATGATCCAGTAAGGACATCTCCTGGTTTCATCTTCATGTTTCCCTCTCACCACATAACCAAACCATATCATGACCAGCAGCTTTTTTGCAGCTGTGGCTCCAGCAAACATCAGCTGATACTAGAAATTAATATTAAATAAATTCTAACAATAGCTGATCAAGCTTAAACGTGCTGCTGTTGTTTAGCGCGACATCCGCTGGTTTCCTCTTTCGGCGCAAAGTGGGCGATAAACAAACAAGAGAGCCGATCAGCTGATCATTGATCAGTTTTCATGATTGAAGTAGAAACGGGAGAGGGAGGGGGGAGAATGAAAGAAAAAGAGGCAGCTGTGCAGCGTAAAGACACAGAATAACTCCATCTTTGTGCCTTTTTCATTGTAGCTGAATTACGGGACAAACTGTTCCTTTTCACCTCAATAAGAAACGCGTAATATTTTCTCTGAATACCAGACGGGACGGTTGGCAACTCTAATAACTTATGAACAAAATAAAGTTCAACATCATTAACTTCATAGCACCACCCAGCTGTATAGAAACTCTGTCATGCTAGCTAGCACGCAGTACGGAAAAAGTCAGAATAACGAAAATAAACTCCACCTAAACTTGGTTCATATCTGACCCAGAGAGACTGCAGGTCATAACTTCTTACCTGAAGTTCAGTTCACACTTGGACCGGCGGCCGCCTCGGGTCTCTTTTCCTTCTGCGTCCCTTTTCCTTCATCCACCTGCTGGCCTCCACCACTTGCTAATGTTACTGAATCTGTGGAAGTTCCGCGATAGCCACCACACGAAGTAACGAGTAACGACCCTATCTAAATCCCAGTAACGACTAACGCGTTCCTGATTTTGGCATAATAACTAGTTACCGTGCTCGTTACCACAATAATAACGTAGTTACTGTAACGCGTTACTTAATAACGCATTAGTCCCAACACTGGTCTTTACTTAGCAGTAGAGATGGACCGATCCGATATTACGTATCGGTATCGGTCCGATACTGACCTAAATTACTGGTTCGGATATCGGAGAAAAATAAAAAATGCAATCCGATCCATTAAATATCACGAAAGTACCTCACAAAACTTGCAACACGCCGTAACTCACCTCAGAACGTTAGCACGTCGGAGCAGTATGCATCACGTGATAGAGCGGCTGTGGCATGCGGGACCTGTCGGTGGTCTGGATAGCATTTGGAGCTTCGCTAGCAACCCGGCATTTCATCTCCGACAAAGTTATCCCCGAGAGAAGTAAAGCAAGTGTGTAAGTCCATCTCTGAATGTTTGTAAAGCATTCCTGCGTTAAGCTTAACAAGCGACTGCCTCTTCTTGCTGCTACTTCAATCATGAAACTGCTTAATGATCAGCTGATCGGCTTTTCTGTCGCGAGTCCGTGTCTCTTGTTTGTTTTTGGCCCACTTTGCACCAGAAAGAGGAAACCAGCGGCTGAACAACAGCAGCACGTTTAAGCTTGATCAGCTGTTGTTAGAATTTATTTAATATTACTTTCTACTCGAGGATCTTTTTCTACGTAGCTGACGCTGGTAACTGTGCAGGGGCGGATCTAGCAAAGTTTAGCCAGGGGGGCTGATAGGGCATTAACAGGGAAAAGGGGGCACAAAGACATACTTTTCTTTCTTATTCTCATTTAAAATGTCTAGCTTTTAATAAATAATTATCCGAATCTTACACCCAAAGTTTTAATTTGATGTAAAATGAATAGAAGTCAAGTACTGTATATAGTGACTATTAAGTCTAATATATATATACCCTAGTAAGCTATAGTACTTTTTCCTTTGGGAAGGTACCATCTGTGCAGTCTGCAATTTTGTTGAAGAAAGATGTTGAATCTATTTAATATTTCTTGAAAAATAATTGATTTCTGTGCATTTTTTTTCACACTGCATCAAATTAAGGTCGATTAAGCATCATGAGGTGGAGCGTGAGGGGTGGTTCCCTATTTTTTATTTATTTATTTTTGTTGTTGCTGGGAGTTGGAACCCTATTAGTTAGGTTGCTTAATATTTACGCTAAGTACTCTTTAAAATACCAGAATAGGGAGGATGGTGTAGGTTTAAGTTTATTAGATTGATCAGTATTGCTGAACTATGAAATTTTTTTTTTTGCATACAGGTATAACAGAATAGCTTTAGTGTAGTTGTTGTTTTAAACTTGAGTATGAACTTATACAAAATGCAGCAAGATATTTAAAAAAACTGTCTTGTTGATTAAAAAACACTATATCGGATTCATATCGGTATCGGCAGATATCCAAATTTATGATATCGGTATCGAACATAAAAAAGTGGTATCGTGCCATCTCTACTTAGCAGCCAGCACATACAGAGCTCTGCAACATCAAAAATCATCTTCATGTTTTTTGAATTTCTCTGTTACCAGATCTATTGCATAAAATATTTTCAAAATACACATTATTTTGAATTTTATCTCAAAATATGTCATCTGCTGAATGTCAGTCAGAACAAGAAGCACTCTGAGAGCAGAAGGCTAAACTCACTTTTAGAAGTTGGTTGTTTAAGTAGTAGTTAAGTAGTTTTTTGTTTGTTTGTTTGTTTGTTTTTTTTGCCTGTCCCGTTTGGCTCTTTTGCCATCAGAATTATTGTCTAAAGGCAAAGAAAGATGCCCAACGGATTTACTTTACCAAATTGACCATCCCAGCCTTGCCGTAATGGTCCATTTGATTCACCTTTTATTGTTTATTTTATTTTCACTTGCTGAATACGGGACAGACTTGACTGAGGGAAAGAAGGGGAGAAAGAAAGAGGGAAAGAGAAACAGCTGAGAAGAGGGACAAGGGCAAAAAACAAAAACCAACAGAATGGACAGAAAAAAAAAAGAAAAAAAATGCATATATCGATCACCCGGATCACCTGTTGAGAAAGAAAAAAGAGAACAAGCAGAAGAGAACAAGAGTAATAGAATAAACAACATCACAATGATATATGGGAATATGACAGTAAATACTAAATATTAAACATTATTGTGCAGCACATAAGATCAACAGAACACAGTGTGCTTTGAGGAAGGAGCCAAAAAGGGTGTAGTTTGTGGGTGTGATCACCCGTGTGTACACCTGTGAGCATGGACGCGCTTGTTTTTTTAAAAGGTTCCTTCATGTAATGATCTGCTAGAGGGTGTGGGGGGGCCACAGCCCCGTCCTCCAGGGCATGAAGCAGGTATGGAGGAGATCAAAACTCCAGACATCCAGAGGCCCTCAGAACACAAGAGACCAAGGAAGACCAACAGAGGGGCAGCCGCGCCACTGTCCCAGAAAGAGCTGAGGAGAGTCCCAGATGAGGGCTCACTCAGCAGCCGCGGAGCAGAAGCCAGGGGGAGTTGCAGTGACGCGCCCGTGAGCTCTGCCGGCAGCCAGCTGCGCCTGAGTGACCGAGCCCCAGGCCGAGAGGCCGGGGGCACCCCACCTCCGAAGTGGCCCGAGCGAGCCCCAGGCTCCAGGCCCCGATAAGCGGCCGCCAAGGAGTGAGCCGGTGTGTACCTGGACGCCCATCCCCAGAGACAAAGAACCACCAACGCACCGATGTCTGAGGGAGTCCGCCACTGGCAGGGGAAGTGGTGGTGGGGGGAGATAGGCCTCCAAACCTTGGAGGGCCTGAGATGTCTCCAGAGAGGTGGCGTCTGATACCCAACCTGACATATAGACACAGACATACAGGCACAAACATCCATTCCCACCCTCATGCTCTCATATGCACTTACTCCACAGAGAGTGATATTATACCCCTCTTGTCAACCTGACAGGTCATGAATTATTACTTTCGGAGCTCCGGAAGTAGGAAGTAATTAAGGAAGTAATAAAAATATGATATTCATAAAAATATGATATTCATAAAAATATGATATTCATAAAAATATAATTGATTATTTAGAAAGTTTCTTATATATCAAAATAGCATTCTTTTATTTCTTTAAGCAATTAAATTTTTTTTATTTTTTTATGCTCAAAAAACGCCATCTGGTGGCGGGTCAGTGTGTGTGTTTTGTAACGTTCAGTATGGCCACAAACACATGCTGCATGCCTTGGGGGAAAACTTTATTTCGATTTATATGCATTTGTAGATTTAGAATAAAACTCATACTGATGTGACAATAAAAGTGATTTGATTTGATACTCAGAAAAAACTCGCGATCCCCTAACCCTAACCCTCCTTAGAAACATAAGCAGGGAAAACTCCTTAAAAAACCCTCCGCGTTTTCTCCAAAACCCTACAATAACTTGTTAGGGTACCCCCTCTATTCCCAAAACCTTATATTCGATAACAGGGGAAATCCTGAAAAAATCCTTAGTCTTTTTTCTCAAATTCAGCGCCCCGCGGCTCCCTTCATGCTCAGCCAAACAAAGCCAAAACTCCTTTAAAAAAAAATTTCTCCGCGATTTCTCCAAATCCCTAGAATAACTTGTTAGCTACCCCTCTATTCCCAAAACCTTATATTCGATAACAGGGAAAATCCTTAGTCTTTTTTCTTCAAAAACTTCCCTCTTACTAGCAACCTCTAAAATTCAACGCACACTCTAAGTTCTACCTCGCTCTTAATCTCCGATCCACAACTTCTTGCAGAGCACAATTTTTTCCTGCTTGTTCGCTCCCCGCTCTGCTCCCGAATGCGCTGCTTACCTCGTTCGAAATTTGCGCCGGAGACCAACTCCCCCCCTTACTTCGCCCCGCTGCCAATCACATAACTATTGCACCGCTCCCTTCGCACCCCGGTTAGCCAATCCGCTCCAGGTCCGATTTTTATGATCTCCCGCTCAGGTTAAGACTACCCCCGAGCTCCCAGAAGACCCCTGCCTTCAGCCATATCAACAACTGGAACCGCTCAGACTGCTTGCGAGTTCGCATAGGGAGCGGCCGATTTCAACAGCAACTTGCGTCTCTTTCCTTATCCACATATCATTCGGTAAGTGTTAATCTTCCTCTCTAACTACATTTTTGCATTTTCCTTTTTACCATTCTGTCAATCCTTTCATTTAAAAAAATAAATAAATATCACAATGGTTTCTAACACGTACAATACACCATCCATCCATCCATTCGCCTCCACTTATCCTTTTTTCAGGCTCGCGCGGTGCGCTGGAGCCTATCCCACGTACAATACACTTTAAAATATATATAAGCTCCACTTTTAACTCCCGTAAAAGTTTATACATTACATGTCTACATCACCTATCATGGCCTCATCAGGTATCTCATATCATCTTGTTATTGTTATGTTATGCTCCTTTGATATTTTGCTAGTTTGCGTGTTTTAAAACTCTTTTTGTTTTTCTTTATATTTTTAGACCCAGATGTGTTAACCTGATCCCTGCGAAACACCAGCTCTGCGTGGATTTTGACCGCGAGTGACCGGATGTTGTTTCCGGCCTGAGGTTGCCTGAAATGCCGTGAGGCTCGTTTGAAAGATTGCGCCCGAGACCAACTCCGCCTCCAAGGCATGCCTACCTTTAGCTGCCACCAGTGAGATATCAGAGCCGGGCTCCATATATCCAATCAGGAGCACGAGCAAGACAGCTTTTGCAGACTCTCCAGAAATATACAAGTCCTTACCAACTGCTCTGCAACCCAGTGTTTCTGGTCCCCTCACTAACATCGCTTTTTGAGATATTTTTTATGAACCACCAAAAAAGCAATTTTACCCCACAGTACAGAAGACTGGGTCTGAGGGCAGCAGCGGGGACAAATGATTGTAATGAAGCGACGGACATTTCATGGCTGGTCTTGCATAATCGTGAGTTATTATGTCATATGGTGATAAGTACATAGTTTTGCAAGAGGCATACAAGCACTGTGGAAAAAGTAATCATAAAACTGTTTTTGTGAACACCCTACGTTATGCTTTAAAAAATGTGATACATGTAATGTGATCATCAAAGAACATGATTTTTTTTTTAAAAACTTTTATTCTTATGCTTTTAAAGTATGTCAGATTATCTTAAAACACTTATTTGTATGTTATAATGTTTTTCTTACACCATGTGTAATTTTTATAGACACCTTATTCATTGTATCAATGTGTAATTATGTATCTTTGATAAATAAATAAAATATTTAATCTTGTATTTGTGTACTTTCTGGTGATTCAATAAAAAATTAGTCACATATCGCTCTGATAAACACAGATGGCTGAAAGAAATGTTTGATGGAACAAAGGAAACAAGTGTCTTGCTGCTAAACTTTTAAGTCACCATGGTTTAAATGAGAAAGTCTGTATGTAAAACATGAAAAACTCCATATCAGTGATATCTACAAAGGTGTACTCATTTCTTTGTAATGGTACTTTACTGTTCCAATGAAACAAAAAGAAAATCTCATTTTTAAAGTACATTTTTCGGCCATCCTGACCTATTTTCAGGGGCAAGAGTGTTGATGTTAGACTGTGTTTTAAATCAGGTTGTGATCTTAAACTAACTATCACAGCACTGATTTCAGTTGTAATCTCAATTAGAATCCCAATTTGGCTTTTCTCCAGTCAGTGTTATGGTGAAATTTAACTTGTTCTTTTGTGTAATTGCACATGGCCCAGCAAAGGACCCCTTAGTAAGCTGTACAGCATAAGTTTTCAATTCACTTTTGTCAGAAAACTTCACAGTATGAGAAGTTACAGCACAGTTTCTCCAAACGTGTGGTTCTTTTTCAGCCAGCGTGCTTTTAGAGCATCTACATTAGCTCATGTAGTAAAAGTACAATCAGTAAGTGTACTTTAACATTTGAGATTCCGAGTCACTCTTGCTTAGATCATGTGAACTATATCATGAACCTTTTTTTGTATAATGCATCAAACGTGTTCAAATCAGTTTATTTTCAATTTATTTTAACTAATCTAGAGACAAGCAACTCCTTTTTAGCTTCTGTTATGCATTTACCTCTCACACCTTAATCTAGATGTTAGTGTTCTCAGAGTTAACATGTCTCATGTTGCCATGTTGTATTTCTAATACCCAGCCTCAGTGTTCGCCCTGTTCACCCTCAAATCCAAACACCAATGATCTAGATATTCACAAAATTCATAAGGAGATTCTTAAGGTCTTAAGTTTTGTTGTTTTTATGTTTTACAAAAAAAAACTTCACATTTTTTATATTTTTAAACGAAAGTGACATGCAAGGATATTTTTCTTTAGTGATGTTGCTTCAGCAATCTCAAATACTAATTATTCCGGGAATTTTTATGGTCAAACTATGTGATTTTCCAAATGTGTGTGTGTGGAGTAAAATGACCTTGTTCTTATGATGTTGTCCCCGTGAATCATTTAGGATTAACAAGTAAGTAAGTAAGTAAGTAAAATTTATTTATATAGCGCTTTTCACAGATAAAAATCACAAAGTGCTTTACAACACAGAAAATGGGAATATAAAACAATATAACAGTAAATAAAACAATGTAAGACAATAAAACTATAAAAACAGCATAAGAAGAAATTAATCAAATGCTTTTCTAAATAAAAATGTCTTCAGCTGTTTCTTAAAACAATCAATGGAGTCCGTGCAGCGAAGAGACAGTGGGAGAGAATTCCACAACCGTGGTGCCACAGTCTGAAAGGCCCGATCACCACGAGTTTTAAAACGAGTGCGTGGTACCACCAACAGTCTCTGATCTAATGACCTTAAAGCCCGAGAAGGTGTATGTGATTTCAGCAGGTCAGATAAATATTGAGGAGCCTGACCATGCAGGGCCCTAAAGGTTAGAACTAAAATTTTAAACTGAAACCTAAAATTTACAGGCAACCAGTGAAGGGAGGCCAAGACTGGAGTGATATGCGATCTTCTCTTGGTGCCTGTTAAGAGACGTGCTGCAGCATTCTGCACAGTCTGAAGACGATTTAAGGCTGATTTGTTAAAACAAGTAAAAAGGCCATTACAATAGTCTAAACGAGAAGAAATAAAAGCATGAATAATCATCTCAAGTTCAAGCTTTGATACCATTAGTCTGAGTTTAGAAATATTCCGTAAATGATAAAAACAGTTTCGGACTAGCTGCTTAGAATGCTGCTCGAGCGACATCGAGCTGTCAAATAAGACACCGAGATTTCTAAGGCTTGATTTTACGTAAGGGTCTAAGAAGCTGATATGCTGTCTAATTTCTGGGACCATATGGTCTGGAGCAATAATTAGAGTTTCTGTTTTATCAGAGTTTAGTTGGAGAAAATTGTCATATAACCATTTGTTGATTTCTGTCAGACAATTACTTAAATTAGACAATTTATAAAACTCAGACATTTTGAAGGAACAGTATAGTTGGATGTCGTCAGCATAGAGATGATAGGAGATATATTTATAGCGCTTAATAATTTGGCCTAGAGGAAATACATAAAGTAAAAAGAGAACAACACAAATTGTATCGATAGCAGAAACAGTCTTATAACTTATAATTCTCACACGTTACCGCTAGTTTTACAAACGCAGTCTTCTTCAGCTCTGTTTATGTAGCTTTTATGAAACTGATTTTCCATAGTACAAGTAGAATTTAATTTTTCTTTGCTCTCCAGTATAAATGCAATAATTTGCAGGCTTTTTACTGAAACTCTCACAATGCAACACTCAATGCTCAGAGCTTCATATATCAACAGCTCTGAAAATATCTTCTTTTTTAAAGTAATGTAGGACAGGATCTCTCACTCTCTGTGTCTCAAAAAAACCCAACTAAACTGGCAATCACCACTAAACAAATGAAAGTAGTTTATGGCTTTTTTTTATCAGCTGCATTTCTTTCATTTATGTATTGATCCCATTGTTTATTGGTAATGCTTTTAGGTCACTGTTTTAGCATGTCTGCCTCACACTCCATTTAAACAGTTTAACAGATAGTGGGGTCTGGTAAGGAAGTTGGGGGGAAGCAGACAACTCCACAGGAAGAGTCTTTTTGTCTTTTCTCCACTGTAAAAGATAGCAAGGCAGTGTGAAACTTTCTTTGCGGGAAAGACAAAACTGAGAGCCATGCTAGGCTCAGTGAGAGACTCTGCTCACCCTCTGCCCCAGCGATGGCAGTCCCTCACCAAGCTTGATTTCTGTTCTTTGTCTTGATTAAAGAATGTTAGCTACCGCTCATCGCTTGTCTGCAGGCTTTATTAAACGGAAAACTTCCACAACAACCTCTAAACAGTGGTTTATGGCTTTTTGTCACCTGCAACACCATGTAACACTTGGATGTTAGATTCTTTTACCAGTCAGTGTTGTTAGCCCCAACCCCCAGGCTCCAGGTGTCTGAGCTCTAACCCTGGCTGCCAAATGTCCCCCTGAGGCCTTTGTGCCTTTTACCACCAGACTAAGTTTGTAGTCCTATCTACTAATATTATTTTATTTTTTTATTATAGCACAAGGTTCAGTTAGGTTACTACTTTGACTTCCTCAATTTGAGCACATTTCTGACCCGATACTTTATCAAGCTTTTACTCGAGTGTTTTTGACACTAGCAGCTGTACTTCTACTTAAGTGAAAATTGCCTGCAATTTTGCCACCTCAGTTGCCACTTTTCTGGAGTTTGTACACTTTTTATATTGAAACGTTCAACGTTTTACGTGTTATCCTTGATCACAGTTCTAAACAAGTTAACTTTCTTCACTTCAAAGTAACCCAAAAAAGAAACTATATGTCCAGTTCTCTTTACTCCAAACCTGGTTTAAGGCTATGCTGTTGTTGTGATATGGCCATACAAATAATATTAAGTTTAATTAATCTTTAAAAAAAATGGCTGCTTCATGGCTACCTGTTCAGAGAATTTGCAGACTTTTATGGAAACTGTCACAATGTAACACTCTCACTGTCAAAACAGGGTTGATCCATGTTTCTATGAACACTGATTAATATATCAACAGCTCTGAAAATCCTTTTTTTTTTTTAAGTAAAGCAGAACAGGATCTCTGTATCTCTAAAAATCCCAACAAAACTGGCAATCACCTCTAAACAAATGGAAGTAGTTTATGGATCTTTATCACCTGCAACACCATGTAACACCTAGATGTTAGACTCTTTTACCATCACATTTGCAAGGGTTTATGTGTTATCCTTGATCACAGTTCTAAATAAGTTAACTTTCTTGACATAAAAGTAGCCCAAAGAAGACAAATATATGTCCAGTTCTTTTTTACTCCAAACCTATTGATCGGAAAACATTATGTGATGCTGGAAGTTTTCATCCTATCCATCTGCAAAACAAGTTTACCTGTAAGCCAACACATTAGACGTAAGCAAATTTGTGAAATTCCTGAACAATGTGCTTTGTGGAGTAGCAGTAGTACTAGAACTAGTACTAGTAGTCCTAGTATTCTGCAGCAACCAGGCTTCAAGAGTGATCACTCTTCTGGCTTTCAAATGGTGAAAACATGTCACAGTCTTAACCGCAAATCAGAAATGTTGGTAAATTTAAAAAGGAATTTAAACGTCAGCTTTGACATAGACACAGACTTTATTAATGCCACACTCAGGAAATTCACATGTTACACATGATTTAGCTCACCTGCTAAATCCCCAGAGCAATAACCCCATCAGCATCATTAGCCTGAGTGTTGATCCTCCAGGTGAGCGTTGTTGTCAGTCAAAACCTTTTTGGAAACTCTTTACAAGAATCAATGTAATTATTTGCGCGGGCGCGCGCGCACACACACACTGACCCGCCACCAGATGGCGTTTTTTGAGCATAAAAAAATAAAAAAAATTTAATTGCTTAAAGAAATAAAAGAATGCTATTTTGATATATAAGAAACTTTCTAAATAATCAATTATATTTTTATGAATATCATATTTTTATGAATATCATATTTTTATGAATATCATATTTTTATTACTTCCTTAATTACTTCCTACTTCCGGAGCTCATGAATAATTCATGACCTGTCAGTTTGACAAGAGGGGTATAATATCACTCTCTCTCCACACTCAACCAACGTGGATTCCAGACCGCAGTCGGACGGCCAACTCCTCCTCCTAGCCCCCCCGCTCCAGCAGGCCGCAGAGAATGAGGGTGAGAGTAGACTCCAAACCTCCCTCCACCCGCTCATTGTAGTGTTGATGCATGTGTGTTCTAAGGTGCATTTAAAACCCAGGAGGGCATGGAGCTACCTGCCAGAGAGCAGCAGGTAAGCGCATAGTCCCTCCTGCTAGCCCTCAATGTCTACGTGTATTTAAAATTGAGAGGTCTGCAACGACGCCAGGGGTGAGGTGTACACCCTGATGGTACTTTGGACTCTGTGTATCGTGCCCACCCCCAAGATCCTATATGTATGTGTAATGAGAGTCTGAGTAATGTGAATGTCCAAGTTGTGGGATAAAATTGAGGCAGAGGCAGCCAGAAGGGGACGGGGGGGACGGGGGGGGGGGGGGGGGGGTAGCCTCCTCTGCACCCTGGTGACATACCCCTACTCCAAGGCCCTGCTTGTGTGGGTGGTTGTGCTGGAGCGGGAAGAGGGAGGCAGCTGGAGATGGGGAGGGAAGGAAGGGAGGGGCAAGTGACCCCTCCCTGGGGCCAGCTCCCCCGCTGACCCCAGTAGGCACCCCCATACTCCGCGACCCGCCAGGGAAAGGGGGCCCAGGCCCATCCAGACCGGGGCCCAGTGCAGCAGCGCCTCCCGGCCCCACAGAGCCCGGGACAGTCCACCCAACCCCACCACAGAGAAAACTGCACCCACCCCACCATCCACTCATCTTCCAGACTACATAAGACAATAGACGCCCAGGCTGAGCTCTTCCTCCACCTCTCCTGCATCTCCCCCTCCTGCAGAGAGAGTTCCTGAAGAACGGAAAGCTCCTGCAAGATGTGACAATCTCCCCCACCAGTTGAAGAGCCCCCCAGGTGGCTCGACGCACCGGCTGCACCCTGCGCCAGGGCTGGGCCCCCATGCACCCACCCGCCCACAACCCCGGCAACACACCAACCAGGACCCAAGCCCCCGAGGCCTGGCCAGGGCCCCAGCCCAGAGACGGAGCACCCCCAGAACCTCACGCCCATCCCGGACCCACCCAGGGGCAGCCAGGCTACCAGGTCAGTAAGTTAAGTCAGTAGTTAAGTAGTTGAGTAGTTTAGTTGGTAGTTAGTTAGACAGTAATTAATAGCTGTAGCTTCACATGGCATAGAAAAAGAAAATACTTAAAATTTGCACATGTACACATGTGGCACAACAACAGTAACTTCATTAACTTACAAGCTGATCAAACTCTGTTGTAAAAACTGTTTTTCATCCCACAAGTTCACAATTATACACAGATTTCAGGTTTATTCAGCAAACTTGTTTCTAATGAAGCAGCCCTTCTGTGGGTAACTCTGGCATTCTGGGATGATTCATCAGTCTCAAACAGTTCCATCAGTTTCTAATAGAAGAGTTCACCCTCATATCAGAACACAGCAATTCTCCTTCAGGTGCCACTCATTGATCTGAACTGTCATGCTGTTTAGTGCTTCAAACCTGCACTTACACTGTTATTTTGATAAGTACACCACTTTCTCCTTCATCAAGTCGGCTCATTTTAAAATTTTAATAAGATTCATCATGTGGGGTTCTTGAATATTGCAAAAAAGGCAACCCATAAAAAATTCTTAAGATATTTCATTCTTAACCAAAGTGCTGGAACGATATAGCCATCCCCGGAGTTACTAATGCACTTAGCATTTTCCTGCCATATTTCCTTATTGTTATTTTTTGCATTCTTAGAAATACAGTTATAAAGAAAAGGTATTTTCAGTTGATTAAGGAGGTGGGGTTCGTGCTCTTCACACTATGTCTGTAAGCAGCTGATATAGCTCTGGCTCCATGTGTGTTTGGACAAAATGTTCAAGAACCATATTAAGTTGTAGATCACCCACATCTTGGCAACCTTCAGAGCCCAACACAAATCATTGAAGTTATCAGTGTAGCAGAAGGAAGTAGATAAGGAGGGTAGAAATATGCTTCAACTTCATCAGCATAGCAAGTCAGTGAAAACATTGGATGGCATGTCTAAGATGAGCAAAATATGCTTCTTCCTATGAGACATAAATACATTAATTAATATGTACTCTGTGATTTTTATACACCCCATGTCTGCCTGCTTGGTGCTTCATGGCTCACGATGCAGTGTGGTTTGGGCATTATTACTCTTGAGGACTTGCTTATTAATACCATAAGTATGATTAGAAAAAAACAACATCAACAACAAAAACATGAGATAATCAGCACTGCTATTTTGTACAGTAGTAGTATGATTATATTTTCACATATATGCCTTTTTAATGAGAATAAAGAGTAGAGAAGAAGTGGTGCCGTCTGATTTTACATTTGAAGAATATTTGTAATAATAAACAGAACAATCTACTGAAACTGTGTTGAGAGCAGGTGGGGTGGTCCTGGTTAGTTTAGAGCCTTCTAGAGACGTTATGATCCTAATTCATTACATCTGCGATGGGAGGTGCCCATCTGACATGCCAGTTTTCGCCTACCGCTTCTCTCCTCAACCACCTTAACTGGATGTCTGAATCACATTCTTACAGCTAAATGAATAATGCTGGTTACACAGCACTGTGTGTAAATCTATACCAGCGTCACATATATATAAGGTCATTCTAGTTTTGGTGAGTCAATCACAGTGAGTTATTCTCAGAATTTGCAGTAAGTGTTGTGTAGTGAAATGCCAAAAAAGACTGATGGGACACTTGAGAGATCTCCAGAAACATAAAATCAATATTTATATTGAACACACAGCCAATCTCAAAACCCACTTATTCGACCTCATTTTGCTGCCATTTCTGTATTCCTACTTTGAACTGATTCTCTGTGAACGCTCTTCATAAATGCGAGAACACGCAATAAAAATAAATAAATAAATATCTGCTGTATCACCTCTGGTCTGTAAACATGTAAACACACCATGATTGCATTTCTGAGCCGTTTGTGTTCACTAAAAAAAAACCCAATCCTTTGGGGATGATGAGAATCGGCTGTAGCAAGACTGGTTCATAAATCAGGAGTCTTTATTTAAACCCAAACGTTTCATTTCCATTCCTGAACCATGAAATGAAAGGTCACCCTAATCTGGTTTATTTCTGTTTTATAGAAACTGGAGGATAAATATTGGCAAGCAGGGAAAAAGAGAAGTAATAATGATCCCCAGCTTGTATTAATGACACTAAAATACTGCTGTTGCATGCGAGCGGTTAAATTCATATTCTACCAACACATTACAGTGACTGTAAACAAAACAAACAAAAGCATTAGAGATGTGTCACAGTTAACTGGTTTAAAAAAATATTATTTATAGACTGCATCTCGCAGGTCTAATGCTCACTGACAGAAAATTTAGTTTGGGGGAATTAAACAACATCTCACTTTGTTCTGAGTGCCCTGACATTCAGATGAATGGAGGATTAAAATCAGACACAGAGAATCTCCTTCTTGCTTGGTTTTCTTTAAAAGTATCCAGAATTAAAACTGTAACACTTTTTATATATCTCAATATTGCAAACACAATGTTCCCCCTGCAAAAGCTTTATAACCTTGCTGTTAAGTACCTATCTGGCCTCGTCCCACCCTGTACTCCATCCCAGTGTCTGAAGTCCTTGGACAACTGAGTGGTACCTACCATCCCTTAGAATTCTCCCCCTGCATGGACCTACTGTCACTTGCAAAAGACTCCCACATTGCTACATTTTTTATTCTAGGGCTATATCTTCTGCCTCTCTTTCTATATGCCCAAAGTTACTTGAGTCCCTCAAAAGTGGGTACATAAATGCAAATTTGCAGCACTGTCAGACTCAGTATGGAAGGGGATCACACAGGACAAAGGGAAGGGCTTTAGTGTGGTGATGGCTGAACAAGCTGTGGTGAGAGCAAACTTTAAACACAGAGGCTTTCCAAAAATCTATATTCATCATGAAATCTTTACTTACTCTGAAAAAGTCAAGCTTAATCTTACAGATCTACCTGCTAAGACTTCACCTCAGGCAACAGCGTAGACAAAGACAATGAGAAAAACATCACGTACAAGTACAAAGACTATGTAGAGAAGATGGGTGTGTTTTCCTTTTTGTTAATTCTTGTGGTTTACTGACACAAAAAACTTTAGAAAAGTTGAATGTTTCAAAAGAATTCTAAGCAGGATTTGCAATTCCTGTAAAGAAGTGACGATAGTAATAAGATCAGTAAGATCCGTGTTTCAAATAATATTTTGTAGTCTGCTTGGAAACACTAGTTTGCTGTGAGAGTGTTCATGAGGGGTGCAAACAGGTTCAAATAGAGCCTAAAGATGGCAAAATTCTCTGTCTGCATGGCTCTTGTAACTTTAGCAGCTTTATAGATGGACAACATAAATTCTGAATATGTTTTCAAGTAGCTGTCCAGTTTAGCTAGCTACCTGATACCCATGCCAGTGCTGAATTAGCATGCAGAATAAAAGAGGCACAGTTATTGAGTGAACACCATAGAGAAACATGGATGTAGCCAACACACTTTGAGCATTTTGCCCATTGCCAACCAGCAACTAGGAAAACACTGCAAAAACACTGCAAAAACACACAAAACACGATGAGAGAGAGTTGAATAAAATACAACAGAAATAGAAAAATATGCTGCAAGACTTAAAAATATATATATAAAAAATTTAAAATCATGTAACAAAACTGACGTTTTGTTTTTTGGGAGACAATATGTGACGGAAAAGCTGCAAAGTGACAAGTAAACAGTAAATGGCTAATGGCAAGAATGCCTCTTCAACATGTGATGAAAACACATTAAATTACATTGTTTTCTTTCTTACAGCACTGATGAATCCTCTGTTTCTTTTAAGCCTGTTTCAGTGCTAGTTTACTTTGGTTTCTGTTGCTTTCGTAGCTGGTCCGTCACATTGCCGTATCCCCAGAAACTCTTCTGTTGTGTTTTTTTCTATTTCTGTTGTGTTTTGTGTGCTTTTGCAGAAAGTTGCACCAAAGTTGCTTTCACCATGTACATAAGGTAAGCACCTTTCTCAATTAAGAAATTGGGGTAGGTGAGTGTTATCATTTTGATATTATAATTTATGGTTCAAACTTTTGCTAGGTAGCTCCAGTATTCTGCACATGTCCTCACTGAAAGGGGATCATTAAACTCAATAATGTTGCAGACTGTTCTGCCCACAAAGTCATGAAATGTTTCCATTAACACCACACAGAGATATTTCTGTCTAGACCAGGACAACTGAATGACAGATTGGCCAAATGACAGGCCAACTAGACATATCTAGAGCCATGGCATTAGCATGGTTACAAAAACATTATAAATAGATACATCTAAGCACACGATGTATGTAGAAATAAAATTTTCATTAACACAGTCACACAATAAAACATACTTACACTATCCCCAAACCATAAGCATAATACAATTCTGAATAAATACATAATAGCCATAATTTATCAATTATAAACATAGTAAAGTTGTGGTAGTCATACTTACATTGTTGTGTTGATGATTGTTCTTGTGGGAAACTGCATAAAGATGGTACTCTATCTGATAACAGACGACTGTTTCCTAAATAAACTTTCTGTACACTGGGAATATATTGGAAACAAAATTATCAATAACATAACTACTTGAATGATTTAAAAAAAAAAATCAGCATAACTAGCTTTAATTAGAAACCAGGTGTCTGCAAATGAAACTCAGGAGGTGTTGTACATAAAAAACGAGATTCCGTATCTGTCCGAATAATCAGTATTAAAAGCTAATTACCAGAATGGTCTGAACACTGTTAAAAAAAGCAATGAAACTGAGAATGATATGTGCAGCTCAAAGCTAATGGGCAACTCACCCGTGGGTCATGGACACAGGAAAGAATATTTCTGTATGCAAGAAGCGGGCCTCGGATTCTACATGGTCGCATAATGGAGGGGGATTACGAAGAATACCTCCTGTCATCTGTGGACAGTATGATGAGCTGAGAGAGGATTGAAGGAGAGAGAGTGATGAAGAGAGGAGGGAGAAAGAGACAGAACTGGGCCAATTGTTTTGATGTGCTTAATTCTTTCTGGCTGTGTGTGTGTGTGTGTGTGTGTGTGTGTGTGTGTGTGTGTGTGTGTGTGTGTGTGTGTGTGTGTGTGTGTGTGTGTGTGTATCTATGTGTTAACATAAACATGGGCGCATGTCTAAAGTTCAGGGTAGCTATACTCCATCACAGTTCAATGAAGCAGCGTTTTCAAGGAGCACCTTGCAGCAGCTTTACTGTCTGTATTTCCATCCGTATATAAATCCCTGTCAACATTTCTTGCAGTTCTTTAATAAATAACCAATCATCAATTAAATAATTGCTTTGGCGTTATCAAGCTCACTGCTTTTACTCGGGTCTGAAAAAGATCTTGCAAGACAAAGTGTCCGATGAGCAATCATACGTTTGAGGAAATGAACAAACATCTTATTTCCAAATAACTTTTATAATCTATACTGATAAGAAATCCAAAATGTTCAGCTGGGATGGAGACTTCTGTCACAGTCTTCTGCTCCTTGTCAGCCACCACAGTGTCTGGTTGGTTAGCCAGCATCTGGTTGTCCGTCTGGAATTTGAAGTTGTTGGTTATTTTCAACCACTTTTAGATATGTGTTCCATCAGGACTTTGGGGCTCCTACACAAATGTGGCTATATGCTATGCCATCCACCTGGCTAAGGCTTTCAGGGTTTGTTTTGTCTTACACTCTGTTACAGTGAACAGAGTGGACAGAGAGATAGCTGGACTATCTCATTTGGATCACCACATTGGGTTCTGGCTGCTGTGCTCGACGCCTGCTTCTGCGGATCTGGTGCTTAGGACTTGTTCTTGTGCTGTCGTGATCCGAGACTCTGTGCTATTCTTCAGGGTGGCCTTTTCTATCCTCTGGAAGAATATCTTGATGTCTGCCAGTATCTGCAGATGATGCATTCATGGAGGGGCTGGGTCTTCTATTATATTTTATCTTCCTCCTCCAGGTCATCTGTCTTCTGCTGCCTGAGGCAGTCATATAGCAGTTCTTCACAGAGGGACATTTTGATGTATTTTTCTTGTTTCGTTCTCAGTTGTGATTGTGACACACACTAATCCACATCCTCCCTCTTTTGATTGCACATAGACCCTCTTCGCATGGAACAGTGAGAAGTTTTCACGTCTTGGCGTCAATCTATTACCTCTTATATGGCCAGCTTAATTAATGACTGATAGGACGTTTTATTTGCCCTTTCTTTGCTATCATATAGATGTTGGATGGATTAGTGTGTCAAATGTCTCATTGACTCCTGCCATATGGCTTGATGTCATCCATGTAGATGGCTGATGGTCACTTCACTTCTGCAATAAGGTGGATGACATGTATGGGGCATCAGTGATAGGGTTATTTATAGTCAATCAAGGCACTGATTATGTTGATTCCCCTATTAGCTGGTGCTTTGATCTCCTGGCGTTGCTTCCAGTGCCATTCTGAGCTTTGGGCATGTGTCAGCTTATGTGCCTACTCAATTTACAGGAGATTCCATCCTACGGAAAGGCAAGTTACTCGCCAGTAGCTGGAAGTTACCCTTGTGTGAATCCTCATCAGCATTGTTCTGCTCTGTGTTGGCAGGTCTGGGTGTGCCTATTCTTTGTAGCTCATACAATTGTTCTGCCAGGTGATCACAGATATCTGTTAGGTGTTTCGGCCAAAAGGAGTTGGATCGTACTTGGTCCAGGCAGTGGACCACCTTTGTGATCTTCTTATTCTTGGTAGCTACTGTATATCTTAGCTCCATCCACCAAAGCCAATGGTATTGTGTAATGTCTCTTTCTCCCAGATATCCTTGCATCACTACTTAGTGTCATTTATGGATGTTCAGTCTTTGTGCTGCTGTTCCCTTGGAGCTGAGAGTAGGCTCTTTATGACTCCTTGGACAACATTTGCAGACCAATTATACTCTTGTTCTGATGTATCTTTTCTGGCAGCCAAGCTATCAGTTTGGTAGTTTCAAGAGTCTTACTTATTGTCATGGTCCTGGGCCATGTTGGCCCAGTGTTCTTAGTTTTCTTGTATTTTTGTATTCAGTTCCCTGTTTAGGTTCTGTTTCCTGAGTTGCCCTATTATGTGGTTCCCTGTGTGCTTTCCCTTTGTGACTCTCACCCCCCCGTGTGCCCCTCTATGTATTCATGAGCCCTTGTCCCCTTTCGTGTTTTATTCCATGTTTTCCCCAGCCTGTTATGTCTGTGTTCTCCCCGTGCTCTCTCCTCTTGTCTGAACCTCTGTACTTCCTGTTTTACTTTGACAGTCTCTCGTCAGTATGCGTCATGTTGTGTTCACTCCTGCCCTGTCTCGTTATGATTATCTGTGTCAGCTGTGTTCCCCGTGTGCTCCCACTTCCCTCGTTAACCCTCTGTGTATTTCTGTCTGCGTCTCCCTCTGTTCAGTGTGACGTCGTCCCTCATGCCGTGTGTGGATCTCCCTGTGTCTCTCTGTGAATTCTTAGTTTGTAGTTTTCCCAGTTTAGTTTTGTATTTCCTATGTTCTGCCCCTTCAGCAATAAAGCTGCCTTTTGAGTTTATTCCCTCGTGCCTGTGAGTCCTGCATTTTGGGTCCTACTCCTGCCTGCCACACAGCCGAGCCTTGACACTTATGGGGTTTTTTGCAACCTGGTGCACTTTTATTAGCCAACTAATAGCTGTCCAAGCTACGTACTTTTCACAACTGTAATTACTTTTCAGGATGAAGATGGATAAACAATCCCTCCTTTCCATCTATCTTTCATCCATCTGGCTTATCTAGGGAAGATTATAAAAGACTGTTAAGTAACATGGAATGTACCAAAACCTGAGAATCATTATCCTTGGAAAAACATTTCTGTATAAAGCCCTTTAAAAGAGGATATGCTGTTAATACCCTCCGTTTCCATGTAATTTGATATGCATGCAGGGATTGTGCAATGGATTGTTTTTAGCAAAACATAATTTAATCCTCTTTTGTATATTATTCAGATGATGAGAATTTATACATGTACATTTGACAGAAAGCTCATTTGCTATTTTTATCATTCTTACTTTCATTTAGATTTACTGTTTCTTTCCTTCCTGAATAAAACATCCTAAGGCAGAGTTTCCTGTGTGAGCATTTGTGGGTATAAGAACCTAGCTAGGTGTTTGAGGCAAAAGTGATATGGTAAGTAATTGACTCTAACCAGGATATTAAAGTGTTCTGGCATAATGAGTGTTTATTTTTTTTTAGTTTGGTTTTGTGCTGATAGAGTAGGTCTTACAAAGAAATTTAAAAATGCTGGGTCTTAATGAGTCCTCTAAGTTTATAGCGTGATATTTCATTATAATATTGGACACATTTCTTAACCTTGAGACAGTATAATGTCCCAAGAATCCCTACTTAGCTTTCTTTTGGTGTAACTTGGCATGTACTTGTGACTGGGAAAAGCAAAAAGAAGAACAACCTTTGGCAATGTGTGCAATGCAATGTCCATTAGGAGATTGATTCTTAACCCAGAGTAAGACTAGGGAGTGGCTGGGGATTGTTGGAAATGGTGGGGATTGTTGGAAGGGAGGGGAGGATCATTAGAAAAAAAAATCCTTTTTATGTTTTCACATCAATACAAACTGCATTATCTCATGCGTGGTTCTCTCTCCTCTGCCCCAGGCATGCCCTCGTCCGTCGCTGAGACTAAACATCTGCTGTCACTTGTCAATCAAGTTCTGAGAGACAGTGACCTTGCGTGGCATTGTTAGAAACGATCTGAATTGAGCTTGCATTTTGAAGTCGCCTCTACTGCTGGTTTCCCCAGCGACTGGCTTGTAAAAAGGTGCCGTGTCAAATAAAACTGGATTGATTGCCAATCAGATAAGTTAATTTATTGGCTCTGAGTCTGAGGGGTTGGGCCAGAGATGTCTAGTGTTTTTATATCCAGTTTTGCTACAGAGTCATTGATGGCTTTTTCAAATTATGGCCCAAATCTTTTAAGATAATTTATATATATCTACTTTTACAAGCAAATTCATGACATTTCGTGTATAAATGCAGTCAAATGCATGGGTTGTTTTCATTCCATTCAGTGAAATAAAGGAAAAACTTTAATCAGACCTGCTCTTTTTCTAAAATTTCAAACATAAAGTCTGCCTTTGGAAGAGCAGGACAGTATGTGTGTGTTGGCAGGGCTAGCTGTCTTACTCAATCTGTCCTAACTCATGTTTCTGTCAGGGTTAGTGTAAGCCAGCAGTCGGCTATGTCAGACACTAAATGTCAGTTTCAGGGTACAGAGACACCCCCCCCCCCCCCCCCCCCCCCCACTCAATTGTATATGTAAAGCTGAAGGAAGCAAAGAAGAATATGGAGATTACTATCATGTAAGTGAGTTTCAAAGAGGGAGATGAAGAAAAACACAGACTAGAGATGAGCAATTATACAGCAGGGAAGGCTCCATTACAAAATATGCTGATTTGCTCTGTGTGTGTGTGTTGGGTGTGTGTGTGAGTGGGTGCATGTGACAGGAAGGTAGCACGTGGTGATGCTGCTCCTCTCGAGGAGACAGAGAACTGTCACAATCTGCACCTCCAGCACTCTCTGGTGTCTTTCTCCTACTCTGGCGCTGTGTCTCTGTTTCAGGGGGGCTCTAGTTTGTTTTTTTAGGGGGATGTTTTCTGTGAAATAACAAAATTGTAGCCTCGGTGAAGTGGCTGTTAAGACGTCCTTCTCCCACATTTTCCTCCGTCTTCCCCGCCAAGCTCATTCTTACACATCACAGCCTCTGCCTCCCCCTCCCCTCCCTCAGTCTCTTTTGCTGTCTCTCGCTCCCCCCCTTCCTTTCTCTCTCTGTCATGAATGTCACCTCTACTGATGGTGGCTGCTGGAATTCACACACACATACTCTCACAACCACTCGCTGACTTTGGATGGGAGGAGGAGGGGGGAGGGGAGGAGGAAAGAGGGGGGTTTTGGTGAGGTCTGTGGGAAAGAGGCATGCCATTGGAGGCAGAAGAGGAGTCTCTGCCTGTCTGTGTCCATGTCTCTGCTCCGTTCCCGGCTTCATTCCGACAAAGACTGTCAGTGTCCCGCCTGCTGTGCTACCTCTGGATTTAAGTCAGCTGGATTACTGCTTGGACTCTCGGCTCATTATTCCACGCTGCCACATTTAAATGGGAGGCAAAGTTGGACCGCCATGGAATGCACGAATGGTGAAAAACAGTTTGGTTTTTCTTGCGCTTTTAAGAGCTTCCTAGCATTCAAAATGAGCCCACTTTTCTTCTTTAAAAGTGTTTTTATACGTAAATTAATTTGAGCTCTTTCTCTTCTGTATCGCCTGTTTAAAGTAGGTTAGTTATTTTGCAATATAACATTTTGTACTTGGCTGCCAGGCCACATTTTGATGTGAAAGATGAGTGGGGAAGCGGGATAGAATCATGTCTCGAGCGTAACCTTTTGGAAAAGTCTGTCTTTTTAAAGCTGGTCTCAAAGTTTTACATTGAAAATGTGACTGTATCACTTTAAAAAAAATTTTTTTCCTGGGATCTGTTACTGTCAGATTTTGATTTTTTTTTTTTTTTTTTTTTTGGTCCATTACATTGGACTGCATGTGAACTTGCATCTTATCCAGTTCATCCCTCTCCAAGGGAACCCTCAAACTAAACTCTTCCCTGTTAACCCACTTAGACTCCCGATCTCCCCTGTGGGGTTTTCTTTATAACATTCGTCCTATTCTAGTGTACTGAGGAAAGCAAAAGCCAAACCAGCAAAGGGGGTACCGGGAAGGAAGTCACCCCCCTCCCAAAGGTGAGAGGGGGGGAAGATGGCAGCTCTCGCCAGCTCTCTCATTAGACAGAAACGGGCGGTCAAGGACGACCAAGCCAACCGACCGGTAGCCAGCAAGCGCAAGCCCTGTCCTAAGAGCAACAAGTCCCTGTGCCAGAAACAGATCCTTGTCCTGATCTCCAAAGTACGGCTATGCGGAGGTCGAAAAGGGCGAAATGACAAAAGACCAGGTGAGTCAACTAATATCATTTCCATCTTGCTTCTCTGTTCACCCATATTTTGGGATATTGTACCAGAGGTGAGAGCTACACCTGTTATCTTAAAACTGGGCTAAAATTACTTTTCACACTTCATGTAAATGGAAAATTTACCTATGCACTAAAATGAGATAAGTCACTTTTATACAAAGTTTTCCAATTCAACGTTCATTCTGAAAGACACTCACAGGGTTTTGTTATTAGTCCTTTTTCACATTGTTTGGTCCTCTTTTATTCCCTGTCCAAACAATGATGATCAACACTTCAACAAGATGCCTTGTAGCTCCGTTCGCACTTGATCATTGACACTTGTCAGTGTAATATTTGAGTTTTACATTAGCAGTTATTCTCAGTGCAGCCGCCTCCTGCATCCTCGCCTCTCCCAATGGTAGCCACAGCTTAAGGAAATTTTGCTGAACAAACATCATTCATAAAGAGGGCACATACCTTCATGGCTGATTGGAGAAGAAACTGTGAATTCAGAGTGAGAAAAGTGATGAAAAGTAAAAATTGATGAGCAGAGCTTAATGCTTGATGTGGACTTTCATTTCATTCGGAATGCCTTTGTTTGCATATGTCTATATTGCGTCAACATGATCCTCATTGCCAAAAGGTTTATTTACTATATTTATCATAGTTCACACTATTTACTACATTTGGTTGTTTTAAGTCTCAGAGCTTCTTAAATTTTGCCGCTGGTATTGTTTGATAATAAGAATTAATTGTGCTGGATCAATACATTTAAGCCCCCATATCATTCAAAAGGAGTAGCTTCCTGCTAGTCACACACACACATTTTAGTGCAAAATCAATGACAAAGTAAGCAGTTTTAATGCATTTGTTTGTTTACTAGTTTAAGAGTTCTTTTTGTCAGTCCTCATTTATTTCTAATGAACAGTGAAGCTCACACCCAACCATTCACACTTGTCATTGTCATATCTGAGTTTCACATTAGCAGTCATTCTCAGCTCAGCCACCTCCTGCATCCTCACCTCTCCCAATGGTCGCCACATCTCTCAAGTCTGCATAATAAAAATAAAACAAGTTTTTAGTCAGACAAAACTCTGACATGAGTTTACATGCACATAACAGAGCTTTTGCATCTCCAGACATAATTATGCAGACCTGCACAAACAATAAATTGTCAAAATAGCTAAAAACCACTGCAATCCCAGTGCAGGCTTAATTCTGTCAGGTTGTCTGATATGCTTGGTCTTTGAAAGCAGAACTTCAGCTCTGAGTCTCTGAACAGAGATTCGTGTGATGTGATGCTAAGATTCCTTTCTTTCTTACCACTTTAAGGATGCAAAACAAAAGCTTTGTAGTATTAGTGCTCATAAGATAGTGCTCATTATATGATGGCTTGCTATTTTTTTAACATTTCGTACAAAGTAAGCGTCTTTGCTTTTGTTTTTTATGTTTACCTTTGTGTGCTTTAATTCAGGAGAAAAATCATGTTTTTTTAATTTCTTTTCAAAGTACTTTTTTCTTCTTTGGTGTGACTGCTGCAATGAATTGATGACTTCGAAATGTTTAGGCTCATTGGTGCACAAATAGCGACAGTAGTATGCTACAGAATATGTTGCTGAACAAACATCATTCTTAAAGAGGAAACATACCTTCACGGCTGATTGGAGAAGAAACCGTGAATTCAGAGTGTTTCCCCCACATGAGAATCAAAAGCGAAGAGCAGTGCTTCATGCTTGACGAGGACTTTCATTTCATTCTGCATCCCTTTGTTCACATATGTCTACATTGCTTCAACGGGATCCTCATTGCCAAAAGATTGCTTTGCTGTATTTATCTTAGTTCACACTATTTACTGCATTTGGTCTGAGCATCTGAGTGTTTTACTCTTGGAGTTTCTTTAATTGTGTTGGTGGTATTGTTTGATGATAAGATTGTACTGGCTTAATACATTTAAGCCCGCATATCATTAAAACGGGAATAACTTCCTGTCAGTCACATCCAATGAACTATTCAGAAACCACGTCTGTTTTGACAAGACATTGCTAAAATTTTCAGATTTAACAGATGTGACATAACAATGAAAAAAATATTGCATCCCTAAATTCCCCTCACTATGCATCTGTTCAGTGTAGCCTAAACGATTCCTGTTTTCTATGAAATGGGTTGTAAATTGTTTACATAATGAGTTGTCTGAGCTGCAGTGGCTTGTGATTTGATGTGGACATGAATGAACCGACTATGACCACATATAGTACAGTTAATCGTGTTTTCAGGGAAAATCACCAGATATCCCATCTGCTGTTTGAGCTTTAAGCTTTGTGTGACATTCAGTGTTGGGGTCGTCATACAAAAATAATGCACATAATTATGAGTTAAAAATGTAAACCTGAGAGTACAGAGCCATATAAATCCCTATGCTAATGAAGGCGCACACATTTTCTTTTAGTGTTGAAGTATAAACACAGAACCAGCAGAAAAGCTGGTGAAAAACAGCCCAAAGAATACTTCTATAGTGACAGGTATGGGTAAAAATGGATGCTACATAGCAACAACGCTTATTACTGCTTTTGTTACCTGTTGACAATCAAGCTAGCTTTGTGTTAGTAGTAATAACAGTTGCTTGAACAGTAGCAATGTTAATACAGTTAGTACTGTAATGAGGTAATATTAAAGATGTAATAGAAAAATGTAATGTGATGGAAAGCGTTACAATCCACCACCACTTTTGGTGGTTTGAGGGTTTTTTGACATAAAAAATTAAAACTCTCAGGAAGTAAAGCAGCTCATCTCCCCAATCAGAAGGTGAGCTGTTCGACCCCCGGCTCCTCTAATCTGCACGTGATTCTTATCCTTGGGCAAGATACTGAACCCTGAGTTCCCCTGATGCATGCATTGTAGTCTGACTGATAAGTTAAAAATAGTACTTAAAATGCATGAACAGGGCTTGTATAGTGTTTTGAGTGCTCAAAATGAGTAGAGAAATCCCATATGAGCGCCATCGTCTGATCTCTGGTCTTTTTGTGCATTTACATTTAAACAATTAAAATGAATAAGAATGACAGGAGTGCTCAGAAATAAGGCCAACATAAAATGGCCACATGGTGGAAGCATCAAGATTTCACAAAGCAAGATTTTTCAAAGATTTGATGAACAGATAAAATGAGAGTAACTCTTAATGGACCAGATGAAAGCACAGTGGAGGGTATTGGTATTGGTTGCTTCCTTTAAGGATGAGCTATTTGGACTGTCTACAATTTGGGACATCAGAGAGTATAGAGCATTTAAAGCAGAGAGAACAATAATGCGGGACAATGCTCCATCATATACATCTAAGTACTCTACTGCCTGATCACCCAGGAAAAGCCTTAAGTACAACCAGTTGTCCACCTTTTTAGGCTGGCCAGCGAGCTCACAGAGCAGAATAAGGACTACAGTTAACAGCCACAATCCGAAAGGTGAAGCCAGACTCCCAGTACGACCGCATGGGGACATTGGAAGGATATGCAATGTAAATATCTTATATAAGTTCTATGGATTTAAAAAAAGGCTTAGAGATTAGAGATTAAACTTCCATTATATAACACAAGTGCATATCTTTTAAAAACATGTACATATAAAAGCCATTTGCACAAGTTAATACTCTGATGCCAAAAAATATAATTATATGTTTTCTGTCTCCACATGTAAATTCTCTTCCTGCAGTGTTTTTGAGCCGCGAATAGTTTCAGTTGTCATTTTAGCATCACACCAGCAGACACAAGCTAAATTTATTACTGCTACTGCCCACCACTTGTAAATGTGGCTGGCACAAATCACAGAAAGGATGATCATCTACCTGATTTTACCGTGTAATCACCTTCCTCTGGGTGTCCTGCATAGTCCCTTACTGTACAGAAAACCCTTTCAAGTGGTTGCCCTGTCAGGGATCTATACTCCTGCCCTTCTTTCAGATCAATTTGGCTCATTAATGTATAGCAATTAATCAATAATCTCCCTCTTGGTTTGTTCAAGGTTGAATCTGACTTGAAAAGTGAAAGGATATCAAACTCCCTGGCCCTGCAGATTAACTTTGGTACCTTTTTTCTAAGTTAAATCAAACAAGCACACGGACAACAGATCTGGAAAAAACAAGCACTAGCAGGTAGGTATAAAATGAGATACAGAAAAAAATTCAGATAAACCATATATCTTGATTTTGGTGGACGAAAAATGTTAGTAGGCTTCAGAGAGGTTTTACCATAAACATATTAATACACATTAAAAATAGTAACACTATTAGCTGAGTCATTAGACACTAATGCATGCAAATATAGTGCAGACCTGGACATCTTGTAGCATTGAAAATGCTGTTTGGCATGGAGGTGCAGTAGTATGTTGTAGGTGTAAGCACTGGAGAAGCCAGTCAACAGTTGGAGCAGAAATGTAGGGCCTGGCTGGCAGGCAGCAGACCGGGTTACAAGGAGAGATCCAGCAGAGGATAGCATTAAGCTGACCCCAAGAGATCGAGGCTGCAAACTCGCTTACTCAACAACACCTGATCAGACAATGCAGTGTTAGGTAGCTTCTCATCAGAACTTTACTGACTGTGACAGGGGTCAGAGAGAGAGACAGAGAGAAAGAGACAGTGAAGCAGGGCAAGTCTGCAGAGGTAAACACAAGCTTAAAGAAAAGAGTAGAAGATATTACTAATGCCACAGAAAATTGTTTTTGGGGGTGGATGGTGATGACGGGGGTGGACTCAGATCCAAAGATCAAAAATGCAGAAGAGTAAGGAGAGATATTGGTGGAGAGATTAAAGGGGAGGCGGGTGGGACAGCAGAGAGCTGTGAATCAGACTGTCATAGCTGCAGCATGTGGAGAAGAAGATGAGATGGGAAACCATGGGGTTGGATATTAAGTGCCACTGCAAAACACTTCTTCAGTTATCCTCTTAATCTGTTTAGAGAGTAGTCAGTCATGGTTCGAAAGTTGAGCATCTTTCCTAAATTGGAATGAAGGTTTGCGGGCATTGTAGTGGGTTAAAGGTGGTTTTCAGTGTGGTATGGGTTAAATGGTTGATCTTAGTGGTAACCACAGCAATTTATTTTATACATTATTTTCTCTCTCATTCACACTATTGGTGTCAGACCATCCGTGAAAGGTGCTCACCTGCCATTGGGAGCAACTTTGACTTTAGCAACATGCCCTGGCTGTCAAACAAACCCTCAACCTGGCAATTAGAGGACAACCTGTTCCACCAGCTGAGCTCCAGCTGCCTGCTGCTGTTGAATAAGAATCCTGTCACTCGGACCAGGGATGGGAAACAAGGACTGATATAACTTGGTCTTATGCCAGACTGGTCAGTACCAAACTTTTAATAAGTGCCAAGACAAATGCTGTTGCTACAGTAATTCATTCTGACATGCAGAAGTTAGAAACTGCCTCCTCATAGTGAAGCTGATGGTTTCAAGTAATCTTGCCCTAGATTAGATTTACTTCCCGTAGGCTCTCTTCCTCTTCTTGTCCTTAGCGGGCGACCAGCGGCGGTGGTCTGCCGCACAACCAGTACGCTGCTGTAGGTGCCGCAGGTTCTCTTGCTTGACCAACAATTATCTTCCACGCTTTTCTAAGGCGATGGTTCTTGCCTGCTCGAGGTCAAGTCGAAGGGCCTTCAAATAATCCTGGATTTGTTTCATCCATGTCTTCTTTGGTGCATTTCGATGCACCCTCCAATCGGTGGGGCGGGTCAAACAGAGTAGGCCATGGGTGTAGCGGCTCGGGTCCATTCGAAAACTGTGGCCAAACCAACGGAGTCGGCGGCGCTGGATTAGGTCGCCGATCGTCAGTTGGCTGCCGCAGCTGGTGAGGATGGTGTCATTCGAATGACTCAGTAAGCTCACTTTACTACATGTGTTGAAATTGCAGGTAAAGACAAATCGAAATGGAATAAAAACAGCAAGCTCAGTAGAAAAAAAACAGCATCTTTATCTGAAGCTGTGCAGCAGGTTTGAGTGCACCTGCTATACCGGCACCATCAGTGCATCCACCTGGCTCCCAGCTCTGATATTGATGGGATTTACTAAAGTTAAAAAAAAGAAGAAGAAAAAATGCAACTGTCCCAACCTCAAGTCACGGAAACGTTAGCAATCGTCATCAAATTAAACCTGTAGTTATTAACTCTGGGCACCGTTTGCACTGGGGCTTTAGCACTTCTTTAAATGTTCCTAATTAGTTTTTGGACAAGCAGCAGCAATAGCTTCATCAGTGGAGAGCAGTCACACACTCAAGTCAAATCCCTTCTTAATTGCTAGTTGAGGGAAAACAAGGAGTGTTGGCAAGTTTATTTCAGATTCAATAGTGTTACCATGTCAGTATTATGCATGTACACAAACTGCAAGATTTTTAAAAAACACTCAGTGGAAGTTTAAACTAGAATTTACTGTCCTGACATTACGAGGTAACAAATGCCTTACTTTCTTTAGTTATTAAAACCTTTACCTGCAAGAAGATTGCTGTACATCCAACCCAGAGGCATAGTACCAAAAACTATTTCCTCCTCATTACGAATTTGAGGTGAAAATATCATTGGTGAGTGTCACAATGTACCTAGGTTATAGCTTATTTTGTGCAAAACTTGTAGAATAACATTAATAGGTTTCATTAGCTTAATGAGTTTCAACAAGACTGGCTACTGACAAGCAGGATCAATAATAGCACTCATTTCTAACTGCCCAGCTGTTACCAGATACATTATAAGTGTCCTGTTGCCCATTAAGTCTGGGCAAGAACAGAAAACTCAAGACTTACTTAAGACTTCTAACCCTATCTATGTTATTAGACAGCTATTGATTTAAATTTTAAAGACGAAATTAAAATTTTGCAGTAGAAGATTGTTTGTTTCGCATCATTGCAGGAAAGTTGTAATAAGATTAGTATTCATCACAATTTGACATATTTAGATGAGACAAACAGAAGATTAGTCGTTGGTTGCTGATGAGGTCATCCCACCAACGTCAGGAGATTTCCAGCACGAAAGAGCCCGCGGTATTCCACAGCCATCTAAACTATCTGGCACCAAATGGTGTGTCTTGAAAGAAAAAGTTTTAAGCTTTAATCTTTTGCAGTTTCTTGTGTAAAGTAAAAAACACCAGAGATTAAGAGATTTAGTTATTTTAATTTTGATGGTTTACCTAACTTTATATCTTTAAGTTACCTATGTCTAACAAATAAAGTGAGTGGACATGACAGACTGATCTTTTACTTTAAAGTATTATTACAGCTAGAGTTTAGGAGTTGGCTTGTGGAAAAAGATCCTGCCTTAGAGAGCTTGTTGACAATGGCTTTAAATCTTATTCAAAGTGAGGCAGGAGGAAGGATGTGTGTACAAAAAATGCCTCTTTTTCTTCCTGTCCTACTGAAGATGCCACCTTAACCTCCCACACATGCCTGCTAAATTGAATCTGTGGGTGCTTTGATTAAAGCTGACAAGGGGAGATTGAATTTACCTCTAACAAGAGAAAAACTGAGAATAGAGGACACCTACTGTAAAGAGGTAATGATGAGAAGACAAGTGGAGGGAAATTTGGAGAGTGTAAGAGGAAGGCGATCATAAATGGAAGACAACCATGGGATACTGCGATGGGAAACCAAAAAATATATATTTTAGGGACATAAAAAGAGACCTATTCCGCAATTACATACTTTGCCTCATATATATTGTTAAACTAGTATATTCCAGTCGCTTCGGACTGCTCTTTTTTTTTCTATTATTGGCTCTACAATGTCACGGAGAGCAGATATCCCTGGTCATCTCAGGCACACGGCATGAGCTGTGAGTGAAGAAGCTCTCCGTCCCATGGTGTCAAACCCTTGAGTTTATAAGAGACAGCAAATGAGAAGAAAGTTGACTTATGGCTCAGTGACTGATTGCTAGTAGTTATAGTGACCAAATGGTTGCCCAGTGGTTGAGCTTGCAACACCATCAGAATCTGGACAGCAACTTTCGATCACAAGGCAATTGTTATGGTCACCTGGTGGGAGGTAACCTGTCTCCAAATAATGGCGGCCCATCTTAGGCTGACGACCATCACTATCACACAGGTTGGTGAAAGTCTGCAAAGAGCTGCAGTCTAATTTATAAGCACAGACAGATTACCAACACGTTGCAATCAATCTGAGTCAGTCTGTGGCGATATGCGCAACTCGTCTTGGCACTTCTCTTTACAATAGGAGACTGGACTCAGCTGGTTGCCAGTTTTCTGGATATGTTCCCATATAAAACCAAGGTTGTCCAGCACCTATATAATTTTGCAGTTAAATTGCCATCTTTTTTCTTTTCTCCAACAATTGTTTTACCTATTGTGATTAAAGAGAGAGGGAAGTAGCTAAAAGGACTTGTTTCAGACGATGAACTAAGGGACTGCACCAAGGCCCAATGTAAGATATCCATCTATCCATTTACAATCACTTATCTGGGTTCGGGTCATGAGGGCACCAGTCCAAGCAGAAAAGCTAAGAGATAGGACCAATGAAATGATAATGAGGTCTTTAACCTAAAATAGCTATTATTTCAATTACATAACAGAATTACTCGCAATGGAATATATACAATATGCTCTCCTAGTATTTTGTCTATGATAATGTGCAATATAAATATGGTACTGAAATGTCACGAGTCTGCCATTTCTGATACCTTACATGTTGATTAAGCATCAATACTTAAAAATGTGAATAGAGACTGAGGAGAAGCTTCTTCCCGCAGGCGATACGGTTTCTCAATCACACCACCACATAGTACTGACCCACACATATGGTTCTTAAACACACACTGGACATTCTGGACTTTGTTTATACTAATTCAATTAGATGCGTGGTCATCTAATCGAATCACTTCATCACTAAATCACTTTAAGCATATTTGCACTGCGCAAGACACTTACAAATGTGGATTGCACAACACTGGACATTATATTTCTTCATTTCCATTTAATACTTGTACAGCTGCTGTTATTGTATATATATATATTTATATTTCTTCATACATTCTTATATATTTCTAGACTGTGTATTTGTGTATTGTGTATTTTGTTGTACAGTTATTTTATTTTCAACTTTAATTTATATATTTTTATCTTATTCTTCCCAGTTAAATTTACCCTTTTTAATTTTCATATTTATTTCCTATCTTATTCATACCCTTATTTATTTATTTTTTCTTTAAGTCACGAGCACTTGTGTAAGCATTTCACTGCATATCGTACTGTGTATGACTGCGTATGTGACAAATAAAATTTGAATTTGAATTTATTTGAATACATGCAAATTATTCCACTGGACATGTTTGTGGCTGTTTCCTTGTTTGTATATTCTGTCAGGGTCTTTTCTATTTCCTATTTAAATGCTATATGTGTGGCAGCGTCTGCTAAAGTTAATCTCAGTCAAAGCTTGGCAGAAAATCTACAATGGGTGAGAAGCTGCCTTTAAGCATCTCTATGCATGACTTTCCTCTGCTGTGCGGGGACCTCATCATATAAGTGGTTCAGTAAAGAAAAACACTGCAAACCACACCTTTAATGTGTAAATCCTTTCCTGGCCCCAATCACACTGTTTAGCGCAGTCGCATGTTCGCTGGCATGATCATCACACATTCTGACAGAGGTCTGGACCCCTGTGGGAGTTCAGAGGATGTTTGTCTTTGTTTGTTCTGCATATATCAAGTGCCTATTTGTGTCCTTGCTGGCGGGTCAATTGGAGAAAAAAGGATAGGTGAGGCGTGAGCTTGAGCACTTCTCCACTTATGTCTGTGTGTGTTTTACGTTTCAACCTGAAGAAACTTGCAGCATGGGGTCTGCCCCACATTACTCTGAATCCCCTGAGCTGAGCATGTTGTTAACTGTCACTGATACGTTTCTGTCATAATGCTAATGAAGCACATATGTGAATATTGAATGTGTGTCAGGGAAGCGTTGTGAGTCCTATTTGCTCGTGCTCGTGTGTGACATGCTCTTGTCAGTGCCATTAATAACAAGCAATAACTGTGCCTCACTTATGTGAATCGCTGCCATTGTCACAGGAAATGATTTATGAAGCCTTGAATTCAAATTAAGAGGCCACTCTTGAACTCACTGCTGATGAGATACACCTCATTCGTTCCTATTCTTTCTTTAACCTCGCCCCGTCCTCCTATCCCTCTTCTACAACATCCCTTCCGGTGCGTCTTCCCATCTCTCCTCTCCCTCCCCGTTATTCTTGTCGCATCTTTTTGCAGCTCCATCACTCCATCATTGCCCTTTTTTGTGTCGCACTTGCTGTCCTTATCTCTTTTATTTCTGGACATACACAGAGCATTCCTCACTCTTGTTAAAGTTGTTAGCTGGGTACCATGACTTCAGGCTTCCAATTCTCCTTTCCTTCCCTTCCCTCTCCCTCCTCTCTTTCCACAAGGTTGATAATTACTAGCAGCACTGTACTGTAGACCTGGCCCAGTTTAGAAAACGAGAAACTGTATTCTCCTTTTATTACATGCAGAATCAAACACACATGCGGGAGGCTGACTCGTTCTTTTATGTGTAAAATACAGTAGAGTACATGCATGCAAAAACACAGAGTGGAGTATTTTCACGCAAAAGGTAAGAGCGAATCGGGAACTCCTGCAAATATAAGCCAAGGAAAACCCCCGTTGTTCGATTGGGTCAAAGCAGAGGAAAATGCCCTTGGCTGCTCAGTCATGCAGGCCCCCAGTAATTACCTCCAACCTTATCGAGAGGAGCTCGCCTTTGGGGAGATCAGCCAGCAACATACTGAGCTCAAATCAAGCCAGATAAATACATTAGTGTAATGATAACCAACACTGAGACATACACTACGCTGATTAGAGATAAATCTCAACCGCTGCTTATTTTTCAGAGCAATTACACAGCAGCGAAGGGTTTAAGTGTCCTTGATGGCAGCCGGGATGTATGAAGTGATTACCTTGGGTTCTTATGTGCATTGACCTCATTTATACAGAGACCCACATAATTGCTGTGTGTATGGTTGAACTGGAGGGCTAGGCTCCATTCTCCCCCGTGCGATTCTCAAAATGATTATCGATGTGGAATGCAAATTGATGAGGGGCGTCCCGGTGTAAACCTAGCAGCGGCTTCTGCTGGGATTAGAGGAAAAGTCAATTTAATAAACAAACTGCTCTCGACAACTTACCTAACTTAATAATGTCTCCGTCTCGCCGTTTGAAAACTGCGTTATACTTTGTGCAGCAAACGTGGGACTTGTGTTGTGTCACATTTATGCGGCGTCTTTTAAATCCACATCTCTTAAGGGGAGACTCGCTACACACTTTCTTTTCTGCTTGTCATATTTCCTCTCATGTGTGGAGAGGTCACTTGAAAATGGGCCGGCTGATGAGTCAACATGTTGTCGGGTGAGCTGACAACACCTGTGTTGATGTACATAAACAGACAAGGAGCTCTCTTTGACCCACACTCCACTGACCTGGATCAGCGAATGTTTCCTGTCACTCAAGCCCACACATGTCCCAGGAGTGATGAATGTAGTCTTACACACACACACACACACACGCACACACACACACACACACACACACACACACACACACACACACTTCCTCTCCATGGGAAATACCCTGGACGGTGGAAGCTGCACGTTGTGCTGCTGGCATATTTAGAGAAAATTCTGCAAGGCAGATGTAGGTGTGTTCACCCTGAAAGAATGTGTGCACTGCCCGCTGCTCGTGTAACTACAGAACAGGGTTGCAACTGACTCTGGATGAATCACAGCAGATAAACATGGTAGGATTAATGATGATCATGAGCTTTTTTTTCTTTTTTCTTTTTTTAAATATATGGTCACGTTTGAGTGCAGAAACACTGATTACCAAAAGCTTGTGTTCCATTTTTCCAGCACACTTTCAATGTCATGCGTCTGGTCATGACCCAATGAAAAATACATTGTTCTTCTTTTCTACAAAAACAAGGCTGGTTTGATTAATGGCCTCAGTTTCAACCCCCCCCCCCCAAAGGATTAACCGTCTCACGTTACTGTGTTAGATGATGTGTGCATAAATATATAAAGTTGAAACAATTGGCCAACTAGTGAATTTATAGAATTGCAGAGAGCCTGCAACCACTTTGATAAAAAGTTCCGTTTCTGAATCCAATTAAAGTAAGCAAACTGGATTTGCAAATATGTTTCAATAATTTCTCACAGTGTATATCACAGGCTGCAGCCCTTCATTACAGTTAATGGGACTGTAACTGCCCCCAAAACAGTAAACTGATCTTAAAGCACTCTTAGTAAAAGTCCTGCTTACTTAAGTAAAATTCCAAAAAGCTGACAGATAAAAGTAATTTTAAATATTAAAAAGGCATCTACAGAAAGTCCCCTGTCACTTTATAATACTGAGTAAGGCGTTATATCATTGGTAATGCTTACGCAACAATGTGTAAATGCCCTCTTACAGAAGCATCTGGCTGAAGCGGAGCTAGTTTTAACTACTTTAGACACAGTTTGGAAATTTACTCTGCTGAAACAAGAGAAGGCCCTAACTAAAAAAGCTGCACAAGCTAAAACCACACTGAATCTTTAACAGGACATAAAAGTAACAATTAACGAGCAACTAAAGCTGGGACTATAGCTGTGCACGGTGGGCCACATTCAGACCCCTTAAGAGGGCAGAAACCAGTGAAACTCCTCTTTATGTCAGTGTAAAGAACTTTAACTAAACATTTAATGCCTGATATGTTTTTAAAAAAATTACTTCGCTAACACACCTCAGTTTTTCAACATGATAACGAAAACTCTGTCAGCACGACTCTTTAGGCTTAATTAAGAAATAAAGGTGGAAAATTACATAAAAGATTCAATTGAATGTTATTATTTTTGTTTTTTTCTTACTGTAAATCCATTTGTAGAAAGCATACATTTCCATAATAGACAGAGAAAATAGAAACTTTGTGTTTATCTATTACGTATTTACTTTGTTGTTGTATGAATGGGCATGGTGGAGCTCTTTATCAGCAGGAAAAGCTGCAAAACTTATGAAAATACAATTAAAATCCATATTGGGCCAAATTGCAGTCTTTGGTCTGTCTGTGATCCCCTGGGCCTCATTTTTTTTACACTCTGAGCTAGAATATTTGTTTTGAATACAGCTAAACAGAACTGAGAAACAGCGGAAATGGCAACCCCAAGTTTTACTTTTGCACCTGTGTGCTTTCTATCACTCCATTATGCAGTACTTTGACTTAGAGGACCATAAAATGGTCACTGTTTTGTCCCCTGCAATAAACCTTTGATCCAGTAGCTCTCCAAGTTATCATCTTCTCTGTTTACCCCTGTGAAGCAGAAGTAGATACTCAGTGTGCACACTAAGCATGCTCATGATACAAACACTGGCTTTTTGCTCATGTAAACAACTCTGTGTGCTTTGCTAATCCAGAGGTAGACTGCTGTCAGACTGTGTCACTATCTATCAGAATGCTCCTCCAGGGCTTATAAAAGCAGGAGAAGTTGGCTTGCCTAATAATGTGCGCTTGCTATACTGTGGCATGTACACAAACTAGTTTAGGGGGTAAAGCACCATTTGTAACTTTAAAAAAATGAAGTCAGTTTAGTTAAGTCACTCAGTTTTCTGCAGATACAGATTCTGCTCATTTATTCATGTTATTGTTCTTCATTATATCGCAATATAGAATAGAATAGAATAGAATAGAATAGAATAGCCTTTATTGTCATTGTACAGAGTACAACGAAATTGGAGTGCCACTCCCTTGGTGCAAGTTTCAATAATAAATATAAATGTAAAATATAAAAGGTACAAAAAAAACAATCGTAAGTACTCAAACAATAGTATGTACAATATATACAGGATAGCAGCATTAATATAATGACAGTATGAATAGCAGCATAATATAATGACAGTGACGGTATGGAATAGGTTCAATTGTTTTTGTGCTTATTTACTACGGTGATAGCTCTGGGAAAGAAGCTATCCCTGAATCTGTTTGTCCTGGTTTTATGTGACCTGTACCGTCGGCCTGACGGTAATAGTTCAAACAGTTGGTTGCTGGGGTGAGAGTGGTCCTTGATGATATTGCCAGCTCTGCTCAGGTACCGAGAGTTTGCAGTGACCTCCAGTCTGGGCAGAGAGCAGCCAGTGATCTTCTGGGCTGTGTTGATGACCCTCTGCAGTACTTTCCTGTCTGCAGCTGAGCACCCTGCATACCATGTTGTTATGCCGTACGTTAGGATGCTCTCTATGGTGGCTCTGTAAAATGTCACCAGCAGCCTCTCCTCTAGGTTGTTCCTCCTGAGCTCTCTCAGAAAGTGGAGACGCTGCTGGGCCTTTTTAACCACCGCTGTAGTATTTGCAGTCCAGGAGAGGTCATCAGAGATCTGCACGCCCAGAAACCTCATGGAGTGTACCCTCTCCACACAGCTCCCGTGAATGTAAAGTGGGGCCGGGTCTGCTCTGCCCTTCCTGAAGTCCAAGATAAGTTCTTTAGTTTTCGTGGTGTTCAGTTGGAGGTTGTTAACTGAACACCACTCAGTCAGTCTGTTGACCTCATCTCTGTAGTCCGACTCATCCCCCCTTGAGATGAGTCCAACCACTGTGGTGTCATCCGCGAACTTTATGATGGTGTTTGAGAGATGGGTAGGGGAGCAGTCGGATGTGTAGAGCGTAAACAGGAGGGGACTCAAAACACATCCTTGTGGAGACCCGGTGCTGAGTGTGATGGTGCTGGACCGGTGGGGGCCGAGTCTGACAGACTGTGGTCTATTTGTCAGGAAGTCCTTGATCCAGAGGCAGATGGGGGTGGAGAGTCCCAGGTGAGACAGTTTCTGGACCAGGATCTCCGGGATGATATGATTGAATGCTGAGCTGAAGTCCAGAAAGAGCATTCTCACATAGCTTCCTCGGTGCTCCAGGTGACTCAGCGCAGTGTGGAGCGCTATGGTGATAGCGTCCTCGGTGGAATGATTTGTCCTGTAGGCAAATTGGTGGGGGTCCAGAGTGGGAGGCAGACCGGCCCTGATGTGCTGACAGACCAGTCTCTCAAAGCACTTCATCACTACAGGCGTAAGTGCAACAGGCCTGTAGTCATTTGGGCTGGCCACAGCTGTCTTCTTGGCGATGGGGATGATGGTGGAGGTTTTGAGGCAGGGCGGGACGGTGTTTGATGACAAGGAAAGGTTGAAGATTTTAGTGAAGACTCCGGTCAGTTCGTCAGCACATGCTCTAAGAACCTTTCCATGTATTCCATCAGGACCTGCCGCCTTCCTGGGATTCACTGACCTTAGAACACACCTCACTTGGTGCTCCCTAAGTGTTAGTGTGCCAGTGCTGGGGGCGGGTGGAAGTGGTGTGGCAGCTGAGGGCTTGGTCGTCTCAAAGCGGGCGAAGAAACGGTTTAGATCCTCAGCCAGTGAGGCATCAGTCCTAGATGTTGCCTGGTTATTGCTTCTGTAGTTGGTAATGTGATTGATCCCCTGCCACATTTTTCTGGGGTCGTTGTCAGCAAAGTGATCTTCAATCCTCCTCCTATAGGCAGCCTTAGCTTTCCTGATGCCTCTACTCAGGTCTGCCCTGGCCGCCCTATACGCAGCCCTGTCCCCTGACTTGAAGGCAGTGTTGCGGCTTTTTAGGAGGGATTGCACTTCGCTATTCATCCAGGGTTTTTGATTTGGAAATACCCTGACCCTTTTGTTGACGGTGACATTGTCAACACAGTTCCTGATGTACGAGAGTACAGTGTCCGTGTACTCCTGGAGGTTGTGGCTGGAGAATAAATCCCATACAGTTGTTGAGAAGCAGTCCTGCAGTTGAGAAAGGGCTCCTTCAGGCCAGGTTTTTATTGTCTTTGTCTGGGGCTTTGTTTTTCTCAGCAGGGGGGTGTAGGTGGGGGTGAGGGACATGCAGAGGTGGTCAGATCCAGCCAGGTGGGGGAGGGGTGTCGCTCTGAAAGCATGCCTGATGTTTGAATAGACATGGTCCAAAGTGTGTTCTCCTCTCGTAGCAAAGTCCACAAACTGGACAAATTTAGGAAGCACAGTCTTTAGGCACGCTTTGTTAAAGTCGCCGGCGACAATAAAAACCCCATCGGGGTGGGCAAGCTGTTGTTTGTTTATGGTGTTGAGCCAGAGGCTGAGAACCGTGCTAACGTTAGCATCCGGCGGTATATAAACAGCTATCACAATAACTACTGTAAACTCCCTCGGGATGTAAAAAGGTCTGCACGAGACTGCCAGAACCTCCAAATCAGGAGAACACCACTCGTTATGCACGTAAACACATAGCCCCCCTCCTCTGCTTTTACCTGAGTTGCTGTTTCTGTCATGCCGGTGTAGCGTGCGGCCTGCTAACTCGACTGCAGCGTCGGGAATCAGCGGGTGAAGCCACGTCTCCGTAATAAGAATAATGCTGCAGTTACGTGCAAAGCTTGTGTTGGCTATCTGTAGCTCCAATTCGTCAAGTTTGTGGGTGATGGATCTGGCGTTCGATAGGAAAAGGCTTGGAAGTGCTGGCCGGTGTGGATGTTTGCGTAGCCTAGCGTCTGAGCCCGACCGGCATCCCCTCTTCTGCTTTCTTTCCCTCCGTCGCCTTCTACGCTTGCTGGGCGGGCAGACCATCCACGGTGACCCTGGCGGTCTCGCTATCTCCACCAGGATGTTGTGTGTTCGCTGATAGTCGCCAGAAACAGACAAACTATATTTAAAACCTAGGTCAATTAGGTTCTGGCGACTGTAAGAGATGGCGGCGTTGCAAACATTCAAAAATATCCACATTAAAAGTAAAAACGAGCACCAAACTGGAGAGCTAAGAGCCGCTGCACCCGTGCGCGCCGCCATCTTGTTGTGATAGTGAGATAAAGTCAGATAAAGTCAGATGGCAAAAATGGCTGTTTATACACACCAGATAAATTAATAATAAATACATATATTTTTAATTTTTCTTCATTCCCATTGATTAACAAGTCTAGGAGGAGTTAGGGAACAGACACGTGTGCATTTGATACAATCATTATAGTAAGATATTTATTTAGTTTAAGCCTTTAATCTAAATTGTTCTATTTAAATGAAACAAAAATCTCTCAGTAGTGATGCTGGACAATGGGCAGAAAATAAGATTTTCAGGTGTTTCTAGTTGACTCTTTAACAAAGTGTTAAATGTTCTTTACATTTACAAGACAGCTAGCTTATTTAAACAGGTCAACATCAGCATATCAGAGTTGTATAATAACGTAAACATAAACAGAGATAATAATGTAATAATGTTCCAGGAGATATTTTACTATGTTTTCTAACCAAAGATGTAAATGCTGCATGTGCATATTTGACACAATCCATATATATATAAGTCTATAATCCGCATGGAGTAATATGAAGAATTTGTCTAACATGTTACTGTTGTCCTCTTTACATGATTTAGAAAGATATATTTATAAAATGAAAAAAAAAACATTAATAAAAATACATTTAAATGAATCTTCAATATCAAAGCCTATCCAAATCAGGAATGTGGACTTAAATAAATAAAATATAAATAATTTCAAAATAAAATGAAGGGAATTTTCCTGTATCTTCCACGTTTAATATGTAATGATAATATTCCCCATCTTTAATGAGCAAAATAAGAAAAATTATATTTAAAACATTTGTGACATCTGTAATCTTTCTTGAATAAACAATAAGTTCTTACTTTTACCGTTTGCTCAGATTTCTTCTCCTCATGATTTTGTGAATTTCATTCAGTTTGCTGTTTAAAAAGACTTCAGATTCCAATTTGCTTTAAATCCCAGTGATATATTACACTATCCCCTCTTTTTGGACGGTAAACACAACAACCTATTTGCCATTCTCACCATGTTGGTCTGAAAATCTAAATGTTTGGCCAAACTCCTCGTCTTCATTGTCCTTATGAAGTCTGCTTTTTTTTTTGTTTTTTAATCCCTGGCACAACCATCCTCTTTTTTTCCAGCTTATTTATTTGTCTCTCCAATCCATTAATACAACAAGCAACTACAATATGGCAATAGAAAACATATTTATTCCTTTTTACATAAGCCATTGGTGCCCTATAAAGAATTAGCTACCCAGTGAAATTCTTCATAAAGCTCTATTTCACCAATCTTAATATTGCGAGCCCACATAATCAGAGACCTCTTATTACCGGGAGGAATTCAGACACGAAAGACAGGACTATATCTCATCACTGTCGACATTTGTTGTGCGGATTTGGCCTCAGTTGCTCCACTAATCTTCATTTGGTAAAAAAGAATTGAAAAGAAGAAACTGCACTACCTCAGCTTGAAAATAGCCAACCAAAAAACAACTAATCAGTTCAAGGCTGCAGCTAATTTGACTAATTAATTATTAATCAATGGATTACTTCCTTTATTAATTCATTCTTTTAAAAATATGACAAGAAAAAATATTCTGGGCCAAAGTCAGAGAGTGAGTGTCTATCTGCCTGAGTTTTAGACATACACTGTACATAAAGGATGCAAGAAGCAGTATTATTATGCACTATTGTATTCAATAAGATTTAAATGTGAGTGCAAATATTTGTCACCTGTCACCCTATGCTAGTTGGGATAAGCTCCAGCCCTCTTGTGACCCTGAATTGAATTTTTGCAACTGCTAAAATACTTGCCATTGGAAAGAACTGGAAGTTATAAGCTAACATGCTACTATAGAAGTTTAAGTCACTTCCATATTAGCTTCACTCTTTTTTTACAGAGTCTTTTATTCTAGAGCAGAAATATCTTTGAAGATCAAACAAATTTTTACCTAAAGATCCTTACATTTCTGCAGGGCACATTATGTCAGCGTCTCACATCCTCACAAATGGTGACGTGTGCCAGAAATGGTGGGACATTTGGTTTAAACTGCGCTTTGAAGATACAAGAGTACGATTGAGCTGGTTTCTGCCAACATTTCAGTGACACACCATTTCAAAAGCTCTGAGATTCCCATATTACAAGAGGAAGATGTTGCAACAGCTGGAAAATAGGAGACTTCCTTGAAAAACTTTTACTCCCCCCCCCGAGTTCTGACACATATCATTTAGGAGACTATTTCAGCAATCTGGTGCCTTGATCACCAGTATAAATGGTGATGGGACTGTGGTGACATCAGTGTTTTCACACGACGTGACCAATCCGCTGACCACAATGAACCCTCAGTGCAGCTGTGGTAAAATACAGCTGTCGTGTTCTTTCCTGGGAGCCTGCTCTCATTATGCTGGATCAAAATCTAATGTGTGCTGGTGCTGTGGTGAGGACTGTGGAGTCAGAGCCAGCTCTGCTAAGTGAAACATTAGTTTTAGTGCGCCTGACACCAAGCATGGGAGTTTTGATTGCAGCTATATTGCACAAGCTGTCTATTGAATTTCTGCCTAAATGTGCTTTTTTTTCCCCCCTCTCCTGCACATACAGCTCTTCATGAAATGTCAGTGTCATCTCATTCACTGTTCCCTCGCTGTCCCTCTGCTCGCTTCTGTCCTCCCCGATCCTCCCATTTCCCTTTCTTTCTCTCTGTCTCTCATCTCTCTCTTTTGAATCTGCGGGGACAACTAATGAACGGCTTCCCTGCTCTGATTGGATGATGCATGATGTTATTAGGTGGGATGAAAGCAAATATAACTCAGAGGGTATGGAATGGAAAAGGAGAGGAAAGTGAGAGAGTGGAGACAGAGAAATGTTTTGACAGGAGGCTTTGAAAACAAAAGGACGTGCATGCGTGTAACAATGGGAGTAGGTCACAGTTTCACTGATGTTTCAGCCCTGGCACACTTCCTCTGGGAAATAGTCCTACAGATCTCATCCCTGTATCCTCTGCCTCGCTCAGGCTCCTCGCGCTATAGTGTGAAGAAGACGGGCAGATTGCGCAGTGCCCCAGGTCATTCCCAGAGGAGTGTGTGCGAGTGCATGTGAGGAGTATAGTGGAAGGGGAACTCCCAGATGGCCCTCCAGAGGCTCCATCATAAACTGCTCCTTTAACCATTTTTCATCTGCCTTATTAAAGCTGGAATGAAGGGGGCTGATCAGGTCACTAGTCCTGACTGAATAAAGCACTCTGCTACAAGCAAAATCAGGGGAAATGCAGGGTTATCCTTGTTGTTGGAGTAGCACGACATTAAGGTGCTGAGCTCAAAAGAGAAATCACAACAAAGAGCCTGGTGCTGCAGAGATTCAGTTTGTTAAATGGACACAGAGTAGGCTGTGGGGACTCCGCTCATGAAACATTCAGCTCCTCTAGTCAGTCACATTTAGCACCCAGTCCCCTTGAATATATTGTTTATTTAGCAAGAAGGAGACTGTGAAGTATCTCACTTTACTTTATTTGCTCATGGCACATGGCTAAAGAAGAACAGTGAAACAAACTATGCACTGTATATAAAAAAGATGGATGTTACCAGCATGACATCACCCACTGGTTTCCCTACAGAGAAATCACTGTCTTGTACAAAAAAATACATAGCCGTGTAATATTCTTACATGTTATTGCAAATTGCTTTAAGGTTGTACAAATATTCTTCTATTATAATATTAGAGATCTTCCACCGCCAATAAAAGTTTATAAATGTGTAATGCTGATGCCCAGTTGCCCTTCAGCATACATGATCATTTTAAATTAGTTCATAACAGAAAATCATTAAGGTTACGTCGCACATAAACCACATTCTAGCTTCATATAATACACTTCTTAATTTTTCTCATTGGTGCCTTTGTTTAAAATGACATATTTGACTAACCATTCGTTTTTTTTTTCAGGGCCATTAAATTAGTAAATGTCACATCTGTCTAATGCCACGCTGCTTTCTGGTCCTCCCTTGCAGAGCCACAGCTGAAAGGCATCGTTACCCGGCTGTACAGCCAACATGGATACTACCTGCAGATGCAGCCTGATGGCACTGTCGACAGCACAAGGGATGAAAGCAGCTCATTTTGTGAGTATCAGTGTACAGATATCATGCTTATGTTGTAAGTTTTTAACAATTATTACAAATCTAGCCTCCAGCATTGCTTCTACCCACTTATATATATATATAAAACTGGAAAATGGAAATGCTCGTAATTTTTTTGCCAAAGTTAATGCTGTAAAGAACTTAACCGAACAACAGCAGGTGTCGTGCTGTGCTGTAAGGGCCTATGGCTGAAGAGTGGAGGAAAAAGTTAGGATTTTGTCAGCTCACCTGTCAAAATTGGTTCAATTAGGGCTGTTATTTTTGTCTCTTAATAGGAAGCACATCATGTCGCAGTGCCTGTCAAACTTTGGCAATTTAGTGTGTTCGGCTCTCGTGCAGAAACGCTTGGATCACAGATTCTGATTGGATCTGCAGGTCACTATATGCACTTTATAAACCAGAGAGAGCAGTGACATATTACAACCGTTGAGACGATGTGAATGTTCGTCCTGACCTTTCGCAAACTAAATCTGGCCATCAGAGCGGAAACTATGCAGTGCTCTCTTATCATTTCTTTGTTTTTGACCTTCAAGAGTCAGACATAGGCCTTTTTTTAAAGCCGAAGTCTGAATGTGGCATTTTATTTACTCTCGATGTAACATTACTTCTTGGTGAACTGTTAACTAGCTTACTAGTGTATTTTACCAACACTGCGTTGCTGTCTTTACTCTAAGCTGCAGTTGGCATGGCAGAACATTTCCATTATTGTTCAGTTTTAGTGGCAGCACAAAGCTCAGTGAAGGTGACAGAGTGTTATGTTTCCATAAACATAAAGTAAGAGGTCACTGCATTTGGGCTTAAGAGAGAAACCGCAGGCAGCACTGACACTGGAGCCATTCACCCTGCAAATATGAATACAGAATAGCAGAATGTGTTGTGATATGGTATTGCAGTTTGATTTTCTGACTTTTTCCTTTCCTTCCTTCTCTATCTCTGACTTTATTTCCCAATTTAGCACAGTTCAACTTAATTCCAGTGGGGCTGCGGATTGTGGCAATTCAGGGGGCAAAGACAGGGTTGTACCTCGCCATGAATAGTGAAGGATACCTCTATACATCAGTAAGTATACCCATTAGGCTTATACAAACAAAATACTTCCATTTCATGACATATCTGAGATATGTTGCTGTGACACTAAATCCAAGATGATTGTTCTGCTTTTGGATTAGAATGCATCCATTCAGGTTTGGATAACAGCTGCGGGGTCCTGATATCTTTCCTACAGAAAAGCTAATGCCTACTCACATCACTGACAAGGAAATCAAAAAGGAGAAAACCAATCAGGGCGTTATCATCAACTGTCATATTGGATTTAGAGGTTCAGTTGTCTGTCACTTAGACTTCAGTTTACTGTCTCTTCTATTTCAGCATAATTTGCATGACATGGGTCTGATGATGTATACGTACATGCATCACAAACCTCGCAATGCATGTATATACAGAACTGTAAAAATGAGGGTAAATTCAAGATATGAGCCCACTTACCACAAAAGCTTGCATATTTTTTGATTCTTGCCTCGCTTATTTATTGCATTGAAAACATAAATTCAATTTTAAATCATTTTTCTAATTTATGAACTTAGAAAGGTGTAAAACAGAAATAAAGTAACAAAGAGTGAAAAGAACAATATATTAGTATGGGTATTAATATAAGTTGATGTATTACAGTTTGTAAAGCTATTTGAGCACACACTACTAAATAGGATGTCTATAAATAATGACAATTTTCTCCCTTTGGGTTGCATGGGGTTGGTCAACTAGATTGTGATCTTGTATGCTAAAGTAATCTTCAACGTCTTAATCACAGCTATGTAGATAAAAATATTCTTTAGCTATAAGTTCAAGCACTTCAGAAAGGACCTCACAAGTATGAATGGACCATTTTCCCTACTGCCATTAGTGTACAGATTACAATCATAAGGTGGTCGATGTCTGTTGTGACTGCAGTGAGCCCAGAACCAGAAAGTGGACACAGGAGATGAGTCCTGTCAAGCCTGGATAGTTTAGGAGGCAACTGACAAGTACTGGAATGCTAAGCAAAGTGTGGTTCTCACAGTAGCAGAAGCAAAAACTGAAGCCACAGAGCATGACTTTCAGTCAGCCTTGAGGTAATTCTAGCAAACTGTCAGGTGACACAAGGAGAAAAGCAGCTTCCAACTCACACTTTATTCAGTGGAGATGGAGAGCTGCTAACTTCAACAGAGGATATAGTCAGATAGTGGAGTACTTCGAGAATCTCTTCAATCCCACTGACACACCTTTTGTAGTGGAAAGAGAGACAGTGAAGAGAGAGGTCAGGAGGTAGTTAAAAAACATTTTGGTGGCAGGGCACTAGGGGTGGATGAGCTTCACGTTAAGTTTCTTCTGCATTGCAGCTATAAGGGGATCACACTACTCAGCTTGACCAGTAAGGTCTATGCCAGCATACCTCAGAGGAGAGTTCAACCATTAGATGAATCTTGGATTCTGGACAAATAATGTGGTTTTCATCCTGGTCATGATATTTGAGGGTGTATGGGAGATTGCTCAACCAGTCTACATGTGTTATGTGGACTGGGGTATCCTGCGGGGGATGCTTGTGGTGGTATTGGGTATCAGGACTGTTTTTGGTCCCTGTAAAACCATAGTAAGAGCTTGACTTTCATTGCCAGCAATAAGTTAGCTTGATTCTAAGTGGGCTTTAAATTCAACCAGGCCTTCTGTTTGTCACCGATTAAAAAGGGAAGGGAAAATTCGATAAAAAAAGTCTGTTTTGGGCTTTTTTATTTCTAGGTGCAGCCAAGGGGTGGAAGGTGTCGGGCTCAGTGGTTTCAGGTTCTCATCTCTGCTTTTTTGGCTTCACCGAGTAAATGACCTTCTGTTTGCACTGAGGTGATTTGCACCTATAAGTGTGAAGTGACTGGGATGAGAAATAGTGCCTCAAAGCAGGGTTTTGCTGTCAACTATCATTCATTGATTGTGATAGTAAGCGCAAGAACGATCCTTTCTGAGCATGCCTAGATATACAGCATTATTCTGGTCACTATTGTTGCCATTAAAATGTTCAGTCAGTCTATGGCTATACTGAACAAAGCTAAATAATTGCAAATATAGACATTGATACTAGACACCTTACAGATCATTTGTACCAAAACAATTTAACCTATCTTTATGCTGCAGTATTTTAAAAAACATTAATTTGGGGACTTTGATGTAATCATCTTCTTGTCCTAGTACAGCTAGAAAATAAACAGCTCTGGTCAAGTGAGTTATGCTAAACAGGTTACGCTACACATATTTTACTGAGATAGTTTATAATTCAGAAACATCTTTAGAACCTTTTAACTGTTGACGTTTTATTTTTTTTATTGCAACCAATAGAATATAATGAGTTCCGTACTTGAAACAGGGATAAAAGCCTGAGGTATGTCAAATTACACAAGAACTGGACTGAAAGTCAGAGGTACTTGGGTCTTAAGGAGTGATGAATCCAAGTTAAAAAAAAATTGGTTCAAGTTGTTGTCAGTATGTACAGTGGAGGTCAGGAGAGTGGTACAACAGTGAGTATGTACAGCCATCAGTAAAACACGGTGGAGGCTTTGTCGTGTTTTGGGGATGAATTTCAGCCAGTGGTGCTGGGGATCTTGTCAAAACTAATAGAAATATGAAAGCAGAAAAGTTCCATCAGATTGTGATCCACCATGTAAAACCATCTGGAAAGTATCTGATGGCCAGCAGCACAAAAGTGGCCCCACTGATTTGCCTTCTGTAATGGAAGGAAAGTCTGGGAACAATAGGGAGTGACCTCAAGAGGCCAGACCTCAAGAGGCACCACAATGGTTGGTGGAACCCTTCAAGGACCACCACATCTCAAAAACTAGTGGTTCCTTTATTCAAGAAAGGGAACCAGAGAGTGTGACCCAACTATTGGGGGATCATACTCCTCAGCCCACCTGGGAAGCTTCATGCCAGGATACTGGAGAGGATATTTAAGCGTATATCAGAGTTAGCCCCACGAGTTTATGTGCCTTGTGACTTACAGAAGGCATTCAATCATGTCAATTGCATGGTAAAATAGCATCAGGAGCTCATTCATTTGGAGTACACCCACCATTCGACGGGTGTCTAACTTCAGTCCCTACTCCAAAACAGCTGAATCAAATGATTGGATTTTCTCTTCAGCATGCCATCAGCTTTGGCAAAGGCCTGGTAACAAGCCATTCATTTGATTCAGGTGTATCGGAACAAGGATGCATCTAAAAGGTGCAGGGCAGTAGCTCTCGAGGACTGGAGTTGGACAGCCCTGCGCCATTTCTTCACATTGAAAAGAGCCAGTTGAGGTGGTTTGGAGATCTGATTTGGATGTCCAAACCACCTCCTTCTAGGTAAGGTGTTATGGGCATGTCCTACTGAGAGGAGGGCACACTGAGAGTTTAAATCTCTCGATTGGTTTAGAAATGCCTCAATATCCCCCGGTAGAGCTGGAAGAGGTCAAGTCATGTTTATTTCTATAGCATACTTAAAAACAATTGCTGTACATCTAAAACAATAGCCAAAGAGTGAGGTTGGGGTTACTCTGCTTAGACTGCTGCACCCCGCAACCTAAAGCCAGATATGCCACAGCAGATGGATGAATGAATGAACGGATGGATGGATGCTCTATTTACAAATTTCAATAGATTGCTACACCCTTTTCCAATTTTCCAAGTTATAATAAGAGATAGCTCAACACTTGTACAGTTCTGTAGTTTTTGCTCCATAGTAGTGAAATAAGTCATCAGATCCTTAACTGACGTAAAAGTAGCAATACCACACTGTGGCAATACTCCACAACAAAATAAATATCCTGTCAACTTAGAATATGTGAGGCAATGCTTAGTAGCAAAATACAACAATTTATTTTTCAGAAATGTGTCCCAGGTCTCTGTTTTATGTATATATTACATTTTACCACTTTAGATATTTAAGTATTTATTTGAAGTCATTTATATTCTTAAAAGTCGACCTTTCACTGTTTAAGAAAATAAAATGTTCAGGCTTTGAGACCAAGCATATACAGTACCAACTCATCTGGGAGTTTTAACTAAATAGTTTATACTTTAAGAAGTGAAGGAATGGACAAAAAGGGCAGATGGATAGTTCCAATGTCGTCTGTCTCAGAACACTTGACTCTTTCAGTCAGCACCTTGGACAGCTTTGGTGTCACTTCAAGAGGATAAAGTCTGATCAGCACTCTGGACAGTGCTTGCAATACTGCTTACATGCGATTAGTGTCAAATCACTTAACCATGGCTACATGCTTAAAAATTTATGACTACTACAGGAAATGTTGACTCTTTACACCTTACTGTGACAACTTTGTTTTCTATGAAATCCTGCATGAGATTAAAAAAATACCAAGGTGATAAAGTTACATTTGTTGCTATAAATAACAAAGACCAGGTTATCTTAAAGTCACTAGAAAGTTAGACTGTGCACAGCTGATCATTTTTCACCTTGTGTCAATATCCTAGCTATGAAAAAGTACAAATATTGAATCACTCATGCACCCATTTGTAAAAACACATTTATTTATTCATGTATGTTGTATAACTAGGATCTTTTCTCTCTACTGGTTATATGTGCTGCTTTCAAGAACAGAAAATTACATGCAAAATCAGTGAATGCAAGTGTGCATCGATGCATATAAATGCGAGAGGACCATCTGTGCATAAAAGAGTCAAATCTTGAATATTGGCATATGGACTGCAACATCTCTTATTATCTTCTCAGCCCCTGATTAGCATGCATTAGACTTTGGTGCCTTTCCTCTGTGCGAAGAGGAGAGAAGGGATTTCCTCAGCAGCAGTCGATAGCTGTAGTACATGCCAAACTGACCTCTTTCGGAGAGATTCCTCTCTTTTACACACAGTTATGGGCTCATATAGGTGCAGTACAACAGAACATGATTTTCTTTTGGCCATAAAGCATGTTCTAATTTCTGAAACATTAGTAGTCTCATTTTATTTTATTTAATCTTAGTTCTTTGAGTGAGTGCATTTGGCAAATGTCTACACAACTTTGTGCTGTGTTTAAATGTAAATCATCTTTTTCATTTAAAAGATGCCAGATTTTTTTTTTTTTTACTCAGACAGCGTTCTATGTGATACATATGCTTTTGGCTGTCACAACAGAGCTGAGGTGGCTAACAGAGTGTTTTCTCACTGCTTGTTCTGCCACTTATGTTAGTTATTAGAAGGTTTTGCCTCTGCATGCTCAAGGGAAAATTTTCTCATGCCCCTGCCTCATGCATATACAGCAGTGTGTGGCTGTTGAGCCAGACTTGGAAAAAACAGAGGAAGGAAGTCAACAGTAGCGTTGTCTCAGACATAAATCTCAACCTCACTACCTGTGGGTGACAACAGGAAAAGGCTGGTTCCGATACAAAAATAGAGCTTCGCTTGTTCCTGCCCCATTTTATAATCTATGTGTTCTGGAAAAACTCCTCATGGACACTGAGAAAAAGAGAGAGAAACAGTGTGTGTGTATGTGCTATGGAGAGAGAGAGAGAGAGAGAGAGAATGAGAGGGAGGGAGAAAAGAGCTTGTGTTAGTGAAGGCTAACATGACCATCAACAAGCAAGTTTTGGCCAAAGATGTGCTGGTCAAAACTAGTCAGTACACACACACACACACACACACACACACACACACACACACACACACACACACACACACATATATATATATATATATATATGCAATTAAATAGTGTGGTGTCCAAGTCTTTTAATTAATTAAAAGATACTAAAGTATTGATGGGTGTGTTTAGAACAGACCGGCACCAAAAGAGACGAAACATAGACAGACACAGGAAAGGGAGAAGAATAGTGAAGAAGGTATTGATGAAAACCTGTGTCCTTCTTATTCTTTTTCATGAAAGGATTACATTGAGATGCAGGACAGCACCACTGCTTGATAGCATCGCTTTTATCACAGGACAGGGGAAAATGTGGACATTAGAAAAAGCAGCAGGGAGAATAATTGGCCAGAGCCAAAGAAAAGAGGCAGAGTGCAGAAATGTAACAATAAAGCAGGACATTTTTCCAAGGCAGCCAATTAGGAGCACTTAGGAAAGGCAAAAATCCTATTCTTTGTGATGGATTCATGAGCCGGCCTGTACCGTGGCTCTCCTACCAAAATAGTCAGGATACATTATCCGATTTGCTACTGTATGGAATAGGGCTGCCACGATTTGTCGACTAGTCACGATTACGTCGACTATCAAAATCGTCGACGACTGATTTAATAGTCGACGCGTCATTTGAAGCTTTGTAAGATCACAAAAGACGCAGGAATAAGTGGCAGGATTTAAGAGTGTAATAACGGACTGAAACAGAAGATGGCAGCATTGCATGTACAAGGATGTCAGCTACCGTTAAACCCCGAAGAAGAAGAAGAAGAAGCAGCTGTGTCCCAGAATTCATAGCGCGGCCCAGCGCAGTTTCCAACAATGGCAGCAGCTAGTTAGTTTTAATGTTACTCTTATTATTCTTTCTGGGTCACAAAATAAACGTTTAACATATTTTCAGGCGAGAATGTAGCTGTGTAAACCTCAAATATCTGCTCAGTTTATCAGGACACCACATATTTTCAAAAGCGCTCCGACGTTTTCGGAGACATCTGTTACCCACTAGCTCGTTAGCGAGCCGGGGGCTAGGCTCACTAGCGCCGCGAGAACACCGGACTCCCCGCAAATCGTTTTCAAACCCACTGCCGTCTTTCGCTACTCAGGTTAAATATATATGAGTCACTTAGATAACTTAAAATGTTATTGTTTGGCTTTTTTTTTAGTATTTTATTTGTTCCTGAGTAAATCAGTTTGGCTGAGATTAAAGTTATAGTTTAATCACAGCTGAATAAACGTCAAGCAGACAGCTGATTATCAGAAGTGTGAGATGCTGGAGAATTTACTCCAGTGTCCTGTTATATTTTAGATAGCAAGGAGTTCATTAAACTTCACCGAAACAATCTGCAAATTTCATTAAAATTTAATGAACTATCATCTTGTCTTTATTTTTAGTTAGCACAGACCTTAAACACTTAAAGCTGTAAGCTAATGATAGTTATATGAGCAGATGCTGCTGGTGCAATAAGCTGTAGTTTTACGTCCAATGGATGATGATCTGATTAGTCGACTAATCGCAAAAATAATCGGTGACTAGTCGACTATCAAAATGATCGTTTGTGGCAGCCCTAGTATGGAATAGCTATTAACCACAGTGCTGCGTCCCAGAATATTTAAAGCAGAGGGTTTTCTGATAAAGGCAGCGGGCAGTGCGGAACAGTCACCGCTGTCGCCGACGGTGGAAGAAGGGAATGTCAGCGACAGCTCCACTCTCAGCAGCATTATATTGACAAGGGACTTCCAGCTATCAATCAGCACTGCAGAGCCACGAGTCTCAGCACATTATCATCCACTCTATTCTTGTCATGTGAGCTTCATTTCTCCCCGGACTGCATTAGGGACAGATCATACATGTGTGGTGCTAGACAGTATTCTCATCCTCTCTGAATCCCTCTTAATAAGCTTCTGTAGTCTACTGACTTATGTAACTCGTCGTGTCATAGTGCATCCACATCTGGCTTGACAAACAACATCAGCAACATGCCCTGCTGGGGAGGGGGAGGTGGAAGGCTTCCTGAACGCAGAGAGCATGTATGTGTGTGTACTAGGTGAATGTTGCATGGATGAGCTTTACATTTCATGTTGTCATGTGAGTGGGCTGCTGCAGCAGTGATGCAGAACTATGGGAATGTGGTGGGATTACTGGAGCTGGGCACATTTCACAGTTTCCCATAGATTACACAAGGAGTTGATGGGCCGGTTAATAGATGCAGGAAGCCTGCATGACACTATGACCCCTGCTGTCTAAATGGGGAACTGCAAATGTTTTAACATGATAAATGCAAATGATGTTTTGGTTTACAGAAATAGAGCTATATTTTCAGGGGCATCAGTTCTGATTTCATGCTTGTACATGCATGATGAAATTAAAGTGAACAAGATATTACATATCATGCATGGAATTACTCTCTCTAATTAGTCACAACCTCACTCCTGTCCCCTATATCCTAATTATCTGCAGGGTAAGATTAGGGAACTCTGCCCTGTGAGTGTGTGAGTGTGGCTTGATGCACTTCCAGAGTATGGTCGTGGTGGAGAGCAAAGCTTACTGAAGCAGGTAGAACAGATGTAATCACACACAAGGAATGAGGAAGGAGGTTGCGTGTGTGGGCGGGGAAGGTCTGGATGATACTCTGCATCATAAAAAGGTTCTACCCATCTTAGGAATTCTCCGCACAGACCCTACATATTATCTTTCTCATCTGCTTTCATTCGCATTAATTTTTTGGCTTGCGACACATGAAGAGGGAAGCTAGCTAGCCAAGTCTCCGAATAAGTCACGGTTAAAGAAGGAGATTTTTTTTTCGTTTTCAGTCCAAGTACCCACCACTTAGATGGAAATATTCCCTCATTGCTCTTTAAAATGTGCAACGCTCCACACATCATTAGCAATAATTCATCTGCAGACGTTGGTGGCTTGAGTGATGTTGTCAGTGGGAGCGGAAACTATTGTTTTGCTAGGGTCTAAAGGTTACCTCAAGGTGAGTTTGAGAGATGGCGATAATTACAGTAACATATTTGTATCCATTAGGGAGAGCAATAGAAGCCACTGCGGTAGGTCATCATCAAAAATCCTTGTATTATAAGGACATTTTTTTACTGTCCTGCCTGCTCTCGCAGAATGGTTTTTCTTTAGATCTTCTGAGACTACTTGAATGAAGTACAGAAAACATGAGTTCTATCATTAGACTAATTTCAGGGGCGTGATTATGAAGGGTAATTATAGGATGACTTGGGAGAGGGGTTATCACTGGTGTCATTTCAGAGGTTGAACTAAGGGGCATTGCGCTGTAGTAATGGGTTCTGTTTCCAGAGGAATGTGAGTGTTAGATTGTGGGGTGCTGACGACTAAAGCCCTTGTCAGCTCAGCGTGCGCTCCTTTTGGTCCTGGGGGATAATAGGGATCTCCCTTTCTCTCAGTTCTTAATCTCCTTTATTACCCACCAATCCCTCTGTCCTCTCTGAGTGATCTTCTGCTTTCTTTCCTGTCTCCCCTACCTTTCCCCTTCTGTCTCCCGCACTTCCCACCCTCTTGCTCTCTGGTCTGATTAATAATGAATGAAGCAGATCATCTATCGATCCCATCCTCTGTGTTAGCACAGCAGAAGATATCAAACCTGTCAGTGGATCTTAAAATAGCTCTGCAATGTGGTGGTAGCAGGAGTGTTTGTTGAGTTAAGGGTAGAAGCTTATTTTCATATGGTAGGAAGGTGGCAGTGAAATGGACATGAACACTGGTGGAGCAGTGGGTCAGAAATAAATGGAGGGAGGACACACAGTCCTGAAATACCTTGCTAAAGGATAAAACTCCCCTATAAAGCAGAAAGTTGATGATCTGTGATAAGTTTGAAACTGAAGGTCTCTTATGTCTCTTTATTAAAACGTGTCTACGCCAAGTTTGATGCTACTGTTTGTCCCGAGTCTCAGAAATTCTCCACTCAGCCATTTCTGGCCTGCTGCTCTCACTTAATCAATCCAACAGATTGGCTTTGCTCTCTGACAGGGGACAGACTCTGTCCAGACCCTGATGGAGACTAAGAGTGATGTATATCTGTCACAATTGGTTAATCTCACCAGCCAACATTATGCAGTGTTCAGTAGCCCTTACACTGAGTACAGAGAGAGGGAAAGTGCTGCAGGGACATGATCACTTACAAAGAATGGTTTAACTGTTGGACATGATCCAAGTTCTTCTAATTTGATTTTCTGTTGTCTATACACATTTGGCCAGTCACGGACAATTGGCATTACATGAGAGTGGCCTATATTAATAATCTCATTTAGGGGATTGCAGGGTGAAAGATCTTTCTGTTGTTTAATTTGAGTCTGGAAAAAACCAACAAAAAAAACCCAAACATGTATCGTAAATATAAATGTAATACTAGTTTGTGACCCTTAAAATCTAGTTTGTTTTCAACCTGTTTTTCTAAGATTTAGAGGTCCTATAGATGTGAACTTTCTCACACCTCAGGGTTGACTCTGCCCAAAAAAATGTTTTGTTTTAAGTCAATTCATTAATTTGGGCCACTGAGAAACCACCCCTTGGTTTGTCTGTGAAGGTTCTCAGTCATCCAGGTCATCGTAGTCAAAGGAGCTTGCAAAGAAAAGCGTCTGGACTTCTTTAAGTTACTTGAAGACGTTTCACCTCTCATCCGAGAAGCTTCTTCAGTTCTAAGGTCAAATGGTGGAGAGTCCCAGATATAAACCTAGTGGGAGTAACCTAGTGGGTTACTCCCACTAGGTTTATATCTGGAAACGTCTTCAAGTAACTTAAAGAAGTCCAGACGCTTTTCTTTGCAAGCTCCTTTGACCACCCCTTGGTTTAAATGCTCAACTTTGGTATTTTGGCTGTGCCGTTTCTTTGCTTGTTTCTGCTGTAGCTAATGCTAGCAGTGTTATAGCCATTATGTTCTATGCTCAAGAAATGGCACTCAATATATGTCAAAAAGAAAATGCTATATTGTTGTCACAACAGGTTAAATTTAACTACAGAAACAAAAACTATTTCCACCGGGCCTTTAACTAAGGATGTTATTGGCAACTAGTCTTCTAATTGTCGAAAAAGATACAAAATCCTGAGAAAAGATTTGAAGGTGAGCATGCTTTAAAAATACAAAATTAAATATTGGTCAAATGAGTATTCAGTCTGCATTTTAAGAGCTGAAACTGTTAAACACGTTTATCGTTATGTCCCAGTCTAGCTGTCCCCAGGCGCAAAAGGGTGTCCCCATCCCTGTCCCCAAAGCCACACCTAATAGCTAATATAATGTTACCGTTGCTAGAAGTGTCGCTGAAATGTGCAGAACTTCAGATTAGTTTGGCCTCTGCAGTGCTAGCAGCTGTAGCGTTAGCTTCTTCCATGCTGGCGTTCACGTCCCAGTACAGAATATAGTTACACTTGACTTCACTGATTTTTATTGTATTTTTTTTAAATGAAATTCAGCCATTTACTTTACATCATGTTACAACATCTAATTACAAAGAGAGCAAAAAAGAGGGTTTAAAGAGAGGCGGTGGTGCAGCCATTTGTCAGGGCTGAAATTTTGGGTAGCGGATTGTGGCTTCGTAACATCTTTTAACTAGTAACTGCCACTGTACATTGATAAAAAAAGAATAATAATTTTAACCAACTGCAGTTGGGTAATTTCCACATAGGTGTCTACTTTTTGGAAACTGTGGTGTTTGGCTCTGCAATGGGCGTCTCTGTCTATGTAACTTTTATTTAACCAGGAAACACATTAAAAACAACTTCTTATGCATGTCATAATTATAAGCTTAACACAAATTAAATGCGGTATGCATGTCATAACCAATTATGGCATACATATTGCAGAAACAGTGATTCCAAACACTGGTAAACTTTACCAGTATTATCCTCACCCCTATAATCATCCCAGGCTCAGCATATTGTGATGTCTCCGAAGCAGTTCCTGCACTTTGATGTCATTTATATGTACACACAGCAATGTATGTGTGCACACTGCAGTGTGTTGGTGTCATTGTTTAGGTGTCTTTCATCTTCTTTTTCCATCTATGCATTTTCCCTTTGGGTAGTTGTTATGTTTAGCAGAGATGTTAATGCTTTTTCTCACATCTATATTATAGTCTGCACCTTTTCTTGCTGTTCTTAAAAGACCGGAACATCCACGCTCTCAAAGAAACACAAGTTCAGATCTAATTCTATCCTTCCTTTCCCTCCGGAAACAGCCACCTCATTAATGTGTTTCACAGTATGCATCCCATATTTTTCTTTTTGTTTTTTTTCTGTTTCCTTTTTAGTCTGGGCTGACATGCAGTGTAGTCCAAGTTCAAAGACTTGCGATAATTTAGAAATATTCTCATCACATTTGCAGATTACTTTTTCTTGTTATGTTCAGTTTGACAATATGAATGCAATTCTTCTCCTATTCCATATCTCGTTTCAGGAGCACTTCACTCCTGAGTGCAGGTTCAAAGAGAGCGTGTTTGAGAACTACTACGTTACGTACTCCTCCATGCTCTATCGGCAGACCCAGTCTGGCCGCTCCTGGTATATCGGTATCAACCGTGACGGTCAGGTCATGAAGGGCAACCGGGTAAAGAAGACCAAGGGAGCGGCACACTTCCTGCCTAAAGTTATAGAGGGTATATTTTAAAAAACTATACTGAAATAGTTTATTTCTCAGTTATTAATCATTAACCTAAATTGCTAACTGACGACTCCTATCTTTGTTACACAGTTGCAATGTATAAGGAGCCATCGCTACACGAGCTAGTCAGTGAGCCAGTGAGCCCACCTCGGAAGACGGTGAAGACATCAGATTCGCCGTCCCTAAAGAATGGACAGAAAGAAGCTCCCAAGGCTGAGGCCTCATAGCACAGGAGAATGAGGGTGGGACAAAGGGTAGCAGTGACACTTGAAACAAAGTTGCCCACTATGCACTGAGGGTGGCTGGGGGAATGGTGCTCAGCGGCCACCTCATTCCAGAAGTGCACTCCAAGATGCTGAGGGATAAAGAGTCAGCAGTCCATCAGCAGCCAAGAAGACCTAAGAGAGGAGTCCCCCCTCACCTGAAACCAGTGAAAGGAAAGCCCAGGGTCTGAGCCAGAACTCCTACCACCGCCACCCCACCCTTTCTCCCAGTGTCACTTCTTTCTGTACCTGTTGTGATTTGCTTACGTGCAGCCCCATTTATTTCTCCGTCAGGATCAAGCTTCTTTGTCTGCTGACAGTTTCATCTTTTCTCATATGCCTTCCCCATCATCAGCTCTATTGTACTGTATAGTCACCACACACACACACACACACACATCCAGCACTGACTCCGCAGGATAATCCTCACCCATGGGCTCCCTCTTGAGCCCTAAAGTTGGTGACAGTGTGGCTCAGCCAGCTTTCCACCCACCATCTGCCTACCAGCTAATCACTAAGGTCAACTAAAGCTCAAAGTGAGATGATATGGCTTAGAGACGAAAGAAATCTGCAGGAAGCTTGGGTCGGGTCAGGTCAGCAGCAACTAAAAACGAATCCTTTTCCTCTTTTGTTTGCTTTCTTTGCTAGCTGTGATAATAACCGGATGATGCTAAAAACCTTATATTGAATAAGCAGAGAGGTGGGGATGGTTGCTTCAGTCCTGCTGGAGATAAGAAAGCGGAATATTTGAATTTCACAACAAATGCTATAAAGTTCAGGAGCAAGGAACTGCTTGGTGTAGGTGTAAGCAGTGGTTCCCAGTAAAATAAATTAATAACCTGAAGCAGCTACTCTTCTTGGGAAGATGAGCCATAAAATATAATTTACTTTCATGTATTTTTGTTTTTGTTTTTCCAGACTCTAATGGAAAGGGTCAAAAGGCTTGAGCAATATTTATACCAGCAAAATCAAAAACAGGGGCAGCATAAGTAAGTGAGACAGTGCATGACACCCTCTTTCTACTGCAGTAATCTCTAACGGGTGATCGCTAATTATGGCGCTCGCTCATTAAAGGCTACAAATGAAACAACTGGCTCATATTTTAAACCCAGGGTGGATCAGTCACCTGAAAAAGCACGCCAGTGTACACTTTGCTCGGCATCTGCTGTCAGAGTAAAGCCAGGTTTGAAGCCCAACATCAAAGCCGAAGGAGCCTCTGAGTTGGAGCACTTGTTATTCTGAGGATGTCTGGCAGCTTATCCACTCACTAGCTTTATCAAATCACCTTGGAAGAATTGCCCTCAAAAATGTAGTTGTCTGAGTGAACGTCTTGCTGTGATTGTATTTTAACCCCCTTATGTCGCTGTCTTTTAGAGTATAAATGTGAGGTAAGATTCTCTGTGAATGAGTGCATGCACAGAGGATAGAAAGAGAAACTGTGGGTAACCTCTACTATGTCCTTCAGACACAGCACAATGTCTTTGACATGTCTGTGTCGTGGAATAGGTGATACTTTGTACCACTCATCACATCTTTTGTGTGATGTGTATATATTTTAAATGAATGAGTGTCCTCAAAGGAATCTTCATTAAATGTAACTTTTTTTTTTAGTTTCAATTAACCGGTATTTTGATTGCATCGAGACTGAACTGCATGCAATTTTAGAATTGTATGCAACTGACCTGATACAAGGTGTCTAAATGGGAGATGTCAGGGATATTTCAGTAATGGCTGCTGTTGGGTGCTGTCTGCTCTGGTAAGTCACTGAGGGGAAAAACAAATGTCACCACAATGTTCAGTCAAAGTGAATGGTGCATGGATACTACCAACAAACACAGACAGCGTTAAGTCCCTTGCTATGACAGGAAAGAGCAATGTTGGGAGATGGGGAAGCCAAACGGGAAAAAAAAATGCCTATTAGATGGCTGCTAAAAATTCCCCGATAATTCTAGGAATTTCTGTGCATTGGCAATAGAGTTTAATTTGAATGGTCACATAATGTGCAAATGTGCAGACATGCTACAGAAAGTGAAATAGAGGCTTTACGAATGTGCCGTATTGAGGGTGAAAAGTAAGTCGGAAATTGTGTGCGGAATTGTAAAGAAGTCATCACACGGTGGCGGTTATTTAGGAAGAGTGACGGATTAGGAGGTGTATTCTTGAGGAATGTTGATAAGGAATGTGTGCAGTAAAGTAAGCAAGAATTTTGGCAGGATTGCGCGCGGCATGTGGGTATGATAATGAATGTGAGACAAAGAGGCACTGTGTGCTATTTAGGACAGAGGGTCTATGGAGGAAATTAGTTGGAGGGCTTTTCATTTTTTTATCAAGTCTTTCATTTTTCTGGGCTTTTCCAGAGGGAGCTTCACTCAGTTTAAATTTGGATATTTTGTCCTTGCATTGCAGACCTACAAATATCTATTTTGGAAACCCAATGTTCTGCCTCTCGGAGGAGTCTGGTACAGCCTTGTATGGGTTCTAACCATGCATTACTAACTACTGCATGATATAAATGTGTCTGCACAGCAGGCAGCACACGATTTTGAATTCTGAAGTTGATCACAAGTTCACTCTATGAAAGGGAAGTACTTGAAGCCCAACGCAGTGAATGACTGACAGGAAAGGAATGAGATGTAATAGCTTTTTTTTTTTTTTTTTTACCAGACTTGCAACTAATAGGAACTTTAAAAACACAAAGGAGTATAAAAATGTATATTTCTGAAGCTCCAGTTCATTTTTTAAAGAAGATTTTAAGAAATAACCCTCAGCACCCTCTGTCGCTTGATCCAAATTCTTCCGTAGATTCCTTAGTCCCAAAAGCCAATCAGTCCTCACCTCTGTAGTAATGACGAATGCCACAGTAAGTTGTCTGATGGTGATACTGCAAGTAGACAGCCTAGATCAGAGAATGTCAGGTCTGACGTGAAATGAAGAACAAAGTTGAATGCTTTACCAGAGGGGCTAAATGGAAAAGTATGGCTTTATGGCCATGAAGCAATGTTCTGCAATGTAGAGAAGTTAAGCAATGCAGCTGTTAAGTGAAACTAGTCATGCTTTTGAATGGAAAAGTTAGGAGAGGAAAAAGACATGGTGGTCCTAAAAGTAGAAAAGCTGTTAAGAGGATCTTTGTTATTGTAGTTTAAAGTCTGAATTGTTCTGCTTTGCAAGTGAGAATACATTTATGAATACAGGTCTCACAAAGCTAACAGTAAGGTGGTGACATGGAAAATTTAAAAAAAAAAATGTTATAGTCTGCGTGCCCACACATGAGAGGTTTAAAGTCGTAATCCCTATCCCACACAGATCCCTTAACATTAAGTTTCTTCTCAACATCACATTGCCTGTGTAGGTGTGCATACCTTTAGTGTCTTTATAAGGTCTCTGTGTGTGAGTGTGTGTATCTATGACTAACAGTATGGTAAGACAAGACAGAGAGGCGAGAAAAAAGAAAGGGCATGAGACTGAAACAATGATCGATAGACTCAATAAAACGCAAACGAAAAAAACATCAACCCTGCAATAGGTGCAAAAATCTCCCCAAGGTCTGCCAAAGACAGGGAAATCCATTTGATCATGATGAACTCAGAGGGCTGTTGTTTGATTTCAACCTGTAAACTCAACAAAGGAGCCACATGGACAACCCCCGGTGGAGGAGGCTTTTACACTGGATGATGAATAAATAGTTTTCTCTCATTTTGGAACAGTGTGAGCATCAGTAGCCGTAGTCTGCTTCGAGACACACATCTGCGAAAAGTAAACCAGTTAAACCAAAGGTAAACTGAACCTTAGAAGCAGCAGTTTTACTGCACTGTACAATAACTAACCAACATCCAGGGAATTCTTTGCAGCAAACCCTGGTAACATTTCATTTGACATGCGCAAAAACAAAACGGCCTTTTCAGGCATAGCATTTATCCATGCGCTACACAAATTCAATCTGAGCCATGCACCTTTTTGAGTTTTACATTTTACAAAATCTATTTTACCTGCATGCAGGATTTTCTTATTGCTTTCTAATGAACACTAATGATCCTCAAAAATCCACAAAACCGTGAACCAACTTAACCTGCATTCACAGTACAGAAATGTGCGCCATGGAGTTTGTCAAATTAAAGGGAAAAATTATGTTTAACTAGCACCCTCTAATGGATGTAGTTGGTTGCTAAGAGGCAGAATTTTTAATCAGGGGCAGAAAGCCACAGTGCTGAAGGCATAACTTCAAGAATTTTTTTTCCTTCCACAGAATTTTAATAAGATGGCAATATATCATGACATTTGGCTGTTTGCATCATACCCTAATGTGGTTATAATGTGCTCGTCGTGGGTTCCTAATGTGGTTTTGATGCCACCGCCTTGCTATGCTGTAAGTTTAAATAGTCAAAATGCAGCATCTCACTGAATTTGATTAATGCTATCCCAATGAATTATTTTATCTATTACAACTCACAAACAATCACTAATGGTACATGACAGTGGTCCATACACAAGAGATTTAATATAAATTGGATAACACAATATGCACACCATTATAAAATACAGTTTTCTAAAAATCCTTTCCCTCTTGCATAACCTAAGTGGGGTTCAAACTGATGGATCTCATTTTTGAAGGCAGTTGTGCCAACTAAATACTTCAAAAACCATCCTAAATAAATTATAAATCAGTCCTGGAATTACAGCAGTACAAAATGGATGTGTGCCACGCTCGCTGTTCCAAGCGTTTTAAATATTCAAAACAGGACACTAACAGAAATTGAGTCTTGGCTGCAACATTGTTTTTTTAATAGTTCTTTCTGAATAAGGATTTGTTTAATGTGCAGAATGCACAAAGCCAAATATGCTGAACCTGTGGAGTATGCTGATATTTCTGCTGTTTCAGTGAGTGAATGGCATCTTTCAGGAATGCCTGAGTATGTGAGGAATCTACACAGGGTAGCAGACTGCTTCCAGACAACAGAAGTCGTCTGGATGGTTTATATGTGCAGGATGCTGTCAGTTTACATATATGTTAATACTAACAAATATTGTATATCTGATCTACTAACACATATTTTCATTTTCTTAAAACTGTACTAACTGTGTTAGTGTTGTACTCTTTTTTTTACTGCCTTTCTGTTGTTATACCTTTTCATGTTTTTCGTTGATGTTGTTTTTATGAAGAATTGTTCCTATTTGGTTGGACTTGCTCGGTTTTATTTGTTGTATTTGCTCAGCACTGTTGAACTTACACCGATGGGGAAACTTCCCCCAAAAAGAATCTCACTGTGTGACCGAGTCAGAAAGATAAAATAAAAACAGCAGAACAGTTTCTAAAGCCAAAACGTGTTCAGCAATGACCTTGGTGGCATCAGACTTACGGTCACACGAGTCTTCCAGACGGTTTCCCACTCTTGTTCTTACAGACTCTTAACTTCTCTCTCTCAAACTGATCTCGTTGTCTTCCAAAAAACAAACAAACACTTTAAAAAATGAAAAAGATAAAGAAGCCATAAATAACACTTGGCCTTGGCACCGATTATCCACAGAGGGCAGGCCTGACTCCTCAGGCACCTCCCGAGTGTCACCAGGGATTTAAACACGGACTCCTTGCACTAAGAGCCCAAAGAAGCAGCAGAAGCAGGGACGTTCTGGCTTTTCTGGATATGCCAAGAAGCAGCAAAGCAGGAGTAAAGACCAGCAATATGCAACCAGAACTACCAGCCTGCACTCAAGGAGGGGAAACAAATCTAACACGCTAACTGCACTCACAACTTGCAGGCTATAATGACAGTCTGCAATAAGAATTACTGACATGGGTTGTTTTTTTTCTTAATTTTGTGGTTTTTGCAAAGCATGCATACTTTAATGTTCTTTGGCTCCTTACGGATGACTCCCTCTCAGTATCGACAGACACGTGCCCTCAATTCACCCTCTCTCCATGATTGCCATCAGACCTGTGTACATTTCTACAATAACTCCTACATGAAATGAAAGGAGATGTCTTATTCTGATATAATATTCAATAAAATAACATATATTTGTATGATTATAAGCAATGTTCTCTGATTTTTCTGTGTGATTTCTTTTTGTCTCAGCTTCCTTCTAAATCTTTCTTAAAGGCATTAGCTAGTAACAAAATAAGTTTCCCCTTTAATGCGCTGTAGGACATTAACATTTTTCCTTTCCTTTATTTGTCCTTGCAGTCACATTGCTTTTATTATTCCATAGTCTGATCTATGTAATGTCAAAAAAATACATAAAGTAAAAAATGTTTTTGAGCCAAGTTACAATTATGTTAGAAATAAAGAAGTATCTCATTGTTTTTTTTTTAAATGTAGGTCAGAGTTGAGCTACGGGAGACAAATAACAGAGGGTGGCAGCTCAGGATGAATCAGCTGACCTGCCCCTATTCTTCCCTTTGTTTCTCTAAAGAGCATGTGAGATTGTACTTCGTCCCTCATTTCCTAGTCAAATAAACTGCACCTTCATGATAAATTTTAAATAGTAATGTTGACAGCACTGGGTCAGACTATGTTGACTACAGTAGTTATAAGACAGCATGGGTATTTCAAGTAACAGCTAAAAGATGGACAGAGGTTAACCAGTCTGCAAAGAACAATATCATTTAGATAATTTCATAATTTACATAAATCAATTAGGATACAATCAATAAAAGGAGAAAAAATAGCAGTAGCAAGAGAACATCACAACAGGCAGAGTAACGTATGCTAAGCACAATGATAACAGGAGAACAGTTTTGGTTAGTTCCTAATAAGATGCTGTATTTACAGTGCAAATTAATGACCTGTGTCAAACCTGAATTAACACCTGAGAGCCCGTAAACTGCACACAGAAAGTCACTTTCCATCTGTAGTGTACTGCTAGCTAAATATTAGCAGCAATCACTGCATAAAAGGGTGATTGTTATTGGAATTGTGTAGTATCAACAGGCATGTGCTGATTTTTATATGCCACCTTACTTTATCAAAGCTTACTTAGCTTACCCAGAATCAACTGACAGTACTGCAAGATCTTATCAAACCCACCTGCTAACTGCTCTTCTTCTCTTAAGAGTATAAGTAAGTGTCCTGGCTCAAATTAATTATACTAATAATAACATAGTTTAGCATCATTTTCTGGAATTATTTTCAAATCTTTCAAATCTTATATTTTCCGAACTTGTCTATTGAGGACAATACAGGATCGAATGAAAAGGTTTTGTGTCCAGTGTTGTTGATGTCATGATGTTGCAGTGCACTCACACAAAAGCATGGCTTGCCATTAATGGTTGCTGCAGGAGAAAGAAGATGAAGAGGTAATTTCATGACACACATCAGTGATGTAGATTTAAAACACACTTTAACTGAAATACAGCAAAAGTGTAAACTGTTTTGATAATGTGGGGACATTAGTTACGTTAGCTAGCTAACTAGCTAGTTAGCTAATAATCTTTAGCTACTTATATCACTAAAGGTTATTAGCTAATTGTAACCTTCTGATCCACTGGTCTGCTTGTATCTCATGAGTTGCCAGCCAAGGAGCTAATGTGTTATTATTTCAGTCTGTTAAAACATTTCTATTCCTATTTTGATCAAATTGAGCTTCAGTGTTTGTTTACAATACAGCTCCAGATCCTGGTGATAGCAAGTCAAAAAGATGTTACCTGTCCATGTCCAACAGCAGCCTGTATTCAGTCTAAATATTGCTATAAACTGAAACAGATCCGTTTATGTATTTTATTCACTGTAACATGTAAATTTACCAAAAATGATAAAGCTGTAGTTTCTGTTTTCCACACATTCATCGATGATGATTTCACATAACTAAACAGTGTGCTGTCCTGTTGTCGATTGTGGACGCCCCACTTGCTATATATATATATATATATATTTTTTTTTTTTTTTGAGGGTGTACACCTCACCCCTGACGTCGTTGCCCACCTCTCAATTTTAAATACACGTAGACATTGAGGTCTAGCAAGAGGGACTATGCGCTTACCTGCTGCTCTCTGGCAGGTAGCTCCATGCCCTCCTGGGTTTTAAATGCACCTTAGAACACACATGCATCAACACTACAATGAGCGGGTGGAGGGAGGTTTGGAGTCTTCTCTCACCCCCGTTCTCTGCGGCCTGCTGGAGCGGGGGGGGGGGGGGCTAGGAGGAGGAGTTGGCCGTCCGACTGCGGTCTGGAGTGTGGGGCCTCCCTGCTGCTGCGGAGTCGGGGCGGTCTGCCTCTCCCCACCGCAGGGAAAAGGGTAACACCACCTGGGTCTGGGTGCAGTTCCCCCCTCCAGGGTCAAGGGTACCTAGACCCGGTTCGTAGAGTACGCTTGGGGAGTGTGATCGTGTGTACAGCGTCTCTTTATGTTTGTCTCCACGTTGGTTGAGTGTGGAGTAAGTGCATATGAGAGCATGAGGGTGGGAATGGACGTTTGTATCTGTGTGTGCCTGTATTTCTGTGTCTATATGTCAGGTTGGGTATCAGACGCCACCTCTCTAGGGACATCTCAGGCCCTCCAAGGTTTGGAGGCCTATCTCCCCCCCCCCCCCCCCCCCCCCACCACCACCACCACCACTTCCCCTGCCAGTGGCGGACTCCCTCAGACATCGGTGCGTTGGTGGTTCTTTGTGTCTGGGGATGGGCGTCCAGGTACACACCGGCTCACTCCTTGGCGGCTGCCTGGAGCCTGGGGCTCGCTCGGGCCACTTCGGAGGTGGGGTGCCCCCGGCCTCTCAGCCTGGGGCTCGGTCACTCAGGCGCAGCTGGCTGCCGGTGGAGCTCACAGGCGCGTCACTGCAACCCCCCCTGGCTTCTGCTCCGCGGCTGCTGAGTGAGCCCTCATCTGGGACTCTCCTCAGCTCTTTCTGGGACAGTGGCACGGCTGCCCCTCTGTTGGTCTTCCTTGGTCTCTTGTGTTCTGGGGGCCTCTGGATGTCTGGAGTTTTGATCTCCTCCATACCTGCTTCATGCCCTGGAGGACGGGGCTGTGGCCCCCCCACACCCTCTAGCAGATCATTACATGAAGGAACCTTTTAAAAACAAGCACGTCCATGCTCACAGGTGTACACACGGGTGATCACACCCACAAACTACACCCTTTTTGGCTCCTACCTCAAAGCACACTGTGTTATGTTGATCTTATGTGCTGCACAATAATGTTTAATATTTAGTATTTACTGTCATATTCCCATATATCATTGTGATGCTGTTTATTCTATTACTCTTGTTCTCTTCTGCTTGTTCTCTTTTTTCTTTCTCAACAGGTGATCCAGGTGATCGATATATGCATTTTTTTTCTTTTTTTTTTCTGCCCATTCTGTTGGTTTTTGTTTTTTGCCCTTCTCCCCCGTCCCTCTTCTCAGCTGTTTCTCTTTCCCTCTTTCTTTCTCCCCTTCTTTCCCTCAGTCAAGTCTGTCCCGTATTCAGCAAGTGAAAATAAAATAAACAATAAAAGGTGAATCAAATGGACCATTACGGCAAGGCTGGGATGGTCAATTTGGTAAAGTAAATCTGTTGGGCATCTTTCTTTGCCTTTAGACAATAATTCTGATGGCAAAAGAGCCAAACGGGACAGGCAAAAAAAAAAAAAAAAAAAAAAGATTATATTTTTGTCATTTTCTAGTTTCTAGTTGAATGAGGAGGGTGGAGATAGAGGGGGGGAGAGGACAGGTTGCACAAGAACAGGAAGAACGAGGGACCAAATAGTGAAGTTAACTGGAAAAACAAAAGTTATTTTTCACAAAGTAGGTTTTTTTTTTCATGTATTTCAGTGATGCTCAGTGTGCTTTCCAGTAGCACACTTAAAAAAAGCCAGTGGACATTGTAAACATAGCCTATTGATATGAATGACAGGTTTTTACAGGATTCATGTCACTCTAAACATGGCTTGAACAGGATGGATGCCATTACATTGACGTGGACTATAAATGTATTCTCTATGGTGGCCCCTAGAGACAAAGCACGTACAAACTCCAAAACACTTGCAAACTCCAAAGCACATGCAAACTCCAAAACACTTGCAAACTAAAAAACACATGCAAACTCCAAAACACGTACAAGCTCCAAAACACTTGCAAAATCCAAAACACTTGCAAACTAAAAAACACATGCAAACTCCAAAACACTTGCAAAATCCAAAACACTTGCAAACTCAAAAACACATGCAAACTCCAAAACACGTACAAACTCCAAAACATTTGCAAAATCCAAAACACTTGCAAACTCAAAAACACTTGCAAAATCCAAAACACATGCAAATTCCAAAACACAACGGAAGTGCTCCAGGACGCTAGGGGCAGTGTTGAGCTCGATTTGCAAAATAAATCACCAAGATCCGTACCGGAAACCCGATCGGTACCCCGCATGTGCGAAAGGTTTCTACTTCCGGTCGTAGCGTTTTACGATAGTTACAGGTCAGAGTATCTGTTAAGATGTTAAGAATAACAAGTATATCTTAAAATGTTTGCAATAATGAAGCATTTCAGTACAATGTAGACAAAAACGAAAAATAAAAAGATAGTTACGGATCAGGACTCCCCGATCCTTACTGCGCATGTGTAAAGTCTGACCGTACAAATTGGGTCTACCCGATCCGTACCGCGCATGTGCAGATGTTTTCTTCTTCTTCTGTTAGTTTAATGGCAGTGTACTCCCCAGTGTACGAGGATACCGCCACCTGCTGACCGAGCGAATAAACCCTGTTATAAACTGAATTAGCGTCATTACAAACGTGTGTTTGTAATGACACTCTCTGTTGAGGAGAAAAGCATGAATTTCTTTGTATACGGATTATCCATTGTTTAAATGTCCCGGGCAGTCGAAAAGGAGGCAGAGCTGTTGAGAAATGCTAGGAGCTAACTGGGCGCTAACCGTATCATTCAAATATATTGAATGTCGCAATGTTGGCAAAGAGAGGAAGTGACGTAAGATTTGCGCATGCGGGGTACCGATCGGGTTTCCGGTACGGATCGGGTAGTGACAGTGACAGCTGCAAACCCCAAATCCGGTCATTGGTACTTCCTGGCTTGTGTAGTTACTAGGTAACAAAAGCTCAACACTGCCCCTAGCGTCCTGGAGCACTTCCGTTGTGTTTTGGAGTTTGTACGTGTTTTGGAGTTTGCATGTGTTTTTTAGTTTGCAAGTGTTTTGGATTTTGCAAGTGTTTTTTAGTTTGTACGTGTTTTGGATTTTGCAAGTGTTTTGGAGTTTGTATGTGTTTTGGAGTTTGCATGTGTTTTTGAGTTTGCAAGTGTTTTGGATTTTGCAAGTGTTTTGGAGTTTGCATGTGTTTTTTAGTTTGCAAGTGTTTTGGATTTTGCAAGTGTTTTGGAGTTTGTACGTGTTTAGGAGTTTACATGTGTTTTTTAGTTTGCAAGTGTTTTGGAGTTTGCATGTGTTTTGGCGTTTGTACGTGTTTTGGATTTTGCATGTGTTTTTTAGTTTGCAAGTGTTTTGGAATGGGGTACATGATGCTCTGTGCCGAGTCTGCTTAATAAAGGGAGGGTTTGTACTGTATGAATTGAAAAACTTTGTGCACATGTCTAAGGAGTGGCAGTGTGATTTTCCAGTGTTTGTACTGAATAATGCCACTTTAAGCTTGATGATTTGTTGGACTTATCTGCTTTGCCAAAAATGTTTCTTTAACTTCTTTAAAGACTTAGCCTTTGCCTTGTGTTTAATAACTAAAGGCTCCACGCTAAAACGGGTGGATTAGATTGAAATCTCTGATCATTCACTCTAAATTACACTCAAAAAAGAACTATTTGAGTGAACATTAAAAAATAATGGAAAGGATTTCCATGTGATTAAATTGCTTTATTTTAGCATTATACAGTTCTGTTATTCCAACTTAATGTACTTGAGTGTGACCAACTTAATTAATTAATGATGAATCAACATATTTACTTTAGTTGAGTTCAGCTTAATTCAATTGAGTTGATCCAACACATGCAAATTATGTTAGTCCAAAGAAAGTACATAATGCTACTAGAAAGGCATTTATTAACATGGAAATCTTTTCCATGAGTATTTTAAGTTCATTTAAAGAATTATTTTTGGAGTGTTCAACAAATCAGAGTCTGGTTAACATAAAGCTTGTCATGCGCATCTTTTCCCCCCCTCCAATTTATTGGATTTAAGAAATGCCATCACACTTGTCTATCCTTTTCTGCTTGTCCTGGGGGGTAACTGCACATACCCAGAGAGACACAAGGAGAACATACAGACTCCACACAGAAAGGCCCTGGCCAGTTGGTGGATTTGAACTCAGAACTTTGTTGCACTGATATAACAGTGCTAACCACCATGCCACCAAGCTGCCACTCCATACTTTAAAAGAAGTTGGAAAGCTGTGAATTTGATACAGAATTTTCTTTATGTTGTTGTCCTTGACAGGTTAAACCACAATAAATAGCAATAGCATACACATGGTGTATGTATGCTTCTCTGCCTGAAATAACCCCCGATATTTTCTTGTCCATGACTTTGTAATATTGCGACTCCAGGCTACAAACCAGAGTATATTATGTCATCACAACAAGAATCTCTTTTTTTTGTCCCTAGCTAGCGGCCAGCAAGGTAGGCTGTCCACGAAGCCAATATGCACTGTGGGTTCCGTAGGGATTCCAGCTTGGTCAACGATGCACTTCCAGTCCTTGCGATCTGTGGCCTTAAACTTTACCTTAGATGTCATTGTTTAAGATCATCTTCAGTTCAACAAGAATAAATTTAACTAGTTTTAGGTTGTTGAATTTCATGCAGATCATACGTGATTTAACTACCGTAGAAACATAAAATCCTTTTGTTCAAATTACATGTTAGACTCTTGTAAATGTAACTAATTTGGTTGCTTTTGAAGGTAACATAGTAATGTTTATCCCACTGAATTGAGGTTTGCAAATGTGAAAAGGGTAGATGACATTTGGAAACAGCTTATTCCATTAATGTGAATTAACCTAGAATTGCCCCTGCATTGAAACACTTTCACTTTTAGGTAAGGCCTAAATTACTTTAGTATAACAATCAACAGAAGGCGTTATTCAGTTAGGCCAGTATTTGGTTGCTGGCAGCCATTGCAGCTGTCATTCAGAAGGAGCAAATATCTTCTCATTTTACTCCACAAGTAGAAAAGGCATTCTGGTGGGCCAGAAGGAAAATAATCCAACGCTGTAATTGCTCTTCACTAATCACCCTTACGCTAGCTGGTGGAATAGAGGCAGCTCCTTCATGGTGACCAGTTGAAAAAGGCCAGCAACCAGATGGCTTTACGACTAAGTAGAGAGTGTTTGAAGAATAGTGTGCTGCGAAACAATATTCCTTTCCAGCGTCCTATTAATGCCAAATATGAAATGTTATACAGCTAACGCGCTCTTAGCAGCTATTCCAGCTTTCATGTGAGTTTTAATAGAAAAAAAAGGAGAAGCATATTAGTTTGTTATGTCACGAAATGGAGCATGGACACTTACTTATCTTGATTTGAAGCTCTTCAGATGTTGATGCATTTGCTCTCAAGGCCCTCATCGTCCCTTTGAACTTCTTGAGTGCAAATTATATTTCTTAGAGTGCTTTGCCGTTCTGTATTAGTGATGTTCTGACACGGTCAGTGCAGTCCGCCTGTATGTGGATCACCCATGAGAATACTGTGCTGACAAATGTGTCTTTTTCTGTAAAAGTTATTAGTGGTCAAAGGTGCATCCCGAAGACAAAACACTGTACTGGTATGGATTGTAGAGCTGCCTCTTGGCATTGCACCTTTCCAGCCTTACAAGTTAAATTAAAGCATTGTTGTGCCTTCTTCCTTCTTTGTGTGTATATGTGGAGACCAGTTGTTTATACTGAACACAGCATAGGTTGCCAGACTGTTACAGAATGTGCCCCAAATCTCCAGCTTGACCTCTGAGGTCAGAGGTGGAGAAGTGGCGGTCAGAAGGCAAAATTATTTGCTAGAACAACTCAGATTTCACTTTTCTTCAATTTTCTTCAAAATTGCCCCCTTATCCAATTGACAATCTTGTTTGTGGTTTCCAACGGCCATAATCTACATTCAAATTCAAGGAGTTTTCATGGAGGTTATTGAAGTAAAACATTATGATGTTTAAGATCTGAAAGCTCAAGACAACAGCTGCCAGTCTTCTTGTGTGTCTCTTCCTTGCTCAGCATTGGACTCTCCAAGTGTCTCAGACGATAAGCACAACCAAATCAAAACAAAGTCTGTCAGTTATTTGCAGCTCTTTGGCATGTCTGTAGTTTCTGCAGCCTGATATATATTAAGAAAAAAATGTCTGTTTTTTTTCCCTCCTCTTTGCCTCAGCATCCCTGCTGTCAAATCTGTCAGTATAAATCCAAAGGACAGAGCAAACAAGAGAAATAAATATACATATCATGTACACACATACATACATACATATTTTTTTTCTGATGGGGAATTAACAAACTAACATCTGTCTGATCTACTAAGAAGCAATCTGTCTTTTCAAAGACCTAAGATTATTTAACCAAAACATATCAGACGGATGAATAGCTGCAATTACGTCTCTCGTTCACGACCCAGCAGTCAGTTACATATTACAATCTGTCAGAGATAACTGTGGTAAATTAATGCCTCGCAGACTTTGATAATTAGACTACAAGTTATATTCTGGAGCCAAAGTTGAGCAGCATCTGATCGAGGAGATTATTGTGCACTCTGGTCTGTCACAACAAGTTCCCCTTTGAGATGTGACCTCAGTCAGGGTCAGACAGCCCACTTTCTTCCTCTGATCCTTCTTTTGCTTAATGGGAGCATCTTAAATCTCATGGAAGCATGACTCGCGCATTTATATAAGATTATTCTCAGTAAACCCACACAGAGTGGAGCAGTCTGTGCTCAGACTGAATGGAGCTTTATATTTCTTAATGTAACAAATAAGGATTAAGGCATTAAACCAAATATAGTTCTCAGGGTATCTGGAGGAACCAATTACCCTCAGCATGTGTATGTTTCTATTATAGGAATCTACATGCTAAATTTGAACAAACGTGGGAAAATCACAACCTTGCACCACGTTTAATTATGTTTTCCCAGTGAGTGCCAATGTTCTCCCGACTGCACGCAATTCACATGGTCTGTCGTTGATTTTCCTGTCAACAGCACAGCATCAAACGGATGCAGAGAAATGATAGAAAAATTTGAAAGAATTGCATGTACATTATGGGAATGCATATGAAAATCATGCTTTACTATTTAGCATCACTTCTAAATATGAAGCAAAAGATGTCATAAAAACTAATTCTAACAAAAATGAACATTTAACATTTTAGTAAAAGTTTGCTTAGAGGAAAGAAACTAAATATAAATCATATCAGTAAGTAATATTCAAAGATGTTGAGTTATGTCAGTGAGACACAGTGTCTGTGTTCCTGCTTCATTCTTCTCAAGTGTTGTCCAATGCCCGAGATGTAAGAGGGCAATGAAAAACATTTTCTAAAGGTACGAGTAAAGCCTTTTACAGCTGCTGTCGAAATACAGCCAAATTTAGATAGTTGGCTAAAGTTTAAAATACTATGTAAATTTAGGCATTAAGATGTGGTCAAGATGAACTGCAGAAGTTAAAGCTGATCATCAGAAGGGACAAAAGGGTGATTTCAGTGATTTTGAACATGGTATGGATTGGTCTGAGCATTTCAGAAATTGCTGATCTACTGAGATTGTCTAACACAACCATCTTTATGGTTTATAGAGAATGGTCAGAAACTATCCAGTAAGCAGCAGTTCTCTGGGTGAAAATGTCTTGTTGTTGCTAGAGGTCAGAGGAGAATGGCAACACTGCTTCAAGCTGAAAAGTAGGTAACAGTAACCTCGGTAACCTCGGCAGCCGGAGGTGATGGACGAGGGGCGCGGGGGGTCCGCGCCTGCCGGAGGAGGAGGAACAGCCGGGTGAAGGGCTGCTCTTGCCGCGAGTGGTGGAGGAGCCGCTCCAATTTGAGGCGGCGGACGAGGAGCGCGAAGGTCTGCGCCAGCCGGAGGAAGAGGAGCCGCGCGAGTGGCTGCTCCAGCCGGGAGCGGCGGCATTTACAGAGGAGCTGCGCGAGGTGACAGAGGTCCCCGTGTTTGCGGCTGCCATGCAGGTGCGTCCGCACGGCACCGCAAACCACGCCCACCACAACCATTCATTACAGCCAAGCTATTCAGAAGACCATCTGTGAAGAAGCAGATTGGTTATTGCAGCAGAAGACTACTCCGGTCAGCTTAGAGCAGGAAACTGAGTCTGCAATGCAAAACTGGACAATAGAAGATTTTTAAAAACGTTGCGTTGAGTCTACATTTCTGTTGGGACACTGTAATTGTAGGGTCAGAATTTGACATAAACAACATAAAAGCATGGATCCATTGGGGGGGGGGGGGTAATGGCGTGGTGATATTTTCTTTCCTCTCTTTGGGCCCCTTACTACAGCTTGAGCATCATTTGAACTCCACAGCCTACCTGTGTACTGTTATGACCACAGCGCACCAATCTTCTGATGACTGCTTCGAGTATGTCATCTCAAACTGCTTCTTGAGCATGACAGTGATTTCACTGTACTCAAATGGTCTCCACAGCCACCAATTGCGCACTTTTGAGATGTGGTGGAATAGGATGTTCATAGCTGTACATCTCTCAGGAATGATTCCAGCACCTTGTTGAATCTATGCCATGAAAAATTTAGGCAGTTCTGAAGGCAAAAGCAGGGGCCATTCCAGCTGTGTATCTATCTTGTTTAAGATCATAGCTGATTTCTCCACCGCTTTATGGGACAGGAATGACTGCTGGCTCTTTCTTTTTTTTCCCATAGTGTTTGCTAGAAAATAGCAAATAAGAAGTAGGCTTATAAAACACAGTTTGTGATCATCAAGATTAAAATTGCGTCCATTTGTTTTACCTGTATATATGTGACCCAATGACTTTAAATGATGAATATAAGAAGTCCTAACATACACCGTGTCCTTAAATATTCAAGCTCCTCTAAATATATGAACAGCATCATATACTCATGGATGTTTTAGTAAAAGCGTGAGCTAAAATGGCTGTGTATAGAACTGCTTTGTGTTCTATTTGCTTTAACCATTAGATGGCAGCATTTCACTTCACATGTCTGTTTGTTTCACCCCTGTGTAACCTTATGTCCTTTATCCTGCTTCCAAGAATCATAAAGAACAATTCTGGGAAAAAAGACCTCAGG